>NC_059083.1:79369635-79987883 GCF_020497125.1 Mauremys mutica | reverse complement strand
TTACAGGAAACAATCCTGCACTGGGTTGTGACAGGAAGACCTAGATGAGCTGATAAACCTTTCCAGTTAGAAATTTATAGAAATTCAATTACATTCCAGGATCTAACTTTTAAAAGTTACTACACAGGCCCTAACACTGAAAAAAAATCTTTGAGAAACAAAAGAAGGAAGATTCCTTTGACACTGTGCTACAAAAGATATTAAAACTTGGGATACTCACTGAAGTGCTCCAAAATACCCCAAGTCCACTAGATCCTCCCCATATGAACATTATTTGACTGGTTTTTGAAAGACATGTTAATTACTCCTCAGAATACAGGGAAGGAAAACCAGTCTGTGTTCAGTGATCGGAACAAATAATCCGAGCGAGGCGGGGCACTGAACTCTTGTAGTAATCGCCCCCCCGCCCAAGAATGATTTGGAAATACCCAAAGGAGCATCTATATTAATATATTACTTTCCAAGGATGAAATTGACAGGGTTGGTCCCAGTGCAGAGAGAGTCTGTCTCTGTCAGGAGAAAGGCTATACCTACAGCCTTCCATTCAAATAGCTGGGATGTCCTGCAGTTAATTCTGCTGGAGATGGACTGCTGCTAGGATCTGCTGTGATGGCTGCTTCAGTTATACCTGCTCCTGTCAGCAGATGCAGCTTAACAGCGCCGGTTTAACTGAGGTAGCCGCCTCAGCTGGCCCAATGGTCAGTATGGACTGGAACAGAACCGTGAATGCTTAGAACACAGCGTAGCACCTCCTGACTGCCAATACCTGAAGACATTGATGGTTTTTGCAGACGGAGGCTCATCTGCTACGTCTGCTGTCTCCTCATCGTCAAAGTACTCCTCGTAGATATTGATCGCATTGTTCTGTTTGATGCAATGTTCCATCAGCTGTGAAGCAAGCCATGCAAATAAGCCGTGATGTGACATTTGGGAAAGCTACTGGCTTGGGAGGGCAGGCAGCAAGCAGAGCATGATGGGAAAGGGAGTTGTAACACGCAGAGGGGGCGGAAAGCATGGGACAGTGGCCTTACACTGCCGAGCTGTATGATGGTGTTGACATAGTTCTCATCTTTCTCCACTTTCTTCCGGAAGCGAATGGTCTGCTCCATCTCCAGCGGGTTAACGTCTTTTGGCCACCCTCCTTCCAAGTGGTTAACCCCCTCGTTTTCCATCTCAAATCTCTCCGTGTTGACCTGAAGTGTTACACAAAGAGAGAGGGAAGCAAGATACAAAGCTGATGGGCTTGGTTTTTAAAGCTGCTCCGTGGGGTCTAGCATTTACTCCCTCACTGATTCCAGTTCCAGCCAGTGCTCAGATTTCCCTGGCTTTGTCAGTGCTGCAAACCCCAGCTGGGTTCTCAAAACTCAGCCCTCTTCTCTCTGGCTCTTATGCCATCGCCACGACTAGAGCCGGCAGTCAGGATAGAACAGGCTGCTCAGTTGCTGATGCACAAGGCAGACTAGAACCCTGCACACTCCTCTCCGGCTGCTCTGCTCCTGCAGGGCAAAGGGGAGTAAACCCTATTTTCATGAGTGCCATCAGCAGATCTGACTTGAACACACACACACGCAGCTGGGGAGAAGCTGCCAGCATTACAGTCACTCTTCTGGCCATAACCAAGTGTGGAACTTGTAGTCCCCTTTGTGGCTAACAATGGAATTATGGACAATCACTTCACCAAATGTCCATAGCGCTCCCACTCAACTTCCATCTGCTGGAGTGCAGTGGGGATCATGTAGCAACTGAGCAATCCCTTATTGTTTATACCGGGCAAATTCCAAGGGAGGCAGAGAGCTCATCTGGCAATGTTAACAAACGGGACTAACAAAGTTGTTACTTTTATTACTCCCCACACAGGAGAAGAGGGGTTTCCAGCTACGTGATTGCAAACAGGGGCCAGCATTGGAATGAAGAATTATTGGCTACTTCTCCACTGTTCAAACCCAAAGTAGCGTCTCATCTCTCACCCAAGCGGAGCAGATTGGCTTTGCAAAGGATCAGTCCGACTCTGGGAGTTCTTAAGAAATCATTCATGAATTGTTTTCTTGATTTACCATCACTGACTGCAGAGAAGGGAGAACCCCCCAACCGCCCCCTTTTTCCATGGAATTCCAGGTTTGCAACACACTAGTCTCTTCCCTGCTATGGCCGTGGTTCTCCTCGGAGGATCTCAAGCCATGCTACAAACATCCGTGGAGCCTCACACCTGGTTTCCTGTGGGGTAGCTAAGATCAAATCCACTTTATATCTTAGCATCTTAGAGCTGCCAAGGTCACACAGTGAATCAGAACCAATAGAACCCCCTCTCCTGCTTTAACCACTAGACAAACTCAGAGCTCTTAACTGTCCTGCAGGAGACAGCAATGAAAACATTAGCTCCCTCTTGTGAATTTTAGGATGGGTGAGAACCCTGAGATAATATCATTGCAAACTTCTCTGAATACCGTACCATTATTACACCAGCAGCATCACTGTATTTCTTTCAGAGGAGATCTTGATACCTATATCCTCCTCCTACAAACGGGGTCCCAGAAGATCTCCAGTTTATCACTGACTACAGGCACCTTGCGTTGCTGAGCATACCCAACTTTCAACCCCCTCAGCGACACCTCTCTCTTATCCTGTCAGAGGGAGCCTTGCAAGCAAATATTCATTAAAAGAGAGCTCTGTTTGCTCCCACTGTACCTCATGCTCCGACATATCACTGGCACACTGTATTGCAGCATCAATGGGGTCCCTCTCTATGAAGTTTTTGGCTTGGCTCGGGTCTGGCTGGATGTCCACATTGGTCTCGGCCTGCCGGTCGGAGAAGTTGCATTGTCGGCCAAACTCGCTGCGCTTCTTCACATATACGTAGACAATCTCCATGGTGCCTGCTGAGGCGAGGGAGAAGGAAATGTTGCACCTTTGCACTGCTTCACACTTACCGTTTCACTGCTGTGTTGCACAGCAGATGCTTCATGGGGGACACAGAAAGACATAGTCCCTACCGCAAGGGATTACATTCTGTGTTTAGAAATGATGACAGAGTTTAAATTAGGGAACAATCCTGGACTGGATGATCCAGTGGGTCTTACCTCTCTGATTTCTATCGCTCTGTTTTGTAAGTGTATCCCTACTTTCTTACATGGATCTAGCATGCAACAGGTTTTCCCACCATTTCCTTTGACCTATGATTGCACAGTCATGAGATGGGGGCCTTGGCCTTTAAAGAGCAACCCCTGGTCTACACAGTTTTTGTCCCCATTTAACTATTTCAGTTGGGTGGGGGTGGTTTTATTGTTAAAACCACACCCCCAGCATGGACGCAGTTATAGGAGTATAAAGGTGCCTTACGCTGGTAGAGCTTATTCCTCTAATCATTATTATAGGAGTGTTTACAGGAATAAACTGAGGCAAGCACCTTTATGCTGGTAGAACTGTGCCCATGCTAGAGGGTCAGACCTCCTTAACGATACAATTTCAAACCAATACAGTTAAAGCAGTACAAACCTGGGCACCCTTAGACCCACGCGTGGCTCCCTGCAGAGCGAACCCAGGAGTCCCGGCTGCCGGCCCCACGCTGCCCCCTCGGCCCCACGCGTGGCTCCCTGCAGAGCGAACCCAGGAGTCCCGGCTGCCGGCCCCGCTCTGCCCCCTCGGCCCCACGCGTGGCTCCCTGCAGAGCGAACCCAGGAGTCCCGGCTGCCGGCCCCACGCGTGACTCCCAACAGAGCCCTAGTACATTGGCACCTGCGGGTGCCCGCTGTGCCAGGTGCTGCACGAGGAGCACCCCGCAGTAGGGGGCAGCAGCGCTGGGTAGAAGGGGGGGCTGGGCTGACAAGGGGTTGGGCTGAGCCGCAGGGCCCCTCCCTCCCTTACCCGGGGGGGGGTGGAGCCCAAGGGGGGTCCCGAGCCGCAGGGCCCCTCCCTCCCTTACCGGGGGGGGTGGAGCCCAAGGGGGGGTCCCGAGCCGTAGGGCCCCTCCCTCCCTTACCCGGGGGGGTGGTGGAGCCCAAGGGGGGTCCCGAGCCGCAGGGCCCCTCCCTCCCTTACCCGGGGGGGGGTGGAGCCCAAGGGGGGTCCCGAGCCGCAGGGCCCCTCCCTCCCTTACCCGGGGGGGGTGGAGCCCAAGGGGGGTCCCGAGCCGCAGGGCCCCTCCCTCCCTTACCCGGGGGGGGTGGAGCCCAAGGGGGGTCCCGAGCCGCAGGGCCCCTCCCTCCCTTACCTGGTGGGGGGCAGATCCGCTCCGGGCCCGGCTCTCTGCAGCCGCGGGCAGCGTGTCCCCGTTGCCCAGCAACGCCCGCGGGGACTGGAAGCGGAGCAGTCACGTGACGGGCCGGGAGCCGCCGCCATGTTGTGGGGGAGGGGCAGAGCAGAGTGTTAAATGAGGGAGCAGGGCACGTGCGCGTGCAGTGGCGGGGGGAGGGGCCTGGCCCATCTCCCAATCCTCCCCCCTCACGCCCCCCAGTGCTGCTCACCCCTCACCATGGCCTAGGCCCCCACAGGCCCCACCTGGCCTGTCCTCGCACCCTGGGCCTGCCTTGGGGAACAGGCCGCCCTGGGCTGGCCCCCAGCCCGTGGCCAAGCACGGTGCCTCTGCTGGCTGGGAGGAGTTTGTAGGACCAGCCCGTGAAGAGGCTCAATGCTGCCCTTGGATGCAGCGGCTCCGCCGGTCCCACCTGGCCCCCCCACTAGTTACTGGCTGGACCTACGCGTGGGGGGGTAGGGGCCCCACCAGCTGCTCCGACAAGCCCCAGCACAGCAGGGCGGGAGGGTGGACGGACGCGCTTGGCCAAAGCTGGGGGTGGAAGAGGCTAGAGGCAGCTCAAGCGGGAGGTGCGGTAGGACTGCATGGAGGCCCAGGGCTAGAACAGTAGGGGAAGGTGCAACTTTGGACTGAGCTACAGCGGCTCCACCTGTACCAGCGCATAGTCCCAATTGACACCAGAAAAAAGTATGGTAGGGGCTCCGCCCATCTAGCCCTCCAGAATGATGATCAGAGGCCCTGGGACCAGGTCCTGACCCCTACTTTAGGAAACTAGGAGCTGAAAGAAAACTGGCTGCACATTGGTGCACACAGACCATTATTTTCATCCATTAAATGGCAGCCAAAATTTAAAACTCACTGGCTTCGTAGGGGGAAAAAACCAAACACTACTCTGAGGAAATTTTGATTGAAGTGAACAGCTTTCAGCCAAGCCCACCACAGGGAATAGATCTCATCTCAGCCAGCTGTTCAGTGCATATATGAGGGGCTTTACAAAAAGTCAGCTGGAAAAGCAGCTACTTTTTTTTACATTATATTAATGATTTATTACAGCGCTGAGTGACCTAACAGCCATGTGCTGCCAACAGTTATAAGCAGTTCCATTCACTATCAAAACAGCCATTATCTACCAGCAGCTTATTTCCAGACACTACTGCAAGGAGCGGGGAGAGATGGAGCAGAATACATAAAGAGGAGAGCTCAATGTGAAACTGTTCAGTAAAAACATGAGTCACTGAAAGAATCCTGGGATACCAGAGGAGGAAGATGGAGAATGCTGAACTCTACTGCAACCCTTAGTAAGACAAGACAGTCAATTCACCTGACACCATGGCTGTGGCTAACATAGCTTTTAACAGCTAAAGAAGGAAAGTGCATTGCCCACAAGCATTGAGACAAAACATCTTTCCCCTAGTTCCACAATTTGCCATGGCCCCCTTTTTTGGGGTGCCTGGGGAAGAGCAGAAATTCCCCCACACCTGAATATTTTGTCATTTTTTAAGCCTGTTATTCAAAACTGTACTGTACTAATGGGATACAGAACCTTCCCCCAGGTGACCACCTGTACAAAGCTGTCCCAGGTCAGCAAAGATCAGATGTTAACATCTGATTGCCAAGCTGCCGCTCATGAAGAAAGGAAATAAATAATGCAAAGTTAGACTATGGAACTCAGTGACACAGGGTATTGAAGCCAACAATTTAGCAAAATTCATGGAGGAACTGGACATTTACATCAATAACCGAAATATCCAGACTTCCAATACTGAACAAAAAAGTTTTTGATCGAATAAGAATTTTTATGCTTCTGGACTTAGGCCAATCTTGGTTAGATGTGAGGAGGAGACCGCCTTAACGAGAAGATTATCTCACTGCATTTTATGGAGTTTCTTGCATGTTCCTCTAAAGCATCTGCTGCTGGCCACTGTTAGAGAAGATAATGAGGTAGATTGACTGTGGGTTTGACACATTATGGGAATACCTATGAAAGAGACGGCACTGGTAGCCTCTGTTTAGAGCTGCCCATTTAACATTACCTCACGAAACCAGCCATTGTGATAGCCAGGCCTGCTGGCATGTCCAGCAGATCGGTCAAGAATAAAATGGGCCAGAGAGACACAGCTGTCCTCAGACACCCAGGTCCCAGTTGAGGCACTGCACCTACCTGTAAACTGCTCCCTGGATCCCACATTCTGGAGCTTTTACTGCCATCCTTGTTAGCGGCAATAAAACCAAAATTTGATATCCTGGCCATAAAAAACAGTTTTGGTAATAACCATGACACACGTGGTGCCATTTCAGTCTTTTAAAAACCTAGATTAATATCCTTAGATACTGGCATTTGTCTAGTACAATTTAAAAACTAAACATTTGCATCAAGTGGGTTCTGAACATGAGTTAGAGGACACTAGCGGCAGTCGAGATGTTGGAGTGCGACCTGGGTGTTTTTAATTTAATGCAAATTAAATACATTGTGCGGTATCCATCTACAGCAGAACCTCAGAGTTACGAACAGACCAATCACCCACACACCTCATTTGGAACCGGAAGTACACAATCAGGCAGCAGCAGAGAGGAAAAAAAAAGCAAATACAGCACCGTACTGTGTTAAACGTAAACTATTTAAAAAACTCAAGGGAAAGCAGCATTTTTCTTCTGCATAGAAAAGTTTCAAAGCTGTATTAAGACAATGTTCAGTTGTAAACTTTTAAAAGAAGAACCATAAGTTTTTGTTCAGTTACGAACATTTTAAAGTTACGAGCAATCTCCATTCCCGAGGTGTTCGTAACTCTGAGGTTCCACTGTATTGCACAAACAAGTTATACCATAAGGTGGCACTGCTCTCGATAGCAAATAGCTGGGTCCTAGCATCCTTATAGCTGGAAGAACTTTCTCATGCTCTGAAATTAAACAATTAGAGCTAGACAAGTACTGGGGGAGAGGGGGAAGAGACACCCGCATTCCAGAGACTTTTTAAACAACTTTTGTTTACAAGGAACACAAAACACAGTTAAACACTCTAGCAAATCCATTTGCTGACGTCAATATTTGCAGCAAAGGCAAACCATGAAGTGACTATTGCAGTCTATTGGCAGAAAGCCAAGTTCAACCCCACAGCTCTAAGTAGGTTTGAATAGCACTGCAGGACTAGGGCACCTCAACATTTAAATAATCCACGCATAATTGTGAGCATTTGCAGCAGAAACCTGATTATAAGTGACACTCATTCAGTCAGGGAATGGAAGCAATATCACGTGACCTGTGCCCAATCAAAAGACATCTTGGACTGCGGAGATAAAATACTCAATTCAGTATTTGCAGCAAACTGCTCCTGCAGCTAACTGTTGGCTGCAGTGTGCGCCCAGCTCTGGAGACCAGGCTAGGATAGACTGAAGCCTCATCTGTGCAAGTCAAGGAAGATGTTGGCAGACACCATCTCGCCGTAATAAGGATCAAAAGGAGATGAATGTTTAGTCCAAATTTTTATTGTCTCCTTCCTGGAGGGTACATACAAATCAAGCAGGACTCCCAGTTCCTCCAAGGAGCCCAGAATGAGGTTAATTCACATGCATTTAAAAACAGCTCTACCAGTACTGTTACACTGAAACATTAAAAGCAAAAATGAAGATTTTCAACCATACCCTAGAGCTAGTCATGCGTAACATGGACGTACAAACAATTTTATGGTGCATGATATGTACAGTTGTCTTTAAAAGACACAGGTTATAAAACCTCCACGAGGCCTCTGCATGCCTGGGAGGGCAGCTCCGCACAGTTGAGGAGGAGGAGCCTGTTCAGTTTTAGCATCGCAACCACAGCGTTAGGCTGAGAAGAGCAAAAATGAATGTGGAAGGATAGCTCAGCATCAGCAGGGCAGGCTGGGCCAATGCCATCCAACCAACCTGGCATGATCCAGGGCTGAGTGTTTCTCTGTTTTTTTGTGCTTTGGTAGAATGAACCCTGGACCAACTGCTCTGTTCTGAGGTGGTGGCTGCAGGCTGGCTTTTCTCCCTGTTTGAGAGCACAGTCTTGTAGGGGGTGCAGCACCACAGCTTAGGAGGAACCATGGTTCAAATTCAGTTCTGGTGCAAGCAGAAGCAACTTCATTGATTTCAGATGGAGCTAAAATGCTTATGCTAGGGCTGTATTTAACCACGGGAAGAGGACGGACGGACACCTAAATGGATCAAGTGGGTAAAAAAATCTCTTTCCATCTGGGTCTTTTAATCCTCTGAATCCAGAAATTAGTTCTCACCCACCGCTGCTGACTAGGTATTCTCTCCTGTCCCAAAGGAGACGGGAGGAGGATGGCAAAGGGTGAACCTGTATTTTCTTTGATTATGGAAGGGAAAGGAGGTAACTGAGGTGTTGTCTACACTAAGAGAAGATAGTGTTGGCAACAGCTGTGTTACAAGACTATTGTAGCTAACAGGTTTCTCTGATCAGTGTGAACAGAGGAGTTTTCTGGAGAACCCTCTGTTGGGTTTAGTCTATAGGACTGTTTAGCTCAGCAACATCCACACTGCTCAGAATTAAAACAAGTGCCACCTACCGCTTGCTGCTAACACCATTTCAATGGCTGCGGGGACGGAGTCGCAGAGCTGCCACTTCCCATCACACGATGGGACAAAAATGGCTGCCATCCTCCACGCTGAGTGGCAGGAGAAAAGGGCCTGAACGAGATGCAGCCTCTCACATGATTCTTAAAATTATCTCAGGGTTTGGATTAAAATATTTTCTAAAAAATTATTTATTTTTTTTTAGCCAGCCCCTAGGAACAAAAATCAGTGCCCAACAAAAGTTACAAGACCTGCAAAAGATTTTTTATATAAAAACCATGCAAAACCAAAAATACCCTTCTAAAAAAGGCAAAAAAGTGTGCTGTGTGTGTCTGGTCTTTCGATAGTCGATAGAACTACTGGTGGAAAAAAGATACCAGCAAAAAAATAATACAAGGACGAATAATTATTCTAAAGTCTCTAATACCTGAGACCATCCTGATGTATTCCAGTAGCAAAGGGACCGCAAGACAGGTGAGGGGAAGTGTGTAGGTCTGGTACCGTAAATACCAAACAGGTGCTACAGAGAGTGTGGGGAGGATGCCGTCACAGGACAGCAGGGTGCAAGCCCACCCGCTGGGACCCTCAAAAGGAAGCTGGAATCACTAGTGGTTGGTATTGCGTTGCTGCAGGAGTGAGGAGCATCTCCCCACTTTGCAAGGTGGTTGTGCACGATACTGAACAGTGGATGTGCCTGTGTTCTGTGTATTTGGACAGTGTACTGGTCTTGTTATTCACACCTAACTACTTATAAAAGGAAGCCCACCACAGGCCCTCCAATGACATAAAATAACCCCAAGTTGGTGCAAATAGGAAGCAAAGAGGAACCCACCCCTATGCACAAAGCTGCTTCAGTCTTCAAATTGGCAGCGGCTGTCATGCTAGAAATGGCAGCGAGCCGCATCCAGCCCCGCAGGCCGGGGAGGCAGAGAGGTGGCAGCACCTAGCCTGTTGTATCACAAGCCAGCTGGAATCCCTGCTCCACGCTGGGGATGGGTGGAGAGAGGGAAACCAGGTTTCAAGCAAAGGGCGTGAGGGAGGTTAGTTTGGAGAATGGAGGCTGTGGCCACTGTCCCATGTGCACTTCAGAGAGGAAGACTAAATGTGAGCAAAAGCTGCCAGATGATACAGGAGGGGTCTGCAGAGCACACGGAACATGCTCTGGGCTTCCAGCAACCATCAGCTTTTGACCTGTAATTTGTCCTTCAGCCAGAACCAGCTCCAGATCTCTCCTGTCGGCTCCTGTCCCTTCTCTTCTCCAGCAAGAGGCCTTTTTGTTTCATGCGCTTTCCAGTTGCCTTTGGTTTCCATTGCAGAAACGCTGTTCGTGTTTTCATCTCTTGTAAGTTGCTCAGGGAGAGCATTAGGCTGGGAACTCGTTGCCGTAATGTCTTAGATGCTCATCATTGACGGAAAGATATGTGGCTCGCATGCTGGGCGAGTACTGTGGAGGAGAAGAGAGAGATTAAGAAATATGTTCTGTCTATGATCTGTAATCAGGTGAGCCGCTCGGTAGTAGAAGCTTTGCTGCTGAACTTGGAAATGTCTGTTTAAGACCCCAAGTCAGTAAAGGAGTAGGCTTCAGTTGCAAACCTCTCTATCTGAGGGGTTTATTCTGCCACCCACCACCATAATATCTGGGCAACTTCCACGGGAAACCAACAGCAACAGTGAAGTCCCAAGTGGATTTGCGGAAGTCTCTGCGTTTTAATTTTTGAGTTAGTCCTTTATTTATCGGTCAAGATCCCGTGAGTAAGAGGAATTTGATCCTATTTATGGGCAAGTTCTCTACCCTGGTGCAGTGAAATCTAAAGTGTTATCTGTAAAACAAGAGATTATTTGATTTATGTCTTAATTCTCTAATTTTACACCCATTCTAGCGTTTCTTTCACTCTGCTGGGACAGCGAAATGAGATTTACTCACATTTGTTTTCTGATTTTCAGGCCCCAGCTCAGAAACCGAACTGTAAATACAGCAGGGGAAATTCTAAACCCTAATTTAAAAACTCCAACACTTTCCCTTCAGTTCTTTAAGCCATAAGAAACCCTAACAGACTCAACAGCGGATGGGTGTGGGGTCTAAGCCACCCAGCAGCCCCTTAGTAATTAGCGGGTCTGTTCCCCTGCATCATTTGATATTTCGACCGCCTAGGAGGGACAAGGAGCTGCTGATTTAGGTGGCTCACAGGTCATGGTAAATGGAGCAGGAATTGATTTTAAAGTATTTTGTTCTACTTTTATTTTATTATGATAGAACCAAGCAGCCCCAGTGTATCCAAATGGTCCTTTTAGGTTCACATACTAACTGAGCGGAGGTGATGGGATTTTAATGATGAGTACAAAGGCCTTTGTGATTGAAAAATTGAGGAACAGTCACTCATTACAGTAATTCTGCCCTGACTATGGCAACACGTATCAGTGCTTGGTTTCCATGTCTACCAAATACGATTTGGACAGTGGCAAGTTGGAGGGAAAAGGGGTACGCCTGCTGGGATGACCCCTCCTTGCAAAGAACCGCGCCAGGCCGGGCTGCCCCCCAGAGCAGAGCACACTGCACGTGCAGGTGGACAGTATGTCCACACAAGAGGGAAAAGGCACAAATGCGACGCACAGAGTGTGCACACCATTCACGGAGTGGGGCACTGAGGGAGAGGATGGAGGAAGAGGAATGCACAGAGACATGCCAGAGATAGTGTGAGGATGCCACGGCTCACAGGACTCCCTCTATAGGGCACAAGTTTGCCGGCTGTCCCTCTGTTGAATTATTAGTACATGGAGATTAGTGGTCCCAATTCCAGTTCCCGTAGGATGAGACAGGCAGTGGGAAAAGGTAAGGAAAGGCTGCATCTGCACTAGCCTGCTTCACACTCGCCACCTGACTAGCACCGACAGCTCCATCAGTGGGAGCACTGGACAGCTAACCCTGCTCTGAATAATCCTAGACACAGCCTAGGTCTGTCTTCACTGCAGCATTAACAGGCTCTTACTCAGGCATTGCCCCTCTCCCATCCACACACAAACCTCACTGACCCCAAGTTCAGTGGTGCTTCCAACCCGGGCTAGCTGGCTCGTCCGGGGCTACAAACTAAACCCCGTACTGGCCACCCGCCCACTTTGCAGTATGGACACATCCAAGTCATTCAAGTGCTTATAGTCCTCCAGTGCCTTCCCACAATTCCCCCCGTTTGCCCAGGACAGACAAGTTCTCCCACAATTCACTGAATGAATCAGAATGTCTTAGCACAAAGAACGATGCGATGCCCCAGAGGCCCTGAAGACGCACACGTAGGAGCACAGAACCAGCGAGGACACGGTAACTCCAGCGGGGCTTCGCAGTGTGGCCGCTCACCCCCGGGCAAGGCCAACCTGGGCGCCGCTCGCCCGAGCTAACTCTGCAGTAGAACCAGGGCTGGCTGCCCTGGGGCAGGGGCAAGGGGGGGGAGATTTGAAGGGAGAGGCTAGAGCAGACAGAGCCTCAAGAAATTCCCATCCCAACAGCAATGCAAAAGGAAATTCTCCCTAGCCGTTTAGTTTAAAAGCGGGGAAGGGGAAGAAAAAGGTCCCCACCAAGCCAAGGCATTAGGGAAGATTATTCAGAGTTTGTTATTTTGGAACTCGAAAGCTTGAAAGCCCTTCCTCAGGGATTTCGATTCGACTGTTCAGTGCAAAGACGGCAAAGAGCCGGGAGGGGCATGAGCTGGCCACCACGGCCTAGTGCCGAGGCATAGGCTAGATGACACCCGCCTGGGGGGATTCCAGCCAGAGATGGAGGTGTCTAACGGGATCTCATGGACAACGCCCATCGTCTTCAAGCAGGGGGGCGCGAGGGAAGCAACCAATGCACGGAAGAATTAATGAAGGATGATGCTATCAAGGCTGGAGCTTAATGATTTCTAGCAACCACTGAAAGGCACGTGCGCTCTGGAGGTCTGGGTTCAAATCCTCGAGTCAGGCTCCGAGGGTCAGATAAGTTCAACAGGTCTCAGCCTAGTCCCCATTCGCAACCCCCCAATAAACCACTGTGCAGCAGCCTCGGCAACAGGGGCAGGTGAAGGCATTCTGGGGCCCTGGGCATGCTGTGGCCCCCACCCCTCCTGGGGGCAGCGGCGGCCATGACACACGAGCCATGTGACTGGGCAGGGCTGGCTGGGACCTCTCTGGACAGAGCTGAAGGACAGACCTGCATTTCAGCCATTAACAGGAAGCCTTTACACCTAAACTGACACTGCGAAGTGCTCTCACAGCTAAGTGCAAGCTGCTCCGGGCCCGTGCCAGATCTCCCATGTCATTGGAGCACCAATGTCTGAGCTCTTGCAACGATGGAGGCTGTAGCTCGATGCAAGGGGCATCACCCTGGCACAGCACGTTCATTCCCAGAAGAAGCCGGTAGGGAGCAGCTCTGAGGAATGTTGACTGGGCAAAGAGGATCAGATACTTGAGTTATTTTCTAAAAATTCCTTCCCAGCGTTACTGCCACCTCCTCCAGCTAGGTTTACTCCAGCTGGGGTCAACGCTCATCCTGACTTCGGTCGTATTTCACTCAGACAGGGCAGGAAAGAGACTATTAAGGCAGAGAGAGGTGGAAGCAGTATAAGGGGGAAAAAGCGTCCCCCTTTTCTGTGGAAAGGGCATTTTGATGGAGATTTTTCCAAACAGCCCCCTGATCAGTTTCAGTCCCTGGTCCTAGTTTCCCTTCCTGACGCAGGAGCACAAGGAGGGTGTATTGAAGAACTCCGATGGGTTGAGAGAATCTGGGAGCCCTCCACACAATCCAGGCGGATTCAGGCTTTGGACTGGTGTTGGGATACACAGAACCCCTGGGTCTGGCTCCGGAGCGCCTACTGTCAATGGTTTCCCATTTCTGTTCCAATGAAAGCAAAACACATACAAAGAAAACAGACAAAATGGAAGACAGGACAGCTAAAACGATGGACGTTATTAAGGGAACAAAATGACCATCCCAAAACAGAAAAGAAAAAGACCCCAAACTTACTCTTGATGGGCAACATAGCTCCAAAATAGTTGATGCAAAAACAAAGCAAATGTTAGCAGGCAAGATGTTTTTAAAGAACATTAAGCCAAACACTCGAGGTAAGTGCAAACAGCTTTTGGTTACAGTGAAAACATTTTTTAAAAAATCTTGGGAGAAACATAAAAAAAATAAAAAGATCAGAACCAAAGCAAATGAAGCAAAACGTGAGTTTGTCTTCTGAAATGTGTAGGACACATGCGCCCCCCCCCCTTTTCAAAAAAAAAAACAACAAACCAAAAAAGCCGATGCAGATAGGAGAAGAAATCAGTTAACGAGTTAGCTACGGACGCATTTGTTTTTAAATATGGCACCGAGCAGGTGGTCATGGCAAGAGGCAATAAAATGAAGCCATGTGACGTCTCGGTGATGTAGCTGGAGAGCGGTGGGGAATGAGTCACCTGCTTTTTCATGAGCCATTTTCTCCCTCTTGCTCAAGGGGGGTATCAAGAGGACTTCCTGTCACGGCATTACATTTCTGAATGGCCGGTTCCTGGCTTGGGATTAGCGCTGCCAGCGGTGCCGCGTTCAAAGGACGGGGTACGTCCCTTAACGCCCAAGAGCAAGAGGAGCTGGAAGAAGAACTGCTCACAAGCCGTTGTCACTAGCTCAGCAAACTAAGCCCTCTGGTTTCTGAGGAAGAAGTGGAAGGATTCCCCATCACTTAGCAACACAATTAAAATAATAAAAGCTGAGAAAGCCAAGAGGCCCTATTATAAAAACGACTTGGCTTCAGATGCCCATCGTACCGTAGGGGGAGGAGAGCCTCTTCCAATCAACGGGACATTTTCATAGCGCGGGTTTCCACCGAAGAGCGCAGTCTGGTTCCTGTGGGGAGACGGAGTAACAGCCCTTCAGAGATGGAGACCCCATGCTGACCGAGCACCACCCCAGAAGGACAAGTCTGCTGAATGGACCAGGTCTCCCAGGGCTCTCGTCATTAGCGGCACCAGGGGGAGGGTGCGCCAATTCCCTCTCTCGTTGGGTCGGAGGACAGGCATGGAGCAGGATACTGCACCCCTGTGCGAAGGGGATCTGGGACACTCCAGAGCCCTCTACAACCACTGGACTGGCCCAGAGGAGGGAGGCAGGGGGCTGTAAAGCAGACAGACAGTGGGGCTGAGAACCCCTTCAGCACTCATGGGTGGTTGTGGGGAGTATTACTAGCTTGCGGTTTTCTAGCACCGTGCCCCCCATGGTCAGAGAGAGCTTTACACACTGACACTCCACCTCCTATCAGTCCTCTCTCTCTCCTACCGAGGGGACAACTGGGCCAACAAGGCGAAGTGACTTTCCCAAGGACGGGGACTCCACAGCCAAGTGGGGCACAGAACCCACCCCTCCCAAGCAGTAGTTCCCTGCCCCAGGACAATCCCTCAGGGAGAAGTCAGCAGTGAAGCGAGACACAGTGAAGGAGGGTGGAGAGGTGAGGGGGCCGCACCAATCTTTCCCCCAAGCCTTCTTCCTCCTCACACCCGATTCGAGCACAGGGCTTTCGCCCTTCTGAGCTGGAGAGCTGTATATCTCCCCGCCCCCCTTCCTGGGGCGGGGGTGCTGCTGTCTGTTGACGCCTTAAGGATCCGTTCTAAACCTCCCAACGACCCCGAGGCCTCTCCAAGCAGCATCCCTGGTGCCTCTAGCTGTGGAGCTCCTGAGCGGGCTGTTTTCACAGCTCAGGGAGCTGCAGGCCAGTCCACGAGCACCCGGCCTGCAATGGCAGGAGCTGGCCCAGCACCCCGGAGGGGTTCCCCAGCGGGTCGGGGGGAATGGGGTGCTGAGGACGGAGCAGCCTTACATGTACTCCGACACCGGGGCATTGGAGATGGTCTGTGCTGGCGGGTGCAGGCTGGCCTGGCTGCCCAGACTGCTGCTGTAGCTGCAGAAGCTGCGGAGCTGCCCGCGGGTGGGGTTGTGGGTGGCGATGCGACGGGCCTGCGGGTTGAAGGGATCTTCCTCGTCGATGTCGTCGTAATCCCGATCCCTGGAAGGAAGAAGGGGCAGTGCGGCCCGCTAGTCACCCTCTGACGACGTCGGGAGCACGGCCGGCCCAGGGGGGCAGCCCCCGGGGACGGTAAAGGGGCCTCTCTGGGCTATCTCACCACAGGCGCCGTGAGAAGAGCACAGCCATGGAGTCTGAACCCGGGCCGAGCTCGCCCGGCCTCGTGCCTGCTCTGTGGAGAACAGGACCCTCAAACTCGCCACTCCCCTCCCACCTCCCCTCCAACCCGCCCTCCTCCTGCAACCCCCCCCCCCACCTCACCGGGGAAGGCAGGGCCCCAGGGCTGGGAGAGCTGGCACAGGGCAAACCCACAGGAACTGGACGCCGTGGCTTTGGAGGAAGGGACCAGCCAAGAGACATGACCCGGTACTGCCACCGCCTGAAGCGTTCAGGGCCCAGGCCCAGGGCTTGGCAGTGATGCTCCCCAGGATTCACCAGGAGCCAGAGGCAGCCAGTGTGCCAGGGAAAGGCGGCTCAGAGAGCCCGCTCCTAGGGCAAGGAGGCAGGCAGCTGTCCATGGCACCGAGCCCGGGCTCATACTCCCAGGCGGTGCCTGGCCGGCCACACGCACCATTACAGCCCAGCGGGGAGCTGAACAACTCCCACCTTCCGCCTCGAGCGGGCACTGGCAGCGCCATCCCAGCACTGGACCCACCTGTCGGCAAAGTGCTTCCAGGCCCGCGGCGTGGCACAGATGAGAGTGGAGAAGGACATGGCGGCCAGCACGGAGAACAAGGCCAGATAGAGCAAGCCCTCCACCCCGTCGTAGCAGACGCCCATCAGCCCGTCCAGGTAATCCTGCAGTGGGGACAGACCACACCGTCTTGCTCCTTCCCCCCATGCTCCCACTGGGCTGGCAGGTGGCATGGTGCCAGCCCCAGGGTGAGCCACGTCACAGGAGGGAAAGCTCCCCTGCCCCCGATGCCCTGGCAGAGACACCCCACCCACCTTGTGCAGGCCCCGGCAGTCCAGCATGGCCGTCAGCTGGTGCAGGCTGGTCTCAGAGGAGTTCAGCAGCTGCTGGATCCCAAGCAGGTCTTTCTGCAGCCGAGAGAGGAGGGGCAAGGCAGGGGTACTGAAGCCAGCTGGGCAATCAGGGCAGCTGGAGGAGCTGGCAGCACAGGCGGGGATGGTGTGTGGGGGAATGGGGGCAGGACGGGTCGGGGGAGCCCTGCTTCTCCCCTAAACGCGGCAGCTGGGAACGTGGCACGTACGGAGCTTTGGGAGATAATCCCCCTGCCCTGGCCACAGCTGAACTTTCATCCCCAACATCTTGTGCGTTCCAGACACTGCTGAACCGTTCTGGCCTCGGGTGCAGGATTTAGGGTGGGGCTAGAACGCCTCCCTCATTCCCCCTCCCTCCCCCTTGCGCCCCAGCTCCCCTCCCCGGCTCTCAGCCCAGGAGGAGCCGTGCCCGTCCTGCAGAGTGGCTGGGAAGAGGGCAGCCAGGCACGCTGTGGGCTCAGCGCTGGGCACACAAGACGGGTGGCATGCCCAGCTGTGCAGAGGGAACGGGATGGGGTTTGGTTCCCGGTATGAGGAAGCCCGGAGCAGCCTCTCCTCCCCAGCGAGGCAGCGCTGCCTCAGCTCTGACTGCCCAGCGCAGGCCCCGCCTTACCTCGGCCGTGGGGAAGAGGGGCACCGCAAACTGCATGAGGCCCTGGATCTGAATCTGCATGGTGGTGAGCGAGCGCTGGTAGATGGTCAGGGCCTGCATGGCAGAAAACAGGACCTAGCTCTAGATGGCACTGCCCATGCCACCTGCAGGAGGGCAGGAAGAGCAACCTCCCCACTGCCCCCACGCTGTCAAGACCCAAAGGCCAAGCTGGGCATTGTAACCCTGGAGAGGAAAATCCAGCCAGTGCCAGCTATGCCCGTTCTGGGCCTGGGACCTGCAGAACAAGCCTGGGAGAGAGCTCGATGCCTCGATTTTTCCACCCCAAGGCGCCTACGTGGACTTGCCTTGTGGCTGCGGTTGGTGCAGGCAATGCAGGGGGCACTGGGATACAGGGTATCGGGAGCCACATTCCTGCCCCAACTCCCATAGGAGACACTGGGCTCCTCACCAACCCCTTCTCCACTCTGGTCCCCCATCCTAGGCAGAGTCAGCCCCTCTCGTCCCACCCCCCGCAGACCCTGCAAGGGGGACACCCAGGCATGGGCTGGGTTTCTTTCCAGCGCCGGCCTCTGGTGAGAAGGCACCAGGGCCACGCGGCAGGAGGGGCTGGGGGGCTCCGTACCTGCTGGAAGGGGTTGCTCAGGTTCTGGCTGCAGTACAGGTAGTAGTGAACCACTTCTGCAACGCAAGCACAAGGGGAGAGATTGGAAACCAGGGTGACATGCGGCCCGCCCCTCGTGGGCATCTCACCCCCAAGCCAGAGAGATCTCTCCAGCCCTCCCACCAACCCACCCCAGCACCAACAGGGTACCAGGCCCCACGGCACGGGAGCAGGGAAAGCAGCGTCTCTGCACAGGAGCCTTTGCCAAGAGAACCATTCGCCTCTCCCGAGCGGCCTGGACGAGACGGGGACGGGCGGCTCTGCTGGTGGCTGTCTGCCATGGACGGCACTGGGCCAAGTCAGCTGCCATGTGCCCGCTGGTTTCAGTTCCACTCCAGGTGGGGACGCGAGCAGCAATGCAGCGTAACTTGCACCAATCTGGCGTAGCTGGATAGAGCTGCCTCTGCTTACACCAGGGCTGTGGTTAGCCCTCAAGGAATCCCCCGATCGTTGCAAGTTACATGGCCCTGCCTCTTGCCCCACTCGTCCACCCACTGGCGTCCCCGCAGGCGCCAGAGCCGCACCCCGCCAGGCACGCTGGGCCCGTGTCTAAGCGCTACGCACAAGAGAGGCGAATCCATCACCTGCACTGAGATCGCTCCGAGTTAGGTTCATGATGAACTTGTCCGGGGCGACGCAGAAGTCACTAGTGCCCTGCAACAAGCAGAGAACACACGTTCACAGCACTGCCCGGCCTCTCGGAAAGAACCCAGGCCTGGGGGGGGACGACAACAGCTGGGGGAGCACATCGCTAGGAGCTGCCCCTGTCACATCAGCTCCACCACACACAAAACTGGGCCCATTTTAACAGATGGTGGAGGACCAGTTTTACAGTGTCTGCCCCCTAAGCAGGTCTCCCCATGCCCCGCACAGCGGACACCAGCCCGATTCCTCTGGCCTCTCCAAACCACCAAGAGCTGGGGGCTATTTACACCCGTGCTCCAGCACCACCTCGTGCAGCCCCTCCCGCACGGTGCCCTGCGTGAGGGGGGAGCGCCCCTTTCTGCTACCACCACCCTCGGGATCTTGCATTTAGTCCCAGGCACTGCAGGACTAGACACCCCCATCCCCAGAGCAGAGCAGGGGCCGGTTCCTGAGAGGGGAGAAACCGATGCACGAGACGCCGTGTCCCTGCACCGCCGTGGGTCATCGCTGCGCCTGCTCGAAGCACGGGAGAGAGCCGGGGACTTGGCAGCTGCATGCCCAGCTATCAGCAAGAGCTGCTCCCTTCCTCAGGGAGTGGGCAGCAGCTGCTTGGTGTCCTAGTGGGATCCAGGCCTTGAACTGCTCCTGCTAACACCCGCTTTGCAGCACACACAGTGAGGACAGACAGACAGCCGCTCTGTTCCTTCTCACTCACCACAGCCGCAGAGGTGTCCACAGCCAGGGAGGCCCAGCTGAGAATGAGCGTCACCAGACCGCAGCACAACATCCTACGGGAGAAAACTCTGTTATGGGGACCCGAGATCTCCCAGTGCCCAGGCCAGGCCAGGGGGCGTGGTCTCGACTGGATAGACCACGGGCTGGGCCTCTGCCACTGACTCACCAATGACCTTGGGAGAGTCACTGCTCTGAGTCCCCATCATGCCAAGCTGCACCGGGGCCTTGCACGCTTACGTGAGCAACTAAGGCGTGATGCAAACTGGCCCCAAGGGGCGCCCTGTGCAGCCAGATGGTCCAATGTGGGGACAGGAAACCCACCATTTGCCATTGAGAGAAGGCATGTGGCCCGTAAGGGTTCAGAGGTCAGGAACTTTGACCCGCTGGTGCACCCCACCTATCCCTTGCAGTTCCAGGCTACGATGCACAATGGCTGCCGGCCGGGCGCTTGGCCCATCGTAACTCCTAGCACCCAGCAAGCTGCCCACCCCTGCTGGCCAGGGCGACCCCTGGGGCCTGCCGGGTCCCATGTGCCAGGACTGGGCCAGTGGCAACAGCTGGTCTCCTCGGGGCTGGGCTGGCGATGGCTGCAGAGGAGCCCACAGGGTGCTGGAGCCATGCAGGGAGAGTGCCCATGCTACGGGATTGAGGGCAACGCCCAGCCGCCTGCCTGGCCTTTTCCCCGTCCCCTGGCCGGCCAGCAAGTGTCCCCAAGGACCAGCCTCCCTCAACACCAGCCTGCTCGACAGCTGAATTAACAACAAGCGCTGGCTTTATCCCGTTTGCAGCTCGAGCTGCTGCGCTGCAGGGATCCATCCTGCCTGCTCTCCTGTCCCAGGCGGGGCGCTGGGAACTGCAGCACCGTAATGATCCAGTCTGGGAAGGGGGGCGTGTCTCTTAGCGAGCACCGACCAGACCGGCGCTGTCCTGCTGCTCGGGGGCGGGAGCTGACCCCTGGGCAGAGCAGGGCTCTCGGGGCTGCAGCACCGTCCATCCTGCAGGTGCGTCAGGGCCCCTGTGCCAACCCAAGGGAGGCAGGCGCAGGGCCAGTTCCAGGCCTGGGGAAGGGCAGGTCCCCATCTCCCCTCCCAAAGAGGGCAGCAGCCTCGGCGCAGCGCAGGAGGGTGGGGCCGGACGGGCAGTGGGGCAGAGGTGGGTACTCACGTGGTGAGGAGGCACCTGGAGCGCTTGGCCAGCCCCAAGCAGGCGATGAGGCAGACGATCAGGTCCAGGATGAAGAGCAGGAGGTAGGAGAGCCACCTGGGCCCGGGGAAGGAAGGGGAATGTCAGAGTCCTGCAACCAGCCCCGTCCCTGGAGGGCCCTCTGCCCCAGAGGCCAGCACAAGAGCCGCAGGGAGCTGGGGCGCAGTGGACCCTGGCCTGGCCCAATCTGGCTATTTGTATGCTCAGGGTGGGGATGGCGGGAGCCCCGCCGTCTCTGGCTGCGCGGCTGGATCTCAGCCTCTCCCCACGATGGCAGCAGACGTGCACCCGCGGCCCTGACCCAGCCGCTCTTCCATTGTGCCCGTCACACACTTCATGCCTCTGCCATCATGGCTGGTTTCCGAGCAAGGGCTTCCCCCCCGCCACGGAGGCGGATGGGATGGCGCTGGCTCGGGCAGGACGGGTGTACGGGCTGCCCACATGGGCCGAGATGGAGGCGCATTTAGCCCTATCAAGTCCAGCAGCCCAGGAGCCAGGCCAGGTCAGCTCCCCACGTTAGACCCCCAGGGGATGGGGTTTCCTCTGCTCTCCCCCGCGGGAGACAGACTAGCTCAGAGCTGGGGGCACCTCCCCCTCGGGGTTCAGCCTAAACTCTCTGTTCCCCGGGGCAGACGCTACATCGCTGACTATGACCCGAGCGCTGGGCAGCTAGGGGGCTCAGCTCCATGGTGAACACATGCCAATTACAGCCCCTGGGCGCAGCCAGTTCCCGGCCCCAGGCGAAGTGGGGCTGGCGGATACGCTGCAGCAGCCCTCGTGGGGCGCAGGCCAGGTCTGTGCGTGGGGAGCACACCGTGTGTCTGGCTCGCTCTCCCCCGAGGCGCAGGAGCCCATCGAGCGCTCCGCTTTCATTCTGGTTCGTTAACCCTGCAGGGGAGGGGAAAGTCAGCCCGTTTCTGCTCATTAGAATCTCTCCAGAGCCGAAGGAGCCAATTAAAATCCTCGACTCCAGCGCAGCGGGGCGCACGCTGCAGAGGGCTGCACTCACGGCTCCGGGGTTGCTCCATTTGGCTGGGGCGCTCCTGCCCCTCCCCCCAATACTCCCTCCCCGCACCCCCAAGCCCCTTCCCTGCCATGTTTGCAACAGGACGGTCATCACCGCAGCAACCAGCCAGAGCATTGGATAGGAATTTACCCTGGCGCGGCTCTGGACTCCTCCCCTACCCAGCCCCACAGTGCCGTGCTGGCCTGGCCCAGCAGTGCAGTGCAGACCCCAATCCCTGCCCCCCCCTCACCTGTAATATTCCACGTAGCCCACCTGGCCGGCCACAGCCGTCAGGTCAACGCTCACGTCCTGCCAGACCGGCAGCCCCGAGAGCTGCAGGACGATGTTGCCGGCCATTTGCTGCAGGAACTTCAGGGTCTGCACGTAGTCGCCCCGCGCGGCGAAGATCTCGTTCAGCCGAGCCAGGTGCTGCTCCAGCCCCACCTTCATCTGCACCGTGGTGCCCGAGACCTGCCCAGGGGAGAGGAGCAGGAACAGTGAGCCTGGCCCCGGCAGCCCGTGTGCTGCCCCAGGGTACCCCCTGCAGGACACACCCCGCGGGAGCGGTGCCCACCTCGGCGGGCCGTGCTCCGATAGCGAATCAACAAGCTGCCGATGAGCAACAGGAGCAGAGCTCTTCCCAAGGGGGCGGGTTCTCCCTGATCCACGGATGGGGTCACAGAGCCCCAGGGACCTGCCGGGCGAGTCCTTGGGAACAGGCTCCGGGCGTGACTCATACCAGAGCATCTGCTTCTCTGCCTCCCCAGCCCTGTCACCCAGACCGCCCTGCACACGGCCAGGCCAGCTCCGCCGCTCCCCACGGAGGCAGCTCCCGCCCCCCCATGGAGTAGCCCGGCAGGAAGGGGAGAGTGCCATGCAGGGGCACGGGGAGTGGGGGCAGGGCTGCCGACAGCACCAGCCTGGCAGCGCTAGGGGCTGCCCCATGCTAGCGAGCGACTCAGCCGGGTGTCTGTAAAGGGCAGAGGGGACCCCTTGTTTCCAGCCAGTGGCACCTCAGGGGCTGTTTGTAGGGTCCTCTTCACCCCCCAAAGCGGGGCAGCAGGAGCATTTGCAGCTTTAAATCCAGCCCTTGCCTTAGCTCTGTCAAGGGGCAGCGGATGGATCAGTGCGGCCCGGGGCCCTCAGCAGGGCCAGAGCCCTGCGCTCTGCTCTCCCCAGGGAAACCTGGGAACAACGGGGCTCCTCGTCCAGACATTTCCCCCACGCTGACCAACCCGACCCAGGGCAGATCGAGTTGCCCCGGTGGCAAAACTGCCGGTGCCCAGGTCCCTCCCACGGGCGCTGGCATGACAGCAGGGGATTTTACAGACAGCTCGGCGTGGGCGAGGCCGGACGGCGTGGGCAAGGAGAGGAAAGGCCTGGCTGGTCGCGTCATGGGGCTCCCCCAAGCCAGGGCAGAGGCCACAGCTGGCACACCAGCTCCTGGGGGTGGAGCAGCCTGCTGCCTCCAGAGCTGCCTGTGCCTCGGGGGATGCAGCCTTTAGGGAGCAGCCCCCTCTGCAGGAAAACCTCCCAGCTTGGCATCTAGCGACACGGTGCCACGGAGGAGCCGTTCTGCAGCTGGGGTCTGACCTAGATAAGTCACTCAGCTGACTGCGACGCTGCTTCCGGCTCTGAAAGAAACCCGCTGCTCCAGCGGGGCCAGCTGCCATCTCCACGCGGCCTCGCTCCTTCACCCTGCCTCCTGCTGGTCTCTCCTGCCTTCCCCACCCCCCAGCTCTGCCCCACAATCCCCACTGCTGCACTCCTTGTGAGCAGTGAGTCTGCCGGGCAGATGTGCAGACCCTTCCCAGCCTCGCCAGGCATCAGGACAGACTATTCCATGCACGGCCGTAGCGCCAGGACCCGCTGCGCTAGGTGCTGTACGAACAGGTCCGAGAGACGGAGCGAAAGCTGTCTGAGGCGGGGATTGAGTACGAGACAAAAAAGACAACAGGTGGATCCAGACACACGAGCAGGGAGCACAGGGAGCCAGTACTGGTCGGCAGGATGCATGGTGCGCTCAGCTCACCAGCTCCGGAGCCATTGCCAAGTTTCCCACTGGCCTCCAAGCAAGGGGGTGTTCCGCGGAGGGCGGGGAAGGAGGATGAAGAGGGAGCTTTGTGGATGGTCTCAGGGAGCTCCTCCGAAGCACCGGGGGCAGCGTGGGAGAAAGCACAAAGGGGCTGGTTTGAAAACGCAAGGGGGTGCCGGAGGCTGGACTCATGGGCTGATAGTGCCTGAGAGGGAGGGTGGTGACGGGCAGCGAAGGGCTTTGAACAGGAGACAAGTAGTTCTGTGTGATGTGCCAGAGAAGAGGCGGCCGGCGGAGGGATGCACAGAGACGGGTGCCACAGTCCAAGCGCCAGGCTAGGAAAAGGATCGTGGCAGCAGCATTCGGAATGGAGCCGAGCGAGGACGAGACATCGTTTGCCAAGGGCAGAGAGAAGGACGCTGCAGTGATCGAGATGCAAGCTGGCGAGCGCCGGAGTGAGAGGTTTCGCTGTGTGGATGGACAGGAAAGGCAAGGCCATAGCTCAGGGACGTCAGGCAGGGAGAACTGGCGAGATTTAGACCCAGGCTGGACAGGAGCCGCTGGAGAGGGGTCTGAGGTGAAGAGGACACCCAGGTGCGGGCCTGAGTGACAGGCATGATCTATCGACACAGGAGGTAGCAGGGAGATGATGGTGAAGAGCCATGCTGAGCTCGGGCGGGTGGCCAGACACCCCTGGGGAGCTGTCAGAGACAGGGCTAGATCTGTGTTTGGCCAGGAGACAGGCTGGAGCAGCGGCAGATCCGTGCATGGCAGCTGAAGGAGGGTTTGCGGATGACATCACCCAGGTGCAGAGGGAGGAGAGAAAGGGCTGCAGGACAGCCCCGAGGAACCCCCGCAGAGCGCCGGAGAGGGGACGACGAGGATTCTCCAAGTTACCCCCTCTGCCACGCCTGGCGCTGGTGGCTCTCCTGAAGTGTCCACCGCTGGGCAGCGCAGCCTCGGCCTAGCCCGTCTCGCTGGGATAAACCCCTGGTTTTTCAGAGGTTTAATTTCTCAGCCAGCTTAGCAGCTGCAGGAGGGAGCTGCCAGCGCAGCCCCCGCAGCGGAGATGCCAGCTGATCCCCATAATCTCTGGAGGAACACAGCTGTCTCTTTAAGACAAGGCCCGTCCAAGAGACCCACCGATTATATCATCCGAGCAGCTTAGAGCAGGAGCGAGGATGGAAAAACAGCCAGTTTCCCAGGAAGGCCAATAGGTTCTGGCCCAATTTCCTTGGCTTATTGTATCCCGGGAGCCCAGCACTCCCGCAGGCAAGGTGAATGCAGCAAGGCCATGGCTGGTAGGAAAACATGGCCCGGTCAAGCACAGCCAGGAGAAAGCCAGTGCGTCAGCTTGTAAAGTAATGCTGTGGCTAGAACGAGGAGCGGGCACAGTTCACTACTTAAAGTGTGTGGGTGGGGGTGGGGAGAGCTAGGAGCCAGGACTCCTGGGTTCTGTTTTTGGCTCAGTTGCATGGCCCAGGTCAAATCACTTTCCTGCTCTGTGCCTTGGTTAACCATACACCAGCTCTGAAACACACTGAGGGCCGGGGACTGAGAGTCAGTGATGGTTTCTTCTACATTAGAGTCGCATGCCTGGCGTCCTCCCAAAGCCCCACGTATCTGCCACCCAAGCTAAGGAACTCAGGAGAGGCATCTCGCCACACAAAGGGGTAGTCCTGGGCTCTCCCAAGGCTGCAACAACCGACCCACCAGCTCCAGCGCTTGCCAGGGAGAATGGCCAACGGCAGATGCTTTGGATGCGGGTGGAATATCCCACAATGCACCTGTGCGGCTGACCCCAGCAGGCCCTTACCAGTGTGTCAATCCCAGAGAGGGTGTGGTTGGCGTTGTCGAGGGCATAGATCAGCTGGTACACCCCATCGTTGGTCTCGCTGTTCCCATAGAACCCAATGCCGACTGCAGCACTATGGACGAGAGAAACCGCAGGTTAGAGGAGAAGGAAACGGCACAGCTGTTACCCACTGCCGGCCTGGCACTGCTGTAGCCCCAGGCCGCTGGCTCTGGCCAGAGGAAGGCGAATGAAAGGCAGAGCTCTGAGCACCGTTACAGCACGTTTAGTGTGTGCACGAGACGTGACTCACCCCAGCTGGCCGGGCCTCCTGGGGGGGAGCAGCCCGTCCTGGGCGTCTGACATGGCCAGCTGATGCCAGCTGTGACAGCGACACCAGCCCATTAGGAAATGGAATGAAGCCCCTGAGCTCCTCTCACTCCAGGGCCTTGAAACTCCCCCAACCGCTCGCCAGGGCAGCAGGGTCTCTGCGAGTGCCACGGGGCTGTACTCGGCCAGTCCCTCCTCCAGTACAGGGAGTCACCAGGAGGGTGGCGGCTCAGGGCTCGTTAAGGGGACGGGGCGAAGCCAGGTACAGGGATGCGCCTCCCAAGCAGCTATACCATCGCTTCTCCCTGCCCACCCATGGGTTTGGTTCAGAGGCATCAGGACTGAATCGCCCTCGGGCCGCTGAGCGGGAGAGGGAAGGTTTGCCCCGTCGCTGCCTCGGCCGTACCTGCTCTGTGATGGGTGGGCTTTGCCCGTCACCAGAGTCCTCCACGCCCCGCAGGAGCACCACTCGCTGAGATCCCCACCCATCAGAGCTGGGACTCCTGCGGGGCGGGGGGTCATTTACAAGAATGGAAAAGCCGGGGGAGGGCTGGAGGGATCCAGGCTTGAAACGAACTCAATCCTCGATACAAAGCCATCAATAGCTTGTAGCACAGCCTGGAGCTGCCCGGCGCCCGCAGCCCGGTCAACGATCTCGTCGCCTGCCCCTGCCTCTCTCCTGCCCTTCCACAGCCACCAGAAGGAGATCTCTTGCTCACTTGTGCACAGTGAGCAGCCCCCATTCGAGAAGCAGGGTATGAGACACCGGGCACCTGCAGAACTGCCAGCGCTGCCCTGCGCACCCCGGCCCAGTGGTTCAATTCCCTGCTATGTCGCCTTGGGTGACTCACTAGGTCTCCGTGCCTCAGTTTCCCATCTGTACCAGTGTGTTGTGAGGATAAATTCATTGGAGGTGCTCAGAGACTGCAGCAACAGCAGCCACAGAAATACCTGAGACTGGGCTGAGCGCAAGCATCCAGGTGCTTAAAGGCGGAAGTGCCAACACCTCTGATTTGGGTCCCGGGGAAGGCAGAGGTGCCCCTCCGGGTGGGTGAGAGGAGATTCTCTGCTCACGCTGGGGCTTAGCAAAGCTCGAAGCCAGATACACAGGTTGGATTTGAAGCCAGCCCCTGCGAATGCTGCGAGATTTAGGCCGCAAGGCCTGGCAAAGCAGATTAAGAGAATCTGTCAGAAAAGAAAACGCTGCCTCTGATTAAACCTGCTCCTTGGTTAATCCCCCGGAGGGGACAAGGAGTGAAAGCTGGGTCTCCCGCTAGCCCCTCCTTGGCCCTGCGAGCCAGCTGGCCTCAAGGACCCAGTGCAGAGCCCAGGAGCCACGCCACAGGCACCCGCTCCAGCTCCAGCGACGTCAGCTCTGCTGCCTGCCTCACAGATACCCCCAGCAGCGTCCCCTCCACATCCACCCCGGTCTAAGTGCCGACTGCCGAGCCAGGCTGACGAAGGGGTCTACGGGCTTTGCTCGTGTCCCAGGAGCTCAACTGTATCATGTGCACACGTCTCCCTGCCCCCTGACAGAGCCACCATGCCTCCCGCAGGGTCCTGAGCGGGAAGGCAGGGCGATCTCACAGCACCAGGCAGCCAGAGAGCTGGGTTCAAGCCCCGCCTCCGCCTCGCCTGCCCGCCCCAGAAGGGCGAGGAGAGTTTCTGCTAGGTCGTTACAGGGTTTTGAAGGCCTCCCAGAGGGAGTGCAGGGCGTTCTTGTGGCCTACGGGCCTGTCTTGCAGGGGCCCGGCCCACCACATGGTGTGAACCCCGCAGAGCAAGGTGAAGTGCTGCTGCAGCTCCCAGCCGGGGAGCCCGCACCCCAAGGACAGGGCCCCGACAGCACCACCCCTGGCGGCTCCCATGCCCTCTGCGTGGAGGCTCGGCTGCTGGGCCCGAGCGCCTGGGGGGCCCTGGAAGGGAGGAGCAGTGAGTGCTCGGCATGGCTCCTGGAGAGCAGGCCCTCGCTGCCCCCCCTCCCAGGTGCAGCTGTCAATGAACATGATGGAGAGCAGCCAGCTCCCCCCATTAGCCTGTTAATGGCTGCGCTCTGCTCCAAAGAGGCTCCACTTAGCCAGGGATGTGGGTTTGGGCACCTCTGGGGGGCTATAAAGCCCTGGCTCGGCCTCCTCCCCAAGCCACAGCACTCCACGGGCCCCCGCAGCCCGGAGCAGCGCCAGCCGCCCCCAGCACTTCTAATGCACCACGAGGGAGGAGCTCACCACCGCCACCTACGAGACCTCTCCAGGCACCGGGCAGTGTTCCGACAACACCACCCTTCCCACCGTGTTCCTAGCCTTCCGTTCCCCCAGGGCGACACCCCCAGGAGCTGGGTTCAAATCCTGCCTTTGCTCATCAGTGAAATGAGTCTGAGTCCTGCCCTAGTCCTTAACAGGCACCTGGCATTGCAGCTTTGGTGCAGCTGGTACTGTGCTCGGCACTGCCATGGTAGAGGATTGGGACCTAGTGGCACAGCTGCAGGACAGCCCGACACCAGAACGGCAGGGGATTGAGCACATGGGCTCGGCAGCTGTGATGGAGCCAAACTTTGCAAGGGAGGTGGTGCAGCACCGGCAGAGCCATGGGGCCGCAGGCATGGCTACCGGGAGGGAATGCCAGCTACAAACACCGCATTCACCCTTATCTACAATGCCAGAGCCCGGATGCGCTCTCAGCGGTGCACAGCTGCCACCCGTGCCACTTGCGAGCCTCTTGGGAAGCCCCAGGGGAGTGAGGAAGTTGGGCAGCATTTGCTTGTCACTGGAGAAGAGGAAACACTGATTCCTCTCCAAGCAGCCCCTGGGAGTCACATGGAGCGGTGGTGGAATGGGCCCGGGGAGTGGGGGGAGCCGGCAGTCACGGGAAGGGCATGCTGAGCTAATCAGCAGCGTTTGCTTCCTCTTTAGAGCGTGTCTATTGCCATACACTGAACTCTCTGTCTGGTCTAATGCGGGGGAAGAACAATCTCTTTATTCCCTTCCCTTGGGAGCGGATCACGCCGAAGCAATCAGGAGCCCCCGCCGCCTGGGGCAGGAGCCCTGCCTGGATGGACTGAGAGGGGGATTCCCGGCAATGCAAAGCAGAGAGCAACAGCGCAGCCCTAACCCCCAAGACATGACCTGCGTGGCAGAGCAAGGACGGGCCGATGAACCGTCAGGATTTTGTATCGGCCACCCCGGGCTGCTGGCAAATGTTCTTACAAGCTTCTGAAACCGGGGGAGGGCTTAAAAACGCCTCCGATGAGGACATGCAACTACCAGGCAGCAGGAGACGGGCATCAGCTGCCCGCCCATCGCAAGAGAGCCAAGCACCAGATTGGAGCAGAAGTGCCCAGCGGGCTTAGCGCTGCAGAGCTGAGACGGCGCCTCGCAGGGCAGAGCAGTGGCTGCGGGAGCTCCCGGGCCTCGCCCTGCCCCAGGAAGGGCTTAGCGCTGCAGAGCTGAGACGGCGCCTCGCAGGGCAGAGCAGTGGCTGCGGGAGCTCCCGGGCCTCGCCCTGCCCCAGGAAGGGCTTAGCGCTGCAGAGCTGAGACGGCGCCTCGCAGGGCAGAGCAGTGGCTGCGGGAGCTCCCGGGCCTCGCCCTGCCCCAGGAAGGGCTTAGCGCTGCAGAGCTGAGACGGCGCCTCGCAGGGCAGAGCAGTGGCTGCGGGAGCTCCCGGGCCTCGCCCTGCCCCAGGAAGGGCTTAGCGCTGCAGAGCTGAGACGGCGCCTCGCAGGGCAGAGCAGTGGCTGCGGGAGCTCCTGGGCCTCGCCCTGCCCCAGGAAGGTTTAGATACAGACACGGGACCCGGAACTGGATGAGCCACTAACTCTCCTAGAGCCCCCCAGTCACTCACTGCTGCCCTGGCCTCCGAGTCGCCACTACTGGCCCTCAGGCCTGACGTGCCCAGCAGAGGCGGGGAGCGCCAGGCCAGGCCAGTCTCAGGGATGCTCTCTGCCAGCACCCCAGGCTGGCGCTGCCCCCAGCAGGACAGCAGAGCCTCTCCCAGCCGCCCGGGACCCCTCTCGGGCCCAGCCTCCATCTGTAATTAACCCTGAGCCTCATGTGACCAAAGGCTGCCAGCTGTGTCAGGCTGCAGGCTGCCATCTGCTTCAGGCCTGGGATCAGTGAGCCCAACTCCCCGCTGCCCCCCGGGATTAGCCAGCACTTCCAGGAGGCCGCATGCACACGGGGCCCAGAGCCACGTTACAGCAGGGAGGGGAGGCTGCCAGGGCAAGATGCAGCCTCAGACTCCAGCCCCGGAGCGAGGAGCCTACGCCCAGAGAGGAGCAATCGGTATTTAAGCCTCTGAGAGCTGGATCTAATCAAAGCGATTCACGTGCGCGGCTGGCCCACAAATCCAGCGGCAGGCGGGAGACGAAGCCTGGGTCAGAAGGCAGCTCAACGGGGAGAAGAGGAGGATCCTGGGCACGCAACAGGGATGACGGGAAAAAAAAAAGCTGCCTGCCTCTTCCTCCTCCCCCAGCTAGCTGCCCCGAGAGCCTCTCTCTGAAGGCAGCTGGGCTGGGGGGACGGGCGCAGAGCCCCCGCCCCTGGCTCGCACAGGCATGCTCCTTCCTCTCTCTGGGCAGCCGCCTCCCCAGCTGCAAGACAGTCCGTGTTCCGCCCATCACCCTGGCATCGGGGCACGCGGGGGGTTGTGAATATCAACTGCTTGGGAAGCACTCAGTGACGAGCGTCTTTTTCATCAGGCGCCCCACTAGAAACTCCTTCCCCCCGAGCGATGCTGAGAATGGCCAGGAACCTCTGCCCATGGCTGTCCACTTCACCTGGTCCCCTGCCTTTCCTGCCAGGACCTCAGCCGGAATCCCCCGGGACGGGGTGTTTGCCCCCACTCGACAGGTGGGCACTCAGAAGTGGGGGACTAACCCAAGGGCACACAGCAAGTCAGTAGCAGAGCCCGGAATAGAACCCAGGAGTCCTAGTCTTACCACTGGGCCATGCTTCCGGTGGCCAGCGGCTGCGAGGTCCCCCCGAGCCCTGCCAGCTGGGCTCCGAAGGCAGCCGTCACGCAGGCCCTAGGCTACCCCGCGGGGCACTCACCAGCAGATGAGGCCAGCCACCACAGCCGTCCAGGTGACACAGCAGGAGTTGGGCCGCTTGGTCTCTGACTCCTCGCCTCGTTTGCAGCTGCACAGGCAGATCAGGTAGATGGTGAGGAAGAGCAGGTTGAGGCCGAGGCAGACGGCAGCCACCAGGCCCAGGAACAGCAGGGACTAAGCAAGGGAGAGACACCAGAGTCAATGCACGCTCCACGCAGGCTACAAAGTACCACGGCTCGGGAGGCGCCCGAAGTCTATGGTTTGCAGGCTCCCTAGAAAGGGCCAGTGCCGGCAGGGGGCTGCTCACCACCATCCGCTGGGCTCCAGCAGTGACCAGCTCACACTCAGCGCTGGGAAAATCCGCAGCCCCCTCCCACTGGAGGAGCATTTGATGACCCCCCCCCCCGCCCCAGAGCTCCAAAGCACGAGGCATCTCCCAGTCCACAGCGAGCCTGGAGAAGGTGCCTGTTCACACACAGCCAGACAAGCGCCTGTCAGGTCCTAACACGGTGGCAAGGCGGTCGGCGGGGGAGGTCTCTGGCCAGAGCTGCCCCAGCCCAAGAGGCCGCAGCTCTGTCCTGGGCTGGGGAGAAGATGCTGTAGAAAGCTCTCGATCCAGTCCCTTTAGCGAGGCCTCCCCCAGGCAGTGGGCATCTCTAGACTCAGCGATCCTGGCCCATGATGGGAGCTTACCCTCCCCAAGGGGGTACTCGGCTGAGAGATGGGAGTGGGGGTGTGTGTGACGCAAGTGCTGGAGATCAAAGCCCTCTCCACCCATGGAGCAGGGACAGCCCAGGCAGCTGCCGTGCAAGCTGCCCGCAGGCCATTCCCCCTGCTAGCGCCCTCGCCCTGCCTGGGAGGAACAGCCTCCGGGCCAGGGAGAGACGTCAGGTTCAGTCCATGGCCAATCAGAGCCGCTGTGACAGGGAACAGCCGAGGGGAGCTGCACCGAGCGTGGCAGACAGATGGGAGCAGCTCTCGGTCCCTGCCAACTGGGCCAGACCCAGCCGAGTAGCCTAGACGTGAAAGGCCCCTAATCCCACTGCACTGAGCCAGCCAGGGCCTCCGCCTCGGCTATATTTAAAGCATTTGCTACCAGTCAGCAAACATGCCTGTCCCTTAGCTGGTGCTGGAAGGTGTGTGCTGGGCATTGGGCTGTTTTCCTCGGGGAATTCACTTGGTGCACAGTCCTGGCACTGCCTTACCCCAGCCAGGGTTACAGCTGTGGCTCCTCAGGGAGATTTCTGTGGTGCACTCCTCCCCTAGGCACAAACACGCAGACACTCGGCTCACACAGCCCTGCCGACTGGCACCCATCACGCATTTACCCTCCACCAGCTTTCAAAGGGTAACAGCATCATGGGACAGGAAGGGACCTCGAGAGGTCGTCTGGTCCAGTCCCCTGCACTCATGGCAGGACAAAGTATCTTCTAGACCATCCCTGACAGGGGTTTGTCCAACCGGCTCTTGAAAATCCCCAATGCTGGAGATTCCACAACCTCCCAAGGCAATTTATTCCAGTGCTTAACCACCCTGACAGGACGTTTCTCCTAATGTCCAACCTAAACCGCCCTTGCTGCAATTGAAGCCCGTTGCTTCTTGTCCTGTCCTCAGAGGTTAACAGGAACAAATTTTCCCTCTCCTCCTTGTAACAACTTTTTATGTACTTGAAAACGGTCATGTCCCCTCTCAGTCTCCTCCTCTCCAGACTAAAACCAACCCAATTTTCTCAATCTTCCCGCATAGCTCATGGTTTCTAGACCTTTCATCATTTTTGTTGCTCTTCTCTGGACTTTCTCCAATTTGTCCACATCTTTCCTGCAATATGGTGCCCAGAACTGGACACAATACTCCAGTGGAGCCTAATCAGCACGGAGTAGAGCGGAAGAATGGCTTCCAGTGTCCGTCTTACAACACTCTGCTAATACAGCCCAGAAGGATGTTTGCTTTTTTTGCAACAGCCTTACACTGTTGACTCTTATTTAGCTTGTGATCCACTCTGACCCCCAGATCCCTTTCCGCAGGACTCCTTCCTAGGCAGTCAGTTCCCATTTTGCATGTGTGCAACTGATTGGTCCTTCCTAAGTGGAGTACTTTGCATTTGTCCTGATTGAATGTCATCCTATTTACTTCAGACCATCTCTCTAGTTTGTCCAGATCATCTTGAATTTTAATCCGATCCTCCAAAGCACTTGCAACCCCTCCCAGCTTGGTATCATCTACAAATTTTATAAGTGTTCGCTCTATGCCATGATCTAAATCATTGAAGAAAATATTGAACAGAACCAGACCCAGAACTGATCCCTGTGGGACCCCACTCGTTATGCCCTTCCAGCATTACTGTGAACCACTGAGAACTACTCTCTGGGAACGGTTTTCCAATCAGTTTTGTACCCACCTTATAGTAGCTCCATCTAGGTTGCATTTCCCTAGTTTGTTTATGAGAAGATCATGTGAGACAGTATCCAAAGCCTTACTTAAGTCAAGATATACCACCTTGGTGCTTCCCCTCTATTCACAAGGCTTGTTACCCTGTCAAAGAAAGTTATCAAGTTGGTTTGCCATGATTTGTTCTTGACAAATCCCTGCTGTTACTTATCACCTTATTCTCCTCTAGGTGTTTGCAAATCGATTGCTTGATTATTTGCTCCATTATCTTTCCAGGTACTGAAGTTAAACTGACCTAATTCCCTGGGTTTTCTTTATCCCCCTTCTTATAGATTGGCACTATTTGCCTTCTTCCAGTCCTCTGGAATCTCTCCCGTCTTCCATGAGTTTGCAAAGGTAATCGCTAATGGCTCAGATAGCTCCTCAGCCAGCTCCTCAGTATTCTAGGATGGGGTTCATCAGGCCTTGTCTAAGTAATTTTTAACTTGTCCTTTCCTTTCCTTTCCACGTTTCCCGTCTCCTCTCGTCTCCTTTCCCAGCGTACAGGTCCGGTTACGCTGCAGACTCCTGGGGGAATTCTGTGCCAAAACATTACAAATTCTGCACACAATATTTTAAAATTCTGCAAATTGTCAAATAAATGTGGAGGCTCCATGCTGGCACTGGGGAGCACAGGCCACTGGCTGCACGGAGGTAGGAGATCACCCTGCAGCTCCCCCCCAGGACACGGACTCAGCGGTGAAGCTGCACCCAAGCCTGACACAGCGCAAGGACTGGGCCTGCCCCAGAAACACCCAGAGCCCTGCCCCCACCCCCCATGCCAGGTGCACCAGGTGTGGGCAGGCAGGCTCAGCAAGGCAGGATCCAGGTGTGGAGGAGCTTAGTGTGGGGGGCTCCAGGTGTGGGGCGAGACGGTTCTGTGTGGGGCAATCTGGGTGCGGGCGGCTCAGTGGGGGATTCAGGTGCAGGGGTTTGTTGAGGGGTTCTGTGTGCAACAGTAATGGGACTCTGCAGGGAGGTCCAGGTGAAGGTGGCTGGGGTTTGTCAGGGTGGTCCAGGTGCACGGGGAGTGGGGCTCATTGAGGGGTGAGGCTCGCTGGGAAGGACTGGGCATGAGGGGGTCTGGATGCATGGGGGTTGGGCGGATGGAGGAGCAGCTCCCTGTACAGGGATCTTTCCTCTGCAGCTGAGGAGCGATGGGTGCAGGCAGCTGGGAGCAGGGGCAGTTTGCAGAGATTCCCGCAGCTGGGGAAAAATCTGGGGGTGGGTCTGACCCAGCCCCAGATGCTGTGCAGGGGAAGAGGAAGTTCTGTCCTCCCTAACCTAGCTGGGACTAGCAGCTGAGCCTGGCACAGGGTAGGAGCTATCAGCCGGGTCTGATCCAGTCTCGCCCCCTGCCCCACAGCGATTTACCTCTCTGCAGGCTGCCCTGAGCACCTGAAACGTACTGCTGGGGAGGGTCGCATGACCACTCCTGGGGTTTCCCTTTGCTTCCACATCAGAAAGTCATTTTTCTGCAGGGAAGCAAAGAAATCTGCGGGGGCATAAATTCTGCGCATGTGCAGTGGTGCAGAATTTCCCCAGGAGTAACTTTGGAAAAAAGTGTGCTCTTGACTCAGGTTAGCAGCTCGAGTTCAAACCTGTAAGGCAGCTGGAGGTGGAGCTGGAGCTGCTAACTGGAGCTAAAGGCCATTGTGGTGTCTTTGCTGCTATTTGAATCCGAGTTCGGAACCCCCCGTCTGCAGTGCAGACAAACACCCTAAACGGCTACGCCTTGCACTGAAGCTCCAAGCTACGCAAGCGCTGGCTGTCACCGGGCAGTGCCACCCTCACAAGGAAGCTGTCTGGCTGCCCATGAAGCAGCTCCTTCCCTTGCTCAGTGGATGTGCCACATGCCAAAGTCTTACTCCCCGTGTCCCAGCTGAGCACTGCAGCCGAACTGCCTTCCCAGCAGGAACGGTTACCAGCTGTCCCGAACACGTCACACAAACAGTGACAACCGGCCTTTCCCTCCAGTCACCTTGCTCTGTTTCCAGGTGCTCGCCATGGAGTCAAGAATAACTGCTCCCAAGCCAGGGCCGGGGAGGTGGAAAAGTGTAGCCAGACACAGACACTGACGAGCCCAGGCCCAAAGCCAGGAATGCACCCCAAGGTGCCTACCCACACCTGGCGGGCGATTTACCGGTCACCCTGTTACATGGGGGTGCCGCAGCCAGCATTAGATGCAGCAGCCAAGCACATGAACCCCAGACACCGGTTATCTTCCCTGCCCGGCTACCCCAAGAGCCAGCACCATGGCCCCCGCTCCAGAGTCAGGAGCCTCTCCTCCTGCGCCAGTCTGCCATGGGCCAGGAGCCAGGCCCCAAGGCACGGGTCCCGTCATGGGAGGTCACCTTCCCTTACACATATTTATCCACCTGGCAGGCAGCAAGAGAGCTGAACTGCTCTTGGGCACTCACTCAAATCGCCCGCCAGGGCCCTCCCCGCATGCATCTCCGCCTGAGAGCGAGGAAGACGGTACCGAGCACAGCACCCTGCTCAGTTCCTGCAACGTAGCTCACCTCTCCTACCCCCCTGCAGCCACAGCCCCCGCTCCCTACACACACCCTGCAGCCCAGGCTGCTGCGACGGGCTCGGCACATCGGTCCATCTTCAGCCAGCGCAGGATGTGCCTGGCAAGGCGCGTCTGTTTCACACATGGAGCCTCCGGCTCCCCTGCTTTGCGAGCTGTCAGTTCAGGGTGTCTGGTTCTGATCTAAGGCCTGCCACGTTGAAGGCACGAGCGCCTCAGACCAGTCTCTGCCCTCCTTGGTCTCCATTAGGCACTGAGTGAGACGCATGAGCCAATGACCCCCCCCCCCCCGCACCACCACCATTCGACATTGGGGAAGGTAGCGCCAGATGCATGGGCTGGGTGGTCTCCCCCATCTCAGAGCAACGCCACCTGCATCTCCCGTCCCAGGTGTAACAAAGTGGGACTGGTTTTAATGTGCTCTGAATACTGTGTGGGGGCCTCAACTCTGGCCGACCCTCTGTCGCCTAGCAAGTAATGGCCAGGCCCTTCCTCCCTGCAAGGGGATGCTAAAGGTGTGGGAGACAGAGAGATCAGGTGACCTGCTGGCCCGGGAAAGAGAGACAGCCCAGAGAGGAGGGGCTGGAGGGGGTTTGGGAGTTTTTTGGAAGCTGGCTGGGAAATGGAGGGGAGCCCCGAGGAGGCTCAGGCCTCCCTCCGGGGCGGTGGCCTCCCTGAGGCCCCAGAAGGACCTAACTGAGGGGGGGTCTTGTGGTCTGTACTGGCAAGACCTGTTTTGGACTGTGTTCCTGTCATCTAAATAAACCTCTGTTTTACTGGCTGGCAAGAGTCACGTCTGACTGCAAGGTGGGGGTGCAGGGCCCTCTGGCTTCCCCAGGACCCCGCCTGGGTGGACTCGCTGTGGGAAGCACACGGAGGGGCACATGCTGAATGCTACGTGTGAGCTTCCTGCCCTAAAGACAGTCTGCTCCGAGGGAGAGGAGGCTCCCAAAGTCCTGCCTGGCTTTGTGGGGAGCAGTTCCAGAGCATCGCCCGGGGACTCCGTGACACCAGGCTCGCCGGCTCAGCTGTTCCTGGTGCTCCTTCCTCCCCCTGGACTCCCCCTGCTCCATCCCCAGTAGCGGCTTCATTAATACCACAAACAACTGCAGGGAAAGAGTGAATCCGATGAGAGCGGGAGTTGGCGCAAGTGAAAGCTGAGACGTGACCAGACAATACCATGAGCATAATTGCCCCCAGCCAGGGCATCTGCTAGCTTCTCGCCCAGCAAATTTACCAAATGCTGAGGTCAGGTCACCATCATGGGACCTAACCAAGACCTATCTTCTATATGGAGGCCAGCAGGACACGATACTGGCCCATCCGCCATGAGGCGTTCTGACTGGGTCACACTCCCATCCAGATTTGCACGTACGGCAGAACCCCTCTTTTACAAACTAACGGGGGACTGAGAAGTTCATAAAAATCGACAGTCACAAAACAGAACATCCCCGAGTTCCAGCCAGCGCGCTGTGTCGCTGCTCTCCTGCCCGTCAACCACGGCGAAGCCACGGCCGGCACACGGAACGCGAAGGGACGACGCCCTGTTCGCCAGCAACGTCGCCGTTACGCCACGGCCGGCGCCCGGAACGCGAAGGGACGACGCCCTGTTCTCCAGCAACGTCGCCGTTACGCCACGGCCGGCGCCCGGAACGCGAAGGGACGACGCCCTGTTCTCCATCGACGTCGCCGTTACGCCACGGCCGGAACGCGAAGGGACGACGCCCTGTTCGCCAGCGACGTCGCCGTTACGCCACGGCCGGCGCCCGGAACGCGAAGGGACGACGCCCTGTTCTCCATCGACGTCGCCGTTACGCCACGGCCGGCGCCCGGAACGCGAAGGGACGAGGCCCTGTTCTCCATCGACGTCGCCGTTACGCCACGGCCGGCGCCCGGAACGCGAAGGGACGAGGCCCTGTTCTCCAGCAACGTCGCCGTTACGCCACGGCCGGCGCCCGGAACGCGAAGGGACGACGCCCTGTTCGCCAGCAACGTCGCCGTTACGCCACGGCCGGCGCCCGGAACGCGAAGGGACGACGCCCTGTTCACCAGCAACGTCGCCGTTACGCCACGGCCGGCGCCCGGAACGCGAAGGGACGACGCCCTGTTCTCCATCAACGTCGCCGTTACGCCACGGCCGGCGCCCGGAACGCGAAGGGACGACGCCCTGTTCGCCAGCAACGTCGCCGTTACGCCACGGCCGGCGCCCGGAACGCGAAGGGACGACGCCCTGTTCTCCATCGACGTCGCCGTTACGCCACGGCCGGCGCCCGGAACGCGAAGGGACGACGCCCTGTTCTCCATCGACGTCGCCGTTACGCCACGGCCGGCGCCCGGAACGCAAAGGGACGACGCCCTGTTCTCCAGCAACGTCGCCGTTACGCCACGGCCGGCGCCCGGAACGCGAAGGGACGACTCCCTGTTCTCCAGCAACGTCGCCGTTACGCCACGGCCGGCGCCCGGAACGCGAAGGGACGACGCCCTGTTCGGCAGCAACGTCGCCGTTACGCCACGGCCGGCGCCCGGAACGCGAAGGGACGACGCCCTGTTCTCCAGCAACGTCGCCGTTACGCCACGGCCGGCGCCCGGAACACGAAGGGACGACGCCCTGTTCTCCAGCAACGTCGCCGTTACGCCACGGCCGGCGCCCGGAACGCGAAGGGACGACGCCCTGTTCGCCAGCAACGTCGCCGTTACGCCACGGCCGGCGCCCGGAACGCGAAGGGACGACGCCCTGTTCTCCAGCAACGTCGCCGTTACGCCACGGCCGGCGCCCGGAACGCGAAGGGACGACGCCCTGTTCGCCAGCAACGTCGCCGTTACGCCACGGCCGGCGCCCGGAACGCGAAGGGACGACGCCCTGTTCGCCAGCAACGTCGCCGTTACGCCACGGCCGGCGCCCGGAACGCGAAGGGACGACGCCCTGTTCTCCAGCAACGTCGCCGTTACGCCACGGCCGGCGCCCGGAACGCGAAGGGACGACGCCCTGTTCGCCAGCAACGTCGCCGTTACGCCACGGCCGGCGCCCGGAACGCGAAGGGACGACGCCCTGTTCTCCAGCAACGTCGCCGTTATGTGATTCCCACCCCAGTCCCGTCAGGAAAACGATTGGGAGAGACGGGCAGCTGTAAGCGTGGGGCTCACAAAATCGAGGTTCTGCTCTCAGGTGGTTGGGGCTAGTTCTAGAGCAACATTTGCCAGGGCAGGGGGTGGGTTAGCGGCGGGGGGGAGGGGCAGCCTGTATGGGACAGACCAGACAGCAGGGAAACACAGAATGACTAGGAGGCAAGAGCACATCCACCGGCTCCCGTTCCCCCACCTTCTTGCCACCCCCCTCCCCAGCGTGACCCAAGGCAGGACCGTTCCCACCTGAAAGGGTGTCTCCTTTCACCAGGCCCTAAGGATCCTCCAAAGCAGGTATTAAGCGCCTGCAGCCCGCTAATCCCCTTGCCAGACAGACAGTGGCGCAGTCCCTGCTAGAGCGCTCCAAGAACCGGGCTCCAGACCCCCCGAGGGACGCCTGGAGAGGGGGGCGTGTCTGGTTGAACGGCCTCTCGCTTGTGCTACAAGTGGGTTCTCGCATGGGGCTGCTGCTGGCTAGTTACGGATTGTCATTAAAGAGATCGATTGACATCGTAATGGCTTGTATATTCCCCCTGAAGCGCAGTGGCCTCCCGTGACCTTTTCAGTATTCCACAGTTTGATGAAGTGGCATCTCAGGCCCCGCTGTGCAGGTTGCTGAGGCCATAAAGCAGCGAACGGGGCACTGAATTTGAAGCGGTCCCATAATTCAGGGAGCACATGACAGGTTAACAATAGAGGCCTCGTTCATTACAGCGCCGGACAGGGCAAGAATGGGTTTCTAGTGAAAGGAACATAGACCCAGCGCCACTCATCCATCTTCCCCCATGACAGACACACACACACAGTGTGTGCGCGAGAGAGAGATCCACACAACAATCTTTACACTAATGATGGCTCATATTTGCAACGGTTCCAGTGTAAATGGCTGTTCACACAGTGAACCCCCTCCTGGATCGAGGGGAAGAGACGCACAGCCCCAGACCCAACACTGACACTGCGCAGCTCTGCCTCAATTTCCCCACCCATGAAGCAGGGACCGTCCGTTCCCCGCCCTGCAGGGGGTGCGTTAGGGTGTGACTCTTGCTGTCTCTTTCTACCAGGGACTTCCCGCCCCAGATTTTAGGCACCTGGCCAGCTTCTTAGGTCCTGCGGAGCTCTCACCCCCCACCCAGCGTGGGGCCAGCCAGGAAGGAGATACGGAGCCAGAGCATTGTTAGTGCATCGCTCGTATTCCACCGCCGTGTTTCCTGGGACCAGAACACGGTGCCAGTTCCAGGGGGCTCTGGCTCCGCAGCACGGGAGCCTTTCATGAAACTGTGGTTACGTGGCTGAAAGGAGAAAGGGCCCCAAACCATCCTGCAGTGCAGCGTGCGGCCTTGGGGCAGCCGTGCGAGTCCCAGGATACGAGAGATGTTACCGCGGCCGCCTCATCTCCCTTTAAACGATCAGTAGGCTGCAGCCTGAAAAGCGCCCTGGGGGAGAATTGTGGACTGAGCTTCCAAGCCCAGATGGGCCGGCACGGACACCCCCTCCTGCGGTTCTCCCCCCGCCCGGTGCTGTGGGAACTAAACACACACGCTAACAAGTTGCAGACCCTGCTACTGCACCCCCTCCGCCTGCCCAGCCATTTCCCGGCACCGAGGGCTCCAGGGTCCTCGCGGCCCCGCCTGCCTGCCAAGCCCGATCGAATCTAAGAGGCTGGCTTCGATTACTGCAGCTAATGCAGGCCAGAGCGCGGGAAGGGGCTGCTGGGGAAAGCCACGCTGCAGGGCTCTTGGTTAAGGAGTTCTCTGCCTGAGCGGCAAGGGAGACTGCACCAGCAGGAATCACTTCTCTCCATAACGGGCAATTACTCCTGCAGCCCTAACGAACGGTGCCAGCGCCTCCCCGCCCAGGGCTCTCCATTTCCAGAGCTGTAATTCCCCTAGAGATGGGCTGCCCCACGACAGCCATCGCAGACATTCCAGCTTACGTGGTGGATTCAAGCACAGGCCCCCCCCGCTCGGGGCCATCTTTACCAGGAGGTGGGTCACAGAGAGACGACAGGTCCCAGCATGCAACACACCAGCTTGAGCAGAGTAGCAGATTGACGGTTGCATGCTATGTCTGCTAGGGTCATACCTCCATGGTCCAGATGTGGGCACCTGTGATTCACTCCCATGCAGGGCCAATCGGGGCAGGCCCCGGGCTCCTGGCATGTTACCAATACAGGCTCCCCGCCCTCCACCGGGCAAGGACTTGGCATTGCCCCAATGACAAGACCCTATAGAAAAGGGAGAGCAGTGCATGGCATGCAATCCGCACCGTGGAACGCACGGCTTCACACGGCTCAGCTAACCTGCGGAACTCATTGCCAGGGGATGCCGTGAAGGCCAAAGGTATAACTGGGCTCAACAAAGAATTAGATGCATTCCTGGAGGAGAGGTCCATCAATGGCTATTAGCCAAGATGGCCAGGGACACCAGGCCATGCTCAGGTTGTCCCGAAGCCTCTGACTGACAGAAGCTGGGCCTGGATCGCTCAGTGATTGCCCTGTTCTGTTCATTCCCTCTGAAGCACTTGGCTCCAGCCACTGTCGGAAGACGGGATGCTGGGCTAGGTGGGCCGTCCTTGTGATGCACAGCAGGCATCCCTGGAAGCCTCGTGTCCTCAGCAGCACTGCACGCCCCCCGCCACAGAGGCAGACAGCAATCACCGTGCAGGGCGTGACCCTCTCCCAGGATGCACAGACGGGAGCAACAGCAAAGGGGCTCATCGCAGGATGGTCCCGTGGGTACAGGAACCCCGGGTTCTACCCCGGCTTGGCACGACCGTGGGCGACTGGACTGCGAGCTCACTGGGGCAGGGACTCTCTCCCCATGCACACAGCAGGCCCCTCTAAGGCATTACACTGGTGCAACACAAATCCTGACACACAACGGCTCAGGCAGACGCCACCTTCCTTTGGCTTCCAGTTCCCTTATATTTAACGCCTCCCTTCCCGGATCAGGAAACCTCAGAGCGTGACTGGCTGATGACAGTGACTCAGATGAACTCCTGATGCTGACCCCCTCTGGCAGGGATCTTCTCCCACTCCCTTCCTCAGCCAGAGGCAGGCCCATGTCCTGCTCCGCCTGCCCCCCCCCGCCCCTTTTATTTTGGTGCACTTGTCACTGCATATTTTTATTCCAACCTTTGTCAGCTGTTCACCTGCTTCTAGGGGCAGGGAGCAGCAGCAGCTCTGCACTGCTCCAGGGGCCACTAGCTAAGAACAGAGCGAGCCCAGTGACAAAGAGAAGGGGAAAGCAGTTCCCATTACCTGGCTCGCACACAGCCTGGTACCGAGCCTGCAGCTTCCATCAGCCCGAATTTCCGCTCCTCCATCTCGCTTCCCGACAGCAGCTCCCTGCAGGAGGGACGCCCCCATCCCCTCCGGTTTCAATAAAGCCGCGTTCGTCCCGTTGGCTTTCATGCACCCTTCTCCCCACCTGCTATTGCACTGCTGTTTTGCATCAGCGGAGATGCTGGTACCCGCCCAGAAATGGCAAGGCCCAGGGGCTCTCAGCTCATCGAAAGCCCCATGTTATGGACCCAGCTGCCAAGTCCCAGGATGCTCGGCACGCAGACCGGCCGAGGGAGCATGTCCTTTTGGACTTGCTTTGCGGGTGGCTCTTGCAGTTACACCGCATTGCGAGTGGCTGGTGAGAGGCTCTTTGGAGCAGGAGCCAGACGGGCGCTTGCTCAGAGTGGGTTAGACCAGCACCGGCCCTGGGCTGGGTGGAGCCGGTGCCGTGGCAGCAGGTGCGTTAGAGGTGGGGGAACAGCGATGCTGCTGCTGGTTAGGACCAACCCAAGCCTACAAAGCGTGAAAGCTGCACCAGCGGGCCGGAAAGGGGAGAGGAAGCTGACGAGGTCACAGGCAGGAGAGGAGCTTGGAGCAGCTCAAAGCCGCTGACCGGACTGAGCCGGATCTCAGGGGGAAGAGACACAGGAAGGGCGTGAAAGGGTGTCATTTGGAGGCAAGGACAATGATTAACCTGAGGGACCCGGCTTGTTCTGGGGACGTCCTTGGTCAGTTCTTTGCAGCAGGAATCCTGGCACCCAGGCTGGAACTTGCCACACACTCCCGGACCAGAGGGAGAGTGAGGCGGCAGGTCCGTCCCACCGTTAAAACAGAGCTTTCAGCGAGCACCGGGGCAGAGTCCAGAGGCTGGCGCTGGGATCTCTCTGCGAGGCTGCACCCTTGAACTGTGCTGAAAGCTCTAGAGAGAGAGGACAAAGCGAGGGCCCTGCCTTGCACCCAGTGTGTCACCTCTGGGGACCCCGGTCAGGAAAACAGAGGCCAGGGCTGGAAGAGCAGGCTCACTGGGCCTAGTCCCAGCCATTAGCTCAGAGCAGGGCTGCGGGATGCTGGGGTTGCACAAGAAAGCCCCTCCCGCTGCACACGCTCCTCTGGGGGAGGTGGGGCTGATAAACAGGGCATCGGGGTCACCCTGCAAAGAAGCCGTGGTTCTGCGGTAGAGCAGAGACTGGTCGTTCTTCTCTGGAGCCCTGGGCTTTCCCAGGTGGACTGGTCCCCACGCCCCCCATGACACACAACCCCCGAAGGGAGTGAGACAAACCTGGCACATCGGGTCAGGGCTTAGACCCTCCAGCTACGATCGTCCGTTAAACCACGCCCGTGCCCATGGGATAGGTGCGCCCGTCACACCACGCAGCACTGCATTGGCACCAAAGCGTGGCACAGGTCCGAGCCAATCCTCACCCCCCGCCAGGAGAAAGGCAACTCGCTGTGCAGCGGGGAACTTGGCGGAGCTTCCAGTTCCCCAGCACTGGGTTTAGGAGACAGGACCCCGGCCTGAGGCTTCTCCTCCAATGCACATTCTGTCAGGCCACGCTGCCAAGCCTGGGCACCACAGGACCAGTCTCCCCCTGCCCCGTACACATCTCCCTGGGCACCACCGGACCCGTCTGCCCCCTGCCCCGTACACATCTCCCTGGGCACCACCGGACCCGTCTGCCCCCTGCCCCGTACACATCTCCCTGGGCACCACCGGACCGGTCGGCCCCCTGCCCCGTACACATCTCCCTGGGCACCACAGGACCCGTCTGCCCCCTGCCCCGTACACATCTCCCTGGGCACCACAGGACCCGTCTGCCCCCTGCCCCGTACACATCTCCCTGGGCACCACAGGACCCGTCTGCCCCCTGCCCCGTACACATCTCCCTGGGCACCACAGGACCCGTCTGCCCCCTGCCCCGTACACTTCTCCCTGGGCACCACAGGACCGGTCGGCCCCCTGCCTCTATACACATCTCCCTGGGCACCACAGGACCCATCTGCCCCCAGCCTCTATACACATCTCTCAGTTCCAGTGGAGTGACCCAGTGACTGCCAGAGAGCTGGGTGTGCAGATAAGCCCTGGCTGCTTTCTGGCCCCCGCGGGACGCCCGGCAGGGTCTCTGCCATCTTACAGTCCTACATCTCACTCTACAGCAACCCGAGACCACCCCGCCCCCCTCGGAGGGGACGAAGGGGGCGCACGCTGGCCATGGGGCAGCTGACCAGGAACACTGCAGCGAAGCAGTCGGTGTGGGCGGAGAGGTGCTGGCCGTGCAGGATGGGAGGGCTCTCAGGGTTTTCTGCCGGCCTCCTGCCACAGGCGTGGTCCCTGGGCACTGCCATGTCTCTGCCCGGAAGCCGGGTCTCCATTCAGGTCAGTAACTTTCCCGGCAGGCCGCACAGCTCCGGCTCGGCTCCCAGAGAGCCAGGCTCAGAGATGGCAAGCTCCGATCTTTACGCCTGTGTTCGAACAGGCTGCGTAGAAGAGAAACCAGATCCCCGGAGCGTCTGCGAAAGCCCCCCAAGAGCACAGGTGTCGTGTGTCCCCAGCAGCTTCTGCCTGAAGCGAGTGGACAGTGCTGCCACTGCCAGCGTGCTCAGCCTGAGAGCCAGTCCCAGTGCCAAGCCCTCGATTCCCTGCAGCCAAACCCAGCCAGGCTGACGAGGAGTGCTCCTTCCAATGGAGACCTTGTCACTATCCTGCGGCACTTCCCCTCCCAGCCAGGTAACAGCGCTGCATACCGACTCACCCCACTATCGCTGGCTTCCATAGCCCCCACGCACTGCTACGCTGCACGCTACCCCGGGGGTGGCCGCATTTCCGCACGCTGCCTGTAAGCTACAGGACCGGAGGTGCTATGAAAATGTCATCCATGACCTACAGCCCCAGCACCCCCCTCCTCCCCACGTCAAGCCCCATCCCAAAGCGAGCAGCACCGTGCACTCACTCAGCGGCAGCTGCTGGGCTCCGAGCAGCAGAAAACCCGCCCGACACCTTTGCACGGAAGGTGACAGGGCTGCAAAGGGCTTCCTGTGCGAGGCTGTATTGTTTGAAGGTTTCCTTCCTGCCCAGCCTGGTTTGGCACAGCCGTGCTTATTAGTGAGCAGATATGATCTTATCAAGGCAGCTGGAATCGAGAGCACCACCGGCTCCCGATGGCACGAGACCAAGCAGGAACCGCTCCCCCCAAATTATCGATGGCAGATAATGGGCAGCCTGCACAGCGCTCCCTGGAGAGAGCTGCACGGGACTCAGAGCTAAGCAAGGGCCGATGCGCTTTGCAGTTCGGATTACGTTGCAGCTGACTCTACCCCATTGAGCAGCCCCTCGGAAAGGGCTCTGGAGTGCCGAACGGAGCCGCGAGGGGCGCTGCTCCTGGGGAGCGCTGCGCTCATGGTGGGGAGGATTAAAGCAGAAAAATAATAGACACCATACAGACATGTCCGGCTTTCAGCCACGAGTGCTTTGCGGACTACATGCAGGCAGCGCCAGGGAAGTGCAGCCACCCGACCAGCACCTCATCCGCATCGGTCCCCTCTGGTTATAGCTCTGCAGGCCTAGCACCGCCAGCACCTCCCTCCATCGGCAGCACCTCCCACCCAGCTCCCTGGGGCCTGTCCGGCACCGATCAGAACAAGTGATTCCAGTCACAGGCACCCCACCGCCCACCTGGCAGCTACTCAGAGCCATCCGCTGTGCTGCCAGCCACCTCTCGCTGCTTACAAGCCCCCATTAGCTTCCTCACGCCGCGCTACTTTTCCCTGGTGGAGAAGCTCATAGGAGGCAGGATCCCCACCCCAATGCCACCAGTCAGGCTCCAAAGTACCTTGTACCTGTTGTTAAACAGACACTCAGAGCCACCAACCAGCCAGGGTGGGCACTAGGAGAGCACAGGGAACCTCCCAGCACTTCACCAGCACCAACGGCCGGGTGTTTGTCCTCCAAACAGCTCAACGGTGCTTCAAGGGACACGGCAGGTTACTCAGAAAGAGCCACCTTTGCAGGTGTTTATGAGCAACCCAGCAGGCGAGATCAACGAAGGAGGGGGGAAGAACTCGAAAGTGGCTTTTCCTTGCAGAGGGACCTGCTCTCTGCATTCTGCCCAGCCTGGCCAGTGGAGTGGACCAGTCACATCCTGGTTCTCATGCTCCAACTCACCAATTGTGACGTACCAGCCCGCCTGGCCTTCCCACATTGCCGAATGGCCAGATGGGGTCCCAGCGCGAGAGTCACTGCTCACCTTCAAAGCCGAGATACTTGGGTTTTAGGTGCAAATTCAGAAACAATGTTCTCAATTAGTCACCCCTCCCCCCACCAGCCATACCACTCCCCGTTCCCCCCCCGTTTTGCCAACAACAGCCATTCCCGCTGTCTGTGGAGCTCATCTCACAGACAGGTAGTAAGAAAAGGACGCTCCTCTAACCTCACGGGCTTGTGCTTAAAGCCCTGCATTCAATTAGCACGGGGTGGAATCAGCATGTTTTCCAGTGTAATTGGAAACCTTTGGCCACTCGCTGTCAATCATCGACTGTGTATAATTTTTTGCGTTTCTATAATGACTTGCAACTCAAAGTACTTTGGGAATTATACCAAGGAGGCACCCCTGAAATGCAGACACCTCTGGGGCGGTGGGTGGCAGTCAACCAGCAGAGTACAACAGCGTCATAGGAGGGGGGATGATGACAATGCAGTAACTTTTAATGTCTCATCCACTGGCCAAGCCCTCAACAAACAGCCGGGCGCTGTCTGAAGGCCTTTGGAGACTCTGGGAGTCAGTGCCGCTGGGTTTCAACCTGGGGTTCCCTCCTGGAGGTGACTGAGCTGTCCCCTGCCAACAAACCACAAAAGCCCAGACACTCTCTGTAGCACACCCACAAGGACAGGGCTGTAACACTGCTCGGCAGTGCAGGCCCAGGAGGCCTAGCAATGCACAGAGGAGGGACAGGTAGGACTGGCAGTGGGAGGGTGCGCAAGGGTCAGTCAGCAGGACAGAGCTAGCAGCAGGACCGATGGCTGGAAAAAGAGGTGCGCCATTGCCCACGTCCCCTGCTTTCCAGCATCCCTCGGTCACCGGCTGCGTCCTCTGCTTTGCTTCGGCAGGAAAGACGCCGCCCACGCACCTTGCCGCGCTGGAAGAGTATTGCGGGGGGCAGGGGAAAGGGGGTGCACAGTACAGTAGCTGCCCTGAGAGCCACTTGAAGGGGGCTCCAGACAATGAACTCAAGTACCCCTTGCACGGCACAGCTCGTAACCGTGGCTAGCACGTCCAGGGAGGCGGATGGTGTGTAAACGGCTACTCCAGCCGATCACTCCTTGCACCTACAAACGGTCTGAAAACACCAGAGGGCAGGAGAACACCTGGGCAGCTTCCCACTGCCCCAAACGTGTTCCATTCAAACCCTAACATTAAAAAGAGCGGCAACTCCCCTCCTGTGGGTTGTGTTCAGAGGAGTGTGACAAAGGCCCTGGTAGCACAAGAGCGCGCTGCTTTCTGGGTGGCACTAATGGAATCCAATGCTTTAGAGGCCCAGGCGAGCAGAAGAGAAGCAGTGATTTAAAGCCCCTTTGTCTGCTTCCCCCTCTTCATTCACGGACGAGAGACTGACTAGACAGTTGCCATTTCTGCTTTTCTTCCCAGCCTGGTGCAAGGCCTGGGCTGCAAACCTGCAAGGGGATGTTTTGCTGGGAAGAGAAGAACTTTGCATTTTAAGAAACATTTTGCAGATTTTTTCCCCTCAATACCTACGTTTGGCCAAACCTTTAATGTGCACACAACCCCTAAAACGCTGGCCCTGGCTAGCGACTCCCTGCAGCCAGCCGCACTCAGAGAGACAGCGAAAACAAACAGAACGGGTTCCAACATTAACACAACTGAGTAAATCGCTGATTCTTGCACACAGGGAAGTGTGGTTAGGAGGCAAGAGCCGCTACCTTTGTAAATACCATTTCAGATGACAACGTAATCTGCAGGACTCGGGGATGGGGGGACATACAGGGTGCCATGCCAGCTGTGGCCTAGAAATCAGTATTCTCTGCTTACCCTACAGGTTCTTCCCCAGCAGGTCACACACCCCTCCCCCCATGAGATGAATATCTGCTCCACCTTCTTTTAAGAGCAAACAAAAGACCCACATGCAGCATGAGTGTGGAGAAAAAAGCTACCTGGAAATTGGAAATTTTCCCATGGGAAGCAGGGATGGGTCCCACCTCCCCTACCCAGAGCTCCCTCTGATTCCCAGCAAATCCATTTTGTAACCACACTGAAACTTTCCAAAGGCAATTCCCCATCCCCCTCTCCACACAGCCCCACAGGCAAAGCCCGGCTGGGTTGGGAAAGGTTCATTGCCAAAGCCAGGCTGGGTGCAGAGGCCAGATTTGGGGGAAGGCCTGGGATGCATTAATTCTATTCAGGTTCTTATTGGCGGTACCAAGCTGCAGGTCGGAGGGGAGCGGGGGGTAATGAGAAGGGACCAGCTCCTGCCCTACTAGGGCCTGAATGGGGGGCTCTGGGTACCAGTTTTCTGGTTGCTCCCCTACTGGGGGTGGAAACTGCCATGGGTTGGCAAGGGGGGGCTGAGGAGCTGGAGAGCCTGCAGGGATGCTGGTGAGGCGGAGGTAGGGTGCATGCAGACTGCCTTGGGCACGCGGTTAGCACGCCAGGGAATCGGCACATGGGGGCGCTGCCCCGGGGAAGTTGGCAGCACACAAGGGTGCACTAGGGTGACCCAGAGCTGCCCCCCAGGTTTGCAGTGTGCAGAGGGTGGTGTGTGTGTGTGTGTGTGGGGGGGGGGGGGGGGGGGGGGGGGGGGGGGGGGGGGGGGGGGGGGGGGTGGGGGGGGGGTTACACAGGAGAAATGGCCCTGAGATGGCAGGTGCGAATGGACTGCACTGGGGCTTGCAATGCACAGGGTCTGGGGGAGGATGGCGCACAGAGCTGGGGCGCAGGTGCCTGGGGGATGCCCCAAGCCGTGGTGCTGTTAGGGAGGAGGGGGGGCTGGGTGCACAGGGGAAGCTGCCGGGGGAGGGTCCGGGGAGGAGGGAGGCTGGGTGCACAGGGGCTACCGGAGAGAGGACCCGGGGGCTGGAGGGAAGGAAGGCGGCTGGATAGAGGGGGGAGGGTCCGGGAGCTGCCGGGGAGGGGAGGACTGGGTGCAGCGGGCTGCCAGGCGCAGGGTGCGCAGGGTGCACGGGGGCAGGGTGCACGGAGGGAGGCGAGGGGCTGGGTGCACAGGGGCTGCCGGGGTGGGGGGGGGAGAGGGGCCGCGGTCTGCCGGGGGGCTAGGTGCACGGGGGCTGCCGGGGGGGGGGGGGACCGGGTGCACGGGAGGGGGGCGAGGGGGGGGGCTGGGGAGGAGGGGGACCGGGTGCACGGGGGGAGCTGACGGGGGAGAGGCCGGGTGCACGGGGGGAGCTGCCGGGGGGAGAGGCCGGGGAGGAGGGGGACCGGGGCCACGGGGGCTGCCGGGGGGAGGGGGGGGGGAGGAGGGGGACCGGGTGCACGGGGGGAGCTGCCGGGGAGGAAGGGGGCCAGGTGCACGGGGGGAGCTGCCGGGGGGAGAGGCCGGGGGGAGGGGGACCGGGTGCACGGGGGGAGCTGCCGGGGGGAGGTCCGGGGAGGAGGGGGGCCGGGTGCACGGGGGGAGCTGCCGGGGAGGAGGGGGACCGGGTGCACGGGGGGAGCTGCCGGGGGGAGAGGCCGGGGAGGAGGGGGACCGGGTGCACGGGGGGAGCTGCCGGGGAGGAGGGGGGTCGGGTGCACGGGGGCTGCCGGGGGGAGGTCCGGGGAGAAGGGGGACCGAGTGCACGGGGGGAGCTGCCGGGGGGAGCTGCCCGGGAGGAGGGGGGCCGGGTGCAAGGGGGGAGCAGCCGGGGGGAGGGGCCAGGGAGGAGGGGGCCCGGGTGCACGGGGGGAGCTGCCGGGGGAAGAGGCCGGGGAGGAGGGGGGCCGGGTGCACGGGGGGAGCTGCCGGGGCGATAGGCCGGGGAGGAGGGGGGCCGGGTGCACGGGGGGGAGCTGCCGGGGGGAGCGGCCGGGGAGGAGGGGGGCCGGGTGCACGGGGGGAGCTGCCGGGGGGAGAGGCCGGGGAGGAGGGGGGCCGGGTGCACGGGGGGAGCTGCCGGGGGGAGCTGCCGGGGAGGAGGGGGGCCGGGTGCACGGGGGGGAGCTGCCGGGGGGAGAGGCCGGGGCGCAGGGGGGCCGGGTGCAAGGGGGGAGCTGCCGCCGGGAGAGCCCCGGGAGGAGGGGGACCGGGTGCACGGGGGGAGCTGCCGGGGGGAGCTGCCGGGGAGGAGGGGGGCCGGGTGCACGGGGGGAGCTGCCGGGGGGAGCTGCCGGGGAGGAGGGGGACCAGGTGCACGGGGGGAGCTGCCGGGGGGAGAGGCCGGGGAGGAGGGGGGCCGGGTGCACGGGGGGAGCTGCCGGGGAGGAGGGGGGCCGGGTGCACGGGGGGAGCTGCCGGGGGGAGAGGCCGGGGAGGAGGGGGGCCGGGTGCACGGGGGGAGCTGCCGGGGGGAGGTCCGGGGAGGAGGGGGGCCGGGTGCACGGGGGGAGCTGCCGGGGGGAGAGGCCGGGTGCACGGGGAGGAGGAGGGCGCAGGGGGCCGGGGCCGGGGCCGGGGCCGGACCCACCTGCTGGTAGTCGGGCTGCTGCGGGCGGAAGGCGCCGGGCACGGGCTGCAGCCGCAGGTTGAGGTGCGGGAAGCGGTGCAGCCACGCGGCCCACCAGGGCGCCAGGTAGTCGGCGCGCGCGGCCAGCAGGGCCATGGCTCCGGACCGGCTCCTCCGCGCGCGGCTCCAGCGGCCGGCCAGCGCCCCGCCCCCGCGCGGCCCCGCCACGCCAAGCCCCGCCCCCGCGCGGGACCGCGCAGCCAGGTCCCCTGCCCCTCCCCCACCGAGCCCAGGGGCTGAGACCACCCCCCAAGACCTGCTGGGTCTATAGGGGCCCTGCCTCAGCAACAGCTATAGGGGCACCGCCCCCCCCGCTCCCTGCGGGCTCTATAAGGGCACCACCCCTGCCCACTCCCTGCGGGCCCTATAGGAGCAGCGTCCGCCCTACTCCGTCCGCTCCCAGCGGGCGCTATAGGGGCACGGCCCTTCCAAAGACTGGAGCCTACATTTGCAAGCCAGGCCGGTGCAGAGCTTCCCCAAAGGACGTTAGAGCCGTGGGGAAAGCGGCCGGGCAGGGACATGGCCTGGTTTTAAAATGGGAGCTATAAAGGGCTGGGGTGGGGGGATCCTTGTGCGCAGCGCTCAGGGAAAACGAGCTAGAATCCTGCTCAGCTAGTGCTGGATAATAATTAGGCATAAAATCGGAGCTGAGAGCAAGCCCTGCTGGTGTACTCAGAGCCCGATGAAATCCCCACTGCTCCCACCAACCATTTGGGCAACACAGCAAAAATGCAAGCCCCGGGGGGCAGGATCAGTAGCTATAGCACAGGCCTGGGGCTCCAGACTGCTGGGTTCCTCTCCAGATTCTCCCACTGACTCACTACATGACCTTGGGCGAGTTGTTTCTCTTCTCTGGGGCTCCGGCACCTCTCCATTTGTAAAAGAGGGAGGTTGATACTCACCCCACAGAGAGCCTCTCTTCATGCCTGTCAGGAAAACACTGAGATCTCTGAAGGGCACAGTATGGCCACACAGCACTACCAGTGTCTCAGCTTCCGTTGCTCCTGGGCTGAGAAGTGACTCCCACACCCCCACGTGGACTGAACTCTAGTTTTCCTGATGCCAAGTGTGCTGGCTGCTTCCAAACAGTTTCTGAAGCAAGCAAACGGAGCTCAGAGCCTGCCCCTTCTCCCTCTAAGATCCCCTTTTGACACTCTGTACCTCGGGGGACACCCTACACCCCCATCTTCATCTTTATAAAATGATTGTGTGGTATCTAATGCAAAGTTTGTCATGCTGGGTGTCTTCGGAAGGCTCATAATGCACTGAGCATTGTTGTTCTAATGATGTTATAGTAATTGTTACAGTAATGTTATAGTAAGGTTATAGGTTATAATTTCATGTATATAGTTATGAGGCTGAAAATTTATCCTCATGGCTTAAAGCAAACCCAGGCAAAACTCTCCAAGAACGGAGGGGCAGTTCACACCTCATCAGGGCATGGATGGGACAAACCCAGCCCAGCCTCACAGGAACAACAGACACTGGCTTAGGCAGCAACAAAAGAATCTGTTAGACCCTCGAGGGAGTTACCCCCCTTCCTTTGGTCAGTTTGGGACTGCAATGAGGTAACGCTCACCTGACTCTGAAGGGGGGGGTGCAAAGCCAAGAGGAAAGAAAGGATCTGATAAAAGGGAGAGATATTTTGCCAAGCTCTCTCTCTTCCACCTACATCTACAGCCACCACCACCAAGCAACTGAAGCGCTGATCAAAGGGGAGAGCCTGGCTGAAAAGTAACCTGCCAGCTTGTGGTGCATCGAAATTTTTAAGGACATTGAAAATGTTAAGAGCAGCTTAGAAGGTGTTTTGCTTTTATTTCATTTGACCAGATCTGACTTGTTATCCTTCACTTATAATCACTTAAAATCTATCTTTATAGTTAATAAATGTGTTTGTTTATTCTATCTGAAGCAGGGCATTTGGTTTGAAGCATGTCAGAGGCTCCCCTTGGGGATAACAAGCCTGGTACATATCAATTTATTTGTTAAATTGATGAACTTATATAAGCTTGCAGCATCCAGCGGGTGTAACTGGACACTGCAAGACGGAGGTTCCCAGGGTCGTGTCTGGGACCGGAGATATTGGCTAGTGTCATTCGGTTGCACAATCCAAGTAGCAGCTTCCATGCCAGAGGCTGTGTGTGAACAGCCCAGGAGTGGGGTTCTCACAGCAGAGCAGGGTAAGTCTGGCTCCCAGAGTCAAGGATTGGAGAGACCTAGCAGATCACCAGTTCAGACAACACCAGAGGGGAACATCACACCCTTCCTAGCCCTCTGCATCTCCTAGCTGCATGGGTGGTGGGTGAACCCCCTGTAGGGGAGGCTAGCCCCCCAGCCCTGCCCCTTCTGCCCAAGCCCCCCCCATGGCTAGAGTGCCCCCCTCCCGCAGCTGGAGCCCTGAGCCCACCCCCACCCACCCCCATGCCTGGAGGAGCCCTAGTCCCCCTGTCCCTAGCCGCCAGCCAGCCCAAGCCCCGACCAGAGCTCCAGCTGGCTTCAGGGGAGTGAGGTCAGGTCCATGGGGCAGAGCATGGGCAGAACCACGGCCTGGGTTAGGGGAGGTTTAGCCTCCCCTGGCTTCGATACCCACCGCCCCTGCCCCTGCCCCTGCCCGATAACGAGGTGGGGGTAGCTAAGGTAATCGCACCTGAAATAGTCTCAGTGCTGTTGCTGGTGTCTGTATTTCATGCAGCGCTGAGCGGTATGCTGGAAATTAACCAACAGCAATTAATTATCTGGCAGCCACTTGCCCAGAGATACCAGCAGAAGGGGCGCAGCTAGACGTCATGGGCTGATACAGGAACCAGTGGGTGACGTTCTCCAGCCTGTGGGCAGAGCTCAGACTAGAGATCACAACGGGCTCTTCTGGGCTTAAATCTACGAAAGCCAAGCGGAGGAAGGGGCAGGAGTCATGGTGCTTTTCAATACAAAGTGTTCAGATCTAAAGGTGCAGATCCAATTAAGCTCCGACTGACTCCACTGGAGGGCTCCCTGCTGAGATACACAAACACGACAGCCAAGAACGGAACAGGTGTCTCTTTCTTCCGGCTAATAGAGTCATTGAACTGCCTTTTTTTTTTTTAAACAAAGAGTCCCAGACCCCACAGGAGATGAGACTAGCAAAGAAGGAGAGTTGCTAAGAGTCCACGGGCAAAGAAATCCCATGTAGGGAGGCAGGAGGGGACTAAGCCAAGATCCTATTTTTGCAGGAAGGGGAGGTGAGACGAGGTGTTTCCCCAAAGCTGAGCATTTGTGCCCTTCCGTGGCAGTGAAGTAGGGCGGCCAGGCCGCAAGGGTGAAAAATCAGGATCCGGGGGGGAAGGGTAACAGGTTGCCTATATAAGACAAAGCCCCTAATATCGGACGTCCGGTCACCCTACAGTGAAGTCACCGCAATGAGGCCCTGGCGTTAACATCTTGCAGAGGTGAGTGGGATGGAGGATTGCAACAGGCACCTTTGCAGTGGCTGGGGCAGATAGAGGCCCGTTAACAGGTGAGCAGGGCCCGCCCAGGCGCTGGGGACACCTCCAAAAGGAGAGAGCAAGAAACCACATTTAAAAAAAGTGTTGGAGATGCTGCAGGAAACAGAGGGCAGGAAGGGAACCAGGAGTAGGCTCAGGCCAGAGTTCGCATCTTTCTAATGGACAAAGGAGGTTTGGAAGGTTTTATCTAAATAAATTGTCTTTTGTTCTTTCCCTTGAAACTCAGGCCGTGGTTGTGATGGAAGAGTCCAGAGCCAGAGGAGACTTGGGAGGGATGGTCCAGTGGTTAGGGCAGTAGCCTAGGACGTGAGACCCTGCTCTGCCACAGGATCCTTGTGCGAGTCACTTAGCCACTCTGTGCCTCAGTTTCCCCATCTGTGAAAGTGATAATGGCCCTGGGGGGGCTGGGAGGATAAAGACAGTAGAGGTTGTGAGATGCTCCCTAGCCTGGTAAGGAGGGACCTGTCTGGCCTGCCTCAGACAGAGATCTAGTCGTGTTCTGGGAGCCCACATATTGAGAGCCCAGACATCAGGGGAAGAGATTTTTAGTCTGAGTGTTTAGAGATTGTTTTTAACACCTATGACTAATGAAGACGTGGAGAAAGGACAGCTTTGTTAATGATACAACACCTGCCGCTGAGCGGGAGGGCAGGGGGCGAGAGCTAATCATAGAAATGGCCTGACTCCTTGACATCCTGCTCCTAAACTTAGACCAGACACTACCGTACAAATGAAGCAGAGAAAAGGGCTTTTTCCTGTGCAAACGCTACCCTGGGCCCATCTTTTGCCACCATACAGCAGCAAGGGCAGGCAGAGACCCAACTGCTTAGCAAAAGCCAGGGGAGGTCACCTTGAAAAGTGGAGAAGCTACAATTTTCCATAGGCACTGCGTTAGCATAAGAGCCACACGCCGAGAACCAATCGGCCAAAGCACGTGGCAGGTCCCCTGTAGCCTCTGGCTGGCTCGACTTGCACCTCAGTAGAATTTGGCCTGGTAACTACACTGATGACTTACGTACTAAACACAGGAGCCAGCCTGAAACAAATAGAAGCTTCTCTTGCTAGTGTTTCCTCACGGCTCTGCTGTTTAAAAAGTGGAAGGTGGGCAGAGATGCACAGCATTGTGGTTCCAGGCCCGGTAGGACCGACAGGCCCAGCTCCAGAGGAGCAGGGTTTAGCTTTTGAAATCGGGAGAATCAGACTGATGGTGCTTTGCAGATGGGGAGGGAGGAACGTGTGCAGGGTTGCCTGTCTGAGTCACCCCCCATTTCAGAAGGGCAAGGGCCGGTGGTTCCCAGGCAGTCACACGCACTCACTAGCAGACTAAGGAAGACAGAAATGTGTGTGTGGGGGGGGTTAACCTCCTTCGCTGAGCACTAACAGCTAGATGAGGTAGCTCTCTGCTGGGGGGGGGGGGTGAAAGCCGTTTCTAGGCTGCGTGGAAGTAAACACCACAGTGGATATAAATGAGCTTTACCTGCCATCTTGGCGTCCTTTGCTCGCACTTACTTACCTAATGAGTTCAGCTTGGCAGTGCCTTCCCCCGGGAGAGGCCTGAGATTGCAGATTCTGAATGTCACATTTTAGGCAGCTGATTAAACAAAGGACTCGTCCTTTACCAGGACAATGAGAAAACGAGTGAAATCAAAGCCCGCACGCTGGCAGGGAGCAAGTGCGTTATTAGCCCAGTCAGACCTCCCCAATGGATGCTTGGAGAGGGGAGATGCTCTCAGACCCAATAACCTCAGTTTTGTAAAGGATCCGTAACAGAAGCGGAGTTGCAGGGGCAGCCTGACGGGTCAGATGGGGGCAGAGGGTTTCCCCACAGGAAGGAGAGGTTAAGAGTGCCTTGCAGTGTACACAATCACATTTCACTCGTCTGCAGATCTCAAAGCACAGCAACAAATTAAATCTCACACACAGACGGAAGGAAACAGCCTTTGGGAATTGCTTTGCAGGGGGAGTTTGGGGTAGGTCCCAGGATGTTCCAAGCCAGAACCATCCGCTCTCACTGAGCCCTGGAGCTGGGAAGAGCAGAGAACACAAAGGGCCCATTCTAAGTCCTGTTTTCACCACCCTGTGATCACCTTTGAACTGGCACTTGCCACATCCCGAAGTCGCAGTTGAAAAGAACCCCAAGGACAGCTAAGAATTTTCTGAGGCTTCCTGCAGGGGCAGGAGCGATTCAGCTGGGCCGGAAAACAACAATTTAGCTGCACAGATAGTGCCACTGCACCAGGCCTCAGCAAAGTTCCTGCACCCGCTTACGGCCTCCGCTCGTTACATTTCTAGTTCCTTGTGCCTTTTAAAGGGAAACGGTCAGAACCAGAGACAGGCTTCCCCGACCTGGGCATCCGGCATGCAGAGAAGACATTGGCTCTGGAACAAAGCTGAAAAAAAGGTCTGACAATTAGAGGCCGTAGTACGCAACCAGAATGTGAAAACACACGCAGGGGGCTATGGGAGGTGAATGGGGGAGGCCTGGCTTCGCTGAATATGGTTAAAAACCATGTCTCCACCCAGCTCGCCTCCCAAGTGAATAACAACCATCATATGTATTACCAGGCAAATGCCCAAACAAGAAACGTTGCTAACGTGGGATTTAAAAGGTTGCTGGACCGCAGAGCCCACCTCTGCAAGCTGTGACAAGCTAGGAAGTAAGCAGTTAAGTCACTCAGCATCTTATCTACACTCATTTGATCACCTTGTCCTAAAGATTACAGAACACCTCTAGCAGCTGCTATTTGCAGTCTCCCCCCACCCAGACTCCATCCTGAAACACATTAACGCCAACCCATAGAGGCTGGAGTTCAAGGGTGTCCACTGGCTGGGCAGGGAGATAGGAGAGGTTGGAAAGGATTGATGAGTGGAGTCGATAGGGTGCTAGAGGACTTGTGTGCTGGTTACGGAAGAGGAAGGATCTGCAGCATAGCTACCTTGGCTCAAAGTGGTTTTGCTTCTAAAACCAGACCGCACAGAGATCTTGAGACTCCACTGCCAGGAGCAATCCTGTCATGGGTGCCAGGAAATTAACCAGCCGACCCCATAAGTCTTCCTCCCCCACAACCTCTGGGAGTCACATGGGACAGTCGCCTCACTCCACTTTTATTGCTTCCTACACCCAGGCCTGTGTCAATGTCAAGACTCGGCAGCCGGATGTCAGAAGCTCCAGGCTGCTGTAATGAATGCGCTGTTCTAACACCATTCTTCAAACCCGGGGCTGCTTTCTGAAGAATGGCAGTTGTCTGACTAGCCCGCTGGCCCTTACCCCTGCTCACCCCCACTTGCTCCTACACACCTTCTAATCGATTGTTTTAATAAACACCACACCATCTCGCTCATGTTGGGATATTATAAACAGTAAATTACAGGCGTATAGAATATCTTCTATACATCAGATCTGTGGTTCTACTGACAAACGCAGCTAATTTCTCATGTGGTTTATGTTGTCACCACACATCCTTGATAAAATACTGTCCTTTGTCATGGTTTATTCGTTATAGCTCTTTTCATGTGGATTAGTAATAGCCATACTACTAGCCACAGACACAATAAAGTGGCTCTAAATCAGGAACTAGGGAAGAAAAAAAAATCACAATTCTGTGATTTTAGGATTATGATTTTTCACCAAAAATTGTAACATTAATTTTAAGATCCCAGCCCCTTCTGTTGGATACATAAGGCCAGTCCCCAGGAAACACAGATCATGTGAGTTTAAGGATAATTTAACCCTTTAAGCTCTGTCCACAGTAAAAGAAAGGCAGTTTTAATGACACACTCGAACAGAAACACTCATACAAGCCCATTCAGAGTTCAAACACAGCAGAAAAATGCTGTCACGAAATGTGATGCAAATTGTGCTACTTCTCCAGAAACAACTGAAGTGATCTACCAGGGAGCACAGACCAACCACCCGCTCTTTTGAGCTTTTATGCTGTTTTAATGAGAACATGCCAGTCAGCTGGGGACCATAGGATGGGAAGGACAAAAATTAATCTCTGGATGCACAGACATTAAAATCAATCTAAAAAAAGGAGGAAGATTGTCACTGGTTCTTTTTGCTCCTGTGATTTTCTACTAGACCATGCTGATTCCTCATTTCACAGCAGCAGAACAGCCCATTTCTCCTAGGGACAAAATTAGTTATTCAATACTCTGGCAAGTTGTCTCTCAGATTTTTCTCAGCTCCCTGCTCAAGATGCATGTATAATTTGCAAGAGACAAGGTTGGGGAGGTATTATCTTGTATTGGACAGCTCAGGGGTTTGCGCATTGGCCTGTTAAAGCCAGGGTTGTGAGCTCAATCCTTGAGGCCATTTAGTTGGGGATTGCTCCTGCTTTGAGCAGGGGGTGGGACTAGATGATCTCCTGAGGTCCCTTCCAACCCTGAGATTCTATGGACAAACTTCAGTTGGTGAAAGGCAAGAAAGCTGGTCTCTTTCTGGGGCACTTGATAGCTCGTCTTTTGCATCAGCGGCAGCTGGTCCAATAAAAGATATTGCCTCATCCGCCTTCGCTCTCATCTCTTGGGACCAACAAGGCTACAACACTGCAAATATATTAATTTGCACTTGTTATTGTATGGTGCCACCTAGTGGCACCTTGTGCTACAAAAGAGTTGCCCAACAATACTGTTCAGAAACCATCAATTCTTCAAAGATCCCCGAATCCTGGCAGCAGCACAGAACAGCTGTTGTGAAGAGGGCTTTGGAAGCCTTCCTGCTGAAATGCAGCATATGTGGGGAAGAGAAGAGGAACTTAACCTAAAGCACTGGCCTGAATCTCACAGAGTGTGAGGTTGGGCCATCTCAGCTTAATCCACCCAGCAATTTGCACAAATCCAGCACACTGACAACAGGCAGATCCACTCTGCCTGCTGCAGAGAACTCTTTATCTGGGGCAGTTACGTTATTCAGCTCAACTTGTCTCGCCAGCCCACATTTGGCAAGAGAGCCTTCAGAACTGGGGCAGAGCTGAGGCACCGATGTGTGAGACACATGGGACACTTAGCCCAGAGCTGGTATCAGCGCTGATGGAAGCTACTGTCAGTGAACGGCTCTTAACTGCAGGCCTGCTAGCACTTTAACCATCACTCATCTGCCCCTTCGTTCTGCTAGACTAAGCTGAGTAAAATCAAGCCCCTCTGAAAAGCATTAGCACCGAAAGGTCGCCAAACAAGGGCTTCCAAACTGGTTGTGGAGAGACTGCTGGTTACACGGTGCTGGCACCTCCAAGTTCTCTAGCTGCTAAGCCAGTGGTCCCCAACCTTTTCCAGGGGGTGGGCACCGGACGACTAGCCACCACGGACCATGGCCGCTGGACAAGCAGCTGCCATGAAGCAGCGTCAAGAGGCATCACCACCAAGAAGCAACGTCATCAAGAGGTGTCGCTGCTGAAATTCGACGAGATTTCAGCAGTAGCGCTTAACGTTGCCACTTCTCGGCGGCATTTTGGCAGCTACTTGTCCGGCGGCCAGTAGGCGGGCGCCCATGGATGCCCCGGTGGGCACCATGGCGCCCGGGGGCACCGCATTGGGGACCTCTGTGCTAAGCTATATTAAAAAGCTAAAAATACAACAAACCTCCCAGTTTGCCATGCAATCAGTCCGTGTGCAGGGATGCTATGTGATTGCAAACCTGCATGTGGTGGGGAGGGGGAGGAGCCCCTAGACACTTGCTAATCTGGGTTCAGTCTGTACTACAGAAAAACCACAAACCCCAGTGCTGAACTGTCAGAGTTCAGCACGCACAGCCCTGGGCAGGTAAACTTCTTAGAACAAAGGTTACAAGACTAAACAAACATTGGAAGCAACAGCCCTGTACTTAATGTCTCTTAAGAACTCAAGGCACCGTTGCCTTCTCAGCACAGGGATGGAAAGCTCGGCAGATCAAGGGGTTCTATCCCTTTAAAATCAAGTTTGCCATTGTCTTGCCTCAGTTTGAGAATGATTGGTACAGCAGCAGCTGCCGGATCCTGTGGGAAGGGGAGTGGCCTTAGGGCCCATTTCCCAGCGAGTTCGAAGGCATCCAAGCACTTTGCAGGTCAGACCCTGAAAATGCAGCATTTTGTGCTTAACTGAACACGGGACAGGAGAACCAGAACTAACAAGGCCAACACCTGCAGCCCCAGCCCAGGGGAAGGAAATCTCGGCACTAGAGCCAGTGAACCTGTGGGATGTGAGCCATGAGTGCTTCCTTGCATGTTACCCTAGTGCAGACAGAGCTAGGCCTGGCCTACCCTTAGCTTGGCGAGCATATACCTGGCAGTTAGGAGCACAGGGGGGATCCCCCCCCCCCCGGCAGCTCTGCCAGGACAAGCCCCAGTGCAGGCGCAGTTACACTGGCTTAAGGTCTGTTGCTGGTCTCTGCTAGAGGGCGGGACAGTCTAGTTGTGCTGGCCAACTTTCTACCATAGGCAAAGTTTGAGATTGGTGCCAAGCAGCAATTTCCCACATTTTTATTCACTTCTAGGAGAAGTGCCGGCTGCACTGGGCAACAGAGATCCAGCACATTCAGACACTGGTGATAAATGCCAAGCAGACCATAGGGCAGCTGATAACTTCGTTTGAATAGACTGAGGGGCCGACCCAGCATGATGTGACCCATGTATCACTGGCCAGCAAGCCCTGGGCTACCACCTCTTTCAGTGGAGTACAGGTGGCACAGGCCTGGCTCCTGCAGCTTCTCCAAACTGCCGGCTGGGGTAGCACGAAGACTCTAGCCATGCTCAGCTGGTACAGAGCCTGCCAGTTCGATGACATTTCTTTCAGCGCAGCTACATAAGCAGCAATAGGTTGGTCACATCATCCTTCAGAAAAGAGAGGCCAGAGATGCGAGAACAGTTCCCTCTTTTATTATCATACATGTGAAAAGCTCTGGGCATGACCGGTTCATTTCAGCTCCTTCACAGCCAAACCTAAAGAGAAGGGAGGGGAAAAGAAATAAAAGAAAAGGTTGAGTAGCTAGAGAGAGACTGATCCTACTCATTATTTCCGCTCGGCTGGGCGTGAAACCCTGGAACAGTTGCACTGCATCCTGGAGACAAGCTGCTGAACTGACTGCGGTCCCCAATGAAAGGGCAGGAGTGGATTTCTCTGCCTGCCTAGAGCCTCCAGACTTGTAAAAAGGGTGGCCTGAGACCTTGCTCACACAGCTTTCCAAGCAAGAGCATTTGCTAAGATGCTACACGGCTAGGGCCAGATACTCTGTTTCAGAATTAATACTGGGAGAGACTCCACGATTTTAATACAGTAGGAGGGGCAGCAAACCCCAATGCTGGCCCAATGCAGGGCACCTAGCCCTCACGCCTGGCATTCAGCACCGAAAAGTCACTTGCACTGGGCTGACACAGCAAGAATGGTTTTGCTGATCTCTGCAACTCGATGGGATGGGCAGGGATGGTGTCCGTAGCCTGTTTGCCAGAAACTGGGAATGGGCGACAGGGGATGGATCACTTGATGATTCCTTGTTCTGTTCATTCCCTCTGGGGCACCTGGCACTGGCCACTGTTGGGAGACAGGATACTGGGCTAGATGGACCTTTGGTCTGACCCAGTGTGGCCGTTCTTATGGCAACACCAGAGCCTCTCCTAGTAGCAGAGGGCTGTGGCAAGAGGGAATTACCTCCTTCCCCACTATGGGAATGGGACGGTCCCTCCATCATTCACTTCAGGGCAGGACTTGCAGTTCAACACTCTGCCCACGAGTGCATGTGACACCCGGGGCTCCTGGAGGAGCACTCCCAGAGTAGCAGAGATCAGCCAGCACCCAAAGGGCTAGTACAGAGCACTAGTGCTGAGGCCTCAACCACCTCTCGGCTCTGGTTACCCCATATGTATAATCTCATTCACCCTTTTAACTGAAGCCCATTACTTTCTGCAACGACCTCTGTGGTCAGCCTCCGAGTGCCCTGTATTATAGCATCTCTCTTTAAAAAGCATCACTTTCATGACGTTACCACATGAAACCAGTAACTGCAGGGCTGGACACTCCCCTTTGTGTTCTGCCAGAGTCCAGGATCAGAGAACTGCCAGGAATAGGGGATACAGTGCCAGCAGCAGCAAGCTCCCTAGGCAATGGGACACGCACAGTGTTCAAGTGATATTAAAGTGAACCAAAATTAGACAGACAGGGCAACCCTGCCCGCAGCACTTCTCCCTATGAGGTGATGTTTAAAGCATAAAGGCCCTATTTTTGGAGTTGAATGCACCCACCCTACACTCACCCAGGCGGGATATCATTTGAAGCTTCTTTAATGTATGTGTAGATGAGGTGTGATGTGAGGCTGTCAAATGGTGCCATAAGTCTGTAGGCGCAGTCAAACAGTGGTACCAGAAAATCGGCCCACAATGATAAACAGGTTGAGAACCACTGGTTTAGAAACTAGCTTTTTAATTCAGTGACACCTATGCACAGGTCAGCATTAGGGTTAGAGATACATTCATAATATGAACGTGCAAAAGCTATGAGAGAAAGAAATGGCCTAAGAAGTAGTAGTGAAGACAAAGTCCACAAACAAGTCCTTGCCTCTGCACTGAAGAAGGATAAAGATCATATTACAGCTCTTACTAACCACTGTCAGTGACAATGACAAACCCATTTGACCCTGAATCGCATCCAGAGGTGCTTATCAACATATCTATTGGTACATCGGATGTTACATGCAGTCAAGAGTCTACTGAAAACAAAAGATGTTGATGAAGCACAAAGGAAGAGATCTGAGAGCAGCGCACTTGATTTCTGATGGGATCCACAGCTTCTTTAGTCCAGCCAAGAAATCTGACATTTAGTCTAGCAAGGGAGGGACAATCATTGCAGCTGTCAGTCCACAAATTGCTTTCCACAGAGCCCTGTCCTTAGCAAATGCAGGGGTGATGTTTCAATGGCAATTGTTCTTAGCTGCCCAATAGGACCTGTGCCTATGTCCCTCTTCCATGCTGATGGAACAATGAGAACTGACAAAGCTGAATTAAGGCTTCAAGCTGAAAGAATCCACGAGTTGAGAGCGTGCAACAGAGAACCCACACTGTACGTCAGAGATGCTGCAGCTGTCACACAAGTCACAGCTACAGAAAATTACACATTCAATGACTTGGCTGCTAAGTACTTGAGGCAGGCCCTAAAAGGATTTGGCAAAGCTAATTCTATAAATTGACGTTTTTTACAGATACAACAAAAGTAACTGTGAAACCTGCAGAAAGTGCCAGACAGGATGCAAGGTTGGATACAGAAGTTACCAGATGACAGGTAGACACCCTGCTCCTCCATGGAAAGGATTTAGAAACATGGCAGGCAACAAGCAGGCACTTGGTAAAATTACTCTGGGTACGTCTTCACTACCCGCCGGATAGCAATCGATTTCTCGGAGTTCGAGATATCGCGTCTCATCTAGACGCGATATCTCGAACCCCGAACGCGCTCCCGTTGACTCCGGAACTCCACCGGAGCGAGTGGCGGTAGCGGAGTCGACGGGGGAGCCGCGGACGTCGATCCCGCGCCGTGAGGACGGGTAAGTAATTCGAGCTAAGGTACTTCGACTTCAGCTACGCTATTCACGTAGCTGAAGTTGCGTACCTTAGATCGACACCCCCCCCGCCCCCCAGTGTAGACCAGGCCTCTGTGAATATGCAGCTGAGAGTGCAGCAGCACACCCCAGCACACACGCTCCCTCTTGCTGGAAGCTTCTCCAACGGTGAAGCAGTGAAGTCTATCACCTGCAGAGGTGCTACAGAAGCCCAAGGCTTGTACAGGACTCACAGGGAAGCTTCTGTACGGTGTATGTGCCAATATGACTTGTGTATCTCAGTGCAAAGGAAATGTAGTAATTAGGTCCCCGATTCAGATATTTTGGTCCTTGCTGTTCGCTACTTTCCAAAACTGGAACACACAGCTAACGTGGATTGAAACAATCACCCTTCCTAGCACAACTGACTAGCATCACCTCACACCTGTGCATGCAACTTTTGACACACTCCCTCCTGACTTCTGCTGTACATATTAACAGGATGTGACCGTGAGTAATCCATATTTTGTATTGGGGGAAAAATCTGTTTAATGTTGTCAAAGCAAACAGAGCGACTGCTTCAGAGACCGTGCCAAACTGGGAGAGAAATGGCAAGCTGCAATTTCTGCAGCAAAGAAGCTGGTAGCAGTGCATGACCAGAGCAAAAAGAAAAGGAGACCCACAAAGACCTCAGTTACTTGCACCTCAATCTAGCCATCAAAAAGGAAGTGTTACTGGCCAAACTCCCACGTCAGCAGCTTTGAAGAGCACGTCAAGACACCCTCTTGGCAAACAAAGATCTGGATGCCACTGTACAGACATTGGACCACCATTGCAACATGGATGGAAAAAATGGGGATGAACTATTTCCTGTATTCTCCAATGCCCCGGTGACATCTGCGCTTCAACAAGACCTTATTTGTGCCTATACCAATAAGAGTTGCCAGATAATCAACTCTTTGTAGTCAGGACAATTTTCCTGCATACACTGTTGTAACCTACACAACCGTGACAGAGATCATGATGATGAATGAGATGATAATGACGTTGACTAGAAATGTCACCAGTACTATTACATTTCAATATTACCTGTAAAAATATTACCTGTACCAAATTTGTTTTACCCTTTAGATTGTTGTGATGCTTTGAGGTCAGAAAGAAACTCAATTTTATGTCTTGAAATAATACACACTGTCATTAAACTAACAGAAACGAATGCAAATATTTCAAAGTCATCATTTTAGCACGTTGATGGGGTCATCATTTATCCATTTCTACGGTAACAGCAACACTTGACAGCTCCACTGGATACCCCATCTTAAAGGAGACATCATAAGCTCTCAAATGATGCATGGGAGGTGTATAGGTATAGCGTACTGTAAGTTGACCAAACAAGTGGGGTCTGCTGCTCCCCTATTTCATGTACTGTAGAATACTGCGAATACCCACAGGGTACAGATCCCATCGAGCTGAGGGAATGAACTGTGAGCCAGAATGAAGGTCTGTGCTCCAAAATGTAGCTCTTCCCTACATCAACATGCGTGTATTCTTGGGCAGCTCTTGTATGCCCAGAAAGAGCCATTTCACACATCCCCCAGTTCAGCCTAGCAGCGTGAGGCTCTCAAAAGTAGAGCAACAAAGCCTCCACTTTCCTATCCCACTTCATGGCACAATGAAAGAGGGGTGACAGCTCACTGGTAACTCTAGATAACACAAGAGGCTGGTTATAAGTACTTCAAGATCTGAAAAAGTGCAATATAAAATCCAGAACACCCACCCCCACACTCAGTTACCTGGTGGCAGGGATTGCTTCAATTTCTCAGCCTTTTCCTTGTCTGTGATGACCAGAGTGTATAGGTACCGGCTGCAACGCACCTTAAATTTCACATTGTCTTTGTTCTTCTTGATCTTGACAGCTGCAGTAGAAAGAAGCTGGAGTTAGCGCAGGAGGGGAGAGGGATAGCTCGGTGGTTTGAGCACTGGCCTGCTAAACCCAGGGTTGTGAGTTCAATCCTTGAGGGGGCCACTTAGGGATCTGGGGCAAAAATCAGTACTTCGTCCTGCTAGAGAAGGCAGGGGGCTGGACTCTATTACCTTCCAGCTCTCTGAGATAGGTATATCTCCATCATTAGTGCCTTGCATACACAATAACTGCTGCAAGCTACACCAGCCAACCAAGGAAAAGTCCCAGGAACCCAGTGAAAAAAGTAGCCCTCTCAGTATAAGGCCTTACATACCAGTTACTCTGCCTCTCAAATATATACCGGTAAGTGCAGAGCTGAATTCAAGACTATCTAACCCTGGCCACCCTATTGCCAACATAAAGGGGCACATTGGAAATCCAGCTCAAAAGCCTCATCAGTATGTTAGCCACAGCTGAAGTGTTTTCACTGGATTTAACTCACTCCAAGCAGCAAAGAGGATAGACCACATGAGGGTTTCACAAAGCAAACAGCTGCATATTTCAGGGTATTGTCCTCCAATGCAAAAAAAAAACAACTTACTTTAATGAACTCAGAAATGTATAGTGCCCCAAATTCCAACAGAGCGAGACAGTTCTGAGTGCTAACAGGTTGTATTTACCATTATGGTCTTTTTGCACATAAACAACATTTAAAGCTCAAACACCATGTTTACATACAATTCAAGTTATCCAAGGCTGCAGAAGATGCTTTAAAACCAGTTTTTCCACCTGTGTCTTCTAGGACCAATTTAACTAGACAGTTCCTTCAAATACATGAGACTATGCTTCTTAGCCTCCTTTCTTGAAGCAGAGTATGGAAAAGCCCCAAGAATTCCACGTTACAGAAGCTATTGGAGGTTTACAGAACCCAGAACTGATTGAAATACTTATTTAAAACAAGTACTATACACCATGACCTCACCCACAGAATGGGCTTTACAAAGCCTATTTTCAGGTATTTTCCCTCTTTGTTGCAGTTCAAGACCCACACAAACAATGGAACAGTGTAAATGGGGCTCTCAAACTGGGTCATGACATTATGTGGGGCTTGTGGGCCGTCAGCCCCCACATTTCACCTCCAGCATTTATAATTGTGTTAAATATATATATTTTTTTAAAAGTGTTTTTAATTTATAAGGGGGGGTTGCAGAGGCTTGCGGTGTGAAAGGGGTCACCAGTACAAAAGTTTGAGAACCACTGGGAAACCACAAAGTATTGTCAAATGCTAAAAGCAAATTGAAGAGATTTCTCGTTTTAGAGGGGGAGCCGTGTTAGTCTGGGTCTGTAAAAGCAGCAAAGAATCCTGTGGCACCTTATAGACTAACAGACGTTTTGCAGCATGAGCTTTCGTGGGTGAATACCCACTTCTTCAGATGCAAGAAGAAGTGGGTATTCACCCACGAAAGCTCATGCTGCAAAACGTCTGTTAGTCTATAAGGTGCCACAGGATACTTTGCTGATTTCTCGTCTTGCAATTATAGTCATCTTAGGCGCCACCTGAAACAATAGCAGGTATGACAATTACAGGCAGAAGCGTGATTTCATGGTGCCCCTTTCAAAAGAATATGAAAAGCTTTTGATATTAAATCTGTGGCTGAAAGGCTAGATTGAAATTGGCAAGAAACATGATCATGCTATATTTGCAGATAGTTTCCAACATCACTTATTTGCCAAAACCCAAGTGCAAAGTTGTGTGTCCCTGTTCACCACACACCATGAAGGGAAGGAGCTGCACTCCTTACAGTGCCCCATAGCATCAGCTCTTGCAGGAGAAGTGAGTCCTGAACTTGGGTCATGACAAAATGATCAAACGCAGTTTATAAGAAAAAACACAAAACTAACATTGGTATAACCACAATCAGGCTCTCTAACAGACAGTTCAATTAGCCTCAAAGTGCTTTATTTAAGCTCAAATGCTGCTATATTTACTTAGTGATTGCCTATTCCTGGATGATGATTTTTGTAGCATTCAACAGAAAGTATGAGAACACTATTGTAACCCCAGAATTTGCTCCACTCCCCATCTTACACCATTTAATCAAGGTCACCATGTTGAGTACCAATCCAATGAGAAACCACTACTTTCAGACAGAGCTCTTCAGGGCAAGAAATGCATCTTTACTTGATGCACATACTACTACATAGTAACCTTAAACAACTAGATAAGTCATTCACACATTCATTTGTGTTGGGTTTGTGGGGAAGAACAGCCCAGCGCTTGCTACAAGTGGAAGTGGGTGGGTCTAGACCAGAGTCAGGTTTCTGTCCCCTGCTAGGATGAGGATTTACCCATTGGTGGCAGACATGACAAGATTGTGTCAGTTATTTTTAGTTTAAGTCACAGACAGGTTGTGGGCAATAAACAAAAATTCACATAAGCCCGTGACCTGTCCCCTGACTTTTCCTAAAAATACTCGGGGGTGGGGGTGAGAGAAACAGAGCACATCCACCACTGTTCCTGAGGGAGGAGGCTGAAGCCCCAGGGGACCAGCCATCTGCTCCAGCTATGCCCCAGGAGTAGCCACAGAGGTGCTGGAAAATCCAGGACAGAATCACAGCCTTAATGATGCTGAATAGGATCTACATTGAGCAGTCGTTCATGGTAGGTCCCGTGTCAACTAACTTAGACTCTACAGAGTCTACTAACTTAGACTCTACAGAGTTGCCCTTGGACATGAAGTTGTGTCCTGTGGGCAAGCCCCTAACCAACATAACGTGTAGTCACAGGCTGTAGGAGTTTAAAGTCTCAACATTCCTCCCTAGCAACCATGGGGCCATAAACACGTAACTAAGTGTGTGGGGCCCACACGCTGTTTGCACCACGGTAAAGAGATACCCTCCCTCCAACGTCTACAGAAGAAAACTCTCTTCAGCGCTTCAACAGGAGATAACTGTTTATAAGACAGATGGGAGCCACGTAGGGCTTCCACCCAGCACCTGGGCAACCCACACTACTCACACTTCGCATCCTTTCTCCTGGCTGTAAGCAGGAAGTCTTTGATCTCTTCAATTTTGCGAGGCTGGAAATAAACAACAATAAAGACTCCATATCCTGAGCACAACGCAGCTTGGAGAGCAGGGGGAGGCCTGGCTGCCCTGTCAGCTGCCCAATCCATGCACCGCCAGTGGGCTCCCGCCAGGGAATCACTCCGCCAGCCCCTGACCCGTGCCCATCCCCCTGGGTACGGGGGGAGCCACGTCCCCGGAGCACATGTGGAGAGACCTCCCCCTTCCCCCCCCCCCAGGCCGCAGGGTCCCCCCAGGGCCCGCCCCGCCCGTGACCCAGGGCCCATCACCCCACGTGCTGGCTCACCATGGCGACGGTCCGGGCTCCGGGCAGCTGCTGCCTGCGGGAGAGACAATCCAAGATGGCGTCAGCGCGATGCGGGGGGGGGGGGGAGAGCTAAGAACCCCCCAAGCTCGCCCCTCCTCGCCCCCGCCCCACCAACGGGCCCGCCCGCCTGGCCCCGCACCCGCTCCCCCCTGTCCCTCATCCCCTCCTCGGGACCCCCCCGCCCGGCTGCGCCGAGGATGCCGGCGGATCCAGCCCCGCACCCCCCGGACACTCACTCAGGCGGCCACAGACGCGGTGATAAAAAGGAACAAGTACTTCCGCATCCGGGCACTTAAACCAGACCCAGGCGGCTACGGGTGCCGAGAGAAGACAAAAGGCGCAGGAGGGCGCTCACAGCAACGCAGCTGGGTAGGGAGGGGTGGCTAGCCAGAGAAGTGCTGGTTTAGTTGGGAACCTAGGTTTAGACAGGGGTCACACTGTGTGTTTGTGAGGGGGGTGTTGGTGGCGTGTCTGCTATTGTATTCGTTGACATGAATAGCTAATGAGAGTGCTATAGACTGTTATTACAATTATACTAATTTTAATTAATGATAAACAATTAATTCACAACTCACGGTTGGGGGGGTGTGTGTTCCTTATCATATTTCCATTGCTGGTTAGTCCGTGTCTACTAATGTTGCATAGCTCCCAGCTTGGGGTCATTGTAGAGCTGGCCACATTTTTGTTAATACAGAGTTGAATGCCATGCCCTGCAGTTCCTTGGCTGACTGTTACAACCTCCGTTTGCTTAGTGCTGTGATCTGGGTCTTCCAAGATGTTATGGGCTGTTATAAAGAGGATGGGGATCAATTGTTTCCAATGTCCACTGAAGGTAGGAGAAGAAGCAATGGACTTAATCTGCAACGAGGCAAGTTTGTTAGATGTTAGGAAAAACATTCTAACTCTAAGGGTAGTTAGGCTCTGGAATAGGCTTCCCAAGGGAGGTCTTGGAGTCCCCATCTTTGGAAGCATTTCAAAACCAGTTGGACAAACACCTGTCAGGGATGGCCTAGCTGTTCTTGGTCCTGCCACAGCTCAGAGGACGGGACTTGATGAGTTCTTGAGGTTCCTTCCAGCCCTATGTTTCTATGAGACAAGAGGAGAGAAGATGCTGTTTTGTGGTTAAGGCAACCACAGAAGGAGCCTGGGTTCTGTTCTCAGCAGTGAACTTGGTCCTGCTTTGAGCAGGGGGTGGGACTAGATGACCTCCTGAGATCCCTTCCAACCCTGATATTCTGATTCTATGATTAACTCCAGATTTACTGTGTGATTTTTGGATGAGTCAAATCCACCTGTTAGGTGCCTCAGTTTCCCCATCTGTAAAATGGGGGTAATGACACCTATTTCATATGGTGGCAGCGAGGCTCATTTCACTAATCTGAAGTCATCAGAGGGAATGGGAATGCCATGGTGCTAGGCACTGGACAGACAGAATCAGAGAATCCCTGCCCCAAAGAGCTTATAATCTGAATAGAGCAAAGGGGAAGGGAAAGTTTTAGAATATAGAAGTGGAGCCCATCTATTTTTGTACAGCGCCTGGCACGATGGGAGCCTGGTCCATGACTGCCGCTCCTAGGTGCTGCTGCAATACAGATTATAGGACCGAGTTGGTGGCAAACGTCATGTTAGGTCTGGTGGTGCCATTGTCTCCTTTTGACTTCTGAGGCAGAGAACCAGCGGAGTTTTCAAAACAGAAGATATTTCAGGCCTCCTTTATCCATTAGGTTGGGCACAACTAGTTCCCTCCCTCCACGGTGTAGGGTGACCAGACAGCAAGTGTGAAAAACCGGGACAGGGGCTGGGGGGTAATAGGAGCCTATGTAAGAAAAATCCCCCCAAAGCGGGACTGTTCCTATAAAATCGGGACACCTGGTCTCCCTGCGTGTCCCCCAAGCTGTCCTGTTCAGGGCCCCCTTAAAAGATCCTTGTGTCAGGGCTAGGGATGTAATGGAACAGTTCAACCACAGGAGGGAGCTTTAGCAACACTTTAGCACCTTTGCACAAACAGAGTCAATGTAAAGAGCAGAGCAGTCTCCTCCCAGGTATTGCATTGGGTGATGACCCTGGGAAAGGTTAACGCTTCCTAACAGCCACTGCCCAGCCGTGACTTGCTTTGTCCAGAACTTCCACCTGGCATCCTCAATCCATTGTTCTGCTGCCGTCCAAAGAGCAGCGGCGGGCTGGGGCGTACCAGGCCGGGCCTCGTGGGGAGGCTGGATCATTTGCTAAGGGCAGCAATGTGGTGTTGATTTATTTCTTGGGTTTAGTGCTTTGCTGGGAGTTTAGGGGAATGGGGCGATAACAAGCCAACAGGACCAGGGGGCTGTTTGACGCACACAGCAGGTGACCGGCTGTGAAAGTGACATCCTCCAACAAGGGGATCACGGCAGGAATTTCTCCTGGGTGTGAGTTTCTCTCTAAGCACCCTTGCCCTGATTCTGCTCTCTGGGATTTAGAAATGCGTCCCCCCCAGGAGCGAGGCTCCTAGCATGTCCAGCTGGCTGTGAAGGGATTGGCGAGGAACAAGGGGAAGGAACAGACGCTTCACTGACAGTGTCTGATGTCTGTGAGGCTGCATTGTTGAAAAGCTGCTTCTGCACTCCTCTGGGGGTGCATTACTGAGACCAGCCCTCCCAGGATGCGCAGATTCAGCAGCCACCAGCAAATGAGTCCCGAATAAGTAGGAACTGCTGGGGGCTTGGAGGGGTGTGTCCAAAATAGCTGTCCAGAGGCTTCACCCACAATTCCTTGCCCTTCCGGCTATACCTGTATTTCTTCTAATGCATCTGGAGAGACCCTGTAACCTGCTCCCTCCAAACCCCCAGTCTCCTCTCCCCCAGTCGCTATGGGAAGGGGAGGGTGACTTTGCTAATACTTTGCTTCTGCATCAGTTTCCATTCTTTGATCTCAAAGCACTTTACAAAAAAAGGCAAATCTCATCCCCCCCCCCCCCCCCCCCGATTTCAGGTGAGGAAACTGAGGCCCGCAGAGGTCACAGGGCAGGGTAGTGCTGGGAATAGAACCCAGCGGGGCTGTGAGACCACAGCTCATCTGTCAGACAACTGTACAGCCTGGAACGAGAGGGTGGAGAAGACTGAAAGCTCTGGCTTGGGGGCTCAGGCTTTGCTGGAGTGATTTCTCCTCTCTGCTCCCAGCCAGCCCTAGGAAGGAGAGAGACAGGCTTGTGTTTATCATGAAACACACAAAGCTCCGTGTGTGTGCGTGGGGGGGGGGGTCAGGCTGGAAGTCTGGGCAGAAGGGTCAGGTGAGTTGGGACACTGGCGGCAAAGTTTCCCCCAGCCCTAGAGCACAAGCTCCCCCCAAGACTCCCTGTGATGTGCACGGGAGCAGGAGCAGCCCCTTGGGCCGGGAAACGGTCGTGCCGTGGTCCAGAGACAGACCAAGCCCAAGACACCAGCAAGGAACCGCTTTGAGGAGCTTTGGACCCTGATCAGCATCTAGACGTGAGCTTTGCTCCAGCCCTTCTCTACAGTCTGCGTGAAGCCCTGGAGCCCAGCCCTGCCTGCAATCAGTCAGTCCAACCGATCCGCTTTAGAGAAGTCTGGATCTGGAGCCGAACTTTTATCTCCACGGCGGTTTTTCTACCATACCGATCACCAGAGCATCTGGGCTTTCCCCCTCTGGGCTCTTCCTTACAAATCCTGGTAAATATCTACCGCCTGGGACAGAGGATAAATTAAATGGAGGTTTCTACAGATCTAGGAGAATTATACTGGAGTGAAGGAGAATTCATCTTCACTTTAAGGGACAAAGAATTTTCCTATCTATCAAAATGTGCCTGGGAGAAGGAACATTAGATCTACAGAAAGGGACAGCCCCTTTCGCCTACGGGGCAGGGGCCAGCCTATCTGCTGGTATATCTCTCATGTTATGCAGCAGGAGAAAGGAAATCGATAGAGCTGTCAGGGCTTTAATGCATTCACTATTGCAAACTCTCCGATCACCGGAATCACCAGATGGATGTTTCAAATTAAAAAAAAAAAAAAGGGGGAAGATAAACACCTGCCATGCCAAAGGGGAAGTGGGAACAGGAGTAAGTATTGGGGGAAATTAAAGGCCATAAATCATCAGAACCTGCCCAAAGTCCAGGACGTGTTATTTATAGGACAGTCCCTTTAAATTAAAAAAAAAATTGCATTAGCACCACAGGGTCACTGGCTGTTGCAGCTCGGGCTTGAGCGTGGTCTGTCCCTGTTTCACAGCACCTGCTTTTAGCTGTAGCATGGCAGGGAAAACCGGAGCCTGGGAGAGCCACTCCTAAGGGGTTCTAGCAGCCTGGGGAGCGTGAGAGCCTGCTGCCCCAAAACACAGGCTCCGAGAACTTGAGACACCAGAACGTTGCTGTGGGATATGATCACGGGGCTGGAGCACATGGCTTACGAGAAGAGGCTGAGGGAACTGGGATTGTTTAGTCTGCAGAAGAGAAGAGTGAGGGGGCATTTGATAGCTGCTTTCAACTACCTGAAAGGGGGTTTCAAAGAGGATGGAGCTCGGCTGTTCTCAGTGGTGGCAGATGACAGAACAAGGAGTAATGGTCTCACATAACGTTGCAGTGCGGAAGGTCTAGGTTGGATATTTGGAAAACCTTTTTCACTAGGAGAGTGGTGAAGCACTGGAATGGGTTCCCTAGGGAGGTGGTGGAATCTCCATCCTTAGAGATTTTAAGGCCTGGCTTGACAAAACCCTGGCTGGGATGATTTAGTTGGGGTTAGTCCTGCTTTGAGCAGGGGGTGGGACTAGATGACCCTTGAGGTCCCTTCCAACCCTGAGATTCTAGGATATACCAATAGCAGGGCTTTTAGCCCCTTTGCAATCCAGACACTAGAGGGCAACAATGAGCAGGTCCAGTATTACGCGCAGAGAGGGCACTGGCGAAGTACATTCCAGTGTAGGGCTCTGTGTCTGTCTGGGGCCAGCTGCTCAGGTGGCCTCCAGCACAGCCACACCAGCTGCTGCTCCAGCGGCCCCCGGCAGCAGTCCCCAGGATGGATGGATGGAGCAGCCATGGTCCACAGCCCCCGGCAGCTGGTGCTGCTGGCCCCGGGCGCCCCCATGTCCCCCAGCAGCCTCCCCCCCCAGGTTTAGTCACGGGTATTTTTAGTAAAAGTCATGGACAGGTCGGGGCCGTGAATTTTTGTTTATTGCTCGTGACCTGTCCATGACTTTTACTAAAGTTACCCATGACTACATCGTAGCCGTAGTCACTGGGGGAGAAGGGAGAGACCCGCAGACAGCGGGAAGAGGGGACTTGATGGGCATTGTGGGGTGTGACTGATTTAAAGCTTGTTGCCACTCTCATTTTACCAAGCCCGAGGCCCCCTTGTGCCTGTGCTGCAGGGACTCCTAGCAAGAGAGCCCCTGCCCCAAACAATTTGCAGTCTAAACAGACAAGACAGACAAAGAGGAAACTGAGGCGTGGAGAGAGGTGACATTGCCCTACATCAATGGGAACAGAACCCAGGTCCGCAGTCTCACTCCATTGTTCTGCACACTAGAGCACACTGCCTCCAAACAGACCCGCTATCCACACTCCCCATGCACCTAGAATGGGGGCATCATTTCAGGATCTCGAGGGGGATCATAAAACCCAGGGAGGATATTTTGAAAGTCAGGTTAAATGTGAACATAAGAATGGCCATACTGGGATCAGACCAATGGTCCATCTAGTCCAGTATCTTGTCTCTGGCAGTGGCCAATGCCAGGTGCCCCAGAGGGAATGAACAGAACAGGGCAATTTCGGGTAATCCATCCCCTGGTGCCCAGTCCCAGCTTCTGGCAGTCAGAGGTGTAGGGGCACCCAGAGCATGGGATCGCGTCCCTGATCGTCCTGCCTAATAGCCACTGAGGGACCTGTCCTCCATGAACTTATCTAATTCGTTTTTTAACCCAGTTATGCTTCTGGCTTTCACAGCATCCCCCGGCACTGAGTTCCACAGGTTGACTGAGCATTGTGTGAAGTACTTCCTTATGTTTGTTTTAAATCTGCTGCCTATTCATTTCATTGGGTGACCCCTGGTTCATGTGTTATGTAAAGGGAGTAAATAACACTTCTATACTCACTTTCTCCACACCAGTCATGATTTTATAGACCTCTATAATACCCCCCTCAGTCATCTCTTTTCTAAGCTGAACAGTCCCAGTCTTTTTAATCTCTCCTTGTTTGGAAGCTGTTCCATCCCCCTAATCACTTTTGTTGCCCTTCTCTGTACTCTTTCCAATATATCTTTTTTGAGATGGGGTGACCAGAACTGCAGGCAGTATTCAAGATGTGGGCGTACCAGGGATTTGTATAGTGGCATAATGGTATTTTCTGTCTTATTAGCGATCCCTTTCTTAATGATTCCCAACATTCTGTTTGCTTTTTTGACTGTCACTGCACAGTGAGTGGATGTTTTCAGATAATTATCCACAATGACGCCAAGATCTTTTTCTTGAGTGGTAACAGCTAATTTAGACCACCATCATTTTGTCTGTACAGTTGGGATTATGTTTTCCAATGTGCATTACTTTGCATTTATCAATAGGGCCCTACCAAATTCACGGTCCATTTTGGTCAATTTCCCGGTCATAGAATTTTAAAAATAGTAAATTTCATGATTTCAGATATTTAAATCTGAAATTTCACCATGTTGTAACTGTGGGTCCACAGTGGGGGGGGGGTGGGGTTCGCAAGGTTATTGTAGGGGGATTGTGATATGGCCACCTTACTTCTGTGCTGCTGCCTTCAGAGCCTCAGCCAGCAGCTGCCACTCTGATGAGGGACTTTGTCAAAGGCTTTCTGAAAGGCCACGTACACAGTATCCACTGGATCATCCTTGTCCTTATGTTTGTTGACTCCCTCAAAGAATTCTAATAGATTGGTGAGGCATGATTTTTCTTTACAAAAGCCATGTTGGCTTCCCCAACACATCATGTTTATTTATGTGTCTTACAATTCTGTTATGATAGTTCAACCAATTTGCCTGGTACTGAAGTTAGGCTCACTGGCCTGCAACTGTCAGGATTGCTTCTGAAACCTTTTTTAAAAATGAGCCTTACAGTTAATTACCCTCCAGTCATCTGGTACAGAGGCTGATTTAAGTGATAGGTTACATATCACAGTTAGTAGTTCTGCAATTTCATATTTGAGGTCCTTCAGAACTCTTGGGTGAATACAGTCTGGTCCTGGTGATTTATCACTGTTAAATTTATCAGTTTGTTCCAAAACCTCCTCTACTGACACCTCAATCTGCGACAGCTCCTCAGATTTGTCACGTAAGAAGAATGGCTCAGGCCTGGGAATCTCCCTCACATCTGCCACAGTGAAGACCGATGCAAAGAATTCATTTAGCTTCATCCCAATGGCCTTGTCTTCCTTGCATGCACCGTTAGCACCTCGATCGTCCAGCAGCCCCATGGATTGTTTGCCAGGCTTCCAACTTACAATTTGTTTGGCTGTTAGTTTCTCTGTCTTTGCTCCGCCCTGCTCATTCTCTACTGTCACTCAGCAGCTTCCTGATTATTTTTAAGAGCTTGTAGCAGGAGAGCAATAACTGGAGCCCTCACGCTGCTTTATGAGGCAATAATCCAGCTTCCCGGCTCAGGATGATACCCAGTGGCCTCGCATGGGGACTGGCTTACAGCCCATTAACCATGGGGATGGGCTGTTATCACTCCCCTCAGCGGAGACCTTCACCAAGGGGCATGCGCTTAGAGCCAGTGCCGGGGAGTGCGAAACGTAGCAGGAGAATGGCGGTCCGGAGGGTGAGCTGGGATGTCTCCCTTCCACCCCACAGCTTAGACCCAGAGACAGCTCTCAGACCCCCATTTCCCGTCCGTCTCGCTCTGGCCCTTGCAGAGCTCCCAGTGCTGGTGTATGGGCGTTTGGAGTGTGCCAGGATGGAGCCCCAGGAGCCCCCTGGTTGGTGCTGGAGCCGGAGCGCCCCCCCCCTCTGCTCGGAGCTGCCGTCACCGGCGCAAGGTGGGAACGGAGCTGGGCTGGATGTTGGAAGCATGAGCTGGGAGCTGGGGGAGGGGTTGGGGGAGGGCAGAACTGGGTCACACCTGCCAGCCATCAGCCCCGGGTGTGGAGGTCCTGGCCTGACACTTCAGCCTGGCAGGCAGGGAGCTTGCACCTTGCCAGGACCGGGGTACGGGGTGGAGAAGAGCTTGGGGAAGAAGCTGAGGCGGGAGGGGGTTGGGGTGGGAGGCAACTGGAGAGGTCACTGCCCTGGGGGTGGAGGAGGCCGGCCGGAGTGAAAAGAGGAGACCAAGGCACCGATGGTGTTGGCCCTGTGCTCAGTGCTCTGACCACATGGGGGAGATTATGGGGGAGACCCTAAGCCCCACCTAGCCTGACCCCAGCTCTGCCATTCTGCCCAGGTAGCTCGGCCGTCACCTGGGCCAGAGGCCTGTCTCCAGAGCCGAGGACGCCATGGGCGTCTCCATGGGGCCAGAGAGGCCCACGGACCCATCCCTCCAAGAGAAGAGAGACACAAAGGCGCGGCCATCCCTCCTCTTAATGAGACTGAGATGAGCCTCATTTGCTAATGAGGAATTTCATAGTCACAGCCTGACAAGTGCAGCCGCAGCGGGGACCGTGAAGGTCAGTGCTGTAACGAGTGAGCGCGCCCATCTGCAGCCAGCCCGGGCAGGGAGCTGCTTCTAACGCCCAGGCCGCAGCGCCAGGCAGCGGCGTCTTTCCCTGGGCCATGCCAAAGGGGTTGCTGAGCCGCGGCTGGCAAGGCCGGGGCAGCCCCTGCCTCTGGCCCGGTCGCTACAGCAGGTTGCCTGGCTCAGCTGTGCCGAGCTTTCCCGGTCTGCACATGCAGACTCTCACGGGACGAGCTCAAAGGACTTTGAAAACACCAGCAAACGGAACCAGGGCAGTGCTGTTAGACCCATTCGACCTCTGAGATACAGCAAATATAGCCACATAGTGGCAGAGCTGGGACTGGAATCCAAGATCTCTGCCTGCCAGTTCCCTGCTCCACCTGTTAGACCATACTCCCCTCCCAGAGCTGGAACTTGAACCCAGGAGTCCTGACTCTAGTGCTAGATTGGTTAGAACACAGGGTTTTATTATATTGATCTCCTGGGACAGATGGAGTCTGTCATCGAAAGAGGGACTCAAAGCACTTAGCGAAAATCCTGCGTATAAAAACCACCGCTGAAACGCAGCTGTCCCCGAGGCGGAAGCCACTGGCTGTTTCCCAGCACAACGCAAGAAGGAGAAACCCATGCCCAAGGTGAAACGTAGGGATGCAGAATGTACTGACGTGAGCTGGAATCCAGCCAGCACCGCGAGGCTAATCATGCGCTGTCGGGTCTTTAATGGCTGCAAGTGGTTAGAACTTCAGTTTTATGTCTTCTCCGAAGCAGAGCTCCTCTGGCAGCACAGTGCCGCCTCGCCCCAGGATGAGGACGCAGAAGAGCGTCACCTACGGAGCGACTAACACCACTGCAGAGGGAGGTTTTCCATCAAGGTCTCCCCTCCAAGTAGCGACCAGGCCTGTCCCTGCTGAGCTTGCGAGCCCAGATCCCAGCGTGGGGGCCAGAGAGAAGTCAAAGGGGATGGAAAATGATTTTTCAAACGTAATCTCTGCAACCAGCGACGCTTTGATTTCCTTGTATCGATCGCCTCCGTGGCCGCTTCAGTCGTATAATTACAGAAGGACTTTTTCAATTGGAACAAAATAGCTTCCCCTTGCAGAAGGAGAAAAGCCAGAACCTCCAAATAACATTGTAATAGATCAGGCAACAGCGAGGCTCTAAATAAACCTGGCAATAATTGTAACTGAAATTCAATTCCGGGCAAGAGGAAGCAGGGCGGGCTGGGCTGGGCTGAGCTGATCTTTCCTTAAGCAAGGCCATTTGATTTGCCGCCTGGGATCAAGCCAGCTCTGAAAAGCATTAGCTGCAGGGGCTGGATGGCTCTGTGCTGCTGCAAGGGGCTTTCTGGCCAAGCTCGCTGGTGGCCAAAAGTCATTGCCATCCTTAGCTCTGGGGTGACGTGTGTGGAACAAGTCTGGTGCGTCTCAGCCCAGTTCCTGCAGGGCAGCTGCCCACATCCCAATCACCACAATGGCCTAGGCTGGCAGTCTCGGCTGAGTGGGTCCATGGAGGGGGAGCTTGCCCCTCTTTTGTGTGAGGGGCTCCCTGATCCCTCACGTGTGGTGCTGGTGAGGGGGAGCCCTAGAAAGGGCAAAGATCACCACGAATGTATCTCGCCCCCTTTTCCTTCTCCAGTGCGCCCTCAGCCCAGGATGGGAATGTCTCCAGGTGCTAAAGGGTTAATCCCACAGTCTGTCTGGGTGAAGTTCTCCCCCCCACGGGTGACCCAGGGCTGGGAGGGAGCTGCTGAGCCTGAGACACCAGACAGACGCATACCAGCACCCACCCAACCCACGTGTGAGTGAACACCCACAGACGCACCCTCACCACCGTGCACAAAGCCACGCACACGCTAGTGCGCTGAAGTTCACATCCAGATCCACATGTGCAAACCTTCCCCGCCCCCGTGGAATGGCGCCATTAAAGCGAGATTGCTGGAGCTGCAGTAATTACTGCTGTGTACCTTGGGGAGACATGCGCAACTCCCTAAAGACCAGCTTTTCATTGCAAACCTATTAAACAACCGTGTTTAACAGAGAACGAGGGATAACGGCTCTGCAGAGACACCGCCATTGCATTGTCTGGGAAGAAAATCTTTGGATCTCGAATTCCTCTTTTCTCTGCACCCCTGTCCTGCTGGATGGGAGCGTGTGCACACGTCTGTGTGTGTGGTCCTTGTGGCTCTGTGTGCACAGTGTGTGTGTGTGTGTGTGCGTGGCGTCCTTTTGGCTCCTTGTGCATGTGTTTCTGTGCATTTGCACATGGATCCGTGTGCATGAGAGTGTGCATATCTTTATGGGTGGGGTTTGTGTGCGTGTTTGCATATGTGTGCGAGTGGCACAGAGGGCCTGTCCAGTGTGTGTGTGTGTGTGTATGTGTGTGTGTGTCCAGCCACCTCTCCCTGCTCCCTCTCTCTCTAGTGCAGCTGTCGCCCTGCCCTGGGTATCACTCACGTCAATTGTGAATCATAAAAATCACAATTGATGTTTCAATGAGTTATAATTTATGGAGCAATTACCTTTAATTTCTCTTTTATTGTATTTTAATGGCTTGAAATTTCTTGATGAGATTGGAAAGTGCCGCTCCCATCCCGGGGCTGGGGGAGCCTGTGAGATGGGGAAGGGGCAAACCGCCCTCCCGATGGCCCCCATGTCCCAGTGCGGTGGGCTCGGCCCCACAGAGCCACCTTGTTACACAAAACCAGCTAGATAGGATTGGGGGGGCAGAGGGGGGAATCCCCGTCTCCCCCATCCCCTCGCCCACCTGCTGAGTCTCAGTGTGTTCCCAGCATGGAGGCTGGTACTAAATTACCTTGCTAACGGGGAGGCGTTGGGATAAGCGACTGGACCAGGCTGCCGTTAATCAGAGCGCTGGTGGGGAATGGGGGAAGCAGGGGCTGGAGGCTGCTGAGATGAGGAAGCCAGTAAGGGGAGCTCGCCTCCCTCTCCTTGGCAGGGGCCCAGCCAGAAGCTCAGTGCCAGTGTGGGGGGGCTTCAAGCGAGGCTGGCGAGGTGGCCAGGCCTGGGGGCACTGTGTAAAGGTGTCCGGGGAAAGACTTGGCCTCTGAGGCACATGCAGCAGGGACAGAGTCTGACGACGCCCCAGGAGAGGAGGGGGAAGGCTGCCTGCCACCCTCTCCTTGCCCAGGATGAGCCTCCGACTTCCCTGGATCCCGTCCCGCTCTCCCCCCGGCGCTGCAGCCCCTTTGCTAGAGTGACCCTGTGGAAGCTTGAAACTGACATTGATCCCTGGGCTGTGTTATTGTAGGGTCTCCCTGGAGCAGTAAAGTGCATGCACTGGTTTGTTACTGTAGGGTCACTCCTGAGTGCTGGGTTTGCTATTGGGCAGCCACATGTGCAGACGCCTACGCCTGCTTCTCAGACACATTTAAAAGCCCGATGATTTTGGAGCCAAACCCACAAAGCACAGCAGGCCCCTGTGAGCCGAGCTAGCTCAGAGCCCCACGTCCCGCACCAGATAGTGGGGCTAATACAGCTTCGGAGATCACAACGCTCAGCTCTTGCTCCAGGGCAAACGGCTTTGAGCGGCGGCAACTTCGACATCTTAGAGCTCCTTGCTTCGAAACAATTCCCCGCCTGGTGCGCCGGGGAGGAGGAACTGAGGTCAACGTGGAAGAAGAGAAACAGACCATGTGCCGGGCTGTGGCACTGAAATGGTTAAAAGCCCGGGGGTGGAGGTAGGGGACGGAGAAATGCATGTGCCAGTTTTCAGGCCTGTGATTTTTTTTCTCTCTCTCTCTCTCCTCACAGGTAGGGCAGGTGGTGGGGTTTCTTTAGCTGTAAAAATCAAGCCAGATCCCTGGGCCATTCCATCTGCAAAGCCTTCACTATGGCCCCGAGGCCCAGGGATATCTGTGCCGGCCTGGGGAACTCCCAGGGTGTGGCTCACGACCCAGGCAGCCAGAAGCAAGGGAAGGCAGACGGCAGGGAAGTTTTGCGGAGCCGGATGGGGGTAATCAAAGAGCTCATGTAGCACCCGGCACAAAAGGGGACTATTGAGGATCGCTTGCAGCAAGCCTGGGGTCAGGTGGGTGGAGCCCGGACTCCTGGGTTCTGAGGAATAGAGGCAGGACTCTTAGATTGTGAATGGTTAGCCCCAGGATGCCCCAGGTTCTGTGTCTGGCTCTGCTACTCGCTCACTGTGTCCTTAGACATTAGCGTAGTTGGTGACAAACTGGGTGACTCCTGGCGCCTCACTGTGCCTCAGTTTCCCCCCTATATCACGGGAAGAATGATACTGGCTCAGCACTGGAAAGACCTTTGAGATGCGGGTGGAGGCTCATTATGACCAGTCCTGCTTCGAATAGACAGAGCAGCTGTACTGATTCCCCTTCCTTTCGCTCTCAGTCCCGCTCCCCTCTATGCACGTCTGAGCGACACGTGGGATTGGTGAGGTCAACTCAATCCCAAAGTGAGCTTGGGTTGGAGCCTCGCCAAGCTCCGGCCTCCCCAGAGCGGTCTGATGCCAGTGCTTATATGTAACCACAGAAGAGGGGTGGGGGGTCATTGCAGGGCCTTAGGAGAAGGGCTGGGGTAGGGGGTGGCAGGAGAAGGTGCCGGTATCAGTCCCTCTTCCTTACATAGGGGGAAATACAGGCAAGTCAGACCAACTGACAGGCCAGTGGAGGTGCCAAATTGGCCAGTAGGTGTCAGTGTGTGTTAATAGATGGGAGCTGATTCCTCAGCGGAGGGGTGTGTGTGTGTGTGCATTGATCAGCAATGTCTGGGGACACTAGCACACACAGGAGTGTCCAGATCCATTCATCTGCCCTGCAAATCCGAAGTGCTCGCCCCACCCCTCCAGAAGTGAGAAAATATCACTTTGACTTTCCTGGGCCAGGAACAATTGCAGAGGAAAACTCTGTGAAGCTGGAGTCTTTGGCCGCTGACTCTGAGCCAGGCACCGCCCACGCCTGTGGGGCACCGCCCACGCCTGTGGGGCACAGTGTGCCAGCTCTCTACCCACGGCTGACACGACACACAGCCCCGGCAGGGCACGCGCCCCGATCTACCTGCCACCTGTAAAATGCGTTTGATGCTGTGGGTACAAGGGGGAAAAGGCTGAGACCCAGCTAACTCCTGCCCCGCGTCGGAATTTGAACCCAAGCCGCTGGTGGGGTAAGGCCAGGGCATGCCATGCACTGCCCCACCCAACCTCACACCCCACAGTGCCGCTGGCACCCTGAAAACCAGTTGGCTGCCCCCTTGCGGCCAGGGTGCCTCTGCTCTTTCTCCTCCCTCTTCCAGGCCTTTTTACACAGACGCCACACGCTTGCTCGTCCGAGAACAGCCCTTATTCCACACAATCAGCTCCAAGTCCCCGAAATCTGTCCCGGGGCCTGGGTCTCACCTCTGAGCCTGGCTGAGCGAGCAGGTCCCTTCTCGGGGCCCTTCTCTCAGTCCCCAGATGACCCGCTCGTGGGGTCGGCCAGCCGCTGCCCTGCTCAGAGCTGCCTCCCTTGCAGACTTCCCAGCACCAGCTCCCCTCAAGGCCGGCTTCCGCCCTCGTATAAAGAACCAGATGCAGGTGATGCCCTCTCTGTGCCCGGCATCTCTGCTTGGCTCACTTAGCAAGCCCGCGCCAGGCAGCTCCCTCCGTCCCTGTGCTCTCGCATCACCCCCTTCCCCGGGGCGAGACGGTCTCCCCGCTGGCATCTCCGTCTGCACCAGTGGAGGTACCAGGGTGAAGGGCACCACAGATAGACCCGAGTAGCCAGAGGGCGAGCGAATCCACAGGGAACCGCGCGGCTGGTGGCGAGGAAGGAGCTAGCGCCTGGCCGGCACTTTGCTGCTTTTTAAAAAATAAACATACAAAGAAAAGTTTCTTGCCTTCAGAAGCGGTTCGATAGTTTGCCAATTTGGCAGACAGCCCTGCTCCTGCGGCTGAACTAGCGACCGGCTCTGGCAGCAAGAGTTACTCCTGGAGCTTGTGGGGGGCGATCGCCTGGGCCGAAAGCTTTGGGGAAATCAGCCCCTCTGCCCCCAAGGCACAGAAGCTGTCTTCAGAGAGCTCCCCGGAGGCTGTGGGCAAGCTCTGGCTTACAGCAGCAATAGCAACCCTGGCAGCCCCCAGACGCAGAGGGCAGCCCCAGAGGGAGCCCCACTCGCGGCGGGTTGGAAATGAGCGTGCTGGGCACCGTGGGCCCCAGGAGTGGGGCAGCTCCCTGGCGGGTGTCAGCAGACACAGGCCAGGCGGGGCCCATGCCAGTAGGAGGCAGAGGGCCTGAGCGTGACCGTCCTAGAACAAACAGCCCCCCAGCGAGGGAGCTAGCCAGGACCAGAGAGAGAGAAAGACAGGGATAGCGATCGAGGGAGAGGGGAAGCAGAGAGAGGGGCGGATGGAACAGGGCCAGGCTGGCAGAGCCGCAGCGAGGGGGCCAGCTGCACGCTGGCTGAGAGGTTCACGCAGACAGACCCAGGACAGGAGGACACAGCGAGGGGAGAAGTCTCTGTGCAGTTGGTTTATGTTTCCATACTCCCACCGGGGTATTTCTGGTTCCAAGCAGCGCCTGGGGCTGCGCAGGGAGGAACAGGGTCAAGGAAGCCTGAGGGGATTTGGGCACCTACATTTGAAACCCCTCCCCCTCCATTCTCTGCTTGCGCAGGGCTGTGAGTCTAACCTCCCAAGGGGTTTAGTGGAAGACAGTGTGAACTGAGGGCTCGGTCCTGGGGGCGTTCCAACCCTGCTTCAGCCATCCCCGAGTGGAGATAACACCATGGTGCCCCGTACCAGAGGGATCTGTGCAAGGCCTTCCCCGCACACTCCAAGCTTGTTCCATTATCAGACTGGCTCTTGGCTCGGTTTCATGGCGAGGTGATGGAGGTTTCCTCACGTTGCAGGCAGACTGTCTCTGCCCTGGCGTCTGGCATCACAGTCCATCAGAAATCCTGACCCTAACCAACCCCTGTTGCACACTAGGAGCATAAAAATCTGAGCCTTCCACCCAGCTTGAGTTCCAGCTTTGCCATGGTCTACACCCTGCCTGGAACACTGTACCACCCACAGCGACATCTAGTGATTGAATGACATGCTGCAAGTAACCGTGGCACTGCTCGCCTCAGTGTCTGTGGGGAGGGATTATGACATAGGTGCGAAAAACTCTGTGGTTTTCAGCTGTTCAGACAAAGCCAAAAACTCCAAGGGAAACTCTAGCGATGGGAACCCACCTGAACGCAAACTGAAAAGGAATTGGCTGGATGCAGAGGAATAGAGATTATTAAGTGCAGCAATAGCCACTAGCTACTAAGAGATCGGGGCCCCATTGTGTCAGGTGCAGCACACACATGTAGAATAAAAACATCAGCCCCTGGCCCAAAGAGCTTCCAATCTCTGCTTGCACTGGAGCTGAATGCAAGGGTTGGCCTGAGCATAAGACTGGGAGCCAGGAGCTCTTGCATTCGAATCCTATGCCTGATGCTGACACTTGCCTGGGGCCTTAGGCACATCACCTAGGTCAGAGTTTTCAAAAGCAGCTGTTGCTCTTGCATGCCTGGTTTGAGAACCTCAGAGCCTGATTTCTCAGAGGTATCCCGCCCCATGAGGCCAGCTGAGGCCACCTGGGGCTGCAAGCACTCAGCATCTCTAAAAATCAGGCCCTGGGCATCCTCAGCTGGGTGAAGGGAGGCGCCCAGAATTTGGAACCATTGGCATTAGCCTCTGTGCCTTGATTTCTCCATTTGTATGACAGGGTCAATAACACTGACCCGCCTCCCCCGGGAGCGGAGAATGCCCAGGAAGCCTTTGAAAGAAGCTAACACTATGACGAGTGCTGCAGGGTTTCAGTGCAAGGGATTCTGGGGTGCGAACGGGCAGGCGTGGCTCACGCCCACAATGACAGATTGCAGAATGTCTTGCCGCATTTACAAACTTCAGGCTGAACCAGCTTTCCTGGGTTCAGAGACCCTCTCCCCGCTGCTCCTGCCGGCTCGAGGAAAGCACCAGAAAAGCACAGGGAGCTCCCCCACCAGCCTTGTCCTTTCGTTCAAAACGGCCCATGGGCAGCTCTCATTAGGGAGAAGGGAGAGGAATCAGAAAGCGCCAGCGTGGTATGAATCAGCGCCCAACTGACCCACTTTCTCCACCGTCTCCAAGTTAGCGTCTTGATAAGCGTTGGCTGCCTCCCATTCTCCTTGGTGAATAGCACAGAGGGGTGTCTCCTGGCGCGTTGCTAGCTAGACAGGCAAAAATAGAAGGCAGGGCCCTTGCAGGCAGCCAGCAGCAGCTCTGCGGCACGACGCTCGGTTCCGATTGATTACGGGGGCGCGCTGCGTGGCAGGAAAGAAGGCCCCCAGGTAAATAGAGCAGAGCCTGGAAATGGAAAAGGAACAGCGCCGGCTGCAATGAGCCGCAGCGCGGGGGACGTTTGCCGGGCTGGAGGGGCCGACGGGACCAAGTTAATAAGAACCACGAGAAAAGCAGCGGCCAGAATGGTCTGGATCCCGGGAAGATGGATGGTGCTGGGGTGATGAATGCACACGCCCGGGGCTGGGAATGAAAACAGAGAGCCCAGGGAGCCTGAGGGGCTGCGGGGGAAAGGGCCCGGGAGTGGGCAGGGGTTTTTAGTGGAGGAGGAGAGCCAGAAAGAGCTGGGCTCAGAGCTGGGGCCAGGATCCGTATTGAAGGGCTTGAGCCATACGCTCGCAGAGCTCCCTTTGCTGCGACGGCACAGTCCCTTCACCAGGCCTAGAGAGCGTCAGAGTTTTCTCCTGCCGCCCATCACCATGGCCTCGGGGACCTTCCCATGTCCCGTGATAGCAAGATCCCTGGGGGGGCGCCTGTGTTGTCAGATGTTTCAGGCCCCTGAAAGCTCTGCTCAGGGTGGGGGAACTAGCGGGCTCTGAATGGAAGGGAATGTCCTGACACAGACTGCAGGGTGGTCCGAGGCTGTTCAGACGGACCCAGATCTGAGCTCTGGGCCAGTATCCTTCTCCAAGGGCGGCTCGAGCCGAACCCCAGTGTTCTAAGCCACATGGTGCTGCCCGCAGATCAGGGTGTCTTTGCTCATCCCCTTGAGTCATTGCTCGGGGACGGGCTCTTCAAGCCAGACCCCTGCTCCCCGGTGATGGTGGCACACCCGTGGGACTGGGGCAGGGGGAAAGGCAGGCGGGAGTGGAGAGGAGTGGGCTCAAGGGAGGAACAGCTCTGAAGCAGTGGGAGCAGAGGGGTGAGGAATGTGAGTGCAGGTTACGCCAGCGCTGCACCAGTAGGAGGAGCTGCCCCCGTCGCCATCCCTGCAGCTGATGCTGCTCCGTTTCCAGTGCATTGCTGCATCGGGATTCCACAACAAGCCTTGGGAGGCGTGTCCCTGCTGCTGCTAGCCTGGGTTCCCAGCCCCGGCCTGCTAGCCCTGGGCTCCTTGACCCGGCCTGCTAGCCCTGGGCTCCCAGCCCCGGCCTGCTAGCCCTGGGCTCCCAGACCTGGCCTGCTAGCCCTGGGCTCCCAGCCCCGGCCTGCTAGCCCTGGGCTCCCAGACCTGGCCTGCTAGCCCTGGGCTCCCAGCCCCGGCCTGCTAGCCTGGGCTCCCAGCCCCGGCCTGCTAGCCCTGGGTTCCCAGCCCCGGCCTGCTAGCCTGGGCTCCTTGACCCGGCCTGCTAGCCCTGGGTTCCCAGCCCCGGCCTGCTAGCCTGGGCTCCTTGACCCGGCCTGCTAGCCCTGGGCTCCTTGACCCGGCCTGCTAGCCCTGGGTTCCCAGCCCCGGCCTGCTAGCCCTGGGTTCCCAGCCCCGGCCTGCTAGCCCTGGGCTCCCTGCCCTGGCCTGCTAGCCCTGGGCTCCCTGCCCCGTACTGCTAGCCTGGGCTCCTTGACCCGGCCTGCTAGCCCTGGGCTCCTTGACCCGGCCTGGTAGCCCTGGGCTCCTTGACCTGGCCTGCTAGCCCTGGGTTCCCAGCCCTGGCCTGCTAGCCCTGGGCTCCCTGCCCCGGCCTGCTAGCCCTGGGTTCCGTGCCCCGGCCTGCTAGCCCTGGGTTCCCAGCCCCGGCCTGCTAGCCCTGGGCTCCCTGCCCCGGCCTGCTAGCCCTGGGCTCCCTGCCCCGGCCTGCTAGCCCTGGGTTCCGTGCCCCGGCCTGCTAGCCCTGGGTTCCCAGCCCTGGCCTGCTAGCCCTGTGCTCCTTGACCTGGCCTGCTAGCCCTGGATTCCCTGCCCCGGCCTGCTAGCCTGGGCTCCTTGACCCGGCCTGCTAGCCCTGGGCTCCTTGACCCGGCCTGCTAGCCCTGGGCTCCTTGACCTGGCCTGCTAGCCCTGGGTTCCCAGCCCCGGCCTGCTAGCCCTGGGTTCCCTGCCCTGGCCTGCTAGCCCTGGGTTCCCAGCCCTGGCCTGCTAGCCCTGGGCTCCCTGCCCCGGCCTGCTAGCCCTGGGTTCCCAGCCCTGGCCTGCTAGCCCTGGGCTCCCTGCCCCGGCCTGCTAGCCCTGGGCTCTCTGCACCTGCCTTCTACCCTGGGCTCCCTGCCCGCGCCTAGGCTCCATGCAGGAGCTTTCTCATCGGCTGGCAGCATGTCCACAGGCTGTTTTGCAGCCTCCTTTCTGGAGGGGAGGCCTGAGCTAACAGGTGGTGCCTCTGACGCCCTCTGGAATCCTGACCAGGGCTGTGGACCAGCCCCAGAGAACCCAGCCCAGGCAGGCTGGGGTAGGGCCGGGCAGCCAGGGGGTGAATCCCAGTCCTTGCAGCAGCCATGGGAGTTCGCCCCCATGTTTGATTTAAGGAGCTCCTGACCCACAGCTGCTCCCCAGCCGGACATGGCGCCGAGCGACAGTGCGATCCCAGAGATGGCGTCTTGCCCGGGGCTAAATGGGGAACAGCTGCCGGGGGCCTCCCCGTGTTTAAACTTGGAGCTGGAGGCTTGTGAAAGAGAGGAAGGGAAACCACTTCCCAGTGAAGGCTTCCAGCCAGGGCTGGCCACCCCCCGCCCCTCCCTGGCACAGTGCCCCGAGCGCCATGCAGCACAGCTGGACTTCGCTTCCCCTGCCTGGGTCACCTCAGCGGTTTCCTCCATGCTGTGGCCAGCTGGTTGCTCAGTCGGGGGGTTACATTTCCTGGAAGATTCCTGAGGCCAAGCTGGGACCTGGAGCCCAGCACTCCCCCCCGCTGGCCCAAGCCCCGGGAATCCAGCGATTCCATGGGGGCTGGGGGAAATAAGGTCTCTTCTTGCTCTCTCATCAGTGGGAGGGGCTGGGAGGGGCCAGGCATTGTATGAGCAAGAGCTGTGCATGCTTCCTAGTGCCAGATCTGCCACTCCCTGCTAGCCCAGCCCCCAGCCCTGCTGATGCCCCTCAGTCCCAACCTGCTGCCCCCCCTGCTAGCCCAGCCCTGGGGCTCCCCCCAACCAGGTCTGCTCATGGGCCCACGTCAGAACTGGAATCCCCATTTAGCAGGCAGGGAAACTGAGTCACCAAGCAGGGAGGTGAGGATAGAACCCATTTCCCCCAGCCCGGGGCCCTGCCTCATCCTGTTTGCATTGTTGCTTTTCCTGTCCATGCCTGCAGAGCCTCTGTGGCTCTGGTTCACTGCTCCTCCTTTGGATCACACGGCTCCGGTCCTGCTGAAATCAGGGGGCAGAGCCTGCAGCAACGTTTGCCCAACAGAAGAGGCTGCGGGAAGCGTCACTCCAGACAGCAGCCCAAGGCAAACTCTCCGGATTAATTCTCACCTCACTCCCTCCCGCCTGGGCACCAGCGTGACGCTGCCAGTGGCTGGCATCCCACCCCTTCGCAGAGAACGGGAAAGCTGCTAACAGGATTAAACAGACGCCCTAGCTGCTTGGAATCCCTGTTAGGCAACTGGTGCCCTCGGGTGAGGCACTTGGCTACTCTGTGCCTCAGTTTCCCTTTTAATACAATGGGGGCGGTAATCCTTGCCCGGGGCCTGGCTTTGCACAGCAGGAGCCTCTTGGTGCTGTGAAGTTCCACGTGGCCCTGGAATGCAGTGCAGTGACACGTTGGGGGCTGCTAGCATGCCGGGGGGGCTCGTACAAGGCCCTTTATTCACACCACAAAGCCGGGGTGTGAGGCCAAACGAGCAAGCACTGGCCCTGCCTGTTCAGTGGGCTTCTGACTCTTCGGCCGCACTTCCAACAGCTGCCCCGGGTTGTGAAATGTGCTTGACAAAGGAACAAAGTGGGGGAGGGGGAAACAAGCCAGACTGCAGGTAAGCGAGCCCAGGGATCTAAATAAAATCAACGCCCCTCCTTTCTCGCCGGCTGCTGGGGAATGTGTGTTTTGTCCTGTTTAATGTGCAGCTCCCACGCACATGGGGAAAATTAAATTTAAAAAAAGAAAGAGATTGCTTAGACCAGGAAAATTAAAGAGACCCCCCCCCCCCCCAGCCAGCCCTGTGACTGAAGGCTCCTTCCCTGCTGCAGCACACGTGCTCGCTCGCTATATATAACTACATCTCCGTGCCCAACGGCAACGCTCGTTTCATCCCATTTAGATTAAAAGGTGGAATTTTCGTCGGGGCGCCTGCTGCTTCCAGCTGCGGCTGGATGGCAGAGATGCAAGGTGCTCTTTCCCTCTTGCGATCACACCTCCCCCCTGTTACTCCTGCTGGCTATTGTGGCAGATCCCAGAGTCACCGTGGCCACCCGGCTTTCTATCGCAGCTGTTCCTCATGGCCCCTGATCCACGTCCCGTGCCGTTCTTGCTACGCTCCCGTCTCGGGAAGCTCAGGGCGGGCGAAGGCTCCACTGAAGCAAAGAGGGAGAAACATGTGCTTTGCAGGACACTGGGAGGTGTCACGGGAAAGCGAGAAGGACCTGGGAGGTGTTGCTGCTGGAGAGGCCTGACTAACCCCCATGTAGGGTGGGAAGAGCCGCTAGTCAGGGCTGGCTCCAAGCACCAGTGCAGGAAGCAGGTGCTTGGGGTGGCCAATGGGAAGGGTCTTCGGAAGTGCCGCCGAAGAGGAAGCGAGGGAGCGAAGGACCCGCCACCGATGGAGCTGCTGCCGAAGTGCTGCTGATTTTCGCTTCACTGCTTGGGGCGTCAAAAAAGCTGGAGCCGGCCCTGCCACTAGCCCTTTGAGTCCAGGGGTTCCTGGCCAATGGAGCAGGCCCCCAGGGTGCGTCTCCAGGCTGGTACCCTGTGCTCCCATCCCGTTCACTCATGCATCTCTATGCTGGACTGTGCAGAGCCACGCTAGGCCTCACATCCCCGTGGCACCGCTAGGCACGACTGACATGCTAATGACACCAATGCCCACGGCCCAGCCCATCCTGCCTGCTCCAGCACATGGCATTGGGTCACGGCTCTGGGCTTACCACGATGACCCCGGCTCCCGGCTGCCTCCCTGCTCAGAGGGGCCTGAAATGTCGCCTACCTCTGCTTCCCTGGGGCTGGAGGAGACACGGCACTGTGCCCGGGCCAAGCGCCGCTCAGTCAGGGAAGAGCCCTGGGTCGGTACCTCTCAGGATGGCAGGCCACAGTAAACAGAAGGGCCCCAAATTCCAGTCGCTGGTTCGTAAATGTGCCAGTCCCCCCTGCCCCTTCCTGACTGGCAGCAGCTGGGAGATTCTCCCAACCCCCCAAACACAGAAGAACGACAGAGCAGCGGCCCAGGCCCAGCAGCGGCAGCAGAGCCCAGGAGTGAGGGGGAGGTCCTCACCTGGTCCCACTCAGCGCTTGTCCCATGACTCCGCATGGGGCGGGAGTACCAGGCTAGGCGGCTTGGAGAGCTCTCCATGGAGCGGGGGGCTCCGTTCCCCACAGGACAGGAGCGCAGCTCCGATGCCCTTGTTCATAGAATCATAGAATCTCAGGGTTGGAAGGGACCTCAGGAGGTATCTAGTCCCACCCCCTGCTCAAAGCAGGCCCAATCCCAGGACAGATTTTTACCCCAGTTCCCTAAATGGCCCCTCAAGGATTGAACTCACAACCCTGGGTTTAGCAAGCCAATGCTCAAACCACTGAGCTATCCCTCCCCCTTGTTCTGCCAAGACAGCAGGGTGTTCGCAGGGTGCCTGAGCATTGCCCTTTAACCCATTGCAGATTCTTCCCAGAGTAAACTCAGAAGTGACAGGCCGGGCCTTAGCCACAAATGAAAGACAAACCTCCCTGTGGGTCTGGAGAACTTTCACAGGGATCAGTCCCCAGGATTGAACCGGGGCCAGCAGCACTGAAAGAACAGGCCCAAGGCGGCTGTGAAGGGGCCCCCACTCCTGCCGTCCTCTTTGCTTCGCACAGACCGGTCAGAGATCTTCTCTGGTGCAGATCCCGCCGGGCAGCTGATTTACAGTGGTTCACTCTGCCACCTGCCATGTGTTAGCGCAGCCCCAGTGTCCTCCAGTGTTCCTGACCCGCCTGCAAAGGTGTCCCTTCCCCGAGAACTCCCTTTTGTCCGGCCATGATAGCCTCTCTCTCCCTCTCCTGCTTCTCTCCCACCCTTCCTTCCTGGGCTTTTCTATCCACTTGCCTTGTTACTGGGATACTTAGCTCCCTGGCCCCAGTCTGAGCTGGTCATCAGGAACTGCTCTCCTGAATCGGCCCCTCCCCGGGGAACCAACTGCTTAAAGAGTGACCAGAGTGCTGGTTCAGCTGCTGATTCCCAGCACTCTGTCACAGTCACCCTGCTAACTGGTAGCAGTAGTAGGCTGTTATTCTCTTTCGTGGACCAGCCACCAGGGGGGACACATAACACACACTGGGGCTTTATCCCAAGTCCATCCCAGTTCAGAGCAGAATCCAGCTCCAGTGGGAGTTTGCTGGGTCTGAAATCCAGGCCCTCACCCACGTGTGAAGTTTGGGGCTTGGGTCCATCTCTGACACTCCCCACCAAGCAATGGGTCAATTTGCTTCCCACTCCAGGATGGATCAGCCCATCTCAGGTGCTCCTGCAAATCCTCGGCTTGCCCATGGAACCCTGTCCTCCCCCCTGCGTCCCCACACCAGCCTAACGAGGACATTCCCCAAGGCCTGGTGCAGATGGGACCAGTCCTCATCATCCCTTGTGTAATATTCCCGCTCTCCGCTCCAGTGATCCCAGACCAATTACCAATCGTCTGGGGCTGGGAGGGAGCCGGAGGGGAACCCATCCTGCTGCCCACTCTGCATTGCTGTGGAGTGGGGATTTGATGGAGAGCCGGATGGGAGGTTAACTGGGGAGAGAGCTGGAAATGAATGGCCATAGGATTCCCAGCTCTGCATTGGCTGGAGGCCTGAGGCTGAGATCTGTGTTAATGGAACCTCCCCACGCAGTAAGGGTAGACCCCAACCCCAAACCCGATGGGCCTGCTCAGCCCCGGCCTGAGAACCGCTCCTGCAGCGTTCAGTGCCCGGGCAGTGAGGACAAGACGGAGCTCCCAAGGAGGGCAGCGCTCGCACTGGCCAGGCCTAGCCATCACACAGGCGCTCTGGGGTCATGGGGGCGATGCCCAACGAGCACAGCTTGGTGACGCTTCTCAGGGATCGGCTGGTTGCTGGGAAGCACCGTGCAGCGGGTATTCAGCCCAGGTGCTGGCAGGAAGGTCCTGTACCCCGAGGGGTTGTGTCTGAGGTACCCAGAATTCCCCCTGGCAGTGCCCCGGTAGCGCATACCAGAGTGGCAGCTCCACCAAGAGCTGGGGGTGTGCTGTGCTCTCCGCGCCTGGTCAGCGCTGCATCCCTTCCCGCTCCCCGTGCCCAGCCCCAGTTCAGAGACACCTTCCCTCACTCATGCTGCCAGGGCCAGGAATTCTTAGTGCACTGGCCTTCCTGGGCCCTGTGCTTGCAGGGAGCTGGTGCCACATCGGAGAGCACCACTCTGGGTGCTGGGGAAGTGGGGGCATTTTGACAGCAGAAGCCCCCCATTTCTGATTTCTCTTTGTTTTGAAATTGGGGCAATTTGGTTCTGGATCCTAACACCGCAGCTGGCCCGTCCCTATGATGGACCGAACCAAGCGCCCGGCTCACAGCACCAGCAACCAAGGCTAGGAAAGACGGGGAGCTGAACTCTGCGGGCTGGGCCCTGTTTTCCCCCGGAGGGGCAGCTGGGACCAGTAACCTATCGGGGCTAAGGAACAGCTTACTGGGAAAGAAGGAAGGAGGGGAAAGGGACCCCCCAGAACTGCTTGGCGGGGTCTCCCCAGGGTGCATGTGCTGCATTGCTGGGCTCAGACACCCCTTTTCCCACACCTGTGCTGAGCAGCCAGCAACGCCCTCACCTCCTCCAGCTCCCCCCAAGCATGGGGATCCCAGAGCCTCCCTTGGTTCCCTTCCCCTCTCAGCAGCCATTGGGAAAGGGCCATTCTCACAAACAAAGACCAAACAGCAACCACAATACTAATGAGATCTAGTGCGTGTAATATGATTTCCCAGGGATGTGGCTTTCGCTGAGGAGCTAAATTCTCTTCTCCTCAATCCATTGTTCCTCGGGTATGTGACCTACTCGGTATTATTGCACGCCGGTTATTATTACCATAAATCCTTCCAGTTTTGCTCATTCCATTTACATTAAATATAGCTCCCGTGACGTTGCCCAAATGAGCTTGCAGATGAGGACACTGTCTGCATTAGTTAAAGCAGACGTAACAAGAAGGACAGAGGGCTGGGAGAAGGGGGGGTGCTGTGTGGAGCTGGTGTTTTGTTTTACAGGGGCAGGTGGCATTTCCATGTGGCTGCTGTCCTTGGAAGCTGTGATCCTGAAGAAGGATCCCGTGAATGTTCAGGGACACAGATATCTGAAAACCAGAGTGATTATCTAGTCTGACGTCCCATAGCACAAGCCAAAGCACCTCACCCAGCAATTCCTGCAGCCAGCCCATATCTGACGGCTGAGCTAGCGATGCTTCGTAGCTAAAGACATCCAATTACAGAGTTCAAGTGAGGGGGAATACGCCCAAGTCAGACCCTGAGGGAGACTGCGGGGAGTGGAAAGCAAAATCCTGATTATTTCTCCCCTGCCCTGGTCCTGACAGCCCAGCGCAGAATCATTTAATTGATCTATTGAGATTAATAAGCAAAGTGACAAGTGGGGCCCCCCGGGGAGCTTGGGCGCCTCAGACAATTGTGGAAAGTCCAGTCAATCAATACAGGCGCAGCAAAGCCTCGGCCAATGCCCTAGAGCTGGCCCCTGAAATCGGGCTGACGACCCGGCCCCATGGACGTCAGAGGCAAAACTCCCATTGACTCCACCGGGGCCAGAATGTCACCCTGTGTCTGTAGCAAACCCGCCTCCCAGAGGAGAGGTCTTTGCTGCCCCACCAGGGGCATGTCCCTGTATTTATTTATTTGCCAGGCTAAGTGCCAAGTGTGGCCATGCCCGTTCCCAGCTCAGGTACAGGACCTTCCCGCTGCTACCGGGGCTTCGTTCTCTGCACTGGCTGCTGGGATGGGGGTCCCTGTCCGGTGGGGGTGGGTTGAACTGAGACCCAGCAAACGTATGACTCCTAACTGGGTTTGATTTCTTGCCCTAGCGACGGTGAGCGAGTGTCCTACCACCTAGGCCCCTGGGGCCACCCTATCAGCTAGGAGGAGCACAGGCCTAGCTTTGCAAGGCTCTGCTGAGAGTCGCCGGCTCGCCCTGTCTGGTCTCCTTCTGGTCAGTGCTAAGCACTTCATCTTCACTTTGCAGCTCGAGCCTCTGCTCCCAAGCACCCTGTTAGGAGCTGTGCGTGGCCGGGCCGACCTTTCGCTCCGAGGGAGTGATGGATGGCCATTATCAGCCCCAGAGCGCAGCCATCCCTCCTCCCTGCACACCACCCCCATTGCCATTCGCCATCCATCAGCTCCTACCTGCTGGCCAGAGAGAGGTGAGGGGATGGGACTGATCTGAGCCAATCGGCTAAAATGCACGGGGTGGAGTGTGTGTGTAGAGATCCAGTGAGCAGCCCAAAATCCAGTGGCCCAAGGGAAGGAAGGAGGCTGAAATGGCAAATTGCATGGGGATGGGTTTCTCTAAAGGAGCTTGGCGGTTATTTTGGACCTGTGACTTTGCACGACTGTAGGGATGTGATCACGTGTGAGAATGTGAGTGTAAAAGTGAGTGTGTGCTGGGTGTGATGGTGATTGTGCCTGTATATGACTGACCATGAGTATGTGAAAGAGGTCGTGTGCCTGCATGAGAGCATGTGGGGGTGAGACTGAGCGTGTGCACGAGAACAGCTGCTGGGGAATGCAGAAAGATGAGTGTGAATGCAAGTGTGACTGGGCGTGAATAAGGATGCGTGTTTGTGCCAGTGGGGGTGTACGTAGCTGTGAGTGTGAGTGAGTGTGCACGTGTGCAAGCAAGTGTGTGTGCACAAGAATGACGGCGAGGTGAATGTGAACGTGTGTGAATGTGTCCTCGTGAATGAGTGCCCACGGCTCTGAGTGCGTATGCGAATGAGTGTGACTGTGTAGGGCTAGACATGATTGTGTGTACGAGCCTGAATGAGTGTTTGATGTGTATGAGTCCTCAAACTTGTGTGCCTGTACGTATGTATAAGCTTGTGTGAGCACCAGTGTGAGTTCACAGTGTGTTTGTGTGTCGCATGGTTAGAATGTGTGAGTGAGCAAAGAGTCTGGCTTGGAGAAAGCTTCGGGGTCAAAGCGCTTCTTCCAACAGAGATTTGTTGGGTGGGCCGATCCTTTTTCCCCAAATGAGTTTTTGTAATTGCTTGATTTACTTAGCTCGACTCAGATTGGCCGATCTACTCGGCTGCCTTTTAATTGCTTGAAAAGTTGTGCAGTGTTTCATGTTTTAAGGAGTGCTGAATTGTATAATTAAAACACTAACGGTGTAAATCAACAGTGCAGAAGAAAGACAGCAGAGAATTAAGCAGGCTTCTCGGCATCATAATAAAACCAAACCGGCGTGAAGTGGGTCCATTATGGAATCACTGCTGAATACTAATTCTCTGGAGTCTGGTGGGTTGGCGGGGGTGGGGAAGAGAGGAGTTCTTGGAGACCCCCTCCCCACCAGCACAGCAAGGGCGTGAACGGCTGGCGTGTGCTGCGGAGTTGAGCAGAAGACTATTCGCGTGAGAGTCAGCAAGCGGCTCAGGCATATGGTTGCAGACAGGATGGGACATGGAAATTGCTTTTAATGAGGGTTTTCTTTCAGTGGTGGGATTGTCCTTGGCACGCTGCGGCCCAGATGCTGCAGCAAATTGGATCGGGGTGGCGGTGGCTGCCAACTCCTCCTTCCCACTTTACACAGTGCTTTACGTCCCGCCTCGTTAGAGCAACTCCTCGTACTTGGGTCCCGCTCCCCCAAAGCGCAGCCAGCTGTCGTGGGAGCCGTGAAACTCAGGAGTCCCGTAGTCATGGCAGGAAGGGAGCTCGGGGGCTGGCTGAACACAGCACACCTGGAAGGTTAACGGCAGAGGGTCGTCTCCAGGTCTGGCCACCAGCCTCAGGAGGGCCAAGTCTCGGAGCATCTCAGTGCCGTCTATTACAACGGCTGTTAAATACTAGTCAGACGTAACACTGCCATAGCACGTGCTTTGCAAATATTAAGCTGGTGAACGTGAAGGGTGAGTGCTGTGGGGTGCAGAGAGCAGCTCATGAGAGGGTTGAACCCTCAGAGGTTTGGGGGCTGGTGAGAACCTCTTGGCCTGCTTGGGACCAGAACCGGTTAACGACATGGGAGGCCACCCTCTGGCATCAGCTGCTGTCCGGGGTCCCAGCCCTCTCCCCTGTCCTCGGGCCCCTGTAAGAGGTGCCTCTCTTAACTAATCAGCTCATCTCCCGCGCCCCTCGGGGCCGATGCAGGACTCAGCCTCTCTCTAGCTGGGGGGGAGCCAGAGAAGGGAACCCCGAGTAAGCTGGCAGGGTTTGCCCTGGTGGAGTCACCCCAATGCTCAGCAGACTTGGGATCCTGCTCCTTGGGCAGATCCCCCCCCCCTTTGCTGCAGGCGCAGGGCAACCCTCCGCCTCTTTGGCAGCTGCCCTCTTCTGGCTGGGTGGCAGCCTCCTGCACCACCTGTTGCTGGTCAGCCAATTAGCCACATCTGGGGAGGCAGCAGCTCCATCCCCCAGCCCCTTAGTGGTGGGGGCAGAGTGGGGTTTATACTCCCCATCACTGTTGCCTTGTCTATCCCCTCGGTGCCGCGACTCCACGTTCCTGAGGTCGGCCTGTGGCTGATGGTAGCGGGAAGGGATGAGGTCAGCACGAGTCCCAGGCGAGCTCTGTCCTGGGATGTGGGACCTGCTTGCTAGCCCAGGGCTCTGGAAAGATGTCAGCAGGTCTCACCTCGCTGGAGCAGGCTACCCTGGGAGGTTCCAGGGGGTTCCTGCCGCCTGGCGGGCTGGGGACAGCAGGAGAATGGCTTCTCTGGGGGTGTTTTGGGGAGCCCGTCCGGGCTGAGATCAGGGAGAGTGACAATAATGGATGAACACAGGAGCTGCCGAACAGTGCGGCTGCCGTGTCAGGGGAAGATGAGCCCAGACTAGAACCTTGGATTGAGCCTTGAATGCTGGGAAAGTCCTGGTGCAGCTGGGAGCCCTGGGGCCTGGCCCTTGTTTAGCCATACAAGGGCAGGCAGTTTGACAGCCCGGCGAGCGGGTACGTGGCACCCTGGATAAGAACTCCCAGGTCTCCAGCACGACTGGTGCCGCTTGGCTTGGGCCGGACTGGAACCCGAGTTCCAGTTAAGCCGCCTTTGCTATTTTTGCCCCATGTCCTGCCATTAAACCCGCACCGGGGCCCTGCCCCCGGCCACGGCAACACACCCTTCTTAGGCTGTGGCAATGCAACCAACCCCCCCGTCCCCAAGGAGACAGCTGGACCAAGGCCCCTCTGCCTCCCAGGCCAGTGGCAGCTGAAATTCTGCCCTCTGACTGCGGCATGGTTGATGGGCTGCAGGAGTTCTGCGCCTGCCCAGAGGCTGGAATGGGGAGCACCCAGGGGCCACCCTGGGAAAGGGGGAGACTGTCACAGGTCTAACCAGCTAGTTCCTCCCCATTCCTGATGGTCTGGGGGTGGGGGGAACACAGCCCTCTATCTAACTAGCTATTGCTCTAACGTAGTGCCGCCTGTCACCATGGTATCGGAGCACCTCTGGCACCGTATGCCTCTCCCAGGTGTGTCTGGCATTGCTGCCATCTTCTGTCTCCTATTCCACAGCTCCTGGTGTTTCCTGCCCTCTTTCCCCTCTTGTGCCTAGGGGTCGGGTGACCCCTCCCGAGACCCCTGCTCATTCTGCAGCGTAGCTCAGTCCACAGAGTCCTCTGGGGTTTCACATCCCGCTCCCAGGCTCGGATAATAGTCCCTTCCCCTCCCCACACTTCACCGCCGCTCTGCCTATTCAGCACACCGCCCTGCAGGGATGGACATGGTAAGCAGCACTTCACCAGAGGGGGCGCCCAAGAGTCCTGCAAAGCCCCCCCTTTTCCTTACCCACAATCCTTGCATCCTGCGGGCTGCCCAGCAGCTCATCCCACGTGCCGCACCCCACCTGGGGTTTGCAGCGTGATGCCAGGCTTTGCAGCGTATCAATGTGCTAATGCACTAGTATTTTGCATAGCTACTGCGCCCGGTGATGGATTGTTCGGCTCTTGAGGATCAATAAAGACTTTCTCGTGTTTGCACATTTATGTTGTTAAGAAGTCGTGAGTCATGGTGCCCAGGCTAGCTGAGCTGGGTTTCGATGCAATCCCTTCAGCTGGCCCTCCGTCCTCGGCACAGGCCGACATAACTGGTATTGATCGCCGAAAGAGACTAACTAGCCTAATGGAGCCACAGGGAGAGCGAGCGAGCCTGCGCGGGTATGCAAAGAAATAACCATTGATTGCCAGGCGTGTGTACTTGGCTGGAGCGTAGGGAGTCCGGCCACGTGGCCTGGAGGACACCCAGACCTGCTGTGTGGAGCGTGTGCCCTTGCTATTGGCAGAACTAAAAGACAACACTCCGCAATGTCGCCGAGGGCCTACAGAAATACACCAGGCATCTGCTCGCTTTGCGGGCACTTTTCCTGCTGGCTGCGAAGCCGCAGTGAACCAGCAAAAGCGAGTGGTGGAGGTGGAGCCGCGGCGATGTCGTTGGTGATGCTGGGACTCAAATTAGGAAGTGAAGAAAAATACAGCCCCACAATGAATTTCAGCTCCAGGGGAAGGCAGCTTGGTCCAGAGCAGCGGTTCTCAACCAAGGGGATCCAGCTCCTGGGGGTGTGCAGATGGAGAATTGTTTTTGTTCCACAACTGCACTCAAAACCAAAACTATTAGGGCTGTCGATTAATCGCAGTTAACTCAAGCGATTAACTCAAAAAATTAATTGCACTGAATCGTACTGTTAAAGAACAGAATACCACTTGAAATGTAGTAAATATTTCTGGATGTTTTTCTACATTTTCAAATATATTGATTTCTATTACAACATAGAATACAAAGTGCACAGTGCTCACTTTATATTATATTTATTACAAATGTTTGCAATGTAAAAATGATAAACAAAAGAAATGGTATTTTTCAATTCACCTCATACAAGTACTGTAGATTTGTGTGTGTTACATAACTGCACTCAAAAACAAAACAATATAAAACTAGAGCCTACAAGTCCACTCTGTCTTAGCAATTGGCTGAAGAAGAAGTAGGACTAACAGGTTTGTTTACATTTGCGAGAGATAATGCTGCCTGCTTCTTATTTACAATGTCACCTGAAAATGAGAACAGGTGTCCGCATGGCACTTTTATAGCCGGAGTTGCAAGGTATTTATATGCCAGATATGCTAAACATTCGTATGCCCCTTCATGCTTTGGCCACCATTCCAGAGAATATGCTTCCTTGCTGATGATGCTCATTAAAAAAATAATGTGTTAATTACATTTGTGACTGAACTCCTTGGGGGAGAATTGTATGTCTCCTGCTCTGTTTTACCTGCATTCTGCTGTATATTTCCTGTTATAGCAGTCTCGGATAATGACTCAGCACGTTGTTCATTTTAAGAACACTTTCGCTGCAGATCTGCCAAAACGCAAATAAGGTTCCAATGTGAGATTTCTAAAGATAGCTACAGCACTCGACCCAAGGTTTAAGACTCTGAAGTGCCGTCCAAAATCTGAGAAGGACGAGGTGTGGAGCCGCCTTCAGAAACTTTAAAAGAGCAACACTCAGATGCGGAAACTACAGAACCCGAACCATCAAAAAAGAAAATCAACCTTCTGCTGGTGGCATCTGACTCAAATGATAAAAATGAACAGGGTGACCAGAAGTCCCAATTTTATAGGGACAGTCCTGATTTTTGGGTCTTTTTCTTATATAGGCTCCTATTACTCCCCACCCCCTTCCCGATTTTTCACACTTGCTGTCTGGTCACCCTAAAAATGAACATGCGTCAGTCTGCTCTGCTTTGGATCATTATCGAGCAGAATCCGTCATCAGGGTGGTTGAAGCATGAAGAGACATATGAATCTTTAGCGCATCTTGCGACACCGGCTACAACTGTGTCACGCGAATGCCTGTTCTCACTTTCAGGTGACATTGTAAACAAGAAACAGGCAGCATTAGCTCCTGCAAATTGCAACCAGACTTGTTTGTCTGAGCTTGATTGGCTGAAGTAGGACTGAGCGGACTTGTAGGCTCTGAAGTTTGACATTGTTTTATTTTTGAATGCAGCAATTTTTTTGTACATAATTCGACATTTGTAAGTTCAACTTTCGTGATAAAGAGATTGCACCACAGCACTTGTATGGGGTGAATTGAAAAAGACGATTTCTTTTGGTTTTTACAGTGCAAAACCTTGTACTCTTGAGCTCTGTACACTTTGGATTCTGTGTTGTAATTGAAATCCATATATCTGAAAATGTAGAAAACATCCACAAATATTTAAATAACTGGTATTCTATTCTTGTTTAACAGTGCGATTCATCGTGTGATTATTTTTTTAATCGCTTGACAGCCCCATTTATAATGATATGGTACAAATGAGAAAGTCGGCAATTTGTCAGTGACAGCGTCGCTACGTCACTTGTGTATGTTTATGTCCGATTTTGTAAGCAAGTCGTGTTTAAGTGAGGTGTAACGTGGGGGTCCGCAAGACAAACTCTTCCGCAGACTCCGGGAAGGGGTGCAGTCGTCTGGAGAGGTTGAGAGGCACTGAGCTAGGAGGGAGCGAGAACCACCCAGCCCACCACAACAGTTCTTGGTGCTGAGCACTGGAGACTGTGACCTTGAGCTCTTTGGAAAGTCTGGCCCCATGTCTGCGTGATTTCGGGTTGTTCACTTAACTTCTCTGGGACTGAGCTCCTCCCTATGCAGAATGGGGCTGATGTTATTTATCCACCTGCCTTGTGGGGGTGGAGGGGAAGTTGAGGGATTAATTCAAGTTTGTGCAGGGCTCTGAAGCTGTGAAGTGTTAAGCACGGTTATTAGCGAAGGCATCAGTGTTTGCTGGGTGGAGAAGGGCGAATTAATCAGGGAACCGGCGGGTAGTTTTTGTTATATCCTTGGGGCAGCCGGTGTAGGAAGCAATCACTTGAGGCCAGAGAGCAGGCAGCTAACCAAAACCTCCATTTTATTTACAGACACAGAGAGCTCCTCAGCCGGTTGAAACCGGTTGAGCTAACCCATAATAATCTAACTCAGTTGCCATAGCAACAAAACCATGACAACCAAATACACAACAGTTTTCACCTTCCTAAGAAAGGGCTTTCCTGTTACAAGGAGGAATAAGCTCTGTTGGGAGTTTAATGCAGAGGTCCTGGTCTGTAGTTACAGAGTAAGATTTCTCCATTTTAAGTCCTGGGATGGGAATTCCTCCTAGGGCATTTTAATAAATATTTAAAATAAAGCTGAGTCATATCATTTTTCATCTGTCTTCACCAGGAGGGCACTTATGTTCTAGACTAGAGAGAGAGTCCTGCCTCCTCTTGCCACAATCCAAAGGGGAGTGAGGAGGCGGCTGGCTGAGCGGGGAGATGACCCATCAGCACAGGTATTACTAGACCGGAGTCCGAACTGGAATCCAAACTTCAGAGCCAGAGCCCAGCTCTGCGGTTTGTGTGACTAAATCCAGACAAGAGGCACAACTGGCATCTAAACCGCAGAAAGAAGGAGCAGGCGTTCGAACTTCTGGCCTTCAGTTCTAGAAACTCAGCCTTCTGCCACTTGGAGTCAAGGAGAATCTCCTACAGGAGTCAGCAGTAGTAGGTCCCTTATCCTCACTGTGGGCGGCGTGTCTCAGCCATATAGGTTTCACATATCACATGTTGGGTAATAACACGAAAGGAGGCCATGCTTGTGAAACTAAATCAAACTGGCTCTTTACTAAGAGAACTATTTACAGAGGTGCTGCAATTGCAGTGAGCATTCCAGCCACGTGCACACAGACTGACTTCCCAGTGCTTCCTCCACACTCTTCCCTTCTCCAGCCTATGCTCCTCCCTCCACGTTCCATGCACGTTGCTATAATACACCTAAAGGGTATTGTTCTTGGCCTTGCTAATGGGCTCAAGGTGCCACAACCAATCCACTCCTTACTGTAACAGTAGCTACTGGCATCAGGGTATGTCTCCTGGTGGTGGGTTGGGGTTCTTTTACACATGCACGCATACACGCACTCCTGCGATAAAAGGCATGTCACACACGAGTGTTGGTCAGACACTAGTCTTTATGTCTCTTCCAGTCACATGACATGGGTCGCAGGTCCTCAAAGGTCAATCCCTTCCGCAGGCAGAGGGTCAAAACCCACTGATTTCGGAGGTGTCACCCCAGCCCGGATTTGTGGCAGGTCCAATCTGCATGTAAACTGGGCAGCTCAGGCCTGTCCTTGATGACGTGGCAGGCAGGGGCAGCTCTAGGCACCAGCAAAACAAGCTGGTGCCTAGGGCGGCAAAATGTAGGGGGCGTTCCCTGCCACCGGGGAGGGCGGGAGGCTGGGCCGGCGGACCTGCCGCAGTCATGCCTGCGGGAGGTCCACCGGAGCCCCGGGAGGACCGGACCTGCCGCAGGCATGACTGCGGAGGGGGCACTCGTCCCGCGGCTCGGCTGGACCTACCGCAGGCATGACTGCGGACGGTTCGCTGGTCCCGTGGCTCGGCTGGACCTCCCGCAGGCATGCCTGCGGCAGCTCAACCAGAGCCGCCGGACCAGCGAACCGTCCGCAGCTGCGGGAGGTCCAGCCGAGCCGCGCGACCAGCGGACCCTCCGCAGTCATGCCTGCTGGAGGTCCGCTGCTCCCGCGGCTCCGGGGCGCCTCCCGCGCATGACTGCTTGGGGCGGCCAAAAACGTAGAGCCGCCCCTGGTGGCAGGGAAGGTGCCGATTTCTGCCCAGTCACGATTGCTGAAGACAGCTGAGCTTTTAAGCCAAGCCATTAAGGGGTTGCTGTGGCGGCGCTGAAAGCTCGCAGTGTGTGTGTGTGTGTGTGTGTGTGTGTGTGTGTGTGGCCCTTTGTTAAAATGTCGGCCTGGGTGATTTTCAGGCTCTTGGACGTGAAAAGTAACCACCCCCATCAGAGGCTGCTAGCCTTGAAGGCAGGCTGTTCAGCAGCGAACGCGGCAAGAGGGCCCTGTGTTATAACCCTGGCCACCAAATGGAAATCAACCCTGTCATTTCAGAATTACAGCCAGGAAAGGGATTGCTACTATTAGGCCCAGGCGCCTGCGGAGCAGCTGCTTCTTCATTTCAGCACGCCCCTCCTGCCTGTCTCCTCTCTCTCTTCCTTGGCTTGCTGCCTCCTGCAGATTATCCCCCAGGTGCCTGCAGCGGGCTGCCCCTCCAGCCCAGCCCAGCCCACCGAGCCAAGCTGTGTCCCCAGGTTGCATGCTGATCCATGCAGTTAAGCAGAGGAAAGCTTCTCTCGGCTGCGTGGCACTTATTTCCAAACAACCACAGCCGAGAAGTCCCTTGGGGGGGCCTGTAATGTGGATGCAAACACGAGATGACACGTGGCAGAGAGAAACTTTTCAGGACTTAGCGCTCTTGCTGCACATCCCTGGGGAGAGGGGAGGGCAAGAAGGGGTGGCGGCGCCGCTTCCCACCGTACCCGAGCTGGGGTGGCGGCGCCGCTTCCCACCGTACCCGAGCTGGGGTGGCGGCGCCGCTTCCCACCGTACCCGAGCTGGGGTGGCGGCGCCGCTTCCCACCGTACCCGAGCTGGGGTGGCGGCGCCGCTTCCCACCGTATCCGAGCTGGGGTGGCGGCGCCGCTTCCCACCGTATCCGAGCTGGTGTGGCGGCGCCGCTTCCCACCGTATCCGAGCTGGGATGGCGGCGCCGCTTCCCACCGTATCCGAGCTGGGATGGCGGGGATGAACGGTGTCAGCCGGCTTCCCTCGCTCATCGGCAATGTTGTTCTGCGCAAGTCTGAGCAGACAAGAGCCGGTCAATGTTGTGTCTGAGCAGAGCTGGGAAATCCGGATCCCAATCACAAGGCAGAGCCCGGGTGGGTGAAGGGTTTGGCCGGGTCACTGGAGGCATCCCATTGGGTGTCCCTGTGCTGTGGTTGATAGATCTCAGCCTCATTCCCAGGAATCCCAGCCCCGATGCTTAGCTTAGGGTGACCAGACGTCCCGATTTTATAGGGACAGTCCCGATTTTTGGGTCTCTCTCTTATATAGGCTCCTATTACCACCACCCCCCCCGTCCTGATTTTTCCCACTTGCTGTCTGGTCTCCCTAGCTTAGCTGGTGCACATCCCCCGGTGTGATGGGTGTCAGTGTTCATGGCATGGAACCTGCGCTGCTATTTCCCTCCTTCTTCGCTGCCACGCTGGGCAGAGAGGCCAAGGACCACTGGGGCCGAGAGATTGAGCTCCCCTCTAGCTCCTGGAGGCAATGTCCCACACCGAGGCAGCGCCACACTGGCAAGGGGCGGCAAGGTTACTTCAGCTACCCCCCGCCTCAGTTTCCCCCTGTGTAAAATGAGGCTAAGGCATCCTTCCCTGGCAGGGGGGGTTGAGAGGGTAAATTCTTTCAAACCAGTGAGACGGGGCCCACAGAGAACCCTGGCTGGGAAGTTAAAATAGCGATTGCTAGCCAGGGGCCCGACTCTCTTCTTTACAGACGTTCCTTTCCAGCCCTTTGGCAGCGTAAAGAGCCTTTGAAATGGGTGTAAATGTAAATACGCCCAGTTTACGGCCCTGTGACAGGAGCCCGAGGGTACAGGAAAGACGGGCTTGGGAGCACGGTGCCGTCCTCCCCCAGGAAGGAGTCGCTTTCTCTTTATTAGTATTATTTCAAGTCAGAGTGGAAATTCCCGTGGCTTTAGCTCCTCCAAGACGGGCTCTTTTATGACCGGCATTAAATTAAAAAAAATAAAAAAAACCTGAAACTGAAGTGTTTAAAACACATCAAATGCATTTCCTCCCCTCCTCCGCGGCGCCTTCTAGCTAATGAAATTAAATTAGCATCTTTAATTCACCCTCGGGCTACCGGTTGGATATGAAAAGTCGATTTGGTTCTGCTTGAGAAAGGAGATGCCAAAATCACAGAGCGTTTAACCTCGCTGCATGCTGGGACGCCCGCTCTCCTCCAGACGCGCTTTCAAGTTGCCGCAGCAGCCGTTCCCATGCTCCTGGAAGGGTTTGGCTGGCTGGCTGGCCGCTCTCCTCTCCTCTCCCCATCCCCAGTAATGAACGTCTCTCCGAGAGAGCCAGGGATGTGGGAGAATTCCTTCCTCCTTCCTAAGCCCCTCTTCCTCTCCCCAGCTGCTGGCCGGGCGCGTCGAGGCTGGTCCTTTGTGGATCCCACGCACAGGGCAGCCACGTGGGAATAAACCTAAGGGAGGTGGCTGGGGAAAAGGAACTGACTAGGGGTTGCCAGCACCTCTTGGGGAATCAGTGACTGGCTGCAGCCAGCTTCCTTGCAATGAGCCCAAGGGCATGTCTACACTGCAATAAAACCCCCACAGCAGCCAGTCTCCAAGCCTGGGCCAACTGACTTGGGCTTGCAGGGGAGGGAGAGCTCAGTGGTTTGAGCATTGGCCTGCTAAATCCAGGGTTGTGAGTCTAATCCTTGAAGGGGCCACCTAGGGACAGTCCTTGCTCCCGCTGTGAAGGGGACTGCACTCAATGACCTTCCAAGCTCCCTTCCAGTTCTATGAGATAGGTATATCTCCATATAAAAAACTACACCACTACTTAGCAAAACCCCTCTGATGACACAGTTCAGGAACTCAGGGATGGGTTTCCAACCCCTTTTGTCTTAGATGCGGGCTTGTGATGAACTTATGCTGATAGGTATGTAAATTGCAGGCTGCATTCACACGGAGGCTCAAGAGGTTTGTGATCCAAGCAGTCATTGGTACCTCTCAGCATAACCATGCTAAGAATGCAGGTGGGTAAAAGTGCCACTTCACTCAAGTGGCTGGACTCTGAACTGCTCGACTGTGTGTCACAGGCCCTATACTGCTAAAAAGCTAGTGGAGAGTCTGCTATCACTCAAATGGCAGGCGCCTGTGCTTTAGGAGCAGGAGGCTCTGTGTTCTATCATGGCAAAGTGCTTAGAGGCCTTGATGGCTTCACATTTGTTGGAAAACTTTACCCAACTCACAAGAGGCTGGGAGGGGAAATTAACATTGGTAAAGCTCTGCTTGTGTGCTAAGGGTTGGTATTATTCCGCTGCCCTAAGCAGTCTGGGAAATATCAGCCTCACACAGGGCCTTGTCCTGCACAGTGCTGAGCGCTCTCCACTCCCGCTGGAGTCAATGGGAGCAGAGGATGCTCAGCCACTGGTAGGCTGGGAGCCGGGTGTATACTTTCCAAGGCAGCTGCATGTGCAGAACGCTGCATGTTCCCGGGAACACTAAGCTCTGCTCTGCATGGAGCCGGCATCCTGGGGGCTGAGCGCCACAGGGCTGCGCAGGGAATGCGGCAGTCATTCTGACTTGCTGCGCTAAACGTATTGCTGGCTTTAAGTTTGTTAGTAGCTTTCTGGATGCCTTCCAGCGCTCCTGGTCACCCCTGAATGTCTTTCATGGTGATGATGATAAATATGTAGCGAGTCGCGGAATCTAAATTTGCTCAGCAAGGTCCTGCTAGTGAAAGCAGGAGGCACTTTGGTAATAACACGGTGAATCTTGGCCTGAGCTCCTGAAAGCCTGACTCAGGGAATGGGAAGTGGTGGGCACTGGAGGCCAGACGCTAGCTGTGGCCAAGACTGTGTTTTTTTGTCCATTTGCCCTTGGTTGGCAGAGTGTGACTTTTTGTCCATTCCCTCCCAGGCTGGGTGGCTGCAATGTGTTGTCCTTGCGGCTGAAATACAAGGGTGTTGGTTTCAACCTGAAAAGCTCTAAAACTTTCTTAGCTGTTAGCAGTTTGGAGCTCATGACACACATGTGAACAGTTCCGATTCCAACCAGTAGAGGGCAGTGGAAGCACCAGGGGTGGCTCTAGGTATTTTGCCGCCCCAAGCACGGCAGGCAGGCTGCATTTGGCAGCTTGCCTGTGGGAGGTCCCTGGTCCTGCGGATTCGGCGGCAGCCTGCGGGAGGTCCGCGGAAGCTGTGGGACCAGCGGACCCTCCACAGGCATGCTGCTGAAGGCAACCTGCCTGTCGCCCTCACGGCGACTGGCAGAGCGCCCCCCATGGCTTGCCGCCCCAGGCACGCGCTTGGGGTGCTGGTGCCTGGAGCCGCCCCTGGGAAGCACAGCCACATTAGCTAATCCATACTAGCACTTTCATACTAGGCTTTGGAGGCAGCTAGCTCAGTGACTATGGGGCCGTAACACGACCCAGCAGAGGAGCCCCAGCTCCCACCCCTGTGAGCGAGTGCTCTGTGGATTTGTCCCGCTCACAGCTTTACATGCAGGGCTGTGATGTCAGGTATCGCAGTGGGCAGCGCCTGTGAAGTGAGTGGTGGGATTGCTGTGGAATATTAAGAGCCTTCTCTGTGACTTGATGCATGAGCATCCCTAGGTGACTGGAAAGCAGAGCAGAAATGAAAACAAGGGCTTGACATCCACTCTGGAGATTCACCTCCTTGATTAGTTTTAAGCACAACCTGCTGGTACCTTAAAGGAACAAACTCCAGCATAACAGAAAGAGAGATTCTAATTATCAGGGAGGGGAAATCGCCAGCAAAAACATGCAAGCAGGCCTTACATCTCATTTGGAAATGAATAATTAACTATCAGACAGGAAGCCACTCTGACGAAGCAGGGCAGGAGTCGCAGGTGTTCTCATAGAGCCAGCATCTCCTCCTGGGCAACACTCCTGCTCTTCTGCTCTCCCATTCACAATGGCTCAGGCCTCGCCTCTCCTCCCCTCCCATTCATGGTGGCCCAGGCCCCAACTTCCCTCCCATTCACGGTGACACAGGTACCGCCGCCCCTCCCATTCATTATAGTGCAGACCCTGCCTCCTCTCCCATTCACAATGGCGGATGTCCCACCTCCTCTCCCATTCATTATAGTGCAGGCCCCGCCTTCTCTCCCATTCACAATGGCATAGGTCCCGCCTCCTCTCCCATTCACGATGGTGTAGGTCCTGCCTCCTCTCCCATTCACAATGGCATAGGTCCCGTATCCTCTCCCATTCACAGTGGCACAGGCCCTGCCTCCCCTCCCATTCATTATAGTGCAGGCCCTGCCTCCTCTCCCATTCACAATGGCGTAGATCCCGCCTCCTCTCCCATTCATTATAGTGCAGGCCCCGCCGCCTCTCCCATTCACGAGGGCACAGGCCCCACCTCCCCTCCCATTCACAGTGGCATAGGCCCTGCCTCCCATCCCATTCACTGTGACATAACATCCCCAGCAATTGGCTATAATAGTAAATAATAATAATAAATTTGCATTACTGTACCGCCTGGGAGCACAGCCGTGGGCCAGGACCCCATTGTGCTGTGCTCTGTACATGGAACACAAAGAGAGTGAACAAAATATTAGCAAAGCATTTAATTCACGTTCAGCTTCTTGCAGTGGCAGCTGGAACCAAGGTGGAGGTATCACCCCATATGATCAGTTGGCTCTACCCGGACCACCTGCCACTCGAGAGCCGCTGGTGCAGCGCAGAGCCAAGTCGTTATTGTGTCTCCATGTCTTCAAAACAGGGCCATGTTCTAAGGAGCTAAAAGGAGTGAAATTCAACTAGTCTTGGGCACTGAGCCTACTGGAAAACCCAGCCGGGGAGAGAGAGTGTATTCCTTAAAGCAGGGCCTAACCCTACCCATCAGATAGCCAGTCAGAGAGCGAGAGAGAGTGTGTGGGTGGGTGTGGGTGGTAAATCCACAAGAAATCAGAGCTCCTGCCACCTCATGAGACTTTATTTGCACCAGCCAGTTTAAAGAGTTGCATGAACAGCAAGCGAGCCGCATGTGTGTCATCCCGGTGATTAGATAATATCATCTTATCGGCGGCAGCAGCACCGAGAGCATTTTTAAAGAGATGGGAAATAAAGAAACCAAATCAGTGTTTTCCCCCCCTCCCTTTTCATAGGTCTGAGTAAATGTTAAATAGCAGCCAAAGATAATCTGCTCCGGGTCCCGTTCGTCAGCGAGATTCGTTCCAACCTCCCAGCCCTTCTGCTTCCAGCCATCCTGAGTTAAGAGTCACCCTCACTCCTTGGAAACCAGCCATATGTTTAACATGGTTTATTGTAGAGCTGTGCAAGCCAGAAGGGCTGTTTGCAGAAGGGTACTCAGTCAAATCTGTGTTTACATACACAAGGGCAGACGCATTTTTATTATGCATAATTATACTCTCCTTAATGTAGCTGCAAACCATTTTTTTTCTGGGGGAGGGAGAGAGCCATTACGCAGAAGGGGAAATTGTTGCTTATCTTCGCATTAATATTACCTTGAGGCTATTGAACATTCTTCTGTATTATTGTATAGATATACACATATATATGACTCACACCCATACGATGCTAATTCGATGTCTTTCTATATAAACGCTATACGAGTAAAGCTATCTTTCCATCAGTGGAATCTACTATCATTAGAATCCTCTTAAACCAGAGTATAAACACTTAGGGCCAAATTCTGTTCTGCTATCGCAGGCCACTTGTGTCTTGGCTGGTGCAGCTGAGGACAAAATACAATGCTTTCTATCCTGCCAGTCACTGCTGCAGGCCTTGCTTGGGCTCACTGCCAGGGTTTGCTTGAGGATGAACGGCAGGATCAGGTCCAAAACAGTGTTGGGGCGGACCCGAGGCTTCTTACTCTGATGGGAGAGAGGGGCCATGCGTAGAGCGAAGCTTGCAACCTGAATTGGGGAGGAGCTGGCTTCCGTCCCTCAGTGAGAACCTGGTGGTGGCTGCACAAAATGGCATGGGGCATGGGCATGAAGGGACAGGGGGACATGGTGGACTAGAGGGATCCTGGCCCTTCCCTCTCTTAAAGGGACAGGAAATGCCTCAGAAGGCGAGTGGCCTTCACGTAGCAATGGCTACAGAGTCAAGTCAGGGTCACTTTTAGCCCAAACAACCATAAGATTTACTTAGATCCGTGGTTCCCAACTCGCAGCCCATGGGCCGCTTGGTACCCAATCAGCACACAGCTGCGGCCCATGTGACATCCTCAGGGCCGTACAGGTAGTATCTATATATATTCTATGTGAATGAGGCCCACATAACACATAGGGAACTGCATATGTGGCCCATAAATAGGTTGAGAATCACTGACTTAGATTGACAGCTCTTTGGAGGAGGGACCATCTTTGTGTTTTGTGTTCATACAGCACCTTGCACAATGGGGTCCTTTCCCAAAAGATTTGGTCTCCCCCCTCCCCGGGAGCCAAACACTGACTGTTTTGCTCATTAGTGCAATTTCAAACGAACATGGCTCCGTTCTGTTTACTTCCACATGAGTAGGTCCACGGATTAGCCCTGCTCTGGGAACAGTGTTTGACTGCTGCCAGCCAGCAGGGGGAGCCAAGAGAACCAACCTCTGTGTTTGTGTAGGTCCTATGAACACAGTGACTTTTAAAAACATTAGATGACGATGGGCTAAAATAGGATCGAAAATCCTCACCATCTTATAATAATTTTGGACCGCATCTGCCTAGCCATTCTGGCTTACCATTTTCAAAAGTGGCTAATGATTTTGAATGCTTCAATTTTCGGGTGTCCAACCTGAAACACTTTAAAGGGCCCTGATTTTCAGAGGATGGGTGCACAGCACACAAATGGAGACTTCTCCCATTGCTAATTGCTTTCCTCCCCTTGGGCACAGCTACAAAGCTGCCATATTCAGACACTCGCTACCACTCCAGCCCCAGACGGCACAGCAGAAAAGCAGAATACATCAAGGCATAGATATTTCCATGCAGTCGTTGCTATGTCCTTACAAAATTGGGGGCCCTTTTTTACTGCGTAAATGTGTTGGTGCTGGAAACTAACATGAGGCGGGTGAGGTGGGAAATTGACAGAGTTAATAGAAGACATGAAAGGACAGGTTTGGATTGAGATTCCCCAGTCAATGAACAAAGTGCATTAGAAATTGATTTTCCCCCCTGTTTACTAAGTTTTCCCCCCCCCCGGCGCAGAGAAGAAAGGTTTTGCATCAAGATTAGCCGCTCCAAAGCGAGTGCAATTTGCTGAATGCATTTATTATTATCAGGGACTGAAAACTACCGTATTCACAATCACTTGATATTTTCTTTTCTTTTCTTTTCTTTTTTTAAAGAGAAAACTGTCCTACTAAGCAAGGCTGGTGAACAGCCGATCAATTCATTCCTAATGTCAAGGCAGATGCCCTATCATTCACCAGCAAGAATCTTAAAGAGCACCTGATGCTTCGCAGAGGACTTTGGAAAAACCCCCACCCTAAACCATTCCGCGACTAGATCAGTCCCCTGCCTTTTCTCCTATTTTCTGTCTCTAGGTGGGGAACAGGCAGCAGGAGCAGATGAAATCCAAAGGAACAAAGATCCTGTTTTCACGCAGATGTTCTGAAAGTGAGAACGAATTGGGGGGGGGGGGAGAGGAATATAGAGAAATGGGCTCAATTCCATTCTCCTGTGCAAACACAAGTGTCGCATGGGGACCACGAGCCAGCCCTTTACACGATAAAAGGCGAATAAACACTGTTCAAAGTTTTCCCTGAGGCATCAGAAGCTGTTTGAAGAACTTGAATATAATTTTGAAATAGGGCCAGGCTCAGGGCTGGATTCTGAGCTGCGTGACAACAGCGTAAATCCAGAGAAACTTCACTGAAGTCAGTGGAGTGGCTGTAGCTTAGCTGAGATCAGAATCTGGCCCTGCAGTGGCTTTTTTAACCATTTGGAGGAGCTCAGAGAGGCTTGGATGCCGAGGGTTTAATCTGAAGTGTCACTCTACCAGATAAGCCATTTAATACCTGGATACTCCATTATCAGGCCGTGTTCACCCTAAGTGGTTTCTCTCTCACTGTCATCATGGACATGAAACATACCAGCCCCCATTTTCCACTAGGGTAATCACAGCCGGCATGTAAAAAAAAAAAAAAAAGAAGAAGAAAATCAGTGCCAGTGTTTGGGAAAAACCTCATCCTTCCTCTGCTGCCCTCTTGGCACCGGGATCTCAGTCAGTCCTCACTGAAAGCAGCTTTCCCAGCGGAGCGTGGGTGGGGCACCAGGTGTGATGAATTGTGCCGGTCTCAGCAGGCTGCAAGGAACCGAAAGCCCGGGATGGGATTGTGGGGGACCAGGAGAGAGGGAAACCTTCAGCCACACCAGGGACACAGCCAACTCCAGACTGTCTGGTAAGAACCCCCAGAGGGAAAGATACATGGGACAGGGGAATTAGCTTCTCCTTCTCCAGGAACCTGGAGATTTTCAGAGACATCACTTTGGTCTTTCATTAGGGACCTGGGAAATACCTGCACTAGTGAGACTGGCCCACCATTTACTGTCCCATTGGCTAGTAGACACCATCTCTGGTCCTCTCGGGGACTTGCCTGGGCTGCTGTGGGGAGGCCAGAAGTACCTTTTGACGGGCGCAGTTCGAACACACGGATAACGTAGCCCGAGATCACAGTGGCGGTGACACACCAAAATACCCGCATTCATAGGGCCGCATCCTCGGCTGGTATCAACTGGCACTGCTCTTTCGGAGTCAGGTTGCTAGGAGAATATCAGCTGACGTCCATGGAGTTACACCGTTTTACACCCGCCGAGAACCTGGCCCCTGACCAGCAATAATTGGTGAGCGTGCTCAGTTCTTCTCCTGCCCCTGGCGAGAACCAGGCGGTCTGTAGCTCCTGTGGATGGCAGGCTTGTTGCTGACTTTCCCCTTGCAATTCGCTTTGTTCTTGCCTGTGCATTTAGAGGTCAGCTGTGCTCTGAACATGCCAGAGCCACAGGGAGCCTGGCAAAGCTAAACTTTAAAGGGCCTGTTGCTTCTTGGAGATTAGGAGAAGGAAGAAGACACCCACCTACCATCTCTCTCCCTCCTGAGGTTTATGAATTTTCCACATGGTTAAATTGCTGGAGACCACAGAGGCGCTAATGCCGTGACTCCAGCATGGCATTAAATACACTGTGATCCACACACTGCCCGCTTCCAGCCCCAAATCAATAGAGCGGCGTCCCTTTAAGCATAAGAGTGAGGCAGGCAGTCAAAGCAGGAACAAAGCCCAGAGCTCACCAGAGAATGGGGAAGTCATTGTGTGTGTGTGTCGGGAGGGGGGGAATGGTTCAGTTATCGCTAGCAAAGCACAGTCACACACACAAAAGAAACAGGGAAAAGTAGGACAACAGCAGCGGTCTAGTTAAACGTTTGCTATCAGGGGCTCTTGCTTGTTGCTCTCTGTCGCTGAGTCTCGCTCACCTAGATCATTTCCTTATTTTGGAACCGAATTTACAACGGCATCTCCCGGGCTGGCTGCTCAGTTCACTCCCCTTGTGCTCCACTCTCCTTCAACAGCTGGGCAGCTCCAGGGGTTCTGGCTCCCACAAGGGAAGGCTGGGCTTGCAGGGAGGTAGGAGCCATGACCTCTGTTCTGAGCTCGGCTCTGTGTCACTGAATCTCCGTGTGGCTTGGCTCCGCAGCTGTAAAATGGGGAACGTGATTGTGACCCACCTCAAAGGGGATTATAGATATGAGAGTGCTCAGGTTTTCTCTAGAGGCCTGGGTAGATACAATGGACTCCCCTCTATTGGCGGGGGCAGACAGAGAACTGGGCCTGTTAAGCTTATTCGCAGAAGACTGCATAGGGCTAGGAGATGATTTTCTTGCAGGACCTACTTTAAAAATAAGCAATGGATGAAGCCTCAGACCATTCGAAGAGACGGACTTGGGCCTGCTGAGTGGGTGCAGCGGGCGCAGGGCGTAACCCGAACTGAACAAAGGGGATACAAAGTGGGAGGCTGATAGCTGGAAATGGTTTGATCCCCGCTGTCAGCAGGCAGCAGCCAGCATCAGGTGTGCCATTTAAATGCACCCGGTGTGCCTTTTATCCACAGCATGGAGTTACCGCATCTACCGTAAGGGGCAACAGGGTGGATTCTCATTGAGTAGCCAGCATGCAGGTCGAACGCATGAGGCTATAACAAAGCACAGAGAAGTTATTTGTGTAAAACTCTTGTTACTGATGTGGAGGGCAGAGGGAGAGAAACAGCTTGGGGAAATCTGAATTCCAGCTGTGGTTCATCTCCATTTCCAGGGCTGGGTCCCGCTGGCTGGAGTTCACGTCAAGAAACAAGAGAGGAGAAACTTGTCTCCAAGTTCACTCATCCGGACTAACATTGCTGGCCAGTCACAGGAACAGATCCGTTTCACCAAGGGCGGCTCTAGGGATTTTGCCGCCCCAAGCACGGTAGGCAGGCTGCCTCCGGCGGTTTGCCTGCGGAGGGTCCGCTGGCCCCGCGGCTTCGGCTGACCTCCCTGCCGCCCTCGCAGCGCCGGCAGAGCACCCCCCGCAGCATGCTGCCCCAAGCACGCGCTTGGCGTGCTGGGGCCTGGAGCCGCCCCTGTGTTTCACACTTCTGCTTCACGGCTCCAGCGTCTGCCGTGCACGTCTGCTCAGCAAATCCGCCCTGCCGGATGTGGCCAGCGCTCTTTAACGAAGCGCAGCAGGAGAGTGGCCGGTGTGAGCAACTTCTGTCCTGGTCAGAAAAGCCCCGCCAGTCAAGCACGGGTAGGGAACCCTTTAGGAGAAATGTCAAAGAGGATTCTTGGTCTTCTTGAACCCAATGGACTGTGCAATTGAATTACATTCCAGAGGACAAGATAATACTTAGTCCTGCCTTGAGTGCAGAGGAAGGGACTAGGACACCTCTCGAGGTCCTTTCCAGTCCTATGATTCCATGACAGCCACTGAATAGGAGCCGTCAGGAGAGTCGGATGATACCAGTCTGGCCTGTCCGCTATACACTTTTCCCAGGGTCTGTTATGCAAGGAAGGAGCTCATTGGAAATACCCACAAAGTCACCCCACCGACCTCCTTCAGATCCCTTCTTAAAACTACAGCATGGCCCAGCAGCAGCAGCTGGGCCACTGTCTCATGCCGGCCGGTTTAGTCTTGTGGTTTCCCTGCGCCTCCCCAGCTCGCTGTCTGTTGTCTCCCCGTTGTGGAGAATCTCGCACTTAGACCGTAAGCTCCTTGGGGCAAGCGCCAGGCCTTTGTTATAGCTTTGTTCCGTGCCCAGCACAACGGGGCCCTGGCCTCTGGACGCTACCATAACACCCGCTGTTAGTGATAACGAGAGCCCTGGAGAAACACACCGAGTGTCTTCGAGGGAACCAGTGACGTGGGGGGCTGGAAATGGGAAGATGGAGCCATTCAGTCCAAAGGTCACTGGTCTCAACCCAGGCCAGGCTGGTCGGGGCCCAAATTTTGTTCCCAAGCAGTTGCTGATTCACAGGCCCGTGAGGACAGAATTGTCTCATTCCAGCCGTCAGGCGTCTGCGCCAGAGGAACTGCCATTGTCAGAGGGGCCAGGGCTCAACGGGACATGGAGGCTGAAGTCCCCTGGTGCCTACAAATGGTTTCCTCTGGGACAGCGCAGAGAGGGGCTGGTCTTGGTGCTGAGGGCACCCAGCACTTTGCAGGAGGAACCTGCTCAAGAATCTGGCAGGAGCAGGAGCGCGCGGCCACCCGAGATCATCTGAGCCTGGCCCTCGACTGCTGCATCACCCTCACTGGGTGGGTTTAGTCCTGGCACTCCCTGGGAGCTTTTCCCTGACAGCTCCTGCCCCTTTTGGAAAGCTGCAGCAAGACGTGTTACCGTCAGTAACCATTGGCCCTTGGAGCTGTGCTACGGGCCAGATGGGCTGCTCTGACTGATGGATGTCAGACCCCCATCAAACCAGGAGACACAAAAACAAAGATCTAAATAAAACTCCACCTGCACCCGGCAATGGCGAATGTAAAAGGGTGAGCTGGGAAGCCATTGGCCAGGCACCTCCTCAGAGTACATCTGCCGAGCCATCTGCCGAGCCGCGGACACGGGCTGCACACGAAGCTAGAATGCAAAGCCTGTGGGTGGACGAAGGGTGTGCGTGCGCAGGGGTGCTGCGGAGGGGGAACCGCGGGGCAAGCGCTTGAGCCACAAAGACACGGAAACAAAACCCAGGTCTCCAAAGAGGCTCTTGGTCCGTTCAGCGGGGAGGGATGGAGGGGAGGGAGATTAAAGGACTCCAGCTTCATTGCGTTGCATTGTAAAGACTGTACTGCTCGGCGCTTCATCCCCCGGCTCCCTGGTGCATTATTCTGGGCCTCGAGCGTTTAACCAGTGCAGGGTAGGAACCAGGGCCAGAAGTTCCTTTCGCCACAGAGCAGGCAGAGGAATTTGCTAGGCAGCTAGCAGCGCGTCCCACTAGCTCCCATGTCATGTTTTAGGCCTGGCTTCCCGGGTGTGTTCCAACCCCATTAGCTCCATCCCAGCAGCTCACAAGCCAGCTGAGTAAAGGAGCACTTAGCGTCTGCAGAGATGGCCCCTCTGGTTCCTGTACCAGCCCATCTTGAGTTTAGTGGGGTGTCCAGTGCATGCCCTGACTGGCTATCCCCAGTATGCCTATGGACCACTATTGACTGGCATAGACTAGAGCAGCCTCTAGACTGCTCTAGCCTGTGCCACAGCAGGTGCCGAGCTGCCCTGCGACTCAGGGAACTGTAGCATAGCTGAGCCCTCCCCCTGCTGTACCAAAACAAGGTGTAGCAGAGAGCGTGGATCTGACAAACTCATGTGTCTCGCAGGAAGGCCAGGTCCCTTTTTGAACAGGAACTCAGTGTGATTCAATGGAATTCCCCTTGCAGGGCCGGAGAAGAAAGGGGTTTTAAAGATCCAGTACTTTTAATGTTCCCAAAGCCATGAGTGTAGTTTGGGGGGTGGAAGTGCCCTGCTGGAGACGGCCTGGATTGCACTTGCCATCTCCCTGAATACAGACTCCAGGGACGATATGCAGCCCCCGGCCACTCAACGGCTCCTGATCGTATTCTTGCTGAGCAGCGCCCCCACGCAGCCAGCCGAGCAAGGCTTTGCACTGATGGATGGCTGCGTGTGTGGACAGGCCCCAGGGCTCTCCAGTAACCGTATCAGCCCAGCGTGGGGAATCTATCAGGCTAGGAGCTCCCTGGGTGGGCTGCAGCCCCCCTTCAGCCTGCCTGGCTCATTGTGGGTGACTGGGGCATAGGTCAGTGGACACCACTAGAGAGAGGATGCATTCCCCTCGACCACAGCGCGGAGTGTTCCCTCTGCTTACGCTGCAGCATAGTAAGAGCCTGATTGTCACAAAACCTGAGCCCCCAGCAGGCCCAGCTGAGAGCAACAGAGAATCCCCCCACACACACCATCCTGCTTCAGAACAATGGGGGCTGGTGCGGGCTGAGATCTCTTAAAACCCAGCCCAGGATGGAATTTCCCAACCCCCGGAGCACAAAGAGCATTGCCTTGCCCTGGATCCAAGCCCGGCCTCTTTGGAAACGATGCCATTAACAAGAGAGGCCTGTCCTGCGCGCCACGAGAGACGGGGCGCGGCCGCTTTTCTGGAGACGGGCGCTGTTGGCCACCACCTTGAAGCCAGCATGTGGCTGCAAGAGAGAGGCCTGCTGCAGTGCCAGGGAAACCGGCAGGCAGGGCTGTGAGGTTAACCGTCCCCAGCCGGAGTTGCAGCAGGCTGGGCTGGAAGCTCAGTTTCTGCTGCTCTTGCACCAGCCGAGCTGCAAAGACGGGACCGGCACCATGGCCGGAAGGGGGTTTGTGGAACAGCCAGGCCATAGGGTAAGGCTGGGGAAGCTCCTGCAGTCGGCTAAGATCTGCTCGGTACCGCGCGTGCGTCGCTCTCATCTCCGAAGCACACGAAAGAACATTGCAACCAGCAGCCTCCTTCTAACCTGTCTTTCTAGCCCGGCCCAGGCCGCCTGGATTCCGCCCTCCGGAGGTGAATGTATCCAATAAACCCTCCCAGTGATGCTCGCGCCAGCTCGCGCTCTCCCCCTGCCTGAGGAGGGAGAGAGAATTGAAAAGCTTTATCTTCGTTAGATGATGATGGGCTAAAATAGGATCGAAAAGCTCTGTGCTGTGTTTTCGCTGCTCGTTGTCACAGCAAGCCGGCCAATATCACACTCCATTGTCCTCTGGCGCCGGCTCGCCGTGTTCCAGGGCTGTACGTGCTGCCAATTCCTTCCTGCGCTTCACCACCACATTTACCTTTTGACTAATCGCGCAGGCCGGGCTCAGGGCAGAGTGGATGGATTGCCTCGTCCGGGGTTATTTATCTTCGGAGGTACCCGCCTTTATATTTATTGCCTGTGTAAACACGAGCCCAACAAAACAAACGGCCTTCGTGAGAAGGAGACAGGTGTTCCAGTGCGCCCGCTCTGTGGCGTCCGCGTCCGTGCAATGCCAGCCTGACGAGCCCTGGCAGACCGCTGCTTAGCCACAGAACAAACAGTACATGCAGCGGTGGTGCCAGCTTCCCCGCTGCCCAGCCTGCATCAGCAACTGCATCCAAGGGGCAGATTTGAGCTCATTCTCCAGGAGACATTTTGTTCCCTGGTCTCTCTGCTGAGATGCCACTAAGGAGGTCAGTTAGCACCATCTGTCTGCTTCTTGTCCCATCTGCCTTCATATCTCTAATGTGTTTATCCCCAAACTGAGCACCTGACAATATTCCCAAAGCCAGCAGGAGTTTTCTGTGATGCAGCCACCTCCCCCCGAGGAGCTGCTCTGAGACCCGTTAGCTCCATTGTGCGTGGGGCACCAGCCAGCCAGCAGAGGGTAATGAGGTGTGTCCACTGAGCCGAGCTGGGTCCCAATCAGTGTGATGGGCGTCGTGTACTGGTATCAACCCCTGATCCACCCCCTCCCCCAGCTGCAGGGATTTGCGGTGCGGTTCTTGCGAAGGGCCCTGGTTGGATGTGTACAGGATGCAGAGCATTAGATGCACGAGACCCTTTAACATGGAGGCCAAGTGCTGAGTTGCCCCTGAAAATATCCCTCCCCCTGGTCCTGCCGTCTGCTCTCCATGCCACCAGTCCCTGGCCTGATCCCATTTCCTTATCAGCCTGGGCCCGGGTACTTTGGAGCAGAGGGGAGGACACTCTTTGGCTGATGGATGTGGCCATCTAGGATGACCAGTCTCCCTCCAGGTCAGAGGGCGCTGCTGGGCGTGGGGTGTGATGCCCGTCCTGGGATTGTCAGGACACACCTGAACCCTGCTGGCTGGGCACACAGGGGCTCCGAATTCACGTGCAGCGTTACCATGTATTGGTCCAGTGCATTGCCGTAGCCTGGCGGCAGTGTCGCTTTGCATGGAACAAGGGGACGGCCCAAAGACGCAACCGCAGCACCATTGCACGGCAGCAGTGACGCACAAACGTTTTCTCCCACAGGCCACGTGCCCCGAGGTGGAAACCCTCGGGACGCCGATCAGCAGAAACTCCCCACACAACTAAACGGCAGATCCCCCACGAGAAAACCTAACCAGGCTTCCTCGGTGTGGAGCGGTGGGGCTACCGTCCTCGCGGCTGCAGCACCAGGGAAGACTGGAGAGACAACCCTGGCATGATCTGGTCATAACGCGGCGTTGGCTGGATGAGTGTCTTTGATTCAGTGCTTCCTAGTGGGCGACGGTCTGGACTGGTCCCGGCAGGAAGGAGGAGATGGCTCAAGATGGCCCCCGGCTCAGCTTCCACTTACTAAAGCCACAAGCCAGAACTGCTAGCGCCAACAGCACCAGCTCGGTCACCGACCAGCCTACAGGACTGACGGGAGCAGGAGGGGCCAGAGCCGGCAAGGGCTCGGAGGAGCTCCCTGAAGAACAATGAAGGCTCGGAAGGTTTAAAGGGCACTCGCTGCGGGGGAACCAGGCTGGCAGGCTCTGACCCGGGAGTCTGTGAGGGGGACTGGAGAAGCCAGGCCTGCCCAGGCTGCTGTTATGGGACGGCAGGAGAGACCGAGATGCCTACGGGCTGTTTGTTGTTATAAATCCTTCTCTCTCTCTAATGCCCAGAACCCCCCTTGGCATTCGGAAGGGCGGTTGGTTGTGACAGGGCTGGGTGAAGGCTCCCTCAGGGGAGGAAACAGGTGCTGAGACCTATTGGGACCTGCAGGCTGGAAGCGGCGCCCAGGTTACTGTAGCCAGGTCCCAGCCTAAAGGTGAAAGAATCAGGTGATTCCACTGTGAGACATGCAAGGGCAAGAGCTGGGTGCAGTCAGAGACCAGCAAGGGGACAGTAAAGCACTGGGCTGGGACTCAGGAGACTTCCACCTCCGCCACAGATATCCTCTGGGGCCTTGGGCAAGTCGCTCTGTGCCATTGTTCCCATCTCTGGGAACAACACAGCCCGACCCCACGGCACTCAGTTCCCACATCAGCACCTAGACAGGCAGGACACGTCGACTGCTGCCTGGGGAGAGCCGCTAGTCAGACCCGCCTGCCGCGCCACCTGGCTCCAAGCCCCCAGACGCAGCTCCAGTCAAATCTGGTGTCATCCTGCAGAGGAAGATTATGGTAATTCACCCCCCCACCCCTCCTCAATGCATAATTGTCAGACTCAGCAGCAGCAGAGTTTCTGTGCTGAGAGATCGGGGGCTGGGCATGTCACCGCCGATTCGATTATCCTTTTTATTTCTTGATTTTTTAAAAAACCATCATCAAAATATGTACCTCTCATTAGGACAATTACAGTGCAGGGGCACAGCCCCCCCAAACAATAAACCCAGGGGGGGTTGGTTTGGTTTACTCCAGACTGGGCTGCTCACTAGAACCATGAGTGCACATGGACCCCAGAGGCGAGCACCACGCCGACAGAAGACGCCCACGAAGCAGCAGACCTGGAGGGGAGAGAACAATAGAACGACAACGCGCCGCCCCATCTGCAGCCTGCGTTGGTGGTGTGAACGTGTTGCTTTGGGTGGGGCTCTGAGTGCACGTTGGGGGGATGTAGCTCGGTGGCAGTGTGCGTGCGTTGCACGACGGAGGGTACTGGTTCAATCCTCAGCAGCCCTCCTGAGCTTTCAAGGTGGCCGAGTGGCCACTGGAGCAGTTCTCGTCCCCGTTCTGCCCACGACCTTGGGCACATCTCTTAACCACGGTGCTTCGGATTCCCCTCCTCTATCTGCCCGTAGCGCGGTGCGGCCGGCGCTGAGGGGGAGCGCTAGGCATTCCCAGAGTACACAGGATACTGTCCAGTGCTCACCACAGGGATTCGGGGCTGGGAAGGGATTCTGGCAGCGGCGGAGCACAGCCAGTCTTCCCCACGCCGCTGGCCCCAGCCCATGACGACTAAATCCAGGCAGTGCCATGGCCAAAGGGAAGCTGGGAGTTGTCAAGAAGCCGTGTAAAGAGCTCTGGACTCGAGCCCTTCCTCCAACATGGGAGAACGTCCTACCCCAGGCTGGGGAGGCGAAGAACCAGCACAGGGGCATATCTGCAGCTGGGCCAGCAGGAAGGAGCAGCTCTAAACTGCGCGGTGTGACCGGCCTGACCCCACCCTCCGCTACGGAGCTGGCTGTCGGGCCGTGCCGCGCGGGCAGGCAGCGGCCGGAGGGGACGCTCTCAGTGGGGAAGGGAATTTGGCTTTGTCAGGCGTTGGTGGATTGACAGCCGTCTGTCCACAGAGCAGGAAGAGGCCGGGCAGCGTCTGCGGGTCGTTCAGTGGCGCTGGGCAAACCCGCCGCAGGCTCCCTCTGGCTGGAAGGTGGCCAGCGATGGGGGAGAAGGGACACACAGCTAGCCTGTCTCGTTGGAGATTCAGCGAGCGGCCGTCAAGGAGCCCGTGAGAGATGGAGCTGCCGCTTGCTGCCCCACAGAAATGCCCGTCTCTGCCGGCGTCTCCGAGGGCCTGATTGCTATTGTACCCCCGCACGGCGGCAGCTGGTGACAGGTAACACCCGCCGTCACCGGGAGAGAGGCAGGGCAGGAGGCCAGGGCCCAGGCGACGGGGGAGACGAGGCTGCAGTCCGGACCGTTCTCTCCCACCCTGGCACGGGCTCCCTCAGGCCAAGCTGCGCCGGCTCCGCGGTGGGACAATCAGACGTGCTCCAGGGAGGACAGCCTGTGGCGTGGGTGGGTTTAGCCAGCGGGTCCCAGGCCCAGCAGCAGCCTCTCCTGTGGTTTTGGCTGTGGGCTGCCCCTGTGGACTCTGGCTCTGCCATGCAGATGACAACAATAACGCCTCAGACCCGGGGCAGAGCTGTCTGCCGCCAGCATCCCACGGTGCATCGATTCACTAGGCTGCCCCAGGTATGCTGGTGTGACAGGGACAGGCCTGCAGACACGGGGCCTGCCCCAAGGGGTTGACTACTCTTTTTTCTGGCTGATTCATGAACGGGAGAGGCAGTGGTACCGGGGGAAGCCTGGCATAATGCAGGCAGGTGCCGGGCAAGGTATGTTCACACAGCTCTGCCAGTGCCCCTCAGTCCTGAGCCGCTTCCCCCCGCCGCTGCTATTCCAGTCTGGAGCACCCCAAACACCCAGCTCTGCCCTCCCTGTGCCATTCCCATCCCAAGGGTAGTTCTGAAGGACCGTAGCTGTGCGGGTGTGATGGGAACGAGCAGGGGGACAGGGAGCTCTTTGCTTTTCTTTGCAGCTGGTGAGGATAACATTTCCTGAAAGCCAACAGGCTGCTGCAGCTGGAACCTTTTTTGCAGCCAATCTCTGGCAAGAGCCTTGCACCATTTGCAAAGATTTAGTGATCCTGTGAGAGCAGAAGTTCCCAAGCTCCGCCTGGGGAGACAGCAAACACCAACCCTTGCTGTAGGGCTTTGCTGCAATCTGGGAAGCAGCCGGTGAGCTAAAGAGCTGGACTCCCACACCCCAATCAGAGCATAAGAAGCCGACTCTATGACAGCAGCCTGCTGAGTCCCATCCCAAAAGAAGAGGGCCCAGGACATGCAAATTCTTACGGCTCAAGTTATGAGCTCAAGGGAAGGAGTGACTAGTGGTTAGAGGAGGAGAGACCTGCATCAGGATTCCTGGGCTCTAGTCACATTTCTGCCATTGACTCTGATCTTTGGGCAAGTCACAAAGGTGCCCCAGTTTCTAGATTTGTAAATTTGAGATGACACCCGCCTCATGAGGGGATTAAACGAGATGTAATTAGTGAAGACTTGCCAGACTCTCTGAGGCCCTCCAAAGGAAGGAGTAAAACATGCAATGTATTCTTGTCCTTAGGAATGCAGTACAGCAATGTACATTTCCTTATGATCCCATCCACAGAACTGACTGCTTCTAAAATCCGCTGTGCTGATAATACAACGTGAATGTTCTCTGTGCTTTGAACATGAGTAAATTACAGCGAGGACAGAACTGGGATTGCTAAGGGAGAGGGGAAGCACAGAGCTGGTGCAACCCAACTGAAGAGAGAGGGTTGGAAGAGCTCCGAGAGCACCTCTGGCAGCGGGAACCGAATTCCTTTCAGTTTCAGAGAGGGATGCCTGCTGTGACTCCATGAATATCATTGCTGTGTCCTTGACCACTCAGTGGGAGCCTGTAATTAACGTACTGTGTAACTCATCCTCACTGAAGGAAAAGAACATGCAGGTTTATTGGCTACAGCTGGTACAGCTGTTTGTCCACACAAAACTAAACTCTTCCAGTGATCTGCCCCCACATGCACAGAGCTCCGTGGCAGACCAGGAGCTTGCTGCTGCATTTGTCCGAAGCCCTGGCCTGGGTCACCAAGAGCAGCTTTCTAGCTCAGGCACCTGTCGGCGCTTTGCTGTGGTGAATGGCACGAACAGGGACACAGCAGGCCAGTGGTTTGCTGGCCGAAAGGGTTGCAGGCTGCTGTCAAGACACCACATGGGTTCCCTGGCTCCAGGCAGTGTGTTCTTTCCTGGAGCATGCTAGCTGAGTGGAGAGATACTGGATCGGCCGTGAAGTGGGTCACACTGCCGTTGTGTCTGTGTGTGAACAAACGTATCTGTAAATACACACTGCAAGGAGCTTCCAGTCATGGCATCCGGGGCTTATGGATTTGCCATTCTGGCAAGCAGGCAGATGCTGCTAATAAAGACGAGGCTGGAGGCACGTATGCTCTGCCTGTAGGCACATCAGCCCCTCTACAACAATTTTGGAGGAGGGAAGGGCTGTACAGGGTGGAGGTTTGGGGCTGTGAAGGACCCTTCCTTCCTGTTCTACACAAGAAAGGCAGCATGGCCTAATGGCTAAGGAAGTGGGACCAGGAAACTGAGGTCCTGTTCCCAGCTGATCTTCTGCAGTACGGCCTGGCGCTCAGCCGATGGACAACTTTAAGGAATAGTCTGGTGTAGATGCAGCCACAGGAAGTCTGGCTCGAGTTAAAGAGGCAGGATCAGGGCCCGTGTTCCAGCAACTGGCACTTCATGACTTTGGACTCGTCTCACTAGTGAGCGGCGCCTGCACCCCCCTGTCGCTCACGTCTCATTCCCTCAAACGTCAAAGGGGCTGATTCTGCTGGTGCCTGGCTCCTGCCATCGATCCCATGAATATGCATCAATTAAAAAAAAATCCAAACAAAGCAACGGACGCTTGCCAATCTATTGAGCTGCAAATCTCCCATGTGGCAGAACAATCGGACAGGGTGGAGCTGGGGGTGGGGAGAGGCCAAACGGAACCTTCTGTAAAGACAATTAAGGGAAGTTCAAATTATCGAAACCTGTGATTAACACGGCTTCCAAATCTGCATGAATATTAAAAGGCCGCCTTGCCCAGACTCCCCACACAATGAATTCTGTATGAATCTTAAGATAAATCATTTGGATAACTTAGCAGCAGCTGTACTCCCTTGCTGCCAACTGCCTCCAAAAATCATTTCAAGTCAGGGGAGAGAGAAGAGAGACGGAATGAAACCTGGTAATTATGATTCCATGCTCGGAGGCCTGGGATCAAGGCTGGTAAATGCAGGTCGCCTGGAGCTGTTTGGGAGGGGAATGGAAAGGGGGGTTTCAGAAACCGGTGACAAATCCGATTATTTGCTGTGATTGTCTCGGCGCTCTTATATTAGGTTGGTGCTTTGGGGTGTGTGTGTGTGTGTGTGTGTGTGTGTAGCGGGTGTTTGTTTTACTGCTGCATGAGATGGGGCTGTGGAGATGAAATCGACAGAGATACGGCTACTGGAGGAAGGAGATTCCACTCGGCATTAGTGATACCTACCACTTGTGGGAGTGAGGCTGCCATCGCTGGATGGCACCTCACACCTGCCCAGCGAGGACGCCTGGGTCACTCCCAAGCACGGGGGCACCACAAAGGACAGGACTTTGAATACAGCTACAGTTATTAGTCACCTGTAACTCAGCTGGGAACAGACTAAATCAGACCTGGATCTCCTCTCAGACACCTGGGAAAATTGCCCCTAGGAAAAGTTTTGTGCTTATCTCCACTCGTTATAGTTTGGCTCATGCCTCGAAGCATGAGGGTTTATTCCCCTTCCCAAACTCTTGGTTAGCTTTTTCATAGTCACGATAATAGCGCTGGATAGTCTCCCCATCCATATCAATGGCCACTCCTTTTTGGAATCCTGCGAAGTTCTTGGCCTTGGTGCATTCTTGTGGCAATGAGTTCCACAGTCCACTGGAGCACTGGGTGAGAAAAGGATTCCCGTTGTCCCATTTAAAGGTGTTTCTTTTTGGAAGTGAGCACCAGCGCTGTTAGAGCAGACAGCCCTGGGGGTTTCTGTGCTTCATTTGTTTGTCTGGAACCATTTTGTCATCTATGCTGGAGGAAAATGGACTTTGTCTGCTTGAGTCTCTTTGTGGAGCATGATGAACCTTGGAAATGTTTCTGATCCAGTGAATGAAACAAATCTAGGGGTCGTGCGTAAATACCAGGATGATTCCACTCTGCTGTTTTGCAAGAGAGCGCAGCCTGCTGCCCATCTACCCCCAGCCTCTGTCTTCCCCATGGATATCTCTGGCGTTGCTTTAATAAGATGAATAGACTCCGTCCACAAGGGCTTGGCATTTGTCATTTCACCATTAATTACGTGTTGCTCTGAGCGTGCTCAGAAGCTCTCTCCAGACACAGCTCCTTGGCGGGAAGAAGCCCATCACACTCTTCCCGCACCGCAATTCCACTGCTTTAGCACAAGCCGGAGCGCACAAATTTCCATCGGTTGGAGATTTTGGAGGTATCCTTGAGCACTGAGAAATCACGTGGCCTAAAAGTGTCCCAAAGCTCCTGTCACCCCCCACCTCCAGGTTGGGTCAGAGGCAGAATATAGCTCCAAGTTCTCACACACTGCCAGGCTTTCGGGTCCAGAATTTCAATGGGGGAATCAGGCCATGGAGACAAGGGGCTTGATTTCCTTTTCACACAGTTTTAGATCACGGAGTTACACTAGATGGGAATCAAAGCAACATCCAATAATACTTACAACCTCTGCCTCTCAATACAGCACTTTTCATCAGCCGTGCTCAGAGCTCTTTACAAAGGAGGTCAGCACCATTACTTCCATTTCGCAGATGGGAAGGCTGAGGGAGGACATCACACCCCAATGTCACAATGAGGACTAGACCCTAGATCTGCTGAATCCTAGACCCATGTGTGACCCACCAGGCCATACCACCTCTAGAGCAGAGTGGGAGCTTCCCCCACCCACCCGGTGCTCCTGCTGGGGAGCGGGGTTGGGGTGGGGGGGCTTGCCTCACTCCACTTGCCTGGTGCTGGGGAGTGGGGGAAGCCCCCGTCACCCAACCCCGTTCCCTGGCAGGAGTGCCAGGCGGGAACAGGGGTGCCCATTTTTCTGGGGCCCAACTGGCCAGGGCCGCTGGGCACGGGCCTCGTTGGCCCAGTGGCTAATCCGCCACTGCCCACTCTACGGTCTTATGTCCTGTCCATTTTCCCAGTTAAAGGCGCCAAGAAAATTAAAGCTGAAATAAAGCTTTTAAGCCAAAGTGCAGCTGCAGAACCCAGCAGCTCAGGTAACTGTCACTTCAGTTTAATGGCAACGCAGTGACTCGTTTAGAGGGAGATTTGCCCAAACTCTAAGGAAATGGGACATTTTCCATCACAGCGAAGTATTGGTTATGCGACCAGCAGGGAGGGGCTTGGGAGGCAGACATTACATACAAGGATTCCAATCCCTTTTTGAGGCAGCTCTCCAACCAATCAGCTTGCATTATGCAAATTTCTATACCATGGCTGTCTAGCCAATCAGCTTGTGCTGTGCAGGTTCATAGAATATCAGGGTTGGAAGGGACCTCAGGAGGTCATCTAGTCCCACCCCCTGCTCAAAGCAGGACCAATCCCCAGGCAGATTTTTGCCCCAGATGGCTCCCTCAAGGATTGAGCAGTCAACCTGGGTTTAGCAGGCCAATGCACAAACCACTGAGCTATCCCCCCAACCCAACCCAACCCAACCCAACCCTACCCTACCCTAACCCTAAGGTTCTGAAAGTCTCTATTACTGGCCGCAATGAGAAATACGATGGGCGACATGTGGCGAGCCATGCTCCCGTCACGGAGCAAGGAGTCAGATGGGGGATGGAGACAACATAATAGGCACCAGTAGCCAGCCAGACCTGGAATCTAGCGTTGGTTACAGACAGACAGAACTGGCGGGTATCCCTCTGGCTCTGCCATTAGCATGACCATCGTTAAAACACTCCTTTTGGAAGTCCCAGGCAGCAGAGATCTATTTCAGGGAGACGCAAGATGGAAGGGGAAGCCTGTGCGACCAAGGAACCTTTGCACGGCCAGTCCCAGGATGGCCGCCAACAAGGCAACGGGGGCCATTTTGGGACAGTCCTTGCTATTGCAATAGGGTCTCTCTGAATATCTAATACATTTCCAGGGCCACATGCTCCCTGAGCAGGGGTGAGAAGAGCAGCACCTCATTCCCATGGTCTGGTTTATCCCCCAGGGACATCCCCACGTTTTGAAGGGAGTTAGAACCTAGGAGATTCCCCTAGGGGGCTGATTATCCCACATCTGCCTAATGCAGTTCCTTGCACCTTACTCTGAAGCAACTGGTGCTGGCCATTGTCCAAGATACTGGGCTAGATGGGCTGCTGGTCCGATCCTGTCGGGCAGGTCTACGTGCCTATGGCCCTGGTACTAGAACAGGGCAGTCTCCTCCCCCTTTGAAAGGTTTGGCTGGTCTGTGTGTGTTCAGGGCTGCAAGGTATGAAGGGCCCAGCCTGGTAAGCAAAGCTGCCATGTGAGACCCCGAGGCCTGGCATGTCGTTCCAGGCTGGTCGCTGACTCCAATCCCATCAACCAGCAATATGCCATAACAGTTTGTCCAGGGGATCACCGCCAGCCACTTCCCGTCTCCCCACAATGTCCCTCAGCTAGGTTCTCCCAAGAGGACGGCCAGATGGTGCTCTCAGACGCAGTCGTAACCAGGTCTTCCTAGCAAGGCGTCAGGGGTGCACTCGAGGACAGGGCCGGTCCTCCTTGGCTGCACTAAATGGTGGGTAAAAGCCCCCACAGTGTCTCGCAGCCTGGGGAGCAGCGACGCAGTCCAGTGGTGGTGAGGATAGGCAGGGAATGGTGTGTCTGGGGTGTGTCTCTGTCTGTCTGTGTGATGCCTTGTCAGTACGGTACTGGGTTCTGCAGTGATGGGCTCCAGTGTGAAATGGCTCATAACTAGACAGACATGTGACCCGAAGGACTGAAAGAAGAGTTCATCCCCCAGGGATTGTCACCCCAGCACCTTTCCCTGGATTTTTGTTTTAAATTGACTCCTGAGACAAGCTGCTGTTCATTAAAGAGAATTCACCAGGCTAAGACATGTGCTTGGACCCCAGCTCCTAGGGTCATGTGATTACAGAGAATCTCAGCTCCCATTTTTCTTAAAAAAAAAAGAAGCCCTTATGGTTGTGAAGAAAAGCTTAAAAATGTGGGCAGAGTGACAGTGGCGCAGTTACATCTGCCTGAGTATGCCGAGAGCCTGAAGCAGTAGCTTCGAGGGGGGAACTGCTCAGTGCATCTCCACGGGGAGTTTGTCACAGGGCATCCCTTCACCTACCCCATGACTCCCGCTGCGTAGGCTGTCCTTGGGGTCTCCCGGCCACAAACACCTGCAGGCTGCTCCTCTGTCACCACACGGGCTTTTACACTTCCGTTTCAAAGCGTTACAGAATGTCGCACAGATTTACGGCAGGTGGAGGCATCCACACAGCTACCTCGCCTCTCCCAGGCTCATCTGCTGAGCTCCCCTTTACTCCCTCTTCCTCCCAGAGACACATCCTCCCAATTACTGACCCAGCTGCCTCGTTAGCTCTGCAACTGCCACCCAAGTGTCAGTCAGCTCCGACGGAAAGTGGCTAATTGGCATCAAGCAAGCCTGCAATCTTCCCACTGATGCAGCGACCTCAGTGACCAGGGAGTTGCAGCTGGCACCCTAGCGCACACGTTCCTGCCAAGAGCGATGGCTCTGGGGGGTGCCGGCACACCACTCCAGCGGGGGGCTGGGCATGGCAGGTGGACAAGAACTCAGCAGGCCAGAAGCCCCACCCAAGCAGATCCCCTTATGCTGCTGGGGGAGGTATAAAGGTGCCGCACACACCCCCTGCTACTATTTCTGCCTTTCCCGGAGGAAGGGTCCTTGCATCTCTGGGAGAGGACGCGGTGGCCCTCTCCCTTCAAGTGGTGGGGATCAGGGCCACAGCACAGGGGCCGGGCCAGGCCATGGGTGTGGGTGTGGAGGGGATGTTGCGGTTCCCCTTGGGTCCCCGATTGCCTTAATCCGGATTGTTTGTGAGGAAAACGCCCAACCCTCCAGGTTCGAGTCTGCCCGTGCAGCATGGGGGGCTAGCTGTCCCTTGTGTCTGTCTGTCTGCGTGAGACCTTGTCAATGCTCCTCACCTCCACTGGCCAGACTAGGCATGTATTAGTCAGGGATCTAGAAAACGGCCAGCGTGCCGATCGTGTCGGGCAGGGCGCCCCAACGCGGTGCCCGCGGGTGCCATGGCGCCTGCGGGGGCGTCTAAGTGCACCTGCGTACTGGCCGGCAGACGAGCATCTGCCGAAATTCGGCAGCATTTCGGTGGCGACGCCTCTGGATGACACCAGACGAAAAAGGTTGGGGACCACTGGTGTAGGGGGACCAGACAGCAAGTGCGAAAAATTGGGACGGGGATGGGGGTACTAGGAGCCTATATAAGAAAAAGAGTAAAAAATCGGGACTCTCTCAATGTCTGGTCACCCTACGATCGTGTTACCTGGGCAGGATGCCGGCCGGGGTTTCTTGCCCTTGTGCATATCAACGTCCCCTCCCGACACCGGGTTTAAAGCTCTCTGAAATGCCCCCCAACCCCGTTCCCTCACTCCCCGGTCTAGTTTGTGAGGTTGGTGCATGCTTCAGGGAAGGAATCCATTTCCACTCCCTCAGATGTCAAGGGAATTGAAAGCACTGCAAATATTTCCTTGATCTAAATTACACCGACCCCAGCAGGCTGCACTCACGGTATAATCCAGGTTATGAATTGTAAATCAGGCACGATGCAGAGCACCTGCAAAAATTCAATAAGCCTACGCCCGAGCTGCACCGCGCAGGCCGACTGGCATCAGCTGTCCATGTGCTCAGCCTCTCCCGCTGCTGCCCACCTTGGAACAGCCACGGAAAACTCATTTCCCTGCGACGGGAAAAGCTGCCGTCAGGGCCGTCCTTGGGATGTATGGGGCCCTACGCAGTATTATTAAACTGGTGCCCCTACGCCGGCGCATTCGGCTCTGAATACCGGTGCCCCTACGCCGGCGCATTCGGCTCTGAATACTCGTGCCCCTATGCCGGCGCATTCGGCTCTGAATACTGGTGCCCCTACACTGGCGCGTTCGGCTCTGTGAATACTGGTGCTCCTATGCTGGCGCGTTCGGCTCTGTGAATACTGGTGCCCCTACGCTGGCGCGTTCGGCTCTGAATACTGGTGCCCCTATGCTGGCGCGTTCGGCTCTGTGAATACTGGTGCCCCTACACTGGCGCGTTCGGCTCTGACTACTCGTGCCCCTATGCTGGCGCGTTCGGCTCTGAATACTGGTGCCCCTATGCTGGTGCGTTCGGCTCTGAATACTCGTGCCCCTACGCCGGCGCGTTCGGCTCTGTGAATACTGGTGCCCCTACGCTGGCGCGTTCGGCTCTGAATACTCGTGCCCCTACGCCGGCGCGTTCGGCTCTGTGAATACTGGTGCCCCTACGCTGGCGCGTTCGGCTCTGAATACTGGTGCCCCTATGCCGGCGCGTTCGGCTCTGTGAATACTGGTGCCCCTACGCTGGTGCGTTCGGCTCTGAATACTGGTGCCCCTATGCTGGCGCGTTCGGCTCTGTGAATACTGGTGCCCCTACACTGGCGCGTTCGGCTCTGTGAATACTGGTGCCCCTATGCTGGCGCGTTCGGCTCTGAATATTGGTGCCCCTATGCTGGCGCGTTCGGCTCTGAATACTCGTGCCCCTACGCCGGCGCGTTCGGCTCTGAATACTCGTGCCCCTACGCCGGTGCATTCAGCTCTGTGAATACCGGTGCCCTTACGCCGGCGCGTTCGGCTCTGAATACTCGTGCCCCTACGCTGGCGCATTCGGCTCTGAATACTGGTGCCCCTACGCTGGCGCGTTCGGCTCTGTGAATACTGGTGCCCCTACGCTGGCGCGTTCGGCTCTGTGAATACTCGTGCCCCTACGCCGGCGCGTTCGGCTCTGAATACTCGTGCCCCTGCCATCTGCCTAGTAAGGAGACTGCAGCGGGAGCCGCCCGGCTCTTACCTGCTGTCCCGGTCATAGGCGCGGCCTCCGTGGGTGGGTGCTCTGGGGCTGGAGCACCCATGGGGAAAACGTAGAGTTTACAAACCAAAAGCAGCTGCTCTATAGTGCTTTACAGGGCCTCCAAACGTTCCCCGAGAGAAGCACCCTGCTTCTAACAAAAGTGATGGTGTCTCGAGACCTCCTCAGGTGCCAGATCTTAGCCTTGTTGCCTTGAGCTCTCTTCAATCAGCTCCTCTGGCGCCAACCCAAAGGGCCGGGGTCGTTTCGGTTCCCTGGGCCGGGATACAGGAAGACGGGCCGGTGGAGGAACACCAGTTCTAACAGGTTCACACTGGCTTGCAGCAGGAGTGCCATGCACCATGAGCTCCCTGTGCGTGTACCGTTCCCACCTGCTGCGCACTGCACAGGCGCCACTCTTCCTTCCCCCATCTGAATGAGATGGAAACCTCCACAGACTCCCAGGGCCAGATCCCAAGAGGTGCTGAGCACCGGCCACTCCCATTGGTGTCAAGACAGCCCACCGGCGATAAGTGCTAGCAAAGCCCCTCTGGGTACAGTGTGTCCCCTCCTGACCCAGGCTGGACGCGGTCTAGTTATAGGACCCGATGGGGAGATTCCCTATGTCTGTGCTGAAGGATGATGTCGCCAGAACCAGGAACCTGTCAAGTGGCTGACAAAACGCAGTCAGATAAATCGGCAAATCAGTTGCAAATGACAAAGGAAGATTAAATCAGAGAGGAGCAGATTGAATCAGGGGCCATTAACAGATTAAAACGTTACATGGCATCAGATTAATGCAGAAAAATGTGAAACTAATGCGGCTCAGAGGCCCTGGCTCTTGTGCTTTCAATTTAGTTTTTTCATCGAAGAAACAGCTCGTCCTGCCCCCAGCCCATGATGCCCGGAGGAAGCACTTACCTGTGCTTTACAGACACCTGCTAGGGTGGCCTCATGATTCCCCGAGAAACAGGCCTGATTGTCCCTATGGAGAGGGTGAAGGGACTTGGGCAAGGCCACACAGCGAGATGGTGACAGGATTAGAACTCATGCCTCTCTTCGAGGGGCTAGCTCAGCCTACCTGTTTGCATGAGCAACTCTCAAACTCATAGGCAAACACCTCAGAGAAAGGGCCCCGTGTCTCCTCTTTTGTAGGGCTCCAGTGTGAACATGCCCTGGTACGGATGGGACGCTCCGTCTGGGTCGCATCCCTCCCGTGCATTAGTTAGCAACGCGCCTCCTGCTTAGCAATGTGGGAAGCGGCAGCAACAGGGGTGTGGAGCCAGCGACTGTAACTTGGACAAGCAGCCCAATGGGCCTGAACGGATCTATCCTCCTCCGAACTACCGAATACCCATGACAGCTACATGCGGCTCGCGCTCGGAATGATTGCTCACTTCGCTCCCTGGTGCATGCCTAATCTGGTGCACCGGCGGGTACCATTCCCCTCCCCCAGCTGCCAGAACAAGCCCCCACCACAGGGGAATTCTTCCTCTAAAGGAGGTGTGGAGCGGAGCTTCCAAATGTGGGGGTCTTGCAGCCCACCCAAAAGCCACATTTGGAGGCTTAAATTGGCACCTGGACTGGTGAACGCCCACTTTCCACACGGATGCACCAATATGCAAGCTCAGCGATGCCATCTGGCCCGTTCCCTGGCACCCACAGGTGAGCACCGGGCCTGCCACACTCTGCTATCTCAGCAGCAAGGGACTTTGCATCCATTCTCTGCCCCCACAGCGTCCCCGGCCTCTGAGACTCACCCACCTGATAGGCATAACGGCAAGAGTAGCTAATGTTTGGAGAGGAGCCCTCACTGCCCAAAATGCTGGGGGTTGCTTGAAATCCAGATTCACGCCCCGTGGCTCTATTTCTATGCTTGGAGCAGAGGCTGTTTACTCTGAAGGCTGGGGGCCTGGCACGGCATCATCACTGCATCGGGGAGAGATTTACCTGCCCTGGCTGTCTTCTGCCTCTTGTACAGCTCCGAGCACAACGTCAGCACTGCACAAACCCTGCTGGACTAACAACTCCAGGGGCTGAGTTCTTGGGACTGCACTTTGATCCTCCCCCTGCTAACACAGAGATAGGTGGGTGCCTGGGTGCTACCATCTATTGGGTTTATCTGACCCCTGTTGGTGCAGGGTCTGAGCACCTCACCACCTCGAATATATTTACCCTCCTTATACCCCGAGGCAGAGCAGGGCTGCTAGCCCCCTTCTACAGATGGGGACTGAGGCCCAGAGCGACTGGGGCCTGGGTTTTCAGAGGTAGGTAGGCGTTGCTGCGCTCAGCATATCACCACAACTGATTTAGGAGCCTGAATTCTCATGTCAAAAGGGAGTTAGGAGCCAAAATCCCAGTGACAGTGGATGGGATTGAGCTGTGAAGCGGGGTCTCCGGATTCCTAGCCTCGGGCCCTAACCACTGGGCCATGCTGTTCCCTCACAGGCTGCTCTGCAGCTGCAATTCCTTATGGGCACCAACGGACACCCACATCAACCGCTGCCCAGTTTCCCCCAGTTCGGCCTTTTGTTTCTGCAACTGAAACCCGAGCTCCTGCCTGCTGTCTGAGCCAGCCAGGGTCTGTGCAGAGTTCGTACCAGCTGGGCGCTGGTCTCACTGCCGCCGTGAGGTCGCTTCCACAGGCTGCCTTCAGTACAGACTGCATTGTCTGGTCCTGGTGTTCTCACGTAGTCAATTTAATTATTATTAACATTTTGCATAAGTGGAATTAATCACCCCTTAGCTATGATGCCCGGATACGATTTCTCTACACAGCTCCCGGCGACAGACGGATGCAGTATGTTACCGCAGGGCTTTGAGGTTCCTTTGGGAACATGTCCTGCTAAAAGCCCCCAGGGGAGACCGGAGCTGAATTCCCCACTTTGCACTCCCAGGCCGGCGTGTCTGAGAAGCAGAGCCCTCCAAAGCTGTCCTGAGCGGCCGGTTGGCGCAAATTCAGGCTGGTGAGTTGACACTGAAGGACGTGTATAATCCCAGTACCACGTGGTGCCGTATGATGGGGTGATTCAGCGTCCATTGCCTTTCACCACCTGTTGCTGTGCTATTCTGTCTAACATGGACTGACAATACCTGGCACAAGACACGCACTGCTATGGCCAATGGGGGGCAGGGCAGGTCAAACAAGGTCATGTTGTTCCCATAGGAAATTTTGCAATTTTTAAATTCCTGCATACATTTTTCATGTGTCATTTTTCTCCACTGGAAAAAGGGGGTGGGGCAAAGGAACGGCTGCAGGCTCCTTGGGGCAGGGACATCGCTTTGATCTGTGGTTGTACGACACCTTGTGCAGCAGGTCCAGGACGGGGGCTCCTAGGCACTAGTACAGTACAAATAAATAATAACTGGGACAAGCAACGAATTCGCTTTTCGATTGTTCACTGAAAACCTGACACACTGGAAATGGAACATTTTTTTTCATGCGAACATTTTTATTCCATTCAAAAAGCGATTTTCCATCCAAAAAACCCACCCTTTCCACTGGGACAAACCCAAACGTTTACCCCTTGGCTGCTGTTGAACCGGAAATGTGCCCTGCCCAGCAAACCCAAACTGGCCAGCCCTGGAGGGGTTAATCTGGGACTCTGCGGGAATCTGCCTCTAATGCTTTCATTCCGCCAGGACCTCCTTCCTACCCTAAATCCACACGTGCCCAGGAAACCGGGACAAAGTCTGAGCCGTTGCAACACCATCTGGGAACAAGCATTATGATGTGGTGTGACAATATTTGATGAATTCATATGTGCCTAGGGGAAGAGACTAAGTAGGTGAATAAAGTGAGAATATTCTCTGTGACAATCAATATCCCTTCAATTGAACCGTCTCTACAGATGTGACATTTTGATTTTTCTTCTTCGGCCGTATTAACTGGATTTATGTCGTCTTAAAGTGGCAACAGCAGGGATTGGGAGAGACACCAACTGGCCCACATGAAGCCATTCTGAGCAACGGTACAGGGCAGGCAATGTGGAAATGCACGTTCATATTAACTGATTGATTAATCCAATCCCCCGTCTACGTATCCACGGGGCAGCCAGGAGGAAGCCAGCTCATTTGAGAGAACAGAGCAGGAGAGCGAGACAAGATTCTGAGCTCTAAGTGGCTCCAGAGTCCAGGATAACCCCTTGTGAAGCACTGACGTCAAGGAGGTGGCTTCTCCTTTGGAGCCGAAGCAAGTGAGGCTAAAGGGCCAAATTCCGTTGTCACTTACACCGGTGACACACTCCAGTGCAGTGACTTTGATGGCGCTTTCCTCCATGTACCTGAGATCCCTGGCTGGTGTAAATCAGCATAACTCCATTGGCTTCCATGGACCTGTACCAGCTGAGGATCTGACCCAGTTATTCGATCCAGAAGGAAGCACAGATTGGTGATGAACTCAGGCAGTCCCCCACTCTGGGATTTGGATTTTGCATGTAATTAGAATGATGAATTATTTGCATGTCAGTTGTGCAGAGGGGCCCCAATCAGGATCAGGTTCCCTTCGTCCGGGATGTTGTGCAAATACAGTCAATACACACACACATGCACCACCCCGCAGACACCACGAGCGTGGGGCACAGCTGAAAAGATCGTACGGTTGGGTTCCCTTCACATCAGGTGCTGATCCAGAAATCCATTGCTCTGGAAATCTCCAGCGAGCAGCAGCAGAGGTTGGGGTGGGACCGGGCAGGACGCTAGAGAAATTCAGACTGGAAAGGAGGTGAATTAATCACTGGACTAGTTAACCAAGGAACCTGATGGCTTTAAATCGGGACTGGTTGTCCGGCGTAGTGCACACAGAAGTTATGGCTGGCTGCAGGAACCACTGGGTGTGGGTCACTAAGCGGAAGGGCAGACAACATGATCACAGTAAAATCAGGCTTAAAAATATATGCCATCGTGTGCCAGCAATGCCCCTCTGCCACGAACATTGGTCAAACCGGACAGCCTCTACGTAAAAGAATAAATGGACACAAATCGGACGTCAAGAATTATAACATTCAGAAACCAGTAGGAGAACACTTCAATCTCCCTGGACACTCAATAACCGGCTAAAAAGTGGCCATTCTTCAACAAAAAGCCTTCAAAAACTGACTTCAACGAGAAACTGCAGAGCTGGAATTAATTTGCAAATTTGACACCATCAAGTTAGGCCTGAATAAAGACTGGGAGTGGCTGGGTCATGACAAAAAATAGTTTTCCCTCTGTTGATATTCACCCCTTCTTGTCAACTGTTGGGAATGGGCCACATCCACCATGACTGAATTGGCCTCGTTAGCACCGACTCCCCCACTTGGTAAGGCAACTCCCATCTTTTCATGTGCTGTATATTTATACCTGCCTGCTGTATTTCCCACTCCATGTATCCGATGAAGTGGGTTCTAGCCCATGAAAGCTTATGCCCAAATAAATGTGTTAGTCTCTAAGGTGCCACAAGGACTCCTCGTTGTTTTTGCTGATACAGACTAACACACCTACCCGTCTGAAACCAGTAAAATCTTGGACTCTCGGCGTGTACTAGTTCACCTGAGGACACCTATGGCAGGCTGCTCTTTTCAAACCTAGCAAATGCCAGAGGTGCTGGCAAAGCCATGCCAGCCTCTCTGCTGCTCTGGACACAGGGCGGAAGCTGCACCATTATGGAGGCAACGTGACCAGAACCAGTCCTCAGCGTATGCACTCCCTTAGTAGAGGCGTCTGAGCTGCAGCAAGAAAAGGCTCATAACCTCTGCTCTAATGACCAGAAGGGTGATTCTAAGAGGATGGAAACAGGATTCTTCTCCCTCATAGGATGACAGGCTTAAAGAGCGAGAGAGTTTGGCACCGTCCCCTAGAAAAGATACAGCCAGCTGGTCACACATGAAAGGCTTACATCAGGGATGAAATTAATAGGCAGCAGGTTTAAAACAAATAAAAGGAAGTTCTTCTTCACACAGCGCACAGTCAACTTGTGGAACTCCTTACCTGAGGAGGTTGTGAAGGCTAGGACTATAACAGTGTTTAAAAGAGAACTGGATAAATTCATGGTGGTTAAGTCCATAAATGGCTATTAGCCAGGATGGGTAAGGAATGGTGTCCCTAGCCTCTGTTCGTCAGAGGATGGAGATGGATGGCAGGAGAGTGATCACTTGATCATTGCCTATTAGGGGCACCTGGCATTGGCCACTGTCGGTAGACAGATACTGGGCTAGATGGACCTTTGGTCTGACCCGGTACGGCCGTTCTTATGTTCTTAGGGTTTCTCAAACAGGGTCGCTGCTTGTGTAGGGAAATCCCCGGCGGACCGGGCCGGTGTGTTTATCTGCCCCGTCTGCAGGTCTGGCCAATCGCGGTTCCCACTGGCCGCGGTTCGCTGCTCCGGGCCAATGGGAGCTGCTGGAAGTGGCAGCCAGTACGTCCCTCAGCCCGTGCCGCTGTATGGTAAAACCATTCAGGATCTACTTCAGCCCTGGCCTGGACTTCACTACGGTCCCCGTCTCAGTTCCTTGATATCTCAGGCAGAGAGGGGATGGTGCATCATCCCCATGGAGAGGGCAAAGACAGTGACGAGAGCGAGGAGCTCAGGAGGAGAGACCCGAACCTCAGGCAGATCTGATTGTCCAGTGAGGCTGGGGGAGCGAGGGATTGCTTTTGAAAAGACCCAGCCAAAGAGAAAGCAGCTTGTCCTGCTGTCTCTGGATCTGCCTGGTCGGAGGGGCGGGGTGTCTAGAGGAACGGCACGTGGTGTGTGGATGCTGTATGATCATCGCTGGTGATGTAATTACACCTCGAGGCCCAGGCAGGGATCAGGGGCCCGTTGCACTAGGTGCCCACACATAGCATGAAAAGAGGGTCCCTGTAAAGTGCAGCCCTACTTTTAACCGAATTAGGGTAGCTCGCCCCCATTGGTCGCTGCCCATGCCAGGCTGCTCCTCACAACAGCTGCCTGGCGTCTCGGCCGTTAGGCGCTGTGCTGTGCACGTTCCCGGAACAAAGCCTGGAACCGGAGTCTGGTGGGAGCGTGATCATGTTCCGGAACAATCCCTGCCCCGGAGAATTTACCGACTCACGATAAGATGGAGCCAGCAGGCCGACACAACACGGCAAATGGCGGGAGGGCAGGCTGACAATGGGACGATCACAGTGAAGGCTGGATCTCAGAGTTGTGGGTTGTACCAGCAAAGTCATCTCCTGGCTGCTGGAGTGGGATTTCACAGGGGTTCCTGCCAACCGGAGAGGAGATGAACTGGAAAACACGCAGAGTAGATGCTCCTTTTGGACGAGGAGCAGAGTGTGGTGGGAGGGACAGCAGGCATTCACAACCTCATTACATCCAAGCTGGCTGGCAGAGAACCTGGCCTGCCATCCCTTCCCATCGCTCATTCCCCAGGATGGTCAAAGTCAAATTAACCACGGCTTGAGTGCTCAGCGCGGGCAGAGCCATCCGGCTCTAATGGCGTGATCGCCGCTGATGGGCTTGGATGGGGCTGGCAGGCGAGGCCAGTCCCACAAAGAGATTAACCTTTTCCTGGCACAGAGTGGTTGTCCAAGCTGGTGGCTCCGGACCCTGCTTAAGCTTTCTGGGTTGGGTAGGGAGAGGGGAATGTCCCACCCCTTAGCATGCGGGTTGGGCATGTCTCCCTCATGACCACCATCCTCCTCCCTGGCTTTGGTTCGCTAGCTAGCATCTGTGCATGCAGCCTGTTCCAATGGCAGAGCAAAGGACAGAGCTGCGATTAGCTGCTTGGGCCATTTCCATCCGTTAGGAGCAGAGAGAAGAGGGGGGCTAGCTGGCAGAAAGCACCTCAGCCAGCTAAAGAGGTCTCTGGGGGACTCCCGATTTCCATGTGAAAGGGAGGGAGAGAGAGAGAGAGAGAGAAGTAATTACATGCAAGAGCCAAACCCCACTCCAGTAGCTGCCTGGACCTGGCAGCCCAGCGCGTGAGCCTGGAGGAGCTGGTAATGCTACAGGTGGCACAGTGCCAGGTGGTGGCCACTGCCTGTGTCTCTCAGGGACCACAGAGGCAGGAGGGAGTAGAAAGGACTGCGGTGTGATTTAGGGATTCTCTGAGCAAGATACCCCCTCTGTGCCCAACCGCGACGTTGCTGATGGAATAGGATTGCGTCCGAGCCTGCTTCCTCAAGAATGCCACGCTGTGGTGTCTTTCTCCAGTGCCCTGCTTGGAAAGCGGCATTGGGGTCGGCTTGGAGAAGAGAAGCAGCTTGTGCATCGCTCTTGAATCTGGAATCCTGATCCAGAAGCGTTGTGTGCAGACTCTGGAGGGAAGCACGTTGGCCGGAAGGATGGGTCTTTCAAAGGAAAAGGTGGGGAAATGCCCTCAGAACCAGCTGAGCACCAACATGCGACTGGCATGAAAACCACTGTGATCAGCAGTGCTGTCGACTCCCATGATTTTATGGCGAGTCTCCTGATATTTAGTATTTTACTTAAAGGCTCAGCTCCTGGAGTCATGTGAATGCAAGAGAACCTCAGCTTTCATTAGACAAACCAACAAAGTTTGTGTGTTTTCAGGGGAAAGCTTGAAAATGTGGCCTGAGGGGAGCCCTACAGCTCAACACTGGGACGGCAAAGAAAAACCCCTCACACGTTATTTTTTAAGCCAGTCTCATGATTTTGGGGCCTCACTGCTGATTTTTGAATGCTCAGGGTTGGCAAGGTCAGGTCAGGTCAAGAACACCTCAGCCTTTAAATGACTCTTGATTTTAAACCCTCTCTCTGGTAATAAGAAATAACTCCCGCGTCATCAACATCAATCTTTTTGTAGGGCCTACACAAACACTATTTTGCTTTTGACCATTACATCCCCACCACCTTTCTCTCCCACGGTTAACTGGCAGGCACTGCTTACAGAGCTGCGTGCACGGGGCTCGATCCTGCTGGCTCTGAGCGACTCTGGGAGTGGCCATCAGTGGGAGTTGAGTGCACTCAGCTCCGCCAGGTGCTGCGTCTGAACTGGGAAGGATCAGGCCCAGCCTGGCTGAAGTTGGTTCACAAACACAGCCAGCCAGAGCAAGCCGTGGATGTGGCTTGGGCACAGCTGGAAACGAAGGGTTAACAAGAAACCAGCCTTTATCAAATGCAAAATGACCCAATCAACAAGGCAAGCTTCCGTGCAGGCGTCACTCATAAAAAAGAGCAAAGAGAGAACCCTTGACATTCAAACTAAACATTGCAAGAAAATAATGATGTTTTTCTAACTGTTCTTGCTAGACACCCTTTTGGGTCCTTATCCAGCAGAACACGTAAATCCCTGAGCTTCCTCTCACTTTGCAATGGCTTTGAGGCCACGTACAGTACAGTCCTGCTATGGTACCTTAAAAAAAAAGCATCAAGCAGCACAAAGCAGGAGATACTCCCTAGATAGACAGATCGAATAAATCAGAGCTCAGCTGCCACTCAGCCAGCTGCAGCTGCAGTTTCACTGCCACCCAAATTCCACCCCTCCCAGTGACTGGTTGTGACGTTATTGATATAAATGGGGACCATATAGAACATGGGTTGCAACCAAGGTCCTGTAGTGGCACCAAACCTTGGGTAAAGGGGGTCATCTAAGGTGTCTAAGACCAGGTTCTGGGTTGCTGGTTATGATTATGCTGTCTGTATGTCTGCGTATCATTTTGTAGTTGAAGTTATAAGTATTGGCTCTGTAATGTCTGTATTCTGTATTATGCTCTGCCTCTGGGAAGTGTCCCAGACAAAGCTGATGTTAGCCCGGCATAGCTGGCTTGATGGCCCATTAAAGGGCCATCGGCTACACAATTGACCCATGGAGAGAAGGCAGACACGCCTTGTGACTCAGCAAAGTATGCAGGGACTGGCCCATGTGACTCCAGGCTCCATTTTGCTGTAAATTTCCACAGTGAAGACAAAGGGATTCTTACACCTGGAAAAGTCTATATAAGGCTAATGCCTCATCTCCATCTTGTCTTCAATCCTGCTTCTGACCTCTGGAAGGACTTTGCTACAAACTGAAGCTCTGCACGAAGGACTGTTGACCCATCCCAGCGGGGGATGTTCCAGAGACTTAATCTGAACCTGCAGTTTACTCCAGCACTGCTGCAAGCCTGAACTAAGAACTTTGCCATTACTGTATGTAATTGATTCCATTTAACCAATTCTACCTCTCATCTCTACCTTTTTCCCTTTGTAAATAAACCTTTAGATTTTAGATTCTAAAGGATTGGCAACAGCGTGATTTGTGGGTAAGATCTGATGTGTATATTGACCTGGGTCTGGGGCTTGGTCCTTTGGGATCGAGGGAACCTTTTTCTTTTATTGGGGTGTTGGTTTTCATAACCATTCATCCCCAGGACGAGTGCACTGGTGGTGATGCTGGGAGACTGGAGTGTCTAAGGAAATTGCTTGTGTGACTTGTGGTTAGCCAGTGGGGTGAGACCAAAGTCCTTTTTGTCTGGCTGGTTTGGTTGGCCTTAGAGGTGGAAAAACCCCAGCCTAGGGCTGTGACTGCCCTGTTTGAGCAATTGGTCCTGATTTGGCACTCTCAGTTGGGTCCCGCCAGAATCGCTCCGTCACACTGGTGCACAAAGGAGCTTTGTTTGGAAAAGACGACAAATACAGTAAACTGGAGGGCAACAATGAACCTCTGCCGGGAGCTGCTGGTGGGCTAGTTATGTTCTGGTGATGACAAACTCCGGGACCAGGTAAACACTCCGCCCCCGCTGTAAACACCCTTTGCTGCGACCCGTCATGGATGAGGGCTAAGGCTGGAGACTGCAAAGCCAACACTTATTGCAGCCTGGATTGTTTAGCAGCCTCAGCGGTGACATAAAATGCCTGGGTCTCTTGGAGTCACGGAGCAGCCCAGCACCCGCTGGTGATTGCCCGAACGTTCCCTCTTCCTGGAATTGGCTTAAACAACAACAAACAAACTTCAGACTTAGGAACAGCTCACTTGAGCCTGTAACTCAGTTTTTTCTCATTGTCCCCCCTGCTTTGGAGAGAGACTCAACCCTTTTATGCTCACAAACTGCAGCTAATAAGACCCAGCTGGTCTGGCAGCTGGACACACGGAGGTTCTCGTCTCACCAGAAGCCTTTGGAAGGTGATAGCTGAGGTACCCAGCAGTTTACTCTCCAGAGGGCCCTGGTACTAGCCCGTATGCATAGCAAGGCCCTGTTACTCTGTTGGGGAATGAAGGAGCCCGTGGCAATTCTGTAAGAGGAGATTATTTCCCCCAGGATCCTTGGCCGAATGTTCCTCTCCCCACACATCCTGCTGCCTGCCCCCTCTTCCACTCGCTTTCAGCTTCCAGCCCCCTGCAAGGGAGACAAGGCACAATTCAGAATGGCTCAGCAGAGGGCAGCGTGCCCTGGAGGGCAGTGCAGGCCCTTCATTGCATTGAAACCCGGGAGCCATTGACGCTGGCCGTGTATCGCTTGGGAAGCACTTGCTGCTGTGGAAACGTGACCAGATTTGTGTGTAATTGTTGAAAGAAAATGTTTCCCCAACGGCTGGGGAAGCTCCAAACCGTTGGGGTGTGGACAGCCACTAAAAATCCCAGCGCTGCACTGGGTTTGGAAAGGCAGTAACCCAAGATCACCCCGTTTCACCTCCTTCTGCTTCGGCACGACCACGTCCCAGATCCTGTGTCACTTTCCAGGCCCAGATCCCAACTTAAGGGCTCTCCTGCTAGGCCACTGACCTCCCCCCTGCCCCTGCTGCGCACGCACTGCTCTTGAGATCTGCAACCACGCCCATATTCTCCCTGCTGGGAAACCTGCCGTGGCTGTAACGATTTCCGTGATTTGCCTTCCCCCTCCTTTGCGCCCAAGTCGTTCAGAGAGAGAAACAAGCTTCCGCCTCCGCCCACAAATGGCCTCTAATCGCATCCCGCAACCTGTTGCGTGTGCTAATTTGCTGGATATTCCCCGTGATTCCTCTCCCACCACCCAGCCTCTAAAACTAATGACTCATCCCCAGCACGGCCATTTGTTTGGGCTGGCTTCAGACAGACTAATGTTTTTAATGGCACATAATCATTTTTCAGAAGTCATTTGATGCCACTAATCATCTCAGTAATATGCCACCATGGAACGTGTAATGACATTCTGATACTCGGCTCTTCCCTAAGTAATCTATATTTTACCACATCTCTCTGCTTAATGATACTTACCACTGTTAATAAATGGCTACTTAGGCTCTTTTTTTTTTCCTGAGGGCGATAATTTCGGATTAAAATATAGAAATGGCAAAGTGAAGTCATGGATCAAGCGTTTGGGGTTGTTTTCCCCGGCCTCTCAAACCAAACCACCCTGGGCTGCCATTTTAATCTCTTTCTCCTTGGTCTGACTAATGGCATCATGACGTATCGCCTGGCAGAGAGGAGAAACGAAGCCCTCGGATTGGTGCGCCGGATCACCGAGCCGGGAGAGTAATAGAACAGTAGTTTTCCTGCTCGTAACTTATTAGCCACTTCACTAAATTAACGAGTGTTAAAAAAAAGGAAGAAGTTAAAATAAAACATTTTGTAATGAAATTTTATAATTGCAGCAAGAGGTTCTTCCTGGCATTGTGCCTAACTTCTTGGGGATAAATTAGTGCACTGTTATTCATGCTCTAACTCATCTTATTGCTTAATTAAAGGGACGCTGGCAGTTTTAAAAAACCACAGTTCTTTTAAAGAACAAATCTTCCCTGTGTTGCTAATAGCACCTTAGATTATTAAAAGTGAATGAACTTTAAACATCAAACATACTATTTGTGCTACTAGTCTGATTTATTTGGATACATTTCGGAGCACGCTAAATGCTTTAGAGACAGATTTGCAAACACGATCCCAGCCCCAAAGAAGTTATAATCTAACCGCCTTATCTAGCAATCCTTGCTCTCCTGGCTACTATTGCTCCCTGCCCCAGAGAGCTCACCATTTTTGTGTGGTTGCACATTATTCCCAAATGGCTGCTGTCCAGCGCCTAGCACAATGGGGTTTGGCTTTTAGGTGCTACTGTGATACACATAATTAGTAATAATAGTATTACCTCCATTTACTTCCATGGGGTTAGTTGCAGGAGTAAGGAATACTCACATGAGAAAAGAGAGCAGCACTGGGCCTTAAATAGGGAAGATAAAAATAAAACAGAGGCTGGGAAGTGACAAAAATTCATTCACTTTTTGCATTTCTCCCAGCTCAGACCATGCAAGCAGTCTAGTCTGTTTCACTTTTGGTTATGGTCATTGTCGAGTCAATTTCACTTCCAAGGACTCACCCTAGCCCAAGGTTGCTATGCTTCAGTCACAAACACCTTAGGGGAATGATTATTTTTATGGGAGGGTGGAACTGTTGCCACTGGGATTAAACACAAAGGGAAGGAAACATCTCAGTGGGTCTAAGAACTTGCTTTTAAGTAGTTGAAATTTTGGGTCAAGTTTGACCTAACAGAGACCAGCAGATAGATGTTTAAAGTCTGGGCTAAGCAATCATGGAACATCCTTGGGGATTATCAGCTGAAATGTAAGTATATATGGTTCCTCGCAGACAGGGCACCTTCAGCTGTTGGTAATTAAGAATTCTCTTTCAGCTGGAAGATGTGGGTTCTAGTCCCCTGTGTATGTGATTTATTTAGCAACGGTGTCTGTTGTCTACAACATGTATTTCATGCAAACCCCACAGTGAACAAATTGTTATGGGGCATTTGCATTGGGCACCATCAGGAACTCGGCATTCACTCTTCACAGTAGATAAACCCACGTCAGCGTCTCCCATGTTAACTATACAGGACCAGGGTGTAGCTAATGACCACCCGAGGGCAAGGAGCCAATGGCAGAACACAGGGCTACGGGTGGAAGCTGGAGCTAGACAAATTCAGACCAGCAACAAAAAGCACATTTTTTAGGGTGAGGGCAACTTACCAAGGGACGTGGTGGGCTCTCTGTCACTTGAAGTCTTTAAGTCAAGTCTGGGTGTCTCTCTCAAAGAGACGCTGTAACTCAAACCGAAGTTTTGGGCTTGATGCAAGAACTGCTCGGTGAAATGGTCTGGCCTGTGTTACGCGGGAGGTCAGACTAGATTATAATGGTCCCTTCTAGCTCTAAAAGACATGGATCTACGAAGGGCTGCCGTTGTGGCTCTCTCAGGGTAGCTAATGCTAAAGAGAACTTTGGTGCCTTAATCCCGGTGAAGTGCCAGGTCACACATCTCTGGCCAGGCTGGTGCAGAAGGAGGATTACCTTTGCTTACAATTGTAATCTGGGAGTAATTACTTGCTGTGCTCATTGGGAGAATACTAACCAGCCTGGCCGGCTCTCTGTGACTCTCCTGCAATAGGGACAGTCGGCTCCAGCACGTCCTTGCACATTCAGCAGAGATGGATGGTACCAAGCACCGACCGCTAAACAACAGGGGACACCCCTCCCCGTAGAGTGACCCTCCTCCAGAACCAGTTGTGGGTCCCCACGTCACGCTCTCCTCTCCTCTCCCCACTCCACTCCCCCACCCACTGACTTTTTCAGTAGCGATCAGGACAATCGTTCTGACTTTCCTGGACAGTCAGCCCTCCAGCGACTAATTCGTATTGACATCAGTGTTGGCCCGATGCCAGGGCCCTCTGGGGACCAGCCCTGATAGCTCAGGAAGGAACCCCAGCCCTTCCTATACAGGTGCCCTCCATCCTGCATCCCGCCTGACTGACATGCACATCGGCTGGGGGCATGAGGCCTTTTCGGGAGCTGCACAGCCAAGCCGCAGTTATCACACAGTGCCGGAGGAGGAAGATTCACTGCTATTTTGCCCCCTGCTGTACACGCAGCTCTGGCTGGGATGCCGCCTGTAACGCGGCGTGCGCTCACTGCTGGTCAGCCCGGGAATTAGCTCAGCCCAGCCTCGGAGCGCCTCCTGCTGGCTGGTATCTCCCTACCAGTACCTGCTTCCTCGTCACTCTCCACCACTGTACTGCAGGCCCTTCAGGGCCCCTTATCTTGGGGTGCTGCCCCGCAGCAGCACACTCTGGGTCTCCCCTCTCCCCCTAGACCCACCTCGCCTCAGTGGCTACTGCCAGTCGTCATCTAGCCCCTTTCTCTGGGGCAAACTGCCGTCTGTCATGGCCACTCATCATTGGCAAGGGGGTTGGACCTGCTGCCGTTCTAGCCCCAGCTGTCTCCCTGCAGCCCCAGTACCTCCTTAGGCCTTCCTGCCAGGCCTCACCTGGGGGGGTCGCCAGGCCTGAGCTCCCCAGCTCAGCTTGTCCGTTCCCCAGCACCGCTCTGTCCAAGGTGCCCTGTCTCTCCCAGGCAGCCTGGTCCTTCCCACGCCAGGGCTGGAGTGAGACTCTCTAGGCTCCCTACTCACGGCTGTCCCCTGGCCGAGCTAGCCGGGCCTGTGGCCAGCTCCCCAGCCCATCTCCCTCAGCTGCTCTCACTCCGTTTATCCCAGGAGCAGGGGAACCGCCCATTTCCAAGACGTGCTGGTGTGCAGAGACTCGGTGTCTGGGGAAGGCAGACTGACGGCCAGCGGGGTGGAATTACTGGGCCCTGGAAAGGGGGCAGCGCACAGAGCGGCTGCCCTGGGGGGTCAGCGTTCCAGCAGGGAAAGCAGGAGCGGGGAGGACCCCAGGAGAAGCTAGAGGCCTGGGGAACCCAAGCACAGGCTGCAGGGAAGCAGCACAAGGGACTCGGGGCTAAGAAGCGGCCCAATGGATCAGCAGCGTCTGAGGGAGCAGGCCTGGCTGCTCAATACAAGGTCCCTGGGCTGCAGCCCAGAGCTGAGGGTGGGCCCGGGTCCCCCTCCCAGCCCTGAGGAGGATCTAGTGAGCCCATGGCGGGGCTGTGTACTAGCCCTGGAGGCTGGGCCAAGGAACAGCCCAGCTGAGGGCAGACGGATCTTGCACTTTTGTTCCCGGAAGGGGAGCGACGTTAAAGCGACCTGGCTGAGTCTGGGGAAGAGGCCGCCCGCCGCAGGGCCTGGAGCAGCCGACAGCATGGGACACGAGAGAGGAAAGCCGGCTATGCCACTCCCAGGCAGGAGGGGACGCTCCAGGGGTGAGTCATTCTTCCACACCTGGTTGTTATTTGGGCAAAGAAACCCAGAAACATGCCAAGCACTGGGCAGAGATGGATCAAAGCAGAGGACGTCCTGTTTGCTCATCTGGGTGACCTACCATCTGCAACCCACCCTCGGTGGTCAGACCACCCCTTGATTAGTATTCCCTCCCTTCCCATGCCCACGAACAGCCCTGCTCAGGCTTCAGACACTGGCTGGTTAACTCCCAGCTTTGATCCTGGTAATTCCCACATCTTCCCCTAACTCATAAGGAAGGACACTGTATCAAAGCTAAACCCCCTGCACTTCTCCTGGTCCAGCGTCCTCCCTGCTATCCCCGTGGAGCACACAGTCTGCCTGACCCATAGGGTTCCGGATGGCAGAAAGCTGGAATGACGAAGCCGGGGCTTGCAGTGCGCCGTGCCCATGTGGACGCTGACATTTTGGCCATTCAGTCTTCATCTGCCAGGGAATTATTAACTGTCTGGTCATTCAGTCAAATGCCAAGATTGGGACTGAGGTATTACATCTTCCAATAGGTCAGTTCCAGTTCACGCAAGCAGCAAAAGGTCTTGTTAGTGTCTCTGCCATTAACCAATCCGTACGCAGGTAATTTGCTCTGCTCTCGAAATGCACAGTTAAATGACTCATCATTATCTTATTAATGAAATCGGGGCTGGAAATGAAGTAGAGGAGGTGCTTAGGCATGGAAGCAATTTCAGAGCGCGGGGACGAGCTTTGGAGATTGCTGTTTATCATGATCAGTGGCGCATTCTCACGCTCTGACCCCTCCCTTTCTCCTCTTGTCCGCCTCAGCTACCTCTCCACTCCCCCTCTGCACCCTCCGCTTCCACTCCCCCAGGTACCACCATTCCCGTCTCAGATGCAATTCACACTGAATAGAAAACTCTCGGCATTCGGAGCCATTGCCTGGTTTCTCTGCCCCCAGCTCTGCTTTACAGGGAAAACGAAGGCTCTGGGTTCTTGCTGACCAGCACATGCTCCTCCGATCAGACTGGATAACACCCTGTCTGGAATCAACTCTGTTGCCCTCTGTACCTGTTGCTGTACATTGGTTCTGCTGATTGCACTTGTACACGTCAGCTTCCAGCACCCAGCACCCAGACATCACCACCCTCCACAGCAATGAACAACAATGCGAATGACGCTCTCTCCAAAGGCAGGGCACATGCAAAGGGCTCCAAAGGATTTCCAAGTGTGTATCTTCCAACCCCAGCGGCATCCATTTGTGATCAGGACACATACAGCCCTAGAACCTACCAATGGTGTTGTACTAGTACAAATGCTTGTGAGAAACCCAGGCTTGTGAGTGCATAGTTGTGACAAACAAATTTGGATTGGGTGCCTGCGACTATGCCTAACAGAAACCTGTGAACTGAGAGCTAGTGCAAGGTTATAAGAACGGCCACACTGGGTCAGACCAATGGTCCATCTAACCCAGTGTCCTGTCTTCCGACAGTGGCCAGTGCCAGGTGATTCAGAGGGAATGAACAGAACAGGGAATCATCAAGTGATCCATCCCCTGTCGTCCAATCCCAGCTTTTGGCAAACAGAGGCTAGGGATACTCAGACCATGGGGTTGCAGCCCTGCCCATTCTAGCTAACAGCCATTGATGGACCTATGCTCCACTAACTTATCTAGTTCTTTTTTGAACCCTGTTATAGTTTTGGCCTTCGCAGGCATACTCTGGCAAGGAGTTCCACAGGTTGACTGTGTGTTGTGTGAAGAAGAACGTCCTTTGATTTGTTTTAAACCTTCTGCCCATTAATGTCACTGAGTGACCCCTAGGTCAGTTCAAATAGAGCTGGGAGTAGAACCAGGTCTCTAATATGACAGACTCTCATCCAGTCTGAGGACAGAAAAGGCACCATGTGAGTTACGTGACCAGCTACAACTAAGCAATGCCGCGTGCATGGCATACCAGTGAATAGATTACTTCTATCTCAGTAGCACCTAGGGGCTCCAGCCGAGCTCCGGGCCCCATTGCACAAGGCGCTGCCAGACCCAGTCCCTGCCCTGAAGAGCTGGCAATCCGCACCGCCTCTCAAAGGAGAGTTGTGAAACATTTCATGTGAGTAGGATAAATCAATGTAAAACCTGCCACCCAAAGAAACCAAAACAAAATCCCTCCAGTAAGTGTTTCCATCTCACCTGGAACATTGTAACTGCATTTTCCAACACAGCCTGTGGTGTTGGCTGTACAACCTGACACCTCCGAGGGGCCTTAAAGTGCCGAACACCTGCTCGCCGCAAATCACGCCCCCCAGTGTCTTAGGTTGGACACCCCAGAATCGAGGCACCCAAAATCACTAGTCCCTCTGGAAAATCTTGACAAACCTTTGTGTCGTATTCCCTCTGGACTAGTTTATCCAGCCCTAATTGGATTACTGTCCAGTGCCTGTTTCTTGCTTGGCGACCCAGAGCCATTGAATTTGAAAAGTGATTGCGTGCATCAGTTCTGCACGTTTCAGAACCAAATCGCTTCGTACGCCAACCCGAGTCCTGGCGCCAGCCGCCGCCAAAGGGAACCATTCCGAAAGCTTTGCTCTTCATTGTACATGTTGAAATCACGGACGGGGCGTCTCCTCCTGGTGTTGAGTATCAGAGCTGCCAAATCCAGTTCGAGCGTCTCCTTCTTTCAGACCGATTCCAGATTGCTGCCTTTTGCCACTCAGAGCTGGGACTGTGCTGAGAGCCCATGTTTGACTAAGTGCATTATTCAGCCAACAAACCGAGAGGTGAGATGCTGATTAGAGAAGAATTTAAAATGTGCTTTCATGCCTACAGGTTCTGCCGGTCTCGTTTAGTGCCTGTGAATGCTGTAATTAGCCAGTGGCTTCAATTGAGATATGACATATTATCCTTTCCAGTTAATTACGGTTCCTTTTATTCATACACCAGCATTTCACGCTAGATGGGTGATAGTGCCGGTAGCCCAGGTGTGACCACACCTGGAATTCTGTGCTAAGGGATGGGCCCTGCAGTATAAAAAGGACACAGAAAACAAAACATAAAAATCCCCTGAAGGGCCTGAGAGCAGGACTGGAGGATGAGACTGACGAATTTATAGGACTGTCATTGGACTGGCGCCTCCTCCTGGTCACTCTGAGGATTAGCCCAGGGACCCTGTAAATAGCAGCCTCCTGCGGTGTCTCTTTAATGTCTCTTGATACTGCTCTATTTCCCTGGAGGTTTAGAGGTTTTTAAGGTCAGGCTTGACAAAGCCCTGGCTGGGATGATTCAGCTGGGGAGTGGTCCTGCTGGGAGTGGTCCCGAGGTCCCTTCCTACCCTAATAGTCTATGATGATTCTAAGAGCCACTTCCCCAGGGCCCCAGCACCTTCTTCACCCTCTCCTCCAGATACTCAGTTGCTCAGTCCCACAGCCAGCCAGGAGCTCCCTCTTACTCCCCCAGTCCCTGCCAGCAGCTGCTCTGTCCAAGGTGCATAGTTTTCTCAGCCCTCCAGGGCCACATTCCTTACTCCTTGAGCTCCCAGCAGCAACTGACCCACTCTGGCCCTGCAGCTCCTTTTATGTGAGCCCCCTGGGCCTTGATTGGCTACTCCTTATGGCCTCTCCCTGATTGGTTGCTTCCCACGCAGCCTCTTTGGGCCACTTGGAGGACTTGCCTTCCGAGACAGGGCATGGCTAACCCTTTCCATGCCTGTGTAGGGTAGGCACCACTTCTCAGAGAACCTCCTTTACAAGTGTGTACAAATTGTGTGTGTACATCTCTTTGGGTGCCCAGGTGCCATGCTCACATGTGCAATTGCATCTATCAATGCCTTGATGGAAATGAAATGAGTCGTAGCCCCAGGATGTGGGAGGACGAGGAGTCACGGCCAATGTAGGAAAATGTCAACTAGAGGTTAAGGAAAAGGTTTTATGATCAGGAGCAATTGTAAGGTGGAATCAAAGGAGGTGGAGGAAAACTCTTTACTGCAGATAGTCAATTTACACTGTGAATTCTCTGGGGCAGGGACTGTCTCCTACTCGGACAATCAGGGTCATTAGGCACTGCCCTAATGCTACTAATAAACAATAACAGGCATAAATATTCAAGAATGATGTAGGGAGTCAGGTTGGATGTGTGATGGGTTACCCCTCCACTCCGGGCTGCCAGCTGATGTACGAGGGTCCCACTGAGCCCACCCGTTCTTCCACCAGCCTGAGCTCCCTCACCCTGTCCTGCAGTGCCCGGCCCTCAAGCCTCCTCTAGCGCGCGCACAGGTAGGGCCACACCCAGCTGCAGAAGGACCCGGACACTGAGATCAGCTCTGTGTGGGAAGACTCAGCTCAGGGATTGCCCAGCCCTCAAGTGCACCCCCCCTCTGGAGTGCAAACCCCAAATTGTATTGTCTTGTGCTGCACAGAAAACTGTACAGCGCAAGCTCAGGAAAATCGCCCCCTCCCTCAATGTGGAGGAAGAGCTGCACAGCTTCCCCCATCCCCCAGCTATGAATTGCACAAAGTGGTTAATAGAAAACAAAAACAAGTTTATTAACTACACAGGACAGATTTTAAGTGATTATAAGGGATAGCAAACAGATCAAAGCAGATTACTGAGCAAATAAAGCAAACACACCAACTAAGCTTAATACACTAAAGAAACTGGCTACAAATAGTCATTTCTCACCCTAAATGTTGTTTTAAGCAGGTTGCAGAGATTCTTGAAGACGAACTTCTTCTGCTTGCAGCTTAGAATTCCAGCTATTCCCGTCACGGGCCAGACACCTTCTAGCCTGGGTCCAGCTCTTCCCCAGGTCAGTCAGGTGTTTTTAGCAGTCATCTTGGGCGGGGATTCAGTGAAGAACTGACCCTGATTCACTCACTCCCCAGCCTTAAATAGGATTTACAGATGGTGGGAATCCTTTGTTTCCCAGTTTGGTCTCTACCCCTTTTGTGGAAAAATACTAGCAGGCCAAGATGGGGTCCAGTACCAGGTGACATGATCACCTGACCCTGCAGTGTCAAAGCTGCATCCCAGGAAGCTTCTCAGGAAAGTAGGAGATTAGCATCTTCAAAGTCTTATTGTCCTTCCTAATGGCCTATCCAGGCTGATTGCCTGCTGTCTGGTGGGCATTCCCAAGGTGCAAACACTTTTGCAGTTGATACATAGTCCACATTCCTAACTTCCGATACAGAAATGACACACGCATGCAAATGGGATAATCATATTCAGCAAGTCATAACCTTTCCAATGATACCTCACATGACCCATCTGGAATAAAACATCTCGTAGGTATGCCATTCATATCCTAGCATATCTCTGTGAAGAACATGGGGCATAGTGCCACAGGATGTTTTCCCTTCTCCACTCTTTTAATTTACTGATACGTAAATTAAGTGAGAAGTTTCCAGAGACCCAGGAAGTTTCCAGAGACCCAGGAAGTGGGGGAAACAAATCCACCATGTGGTTGCAACAGCTACTAGACAAATCCAAGGAGGAGAGAAAATCGAAGCCACCCTGCTCCCATGAGAGAAGTGGCTGCAGGCTGTAAGAAAGCATGCACAGATCATCCTCCATGAAAGATACAGCCTCATGGGACTGGAACACATGGGTGAGCTGTTCATAGACTGGATAAACACTGACCTGCTGTGTAAACTTGGGCAAGTCAGTCCCACTCCCTGTGCCTCGGTTTCCCCTTTCACCCCTTGTCTGTCTGGTCTATTCAGACTGAGCTCTTCAGGGCAGGGACTGTCTCCTTCTGTATGTATGTACAGCTCCTAGCACAGCGGAGTCCTGATTCCATCTGGGTCTCCAGGCACTACTGTACTACTACTAGTCTAATATACAGTAGAGAATTCAGTGGTGGGGGAGGGAAGGGTGTGGAACAAGGTGACCTAAGAGCTTTTCAGCCGCTGGTCTCTATGATACTGTGTGTGCCTCCTTATTGGTCTCTATGCAGTATTTGTTCCCTCTCCACAGACCTGACCTGCCTGATAATATTTATCCTGTAACCCAGTGGATCCAAAACCATTCAGGCCAGTTACTGGGCTGGTTTTTACCAGGCTAAGATTTTCACTAAACCATCCACGTAGCCCTCATCACCTCTCATTCAGTTGCATGAGCCGGAACCGGCCATAGAGCTTGGGATTCTCCATGTAGAATAGGCTTGGAACGGCACAAACGCCATCCCAGAGCAGGCTGTGCCCAGCTGAGCAAGAGGCAGGCAGCAGCTGTGCACTAGGCACACAGATGTTCATGTCTACTCGTGAGAGGAGACAACAGGGGCCAGTCAGAAAAAGTCCAAAGGACCAGGTCGTGTGCCAGCGGAGAGGGGCCCGGGCTTTGCCCTGCACTCATTAACAGTGAGCTCAGCAAAGCAGTTCTGTAAAGAAACCCGTGAATAAAATCCAAGTAGCTTCAACAGCAATAAAAATACAAAGCGCAAATCCTGCACTGGCCTTCCGCCACCTTGTGCGTGACACGAGCTAGATTTGGTTGAAAAACAAAAACGCTTTTGGTGAATCGTGTCATTCGCTCCCCAGACAACGGAAATCAGCTGTCGTGACTGGCGCTCGTTGAGCTGTTTCTCACCAGGAAGCCAAAGGGTGAAGAAGCAGATTCCACAACATTCACTACCGTCGCTGTCCCCTCCTTTTGTACTGGCATCTCATTATGTTCGGCTTTTCTATACGAGGCTACTTAATGCATGAATTAGAGTTTGCAAAGATCGTGTACACAATGGCTTCCAATCTCCTGTGAAGGTAAATGGAGGATGAGACCTAGCAAAAGCTGCCAATTACTTAAAGAATATAGTCACGGCAACACCATTAATGTAATGGCAAGGAAGGATTCCAGAACCATTCACTCCAGGCTGTTCAATATTACAATTAATGTCGCAAAGTTGCCTTCAGTACCCAGCTCCTCTTGCTGAGCGGGGGATAGGTTTGGGCTATTAACCTTCTCAGTGTCAAGGTGTTCCAGCTCTCATCTGCAGCTTAATTAGTCTCCAAGGTAATATAACAAAAGCCCACTTCACAAGGAAAGATGTGTAGGCATCACTGACTCCTCATAAGTGGAGCCGCTCTAAAACACACTGCAAGGAAGACTTTGAAAAGGAGTAAAAGCAGGTGCAGGAGGTAGATGTGTTGCTTTAGAGGCACATGCTCTCAGAGAGAGAGATACCAGGGGGGCACTGGCTTCCTGATCAGAGAGGGCCAGTTTCAAAATGGGTGCCACTTTCTCGGCATCAGAGAGCAGGGTTGGAGCGGGAGGAGGTCCAGAATTGCAGCTGTGACTGCTTTGGGGTGGGCATGCTAGAGAGGGCAAGGTGGGGGATTGGTAGCCCAGCCACAGGCCAGGCTCTGAGCTCTCTGTTCCCACAGCTTGGACTCCGGCCCTGCTTGGAAACCATAAAGAGGCAAAGCGTGCTCTGAGCAGGGGTGTGCAGATAGGCAACGCGTCGGATCCCAGCTGACGTCAGAAGCTCTGTGTGTGGCAAACAGCTTTCTGTTGAGGGCAGGGTCCGACCAGGCTTGGCACGCATCCGGGGCCATGTTTAGCCTCCAGAGCTGTCCTGGGTTTGGGTACAAGCAGAAGTGAAGAGCTAAGAGGAGCTGAGCACTGAGCACCACCATCCCTGGCACACTTGGGAGAGAGCTCTAGGTATCTGGGGGCACGTACCACCCTGCTGGAAACCAACACAACAGCCAGTCAGTCAGTGAGAGCCATTCACCCAATGTGCTCAGCCATTCTTCATTTGTGCCTGTTAGCATGTGCCCCCCAGACCCTTTCTATGGTGTCTAGTTATACGGGCACTAGAAACTGCCTGTGCCAGACTAGCATCTTCCCCCCTCCGTGCTACTCCCAGGGAGATACTGGAGTGACAGGGAGGGAGCCCTGTGCCCTCTGCATGGCAGCCTCAGGCACGTTAGGATGAGCCGCTCCTCCGTTGCTGTGTGCCCAGCTCCATGGGTTCTCCGCGGGAGCCAGCGAAAGCTCTCCGCTTGCCTGTGTTGCCGAATTCAGTCACGTAGAACTTGGCGCGGGAGCTGTCTCCCACTTGCATTGTGTGGGGCTGAGCAGAGAAAGGTGCTAATAAGACAGAGTGCTAATTAATTGCAGCACAAGCTCACCGAAGAGCCCTTGGAAGAGTTCCGGCTGTCAGGCTGAACGGCAAGCCGAGATGCCGCTGTCTCGAAACGGCTCCATTCCAGATCTCAGATCATTAGGAGAATGAGAGCCTGCAAATGAACAGAGGGCCCCCCGCCTCTGAAGGGGAATCAGCCTCACAACTCCCTTCCGGCCCCCACGGCTCATCCTGTCATTGTGCAGTGACTGTCAGCGTGGGTGTTAGGGGAGGGAAGCCAGGTTGAAAGGACTCAGCGGGGTGCTCTAGCCCTCTCACCTTCTCTGTGGATCAGGACACGTGACACGCACCAAACGGTGGGTTACTCACCACGCACTGTGCATGCCTGGGCCACGCTAGCATTAATGCATGAGACAGAGCCTTAAAATCAGCCCCGTTCCCTCGCCCTCAAACCCAGCCATCTGCGGCACTCAGCTGCCAGCCAGCTCCAGCCCAGTGGTGGCTTTTCCTCTCCATGGTTCTGTGTTTTGTCCCCTTCTGCAAATCACTTTGAACAAGGTCGGAACAAGGCCTCCATAGCTGGTGTGACTCTCAAGGAGTCACTCGGTCTTCTCTAGTCATCGTTCCTAATTAATTAAAAAGTAATTACGCACGGATTCGACTTTCATTATTTCTGCTCCCCCCCATGGCTGCCAGGATATTGCTTTCTTGTCTCGTTGGTGCTCCGTCTCTAGGCTGGTTTGCTACAAAGGGTTTAAGCATCTGGGACTGAACTCAGCACTGGAGTCCATGGCATTACCACGGAGGAGACATTCACCCCCGTTGTTGTTATGGCTCAATGGGTAGCAGTCTCGTTGCCGAAGCAGAAGGCCAGAGGTTCAAGTCACAGGATAAGAAGGGGCTTCAGACCAGACCCTGTAATGCAGCAGGACAAGGGCTGTGAGGTGAGAGCTGCTGTACGTCTTAGATGGGACGTTAAATTCAGGCTCCTTTCTTGTTCCGCCCACGTCCTGAGGCCTGTTTTGAAAGGATTCAGAGGTATCCCCGGCTTCCTCTGACACTAGAACAGGCTGTAAAGCTGCTCCAGGTGCCAGGAACCCATTGACAAGTGTAGGCTGCCTGCTGCTTTTTGCCCCACACCAGAAGTTCTCAACGTTTTTCAAGGCTCAGACCACATTTTAATACAGAGATTGTCTCATGAAGGCTCTTCTCCCCTAGGTGACTCGGGGTTCCCTTTCCTGGCCCTACGCAGTCCCATAACATACCTGTGGCCACAACACAAGAATGGTCTGCGGTCTGGAAAACCTGTCGCATACTGAGAGACTGACAAAGCGCCTTCTATTTCATTTAGTCCGGAGAATGTTACGAGGTGACTTGCTCACAGTCTATAAGCACCTACACGGGGAAGAGCTTTCTGATAATCAAAGGTTCTTTAATCTAAGCGAGAATGATCTAACGAGATCCAGTGGGTGAAGGCTGAAGTTAGGCAAATTCAGACTGGAAATAAGGTGCGAATTTTTAACAGTGAGAGTAATTACCAATTGGCCACGCCTAGGGAGGAGTGTGGTGGTCACTGGTTTCTCCATCGTTTTGGGTCTTCAAAGGAAGACTGGACGTCTCTCTCTCAGCTACAGCTCACTCAGAAGTTACGGAATCACTGGGTGAGGTTCTCTGCCCTGCGTCATGCAGGAAGTCAGACTAGATGGTCATAATGGTCCTTCTGGCCTTGAAATCTATGACTCCATGAATGACACCAATTGCTTGTACCGATCAGAAGCACCGGGCAAGGGCTCAGTGTCCTTTCAGCGTCTTTTTAACGGACGGGAATAAAGGAAGAGACAGCGTCAGGTGAGCACCCAGCCCCAAGTGCTCCATGAACTTGTCTGGGGACCTCCAGCATCACACAGTGGCTGTGGTACTGGTGTCCGTCTCACCACGTGTACCTTGAGCATGACAGGGGCTATGGACACCCTTGTCGGTCTCCCCGCTCAGGCTATAGAAGCTGGAGTACGTTTTATACAGGAGGAGGCAAGGATGTGCCATCCCAGAGGTGTCTGTGGAACGAAGGGTTCTTCCATTGACAGGTGGAAGGGCGGAGGGCGAGTGGCAGGGAGGTGCCCATGCAAACAAGCAGCCTACGCGTAAGGGTATCTACCCCTTAAAGAGCTCTCTCGTCTTCTGCGGCGCCCGTCTTCTTGCAGTGTGAGCACTCTTCGCTAGCAAGAAGAGTTGTAGGAGAGGGATCTTTACTGGGGATGCAGAGGGGCTGGTGTCACATGTTTGCTAGCAGCCCGGCTACCAGCCTGCCCCTGGTCTCTCACCAAAGTGGGTCCCTCCTGAAAGCTGACCTTCTTTCCCCTGTTCCACTTTCCCTCGTACAAGCATCACATGTCATTAAGAGGTGTCAAAGTCCATCCCAAATGCAAGTGTTTCACCGGGAACAGGGGCTGGGGTGGCACCAGTCCTGGGGGGAGGGACCATCTGAGCATGGTCCGTTTAATCTTTCCCCTAGCTGGGGTCCCGCTGCTGAAAACGGGCTGTCCCCTGCACCCCATAGTCTGATGCGGTGATGAGTGGGCTCCCGTGTACCGGCTGATAATCGTAGAGCTGGCAATAGTCACATGTTGTTTGAGGGTGTCTATCAAGGAGATGTACCCAAGCGATCCCATCTGATGGGACATCCTGTCTCCCCATGTACTTCTCTGACCTCCAACAGCGACATTAGCAAATTTCTCCTAGCGAGGCAGTGGCCCCTCACAGAGATTAAGGGAGAGAATTATTTCAGGAGTGGGTGGGTCAACTTTTGTGGCCTGCATCTTGCGGGAGGTCAGACTAGATGATCATAATGGTCCCTTCTGATCTTAAGTTCTATGATTCTATGAGATTATGTGACTCCCCCAGGCAGGCTTATGGCAGGGTCAAGGAGTGAATCTAGGCCTCCTGACTCCCGTTCACAAGATCATCCTTCCCCTTGTCCTGTAACTGAGACTCAGACCGGAATCCTTGTAACTCACATGCAATGTCTCTCTGACGAGGCTCCCCCGGGATGAGCCGGCACAGGCATCACAGCTAGGAGCCTCTCTCTGCAGAGCTCACAAGCTTTGCCCATTCCCTCTTTGCTACTGTGCTAATGTGTCCACTCCTCCAGCTGAGGCTTTGTTCTCTTCTGAGCTTCAAAACAAATAACCAGAAAGGAGAAAAAAGGGCAAGTTTAACCGCAGCAGGGGGAGAGAAATCCATCATTTCAAGGGTGTTTGTTTTGTGCCGGTACCAACAATAGACATGGAAATAAAAAAAACAAAAAACCTTGCCACGGCTCTAACTCCTCTTCAAGGCTGGAACTAGCTTAATTTTACAGTCTCGGCGTGTCAGGGACACTGCTTATTGCAAGTGCCTTCGTTGTCATCTTTCAAAGGAGACCCTGGGGCCATCTTGGTTTATCTCCATTTCAAAGCAGCACAGGGAATGATCAAAAAGTCAGCCCAACAATAGAAATAAAGTCACGGAGCAGCAGGCAAGATTCGGGTTTGATTATGTTAATTACAAGCAGGCAGAACCGGCCTCTTTTCACTGACTTTCAAAGACATGGATGTTTCAGTTCTCACACGCCCTCGTTCCACTCAGAAGTGAAGCAGGCTAATTCCCTCTAAGTCGGAGGGTGCATGTTTCTAAACATCCTGCAGGGATGGCTCGGCGTGCAGCAGGAATGCGGTGGCCCGCTGCAGTGCTTCACATAATTACTGCACGCGGGAGGATGTTTTATTTAGGGGCGTGCCAACAGAACAGACCACTGTGTGAGTCCTATATGCTCCCACGCCCCTTGTATTGCTCTGAAACCTCCATCGGCTGCAGAGCATTCTGGGTAACGACCAGGAATTGGATTGGGTGGAACAAGGAGCCAGTTTGTCTATGATAGGTCGATGAGTTGGGCATCCTTACTGCTGGCCCTAAAGAATTCAAGTTTAATTAACAACCCCCCTGCCAAACAATAGTTTGTGTCCTTCTTGGATGGGAAGAAAACTCGTGAGCATGCGGCCGGGCCCTGCTGTCTTACCAAGCCTGCAGACGTCCAGCCAGAGGCGTGGGTATGGGCAGCAGCGTAACCCCATTGAGTTGCCAGCTAAACCTCTCATGCAGCGTTGAGGAGGCCCTGGGCTAGGCGGAGACAGCTGGCGATTGAGGGGTATGCTGGATTTGAGGGAGCTGGATGGTGGGACAGGAGGGGAGAAGCTCGCCAGTTACTGAGACCTGCCAGCAATGCATGGCACTTTCTTGAGTGCTATAAACAAGTCTTCTTTCCCTGGCAATTTCTCTGCGATGCCCATAGCAGCCTGCAGCCTCCTGGGTCTCCCGTCGTGCAGGACCAGCTCACGCAGAAGGCGATGTCCTAGCTGTTTCTGGCTCTTTTAGTGCTGTGTTTTATGGGTCTCCCTGTTTGCCTGCAGCCATGGGAAGCAGTTTGTTACAGAATCAATGCTGAGTTAATGGGGACAGTTTATTAGGAAGCGTGTGGCGCTATAACCTTTACGCTGCTCAAACCTGCCTCCAACCAAGTGGCATTTAGGACTCCGGGGACTGCACGTTCTGAGATGCTGAGCGACCTTCGTCCCATCTCCGGCGACTTTATGCCCAGCGTGCGCTGTGCCAAAGCTGCATGCTGCTCGGGGCATGCAGCAGCCTCATGGGGTGCGCACAGCTCAGAGATGGTGTCAGGCCACGGGTGGGGAGAGTCCTTGTCACAGGTGGGCCAAGGAATGGAAGCAGAATGTGGTGCAGCCCAAAGTACTGAAGGCCTGATTCAAAGCCCCGGCCGGAATCAATGAAAAGACTCCCGTTTGAGTGACCAGGGGCTGGGGCAGCGCACCCCTGTGCTGGGCCATTCCCGGAGCAGGGATTTCTGGCACAGGAGGTGGCAGCGCTAGAGGAAGTTTCCCCTACAAAGCAACATTACTCCAGTGCAAATTTCCAGCCACTTTAAGTTGACTTTACATCACCCTGCAAGTGGCTGTGTGTGAACTTGGTGGGCTGGAGAATCTGTCCCAGGTGAGATTTACTGAGCTCAGTGGGGCTGCCGGTTTCCTCTGCTAAAGACTGATTATTTTCCCCACCATCAATTTTATTACATTCCAAAGGGGAAAAAAAAGCTACCTTCCACTAAGAAAACTGACTCAGGTTGCTAAGTGACAACACTGCAGTAATTCATTGTATCATTTACAAAACTCCAGCACTTAAAGCAAGGAATTGTATAGCTTAAGGACATCATACATTTTGTGCTGCCTACATAACGCACTGGTTTTATCAAGTACAAAAATGCGTAGTTCATCAGAATCACCTTAACTCTGACCTGTGCATGGTGGCTGGGTTTTTTTAACATATTTATCTTGATTTCAGTATCTAAATATTTTCTTAGAAGGGATATCACTGAATGGGGAGTATTGTTTGCTAGTGTATTTAATTGACAGATTTTTTGGGGAGGATAAAGTACTTTAAATGGCTCTTTCTTGAGAATAATGAGGCACATGTAATTTAAAAGGAAAGTATTACAACATATCAATCACTGGTTCAATTGTATATGTATAGGGCCTTGCATTTGAGGCATTCAAATATTTCTTCCAGTTTCAACCATTTTCTTGACTTGAGAGCTATTTCTTATCCATGTGCTGAGGAACACCTGGCAAACCTGTAAAACTTTCACACCAAAACCTGTTGACTTGTGGCAGTGCGTGTCACTCATTTGAACCAACACATCTGACACCTTTCTTTTTCCAAAGGGTTTCGTGTTGGATTTATGTTTTGCGTTACTGGCGAAATCACTGACTCTCTTTTGGGGCAGGGTTCAGATAGTGCGGTTGAGATGAGCTGGTGTCTCCTTATCTTCCCTACAAATGTGTTTAGTGATGAGGTGGGCAGTGAAGAATATGGGACGTGCTGTCTAGTCATTCCCTGGCCTTTGAGTGCATGGGTTTGTGCATCTAACTGCCCATCTGAGACACTCCCTTGCACTCTTTAAAGAGAAGTTCTGACTGACCAGAAACCGAAGGATCCCTAGGGAAGGTCCCCCGGAGGAGCAGGCACCCCCCATGCAATGAGAGAGATTGGGGGCTGAATGTTAAAACACCTGTGCATGGCTTTGCATTTTCATCAGCACAACGCTGACCTCTAGTGGGCAGGGAGTGTTCGCAATAGCCCAAGGTTCCTGGGAGGGCAGCCGTGGCAGGCTTGCATATGGCACCTTGATGACGGCCCCAAGGAAGACAGCCAGAGCGCCGCAGGGCAGTTGTAACTTTATTAAATGAGGACACTTCATTCCCACTGGCATGTGATGCACTGCAGGCAGCGCGGGTGGACCCCATTGCTAGAGATGGATTCTGGCACAAAAGCATCTGACAAGTGATTTGTAAGTTGCTGATAGAGTTAGAGAAGGCAGCTCGGTGCAGACAGAAAGGACTTTGGGAGCAGACACCAGGCCGAACATGCTGCAATATGCTCCCTACTGTAATTCATCCTCCACTCCCCATGGCAAGTCAGGGGGGGCTTGCTGGCTGCCTGCACCTGGCAAAGGACAGCAGATCAAACTAACATCTCACCCGCATGTGTCAAAAGGGTGCCCCCATCTTCCTACCCGCCCCGTACTGACTCCAGATTTGCAGAGAGCGGCTCTTGATCTTGGGTGCCAAGCACAGTTGTGGTTCTATATAAATAAAGGCAACGTGACAACTGGAGCAGGGCTACTTCTGCTGAGATGGACACAGGACTTTTCAACTCAGCAGCAACCTGTGTAGTGCAGGTGCTGCCAATGCTCCAGAGGCCAAAAGGGTTAATCCAGAGTCAGGGGTTAGAGAAAGGCAAGGAAGTCATTTTTCTGCAGGTTAATGGGGTTTCTCCAATGGGCCTCATTTAATAAATGTGAAGGTGAATCTCTTACAGGTGCGATTACACACAGGGAGGGAGGAGTTATAACACCCTCCCTCCCCACATCCCTACTTACTCTCTGCTGCTATTTAAAAAAGACAAGAGAGGTAAGCAAAGTGCAGGAGGATGCAAGGAAGCAAAATAAGCCCAGACTTTAAAAGTACACAAGAATAGTGGTTCTAGGAACTGCCATAAATAATAGTGGCTCAGAACAGAGTGACTGATGGAGAGACAAGGGAGTAGAAGAAAGGGAATTCAATTATCAGAGAAAATTCCTCAAGAGCAACTCACTTCACTTCCTGGAGAATGAACCCTACAGCTGTCATGCCTTGAAGACTCAAGCAAGCAGAGACAGCTCATGCTCACACCGTTCCACAAAGGGTTATTTCTGAGCTCCTCACACCCGGGTCATACTATTGTCATTCTTCTGACGGTTACAGAGTCACTGTTCTTTTACCCTAGGGTAAGATTAGAGTCAGACCTAACAGATGGCAATTTGAAACAGTCTCTCAGACAGGTGGCCCCTAGACTAACTCTAAGAACTCTGAGCAACTCCCTGCCTATAAACAGGAGCTTGGCAAAAGAAGGTCCCTTATATAGGGAGTTGCCTAGGCAGCGCTCCTCCCAGGGCACACCTAAACCCCGCCTCTTCCTGGAGTGGAGGATAAAAGGCCAGCTGCAGTGCATTGTGGGTTTCCCCCCTGTTATTAGGGAGGAGCTTCAGGGTAGGGGGACTGAGGAGAAGGCTTGTAGGAAGAAGTGGTTGGGGGAAGCTCTGTTTTACCAGGCCTGCTAGTAACCTTTGAGAGGGTGGGTGAGAGACTGAGAGTTTAGACTTTTTTTCCCTTCAGTCTTTCAGGTTCAGGAGTAAAGGGCTTTCCTGTGTCTGACTCTTCTCAATGAAAGGAGCATTTGCTCTGGGGAGTTCTTCTGTGTCAGGAAGACCCAAGCAATAGGCTTCTGCACTCAGAACAGCATAACATGAGAACCTGGTAACCTTCTGCTTAGATAGAGCTAGATTGAGATGACTCTCACCTGTCTTCCAGCCTTTCCTTAGTGAAGGGGGATGACTGACACAAGCTTTTCATTCTTCAAGAAGGAGGCAGGCAGCTCCCTTATCCTCAGGCTTCACCTTCTCTGTGAAGTCACTCTGGTGCTAGGAAATAAATGCATTGGCAGCTGCAGATTCATTCCTTATTTCCAGCACTAACTACATCACACTTCACCCAGGAGCTGAGAGACTAGAGTGCATAGTGTTAGAACCGTGTTTATCCTTCTTGCTACACAGATAACTAAAGCCTTGCAGTGTGTGAAGTCCTGGGTTAAACAGCTCAGCTGAGCTACAGCCAGGGTTTCCCCTCTTTCTCCCAGCTTTCTAGAGCACTTGTGTGTTTTATATACTTATGTGGAACTGCCCCAGCAATCCATCTAGAAGGATTTGAGAGACCAGAAGTCTCCATATCCTTTATGGCATCCTTCCTACTCTGTCCTGAAGCATTAGAAAACCCTTTTCTGTACTTTGATGCAATGAAAGGGCCCTACACTTAAGACAAATAAAAGAATATACTGTTATGTAGTGTGAAGTCAACTGCTGGAACTCACTGCTGCAGGAGGTGATTGTGTTAACCATTGTGGCTAACAGGTTGGCTTATCTGAGGGCAAGTGTTTCCTTTTCAGTTAAGTGCTGTCTGTGGATTGCACTGTAACAATAAGTAACCTGTGTCGTTATGCAGCCTAAGATAAAGGTAACTCCACGCTGGGCCTTGGGTGTGGGGTGGGCACTGACTGTGGTTAGGCTAAGGTAGGATTGCATGGATCGTGATCATGTTAATAGCTGCATTGCCCTTTGGGAGGCCGTGTGCAGGGCAGAGAAGATATTTGAATGGAAAGACCCCCCATAGACCAGCCTTGCCCTGCTTCTGGGCACCTTCTGGCCCCTGCCCCTGTAAACTGAGCTCTGCAGCCTTCAACTGCCCAGTGCTCGCACCCTCCCCTTGGGCATCCCTTCCACACCCCGATAACGTCCCTGAGAGCTGCTCTCAGCCTCCTCCTCGCTTGCTGGAGCTCATTATCCCGGCAGGACAGCCAGCTCCTGCCCAGCTGGCCGGGTCCGCGAGTTACAATCAATCAAGTCACGAGCCCTTATCTGCCGCGTCTGGTGCTGCCGGTCACTGCTGGAGACAGGGCGCTGCGTTAGGGCTGCGGGCCCCAAGGACCAAGCCTGGCCGTTCCCACGTTCCAAAGCGGCACGCACAAGTTTCTGTCTGAAGGGGACGTGTTTGGAGACTGAACACTTGGGTGCTGCTCGGTGGGCACGTCCAGTCTTCTCTGTGATCAGCCGCAGATGGGGTCAGTCCCCCAGGTGTCCCCGGTGGGGAGGTACAGCGGGGCTGGGGATTGATCGTCCCACAGATACTACAGGGATGGGGGCCTAGGAGAGCCGAGCTAGACAGAAGGGCCATGAGGCACTCAGACAAGCCAGGGAACGTTTCTCAAAAGGCCGAGGGGGCGAGATCTCGGAGGGGGCGCAGCACTGTTAGTCAGAGGGCTGGATCGGAGCCTTGGCCAAGTTCTTGCTATTTGCTTTCCTGTTTATATATAAACACTTTGGGTTCCATTTATTGTAAGCTGGCCTCTTTGAGACCTCAAAGTAAAAGCCACTGGGGAGCCAAGCCTGCTGGCTCAAAGATATTTGCTGTTGCTGGATCCATTCCACTGGCCTTTTCTCATCCTCTTTTTATATGTTCCTTCTACACACGCACAATCTGTGTTTCCCTTTGGAGACTAAACAGAATATGCATCATGGTGACAGAGTCACGGCGTTTTAGTCCAAGCACTCCTGACTTTCCACCCCACATCTCTGGCCAGCTGATCTCATTTCCATGCTGTGGATTTACAAAGAAGGGACTTTTAAAAAAGAAAATGCACAAGCGTTGCCTGGTTGTGGGTTTTTGTTGTAAACCTGGCTCCCTGTCAGTTATGCTCCAGTTTGTGTCATGTAAAGATGTCTTAATGGTTTGGTAAATATCCCTCCGTTTGATCAGTGTTCAGGGGGATATTTTCCCATCCTCTCTTATAAATAATTTGGCAACATAAATATTGTCATTGCTAATTATCTGGGTATTCCATAAACCTTAAAAAAACGAAACCAACCCCCGAGATAGCCGAGTGCTGCTGGGTATTTTGTGTAGAATTCAGGAGATTTGATAAAAGTGCTGACAGCTGGCAAAGCCCCTTCTGCCTTTTAACTGAGAGCTAATAAATATCCCTGAAGATCAAGGGGGAATACGGCTTTTTGTTGTTGTTGTGCCTTGTTCAATCCCTGGCTCAGTTAAATGCAGCCGAGTGGTGCTGAAATGGATCCATAGCCTGGCCATCTGCTCCTGATTGTAAACATGTGGATACAAAGTGAGTGTCACTTATGCTAATTCAGGGAAACGGTGGCAGCTAGTTATATGCCCCTTGAAGTGATTGCATAAAATCCTTTCACCCACCATGGCGGGCTAGGGTGACCAGAGGGCAAGTGTGAAAAATCGGGATGGGGGTGGGGGTAATACGCACCCATATAAGAAAAAGCCCCAAATATCAGGACAGTCCCTATAAAATCGGGACATCTGGTCACCCTAGGGTGGGCTGGCAGCATTGTGACCCCTCACCTCCACAAGAAGGGTCTCTCCCCCCCACCAGGAAACAGGGAGGGGGGAGACATGGCAGCCTGACTCTGCAATTATGTGTATACAGATGGAGAGAAGGGATGGGAAGCGTGTATTGGTAAGATGCCACAGAGCCTTTAAACACAAGGTCACCAGTTCAATTTTAGCCCCAAAGGTGTTGCTGTCTAATGGCAGTTTGGAGGCCGGTGTGAAATGAGTTTTGATAGGTCTCAGCCCAGTTCCCAATGGGCAAGTTTCCACATTGCAAAAGCCTCCCATCAATGGGTTCATTAAGTGCTCATTGCTACCCAGAGAGGGCAAGGGCTGAATGCGTCAGAGGGAGATGATCCTTCCTGGAAATGCTGGCACTTGCAGGTCATGGGCACGCTGGTGGAGGGGTGAGTCCTTGCCCGGCTGCTGCCCACCCTGTATGAGCTCTGTAGATGGACAAGGATGGTCAGTCCCTGGGGCTGTCCTCCTGGCGCATTTCAGCAGCATGGTGTTTGCTGTCATATAGTGAGAATAATGATTTAAAAAAAAACATAAAAAAAAATAGAACAAGGAACTGAATAGAATCTGTATCTAAACTCTTAACAATGGAAAGGGTTTTGAACAAAGCATCAAGAATTGATGTTTTCCCTAGGGAGGGAGAGAGACAGAACCACAAAAACATGATTAAATTCCCACTACATGCAAAGAAAGTGCTCCCAGCCCCTGGGACACAAACAACCCATTGTCTGGATTATTCCTTCCCCCGAGGGCTGATATGAAAAGCAGCTGTCACAGGTGGGGGGGCAGCCTTGCCCTCCATCCTTCGTGCCCCAGATGTCAGAGCGGCACCCTGTGAGGTATATTCATCAGGTAGAGATCCTCTCAGCCCCTTTGGGATGGGAGGTGATGGGGGAAGAAGGGAGCAGCTGGAGGGGCGGTGGCAGCAGGCGTGAAAAAAATATCTTCATGGCTCAGAGGATCTGCCCTAGGGGACAGAAAGAGCCACTGAAGCTGAATTGGTAACGGGCACTGCCAGGAGCAGCTCCCAGGGGCTCAGGGAGAAGGTCCCTTTGGCTCAGCACAGCAGGCGCACCACTGCCTCTGACCTGTGGGGTGCCCAGTTCAAATCCCAGTAATGCCTAGGATGAACGTGGGTGCTGTGCATGTCCAGGAGATGGATGCCATTCCCTGGTACAGCAGTGTCATGTTCCCAGACAGGGCTACCTGTCTCCATGGAGGGGAGATTAGCCATCTGGTGGATACAGAGCCCTGGAAAGGGATGTTGTCTGTGTATCCCTAGAGCACTGACAGGGCAACCTTCCCCCATGCGCCATTCTACCCATGTGTCCCAGCCCTCTTCTGCAGGTACTTGTCCTCTGGCTCATCTTCCACCTGCCCCAGCCAGCCTCCCCTCTGGCTATCTATGGAGCACCCCACACCATGGATCTGAGCAGCTCCGGAGAAGTACCAGTGGTGTCTCTCCATTTCCAGGCTGTAGGAGGAATAGTTGGGTTGGGGGAGGGAGAACTCATTGTGGGGTGTCATGTCAGTCATTCTTCCCTCCTGCAGGAACGAGGCGCTGCAGCCAGCCAGGGCTCTCTTGCATTCATGAGCACCCCCCCTCGGGGGTTCATAGTTTTGTGGAGCCAGTGGCACGTAGCTGTTCTGGGAGATCCTGGGACATCTGTCTGGTGGCTCAGGCCAGTCCCCATGCAGGGTGTTGCATATCAGGCTGAGACCCTAAACCGGACCTCTGCCATGAAGTATTCATAGCAATCTGCGTTCTGTACCCTCTGGAGCTTTTCCGGGGTGTGCAGCTTAGTCCCAGAGGAGCTGCCGTGATCCAGCCAGGTGGTCACTGGTCAGGTCAATATCTGACAGGATGGGCTCAGCTGTCTGCCCAGTCACTTTCTGTCACCAGAGCTTAGGGCGCTGACTGATGGCCCAGAATGGCACCAAGGAAGTGGAGCAGTTTAACAACATGAGGGCTGAGAGCTGTCCTGGAGGAAGCAGGATCTCTGAGTTGACTCTTCCTCCTACCTCCTGCTTGCGTCTAGCTCTAGTCAGCTGCTCTTCATCTACAGCCCTGGATTCTCTGCGGGGACCACCACCAAGCTGCCAGCAGCTGCTATTTATCAGTGGGCCTGTCTGCGGGGGATTGAACCAAGAGCAGTTTTCTTCAGCCAGCAAGAAGCACCTTACTGCTGACGGAGGTTGGAATTGAACCGGTGAGGAAAGGGTTGAACCCCCATCATCAGTCCCCCAAGCTCTCCTGTCCGTCTGCAGGAGCCCTACCCCAGGGTTGGTTCTGATGAAGGAATGTTTTGTGTGTGTGTTTTTTTTAAGTACCGTCTCTTGGACCATAAACCCCACCAGGGGAATCCAACTTCTCCCTCCTGCCCCTCCCGATAGCTAAGTAATGATGCCGTTAACGGTAATGACTTTAAAGGGGAAGTTGGTGAGGTCACTGGTGGAAGGTGGAGAAAATGAAAAGACTGAAGGCAGCTGAACAATAACTCCAGCCAAAAGCCCTAATGAATCACGGTGACTCAGATACATGGAGTGACGCTGCTGCCTCATTAAAAGCCGGACTACAACAAGGCAAGAAAATAACTTAATTTGGGCTGTATTGGCCGTGCTGATTTGGGGGCGGTTTCCTTCCCCATGCTGGGCAAGTGTTTATAAAATCTTAATTAGGTTTCACATTTGGAACGGAGACTGATATAAGCCTTTGCCTTAATGGACTCTTGTCCCCTGGGACTTTGAGGCTCCGTGCACAGGATGGCCTGGGGATGGGGCGGGGAGCGGAGTGAGGAGAGAGCTCTCTTTCAGTCACAGATGGATGGCCGATAGCTTTCAGGCTGTCATTTTTTTTTAATCTAAACCTCAAATTGGACTCAAAGCAGCTATTTATAACCTGTCAGGAGAAGCTGGCATTTCACTATCAAATTTCTATTGAATGAATTTCTAACATCCTTTTACTGCGGCAGATAAGTAGGAGCAGGGAAAAGAGAGCTGGGGGGGTGGTGGGGGGGTGGTAGCCGGGAGGTTCCCCCGGGGACAAGATGGTGTGTGGCAGTCAGGGAGGGCTCTTCCCACCCAGCAAGTGTTGCCTGTGATGCTGCTGGGTGAAACTTAAGGCTGCTTTCCCCCCAAAAGACTCCTGAGGGAGCTGGGCACCTGATCCCAAGGAATCTGGTACCTAACTGGGTTCCTTGGAGAATCCCAGCCTAAGATGTGCTCTCAGAGGAAAACCCATGGAGAAGGTTGAGAGTGTATCAGTAACTGATGAGTAAAACGCAGTACAGCCCACGCCATACGTTCCAATGTCAGGAGGGCAGCTCCCCTTCCCCTGGAAATCATGAGATTTGGTTTAAAAATCGAGAGATTTTAAACAAATAAAAATAAATTCAGCTTCTTTCCGTTTGTCTTCTGGTGTCTGAGCCGTTAGGGGGCAGCTGGGTCACACTTTCGAGGCAGGCCGTGCTCAGTAAGTCCTGTCCCCCCTACTGGGCCCTCCAAAGCCCTTGGTCTGCTGACTTTGAAGGCCTCTTGCACGGTCTACTCCTTGCCCCAGCGAAAGGGAGCGGGTGGGTTTCTCTCTCCATCATTTGCAAGAATTTGGCACAACTGTCATCTGTGTAAGGGAATCGCCTGGGTTTGTTGCCCCTATAGGTGAATCGGGAGCTCAGAGGGCAGCTTTCTTGTATGAGCCCCTTCACTGTATGGGACGTCCTGCTCCGGGGCTGAGGTGGCTGGGGCGGCGGTAGCTGCAAAGCCCAGCTGGGGGCACCAGCATGCGCCCTGAGAGTTTGGAAGCAAAACTCCTCAGCATGGCGAGTCTCAGGCCAAAAGCTGGAGTTGAGGCCAATTTGCCCTCATTGCAGCTGAGGCGGGACAGTCAGCCCAGCGCCAGCCTTCCCCGGCGAGGGTCCCAGCTCACAGCACCCCCCAACTCTTCAGCTGCCTTGCAGCATCGTGCCCTGAGATCCTGCAGCGACGAGCTTCCCACCTCAGACAGTTCATCCCCAGCCCGGCGCTGGGATGACCCCTGTGAGGGGCTAAGGCCTGGGGGGTGGCTTATAGCAGGTTCCCTGAGGATGGGTCTGAGGGCAGAGTCATTAAGAAGTCAAGAGCCAGCCCGTGAGCAGAGTGGGAGGAAGAGAGACACTGGGGGAAGAGCCAGTCGTTGCACAGTCTCCATGTGCTGCTCCCATCTGTGGTGTCTTTTGTTTTAGACTTTGTTCATAAGCTCTTTGGGTCAGGGAGCATCTTTCCATTGTGTGTGTGGACCGCTCCCCACACAAGGGGTCTCTGGTCTATGACATGGGCCCCTGATCCTAACCCTCCTCAGGGTCGGCTCTATAGACCAGTAGCTCCCAGCAGCCTCCAGCTGGGAGCCAGAAGGGGCTGGGATTCTCGTAAGTCTGAAAAAGGAAATCAGCAGCAGATCGACGCCATCCGGTTCCGACTCCGCTCCATCAGCCTCGTGTCTCCTCAGCAAAAGCTCCGGGTGTGAGTGAGAGGCAGAGCCAGCAGGACATGTGAGTGTTGAAAGTGGCCTTGGATGGCCATGGAGGAGCATTCCCCTGCATGCCTCTCTGCCTGGTAGACCTCATTCCCACCACATTTGGGGCACCGTCATTTGAACAAGCTTGTCCCAGCCGCCAACGGGTGAAACGCTTGCTCCTGCAGCCTTTAAGGCAAACAAGCTACTGGGTGAGTGGATTTCGGAGACCAAAATTAAACAGCCACTGGCCTGAAATAGCCAAGCGCGCAGCTGCCACGAGCGGGTACCTCCAGCTCTCCCCGGGGGTCGGGCAGCTTGCACGCAGCTTCTGCCTGAATGGCTGACAAGACAAAATACCTGCTCAATAAAATATTTACTGCACCCCGGGAGAGTCCCTGCCTCCTTACGCTCCTCTGCTGAAAGGCTAGCGGGGGGCTAACTGCGTGCAGGCTGGTTCTCCTCACAAGTTTGCTTCCCAGCTCAGCTGGGCAGCTGGGAGAACTGACGAGTTTTATCCCACGAGCAATGCAAGGGGGAACCCAGCAAAGTTTCTTTGTGACTGGAGTAAAGAATGGGGCCTGTCTGCTCCCTAAAGCCTCAACTCCAGCTCCCCCCAGCTTTGCACAAACTGTTTGTGAGCTTAAAACGGAGCAATGGCAAAGGGTAGGCCCACCTAGGTGTGTAATCCTAATACAGGCGCGTGCGTTGGATAACTGAGAACTCAGCCCTAGGCTGCACAGTGGAAGACACACTATAGCCTGAGCAAAAGCCAAGTTCAGCAGGAGTTAAGGCTGAGTGGATGTATCAGTAATTTAGCACATACCATTACAGTGAGGTTGCAATTGTCCCCAAACCTGAAATTGCCTGAAATAAACCCTAGAGAGTCAGAATTAACGGTAAATTTAAAAGAAATCCAAACATGCTATGGTCCGGAAATGCCAGACAACCATAACTCTTAAGGTTAAATCCCTTCTCAAGCGACCTAAGCTAAACTGGGGGAGGAAGGCCACCCTTACACTGGAACAAGAATGGCCACCTGGGGGTTATACTGGTACAACTAGGTGGGTTTAAATTCACACCTTACGTTATATTGGAAAAACTTTCCCATGTAGCTAAGGCCTTTGATTTTCAGTGTCCCTATATGTCCTCTTCACAAGTTATGAAAACAGTCAGGGGATGGGTTGATGGCATCACCTCAGGTGTTCACAAAGTATCTCTACAAATGTTCATCCTAAATTCCAGGAGGTCCTCAGACAGTGCCAGTGAAGCTTACAGGTGGCAGAGGTGGGACGAAGAAGTTATTTTGGGAGTGAGATGGACAAACCAGATCTGATACAGTAATGGTCCTGACCCTTCAGGGAAGCCTTTGTGTGGTTTGTCCATCCCTGTGTGGCTGGCCCAGAGCCGTGCCCAAAGCAGGCAGGCTTTGGCTTCTCAGGGCCCACATGAATCCTTTCCTCTTGGTTCTACTTTGTGTGGGGTTCACGCTCACTGTGCTGTGACCTCACACTCAAAACAGCCACGCCCACCAAGTCCCAAGGGGGGTTGGAGCTGAGCCATAAGCCCGCCCCAGGAGCCCTGGAAGGGGAGAAGAGTTTGTTGGGAAGGAACCTGGGGTCAGTTCTGGTTTGTAAAGAGACTCACTCAAAACCAGGCGAAATTCTTCATGGCCATGAGCTTTGCATGGGAACAGTTTGCAGAGCTCGTTCTGGCTCCTTTAGCATCCCAGCTTGTTAACTGAAGCCACTGGCATTTCTCACCCCACCCCCAAGCACTGCCTTCCAGTCCCACAGCATGGATCTTTGATGAATTTTAAACTTGATTTTAATATTACACGAGCTGTTCGTTTCCCTGTTTGCTGAGCTGCAGCAAGAAACAGCGTGTGTGTGATGCTGTAATCTCAGCAAGGAAGTCCGAGCTGTTGTTAGTGTGATTAACGTGTTGGTATTATTTGAAGGGATCCCAGTTTCCTGCCCTGAGTTCTCCCACCTGTGACCGCAGCGAATGATCTGTTGTGGCAAATGTTTTGTTTACAGCTTTGTTCCAGTTTGCATCCCTTATGGGGGCTGGATTTCAAAGAGCTTGGTGGTAGCTTAAACCAAATGATTCTCCTCCCCTCTTCCCACAACCTGTCCCAACAATAACAATGAGCCTGACATAATCCTACATTATCACTCGCCTTCTGAGAGCTCAGTGCCCCCAGACCAGGCATGAATAAAGCCATACAACCCTTCTATGGCTGTATAATCCCAGGGTATCATCCCCATATTACAGATAAGGAACCTGAGGAGCTAAATGACTTGCTGTGGTCAAACTAGCAGGAGAGGTGGGGATAGACCCCAGGTGTCCTGACGTCCATTCCTGGGCTGAGTCACTAGACTGGTCTCCTCCTCTGACCTAAATTGATGATGATGTTTGATGTCATGGTCATAGAATTCTGTCTTAAATGCAGCACCAGAGAGACGGAGGGGAAACCTGGATTGAGAAGGAGCAAACTCATCTTCTTCTGCCCATGGTTGTAATAACTGCACAACAATTGAGAGAGGGGAAGAGAGCAGGCGGCTGGCGAAATAAATTGCTTTTTTGTGTTTAACGTGTGTGTGATTCTTTCACGCTGCCCCAGTGATAAGGTCCCACCTGGATGAGCTTCACGCTTCATACAATTGAAGCTAACGGAAGGTCAACAAGGAGCAGGCACGAACAATGAAATGCCACAAGAGAGAGCCCAGCGAGGAGAGCAGCTGCTGTTACCCAGCGCGGGGCTAGCAAGCTGATGTATGGTGCTTAGCTGCATGCCCCATACCATGCACCGGCTGAGAATGAGGGGAGTTCAACTCCTTGCAATGGCTGAGAACGGGCAGCAGGCAGTGGCCAGACATCAAGGGGAAGCCGGTTGCTCCTAGTTGGGTGAGCGAGTAAGATTAAAGCTGTACAGACACCTCCTTGCTGGGGGAATCTCTGGCTACCGGGGCCCTCTGCAACTAAAGAGCAAACACACGGTTATTTCTGCTTCCTTTAAACAGAAGCCGGGTCCCAGGGCAATCATTGCCTGACCCATTATGTGTAATGATCATGTAATATGTGGGATTAGTATGTAGCCACAGCAGGATTTGGCCTGGGGTATTTCAGTGCTCCCATGTGAGCAGAGAGAACCTGGCCACACTGCATTAAGTAATATTCATGTAGCATTCGTGCCCTAGGGCCAAAGAGAAGTAGGAATAAAACACCCATTAAATGAATTTGTGGCTTTGAAACAGCCCCCAAGGCTCCTCTTCAGCTCCCATCCACCAGCTGCTCAGCGTTTCATGTGGCTGGCCCCGCGGAGTGGCGAAAAGCCGGCCAAAAGCACAGACGCTGTGTGGCACAGAGCAGCTCCTCAACCTGGGCCCTGACCCCTCGGAAACTCCGAATGCAGAGAGAGCTGCAAAACTGTCCCGTCCAGCCCTGACGTGGAAAAACGAGTTAGACAGTTGTATTAAAATGCAAATTTCTGCCTTGCTTGCTGGTTTATCATCTGACTCGTTATGCAATTTGCCAGTTATAGAAGAAAAATTACCATAATGGGCCCCCAGGGAATGGTTGTAAAAAGGATCCAAACATAACTTATCCTCCCGTTCCACTACAATTATCTACCACTTTTGTGCTTTATTTCCACCCCCCCTCTCCGAAAACGGAAACCATCAATAGGAGCTGTGTACCGAGGTGGAATGAATGTAGCATTAGCAACAATCAAGGCATTTGTGTACACGTGTTCCCCCCCCTCAATGAAGTATTTCCCCCGTCTCCTCACCCCTTTATTTTGCTTGTTACATCATCGCCTGAAATAAAGCATCTTAATTGTTTGGGAAAATGGAGGTTAAGGGCTTCAGAGCCCCCCTCTGAAAAGTGCATCAGAGACACGTCTGTAAAGCTGTCGTTAGAGACCGGTGGAACAGAGGGAACAGGGGTCGGGGGGGGGGGGCGTTTAAGGAGCTGCATTTCTTAAGCAACAGCAAGAGAACTATTTAACGCGTTGTGTAAACTGTAAAGGGAATTAAAGAACTCTCTCTCTCTCTCTCTCATTCCAAGGAAGCAATTGAGCTTTGGACTCCACGGAGCCCTGGAAAATAACTGGTTCCACGTGGTTCTGAGTGTTTTGGGGTCTGCGTGGTACCTTTGACAGGGAAGCACTATTAACACAGACAAGAGTCAGGCGCAAGGCAAGCAGGAACTGCGCTAGCTGCCCTCCTCCCATGAGTTGCGATCAGGACGTCATGCAGAACTAAGGCCTACGCCTCATGGAGTCTAAGGACCCCATGTCAACCCAGTTCCCATTTTCAGTCAAACTTGTCATCTCATCCAAAACGATCAGCAACCTTTAACCCCCTGCTGACTGCATCCCATTTTGTGTTGAATATGCTGAGTTCTATTTGAACCCTTCCTTTGGCCTCCTCGTTGTCTGTATCAGCCACACACCTCCACCAAGATCGGGCGGGCCCCTGTTGTGCTAGGCACTGCAGTGAGAGACAGCCCCTGTCCCAGAGAGTTTGCAGTCTCAATGGACAAAGGGTGGGGAGAGAAACTGAGTCATAGTGAGGGGAAGAGACTTGCTCAGGGTCACACAGCAGGTCCATGGCAGGTCTCCTGAGTCCAGGTCAGTGCCCTATCCATTAGGCCCCACTGCCTTTGCTGCAGCATTCCCTTGCTGTGTCTTCAGGACTGACTGCAGCAGCTCCCACTGCTCTGCAACGTTCCCTGCTGCACTCTCCCTGGATGAGGCTCTGCACAGCACTTCCCTGACATCCAGCCAAGGAAGGGGCTTGCCAGACAGGAGCCTTTGCCAATAGCCGCCATCGGCCAGAGGAGTGTCTGCTGAAGGACACCCAGGAGGCCGCCCCCCCCGCAAGGGCTGCTTGCCCCCGCCACACTCCCCTGCCTCTGGGAAGTAAACCCAGGTCGTCTGCGTTGCAGGGCATCCATGCAGGCTGGCTTGGGCGGAGCAAAGGAGAGTCTCCTGAGCCCCTCTCAAAGGCAGGGGCTCAGAGCTCCTACAAGGGTCCGTCAGCTTCTTTCTGGCCAGGCCGCTGCTGGCCCCTCTTTCCCAGAACCATAAAACAGCGACAGCGAGTGCCAGCCAACAGCACTGAGTGACCTTCAAGGGCAGGCAGGAGAGAGAGCCGGTGACTCATAAAGCTCCTGCCAGATCCATAAAGCACAATATGACTCAGCCCCTCCATCCCTCCTTCGCTCGGGCAGTGAAGTCTCCATTCCCTTCCTGTGGCTGAGACGGGCTCCCGTCCCGGGCATCTCGGCACGCAGGACTGGGCGACAGATGTGGGCAGGGAAACGGGTGTGAGGACAATCGGCATGTCCCTGAGATTTCTAATGCTGGAGTCCTGGGACACCGGGCATTACGCATGGGGGGCAGGGGCACGGTATGGAACGAGACAATGGAGAAGGGGAGGAGAGACCAAGGCTGTATTTTAGGCTGTTCTCATGCAGCAGGGTGGTGTGCATGGGGGAAGGAGGGGTCAGTAGCATGGCTGTGGGTGTGGCCAGCGTGCAAGGGGGTGTGGCACATACAATTAAAGGAGCGGTGAGGGGAGGAAGCATGGTAGGGTGACCAGACAGCAAGTGGAAAAATCGGGATGGGGGTGGGGAGGGGTAATAGGAGCCTATATAAGAAAAAGCCCCAAATATCGGGACTGTCCCTATAAAATCGGGACATCTGGTCACTCTAAAGCATGGCGTCTGGCAGCAGTGCATAGGGCATGATGTTGGACGAACGGGCTGCTTCGCACCAGGAGGGAGCGGGCTGCCCTCCCCCACCACCGCAAGTGTTGGGGACCTTCTGTATGCCCAGCGCTAAGCTGGGGATGGATGCTGCACACAGGTGGCTAGATCCGTTCATAAATATGCCATGTCTTTGTTAGCGCCTGCCAAAAGCAACGCCACCCTCTCGGAGACGCCGCTGTCTCCAGCAGGGAGCTGACCCACGGTTCCTTGTCTCTGAAGCATCAGACAGACAGAATGGGGGCAGCGCGTGCTGTACCATGCGCTATCTGCCATCCCTGCGCTGCTAGATGGGGCCTTCGAAAGGCGCAGCCATTTAGGGCGAGGAAGAGGAGGGAGGCAGCCCAAACAGGGATGAGAATAAGACCGCAGCAAACGAAGGGGCAGGAGTGCCACAGGCTGCCCTTGGGCAAACCCCTCCTGTTTCCCCTGGGCCAGCAGGAGGTTGGACTTCAGAACGGGGGGAACTCCTCTGGCTAGCAGATCACTGCCTCCCCCAGAATAGAAAGGGGAGATCGCACTGCAGTGGCATAAAAATAACCACAGCAATAAGCGGCAGGGCCCAGCAAGGATCTCAAAGCTCTCAGAGGGGTAAGCCCGGCCCAAGCCACCCATCAGGCGAGTTAGGGAAGGACTGTCAGTGATGTTTTACAGGGGGAAACTGAGGCATGGCAGGTGGGAGAGAATCTCCCAAAATTTTGCAGTGAATTGGTTGAGGAGATGGGAGTGCAATCCAGAACTGACTCCGGGTGCTGTGCTCTATGCACATTCACACTGCACTGAATCCGCTCTGAGCCTCCCGAATCCAGGCCATCTGCAGCACCCCCCTCCCCTGTCTCCTTTGGAACCAAGCACCCAGGCTAGCTCAGGTTGTGAGGTCAACACAGCCTCCGAATGAAACTGCTGCAGGGCTCTCTTTCCCCGGCCAGTTTTCTATAGCTTGCATGTGTCCACAGTTCTCTGCAAAGTCAGATCCAGGTCTTGCAAGAACCTGACTTTAGCCTGCTTCTCAGTTCTCATACCCGGTCTCCAATTAGTCGTTTGCTGGCTGTTCAGAGACGCTTGTCACTTGGTTTCATTGCGTAAATCTGTCACTTAGTGGTCAATGGGCTCACCTGGCAGCTGCTTCCTTGTAAAGAAAATGTGTCTTTCCGAAGTTACATTCTTGCCTGGATCAGGCTGGTTTCAACAATTCAGGATGACTGACTAGCAGTGGAGCTTGCAGGCCCCTTCACGCTCCCACGGGCTGTGGATTCCCAAGGCCTCTGCGACATGCAGCTGTGGAGAGGATCTTCGTCCTCACCAATTTCTCTGCAAAACCACCTGCTTCTGGGAAAATCTAGAAACGTGCAATCCCCTCCTCCGCTTCTGTGCCAGTTTCCTTTCCAGGCGTCTTCCTTTGCTTCTGTCTGGCCAAAGAGTCCATCTTCTTCCAACGCCATGTGGTAAAGAGGTGACACCTAAGAATGCTGGAAAGGGGCTGGCTGTGGATTTCTTGGCCCCAGGGCTACAAAGGGTTAATAACAAGGCTGGGGTTCCAGGGGGTCCCAGTAGGGGATATAGCAGGAGGCTGGAGAGTGCAAGGAAGTCCTCGTTCCTTCCCGTATCCCAGATTCTCCAAAGCAGCAGTGTAACTGGCCACAGAACATTAGCTCCACATTACAAAGTTATGTACCATAAAACAATGCATTCCCGTGAGGACAGTATGTTATAAATGACACGCACGCCAGAGACCGGGGGAGGGGGGAGTTGTGAGCAGCGTGGGCTGGCAAAGAGAAGCCAGGCGGTTCCAGCCCCTGTCCCACAAACAAGTGACATCTTCCCAGCAGAAAGGTGCCTCCCTAGCAAGACTCTTCTCCTCAGTGTGATTAGCGTCTCTCCTCCGGATGGGGCGCGGGAGGTTTGTTTCTCAGCCACAGGTTTGCCCTTGTCTTAGCTCCTGAAATCCAAGGATCGCAAAGCGCTTTATGGACGTTCATTAAGCCTCACAATCTCCCCCTCAGCAAGGTGGACTCATTCATCTCTATCCCCATGGCACTGCAAGAGCACATGGCATCTGGCAAACAAATGAAGGTGGAGTCCCTGCCTCGATGCGAGTAGTTCCAGCAAAGGTTTGAAGTCGGATCTAGTGCCAGCTGGTCCTGTGGCGAGGAAGGCTGGCCTTCCGGTTACTGTGTGGGCAGCTAGGAGGGGGAGCTAGGTTCAATTCCCAGTGCTACCAGAGCCAGTCACTGACTCTGTCTCTGTTCCCAGTCTGCATAGCCAAGGTGATAGCAGTGCTTCATTAATGGCTGGGATGGACGCAGGAGCGGGTGACAGAGGGGGAATTTGTGGGGTGGTGGTGCTGGGAAGTCTGGTATTACAGTCCTGCTTGGCTGAGAAAGGAGAAAGAAACCCCGTTCCGTGCAGCATCTGCCCACCCCTACAGCTCTGCCGATGCCCCTCAACCCTGACCCACAGCCCCCCTGCTATTCCAGGCCTGGGCTCCCCTGACACAGCTCTGCTGGTACCCCTCAAACTGGGCCTCGGCCCCTCTGGCTGACTACAGATGACCTGAGTACAGATGACCCATTATGCCAAATTGTGGTGTGTTTTTTGTGCCATCCACTGGGAACGGCAGCAGGGAGAGAACCAAAGCCATTCTCACTTGGGACCCAGTCCAGGTGTCCAGAGGTGAAAGGCCGGGTGCCCACCCCCTTCCAGCCCTCCCCCTCCCCAGACCCTGTGCCAGCTCATTCACATTCCACTGCTCTCGCCACAGACGCCGGCGACACATCTCCTCTTCTGTCTTGCCTCGGTTGCCGTGAGAAGGGGAAAAATGAGCTTGATTCCGTGCATGTGTTTCTGACACTCAAAGCCGCTGCTAATGGCTTTCCTGCAAACAGGCAACGACTGGCACGACGTGAAATATGCATGTCGCTGACAGCAGCGAGAGACGAGACGAAAGGCACCTTCCGCGTCATTCGGGCTGACAGGTGACGGCTGTGCTGAACCTGACAGGGGGAAATGTCAGCTGTGCCACTGGGAAAATGGCAAACAGCCACAGGGCGCCGGGAAAGTGGGAAGGGGCATGAAATAGAGGGGAGTGCTGGGCTGGAGGCAGGAGTGATTGAGTCAGGGTCTCTGACCCATGCTAGGCAGGAGGTCCGACTAGGTGATCACAATGGTCCCTTCTGGAACTGAACCTATGGATCTATGAAAAACCCCATAAAAACCTTATAAAAAGACCTCAAGCTAAAGATGGGCTGTTCTCCACCCGAACACACTGGCCATTTCATTACAGATTGGCCCTGGGGTCCCTCTAAACTCACCCAGCTCACAGCCCCGAGCCGGAGTTGTGCAGGAAGAGCAGGGGGCAGATCTTGGGCCAAAGGCATCCCTGGTCACTGAAACACCTCCCTGGGATCTAGCCCATTGGTGCGCACGAGAGCAACAGGGTGTCACGATTGTCAAGCTGTCCTGCAGCAGCTCAAGAGCGTGGGACTGGGTACCAACGTCAGGGCACACTGTTAGTAACCAGGGCGCACACCCCAAATTGGCTGCGAGTTCACCAACCAATGACCAAGTGCAAACTCCTCGGGCACTATAACAGCCGTAACATGGAGTCACAGACAGTCCCCTGGGGTACGCGATCTGTCTCACCGCCCAGGTGAGCCTGCCAAAAAGATGGTCCCTTACACCAAGGGTCACAGCAGTATTCAGGTTCCTCCCAGTCCCAAAGGACCAGTCGCTTACCCCAGGTCAGTTGCGCCTTAGATCTCACACCACAGACATCGCTTGAAGCCAATCCTGTAATTAAATAGCTAAAGATTTATAAAGCAGGCAAAAGAAACCAGAGAATTATTTACAAGGTGAAAGCAGGTAAACGGGTATCACAGAATCTCAGGGCTGGCAGGGACCTCAGGAGGTATCTAGTCCCACCCCCTGCTCAAAGCAGGACCAAACCCAACTAAATCAGGGCACACACACACGAGTTCCAATCTTAAATTTCAAAAAGTAAAAGATGCTTGTAGAATAAGCAAGCGCTCTCTGTCCTTTAGGGCCAACCCAGGCTAAGTCCTGGGGGTCTTTGCGACCGCTCCCCCCGAGTCCAAGCAGCATAAAGATACAGTTCCTCCTTGCTAGGGGTTTCGATTCCCTTCCCCACTTTTGCTTTGAGCTGCAAAATCAGCTGATAAGAGGAATTCACTTGCATGACTCATCTTCGGGGGTGGGGGGCACCCAAGTCTTTTGTCCTCTATATTGTTCCACTCTAGTCATCTGGTGTCCAGGAGCCTGGGGGGGCCGCAGGGGAGGGGGTACAGGACACCGTTTGTTGGAGACCAGCATTTCACACCAGTTGTTACTGTCTCTCTCCTGCCTGGTGATTTACAGTTACAAAGGCTTACAACGCAACTGCTCAAATATTACCTTCCAGGGTGGGATATGGACCCTCTAAGTGAGATTAATGCCGGCAGCAGATCACAAGCATTCAATAAAGTCAAAACACTAAGCACAGTCTTATCATTCCAATACCCATTTCAACACTACCAACACCCAGGTGAGCCGGACTGGTTGCAGCTGCGTTTGTCAGGATTCAATAGAGGCACGGGGGACCTTGGCAGGAGCTGGCATCTGGTATCAGCGTCACAGATTGTTTGTTTTATGGAGGTACCTGGAGGTCCCAGCTGAGATCCAGACCCCTTTGTTCTAGACAGTCCCTGCCCTAAAGAGCTTCCAGTCTAACGAGATCAGCCAGACAAAAGGCAGGAGGGGACGCTGAGGTAGGGAGAGTGGCGGTGACTTGCCCAAGGCCACACTGCTCTCTCCACGGACGCCTGGAGACCTGTGTCCCAGGCTTCTGATGAACTGGGCTGCGCAGTATGCTTGGTCTCTGACATTCCTACCCCCACTCGTCAGGTGATATCTGGGCACCCTGGAGATCCCTGAAATAAAATATATAATTCCCCCCCCCCCACCCTGTTCTCGGTGCAGTGTCCCCCAGCCCTCGCCATGCATGGGAGGACAGCTACATTGGGATCATCTCCTGAACAGGAATGATTTATAACCACTCTCCCCTCTGAGGACCGTCAGCTGCTACAGACACTCGCAGCGGGCGCTGTCGAGACAGGCACTACTACGGAGGAAGGGTCTGCACGGGAGGAGTATTTTTAGCTTTCTCATTAACCGAATGCTTTCAAATTAGCCTTCTATTAACCTCAAAGTGAAATGAAAGCATTTGAAAGAAAGTGTTTTTCCTTCCAGGGCTTAAGCCTCCTGCAGAATATCAAGGTTTTCGTGATTAACGTCACATCTGCCTTGAGGCGCTAATGAAGTGGAATTTTATTATAATCAAATTTTATGAATAATTGGTCTGTATTAAATAGGTGCCAAGAAGGCTGCACGCTGCCTACAATGTTGCACGGCATGGGTCACTCTCATTATTTTCCCCCTGCATTGCTGCTTAGGTTGAACACTAGCTGTGCTGTTTGTAGGATTGCTCGTGAGCTCTGGGCTGCTCCAGCTGGTTTGTTATTGTAGGGTTGCTCATATACTCTGGGATCCTGGAATTCTGTTTAAATAAAAACAGCACTGAGAAATAACGAAAAGCAAGAGCAAACCACATAAGTTTCTCAAGAATCTCAAGGGCTGCCTGACAGAAAAGAATAAAGAAGATAGATGAGATCTGGGGCTTCTGACCTGTGTCTCTGAAAGATGGTTTCTACTGCCCAAGGCATTTCAGAGCACACTGGGATGAAACGAGAGAGAGGAGCATCTATTTTTGTTGGTCCTTCCTTCCCATCTGAGGATCACACACCGCTCTGAGCAATGTTACGTAATAATCCGTTATATGACACTTTTCACAGAAAAGTGCCCACTGCTGGGAAGCTGTTTATTTAATTAACATGTTGCTAAAAAGATAAGCGGATGATTCTCTGCCCCTGCTGGATTATAGTATTACAGGGAATTATAGATGGGTGAAACCATGGCTCCCATTTGCCAAATCCCCAAAGTTTGCAGTGACTCATAGAAGTCCTTTGGCCTATTCCTACAATGACTTTCTGCTGCTGACATCACAGGGTCCCTGCCTTTGCCGGTGCAACACGTCCTCACCGTGACAGGTGACATCAGTCGAAAATACGCTGCACCATGGCTGGGCATTGGGTGGGGAATGTTCCTCGCACATTCCCAGAATACCGGACATCCTGCTACTCCTGGGAGTGCCATGGGTCCACCCCTGCTAGTGTGACCTTGCTGGCGTGCGAGGTCATGGAGCAGTGCGCTTTTCATTACGGCATCCCCCGTCCCAGTCCGGACAAAACCATGTACAGTTTTGTCTCCATACCGGACAGGGGATAAACATTACAATAGCAGGACTGTCCGGTTTACAGCTGGCTGAGTGGCCTGTGGGGCACCGTCCGGTGCATTGCCTTTTGGGATTTTTTGCAGTGCACTGTGGGATACCAGAGCTCTTCTCTGGAGTTTGAGGTCAAGTTCCCACACTTCCCTCTGTTCCAGCCCACAATTTGCCCTTCCTTATGCTGGTTTTCAATCTCTCCATCATCTCGCTGCCAGAAGCATGGAGGCTAAATGGATCAGCAGCACTGTCTGGTCTGTTTTAGAGACAGGGCGACCGATTCTTGTGTGTTTGCGGAACCACAACTATCCCAGTGGCTGGGTGTGCAGCAGTGGGCACGAGAGAACTGAGGAGGCGTGGATGATGCAGACCGTGAATGAAAGTCACCAGCTGCTGCAGGCTTTCATTGACCAGCTGCACATCATGGACTGGCTCTTTGGGGCCTGCGTGAAATGAGCACCGAGTGGTGGCATCAGATGATAAGGCAGAGCTGGGACGCCCCGCAGTAGGGCGACCAGACAGCAAGTGTGGAAAAATTGGGACGGGGTGGGGGGTAATAGGAGCCTATATAAGAAAAAAAAACCAAAATTGGGACAGTCTATAAAATCGGGACATCTGGTCACCCTACCCCGCAGTGACTGCAGAAATTTCACATGCAGAAGGCCACATTCCTGGATCTGCCCTCCAGTGCAGAGACCCCGGAAGGAGAGCTGCTTTGTGGAGAAATGGGTGGCGATTGCACTCTGGAAGTTTGCCACCCCTGATTGCTGTTGGTTAGTGGGACAACCAGTTTGGTGCTGGAAAATCTACAGTGGGGGCTGTTGTCATCCAAGGCCATTCAATGTGTCCCACTGCACAGGATTGTGACATTGGCCACTGTACAGGAAATAAAAGCTGGATTGGATGCAACAGATTTCCTTAACTGTGTGGGGAGATGGCTGAGGGATGGGCAGGGTGGGGGGTGAGATCAGACCCACTCAAGTGCCTCCCCCTGCTGCAGCTGGAGGAGACTTGTGGAGGTGGGTCGGATATCGCTCCTGGAAGTGCCTAGCCAGGGAGCTCCTAGCTGTGAGTCCCTGCTGGGCTGGGGAGAGACAGGACTTGTCCTTCCCTTGTGTGGCAGCTCTGGGGGACGGGGCGAGGGGAGGAGATCAGACCCACTTCCAGGTACCTTTTGGGTTGGAAACCCGGTGGTTACAACACTGTGAAATTTCAGATGTAAACAGCTGAAAATGTGAAATTGACCAATTAAAAAACCCTCTGGCCATGAAATTGATCAAAATGGACCCTGAATTTGGTAGGGCTCTAAGCATAGGCCTTTGAGAGGGTCTAAATCTGCCTGATTTGCTGCATGATGTCTTGAGGAACTTCTCGATTCTTCTGCCTGTCCTCCACCAAGCACTCCCTGAGCTCACGGGCTCCAGACTCAGAACTGCTGAGCGGCTCAGAGGACATGTCCTCTCTTGTGTGTTTCTTCTTCCTCCCTCTCCCTGTCAGGCTTTCAGCAGGCATGGAATGGGGGGCATCCAGGGTACCCCAGCCAAGGTCACTGATAAACACCCACCCAACCAGCCATTGTTAGATTTAAGAGGCTACCAGACAGCAAAAAATAAGTGGCTAAAACATTTCCCATATAGAGCGGCAGAAATATATGACTGGGGCACATTCACACCAGCTGGCTTCAGGGCCATGTGACAGCACATGCGATGATGAGTATATGGGGGACATTTCAAACCCTCTAGCCACAAGGAGTGGGGCCAGGGGTGGTGCTCTGGGTAAGTGCAGGGAGAGTGTAGTACACTGCTCGGCTTATTCCAGGCAGCGGTGATCCTGGCAGATAGAGCTCTCAGGAGGGTGCCAAAGGCCCACAGAAGGAAGCTACTTGAGATATGCTGCTGACCTCTTCCCAGCGATGGAACCTGCCAAGCTCATGGCAGTGTGGCGTGGGGAGAGGTTGTACCACGGTGGGAGGAATGAGGCCGCTCTCCCGAGAAATGTGCGGGCAAAGATCAAACAATATTTCTTTGAAAGTGTCAGTGGAATTGTGCCAGAGGACAAAACGGGTGTCCGGACCAAGACAGACCAGAAGCTCCGTGAGCGGAGACGAGTTTGTGATCATCAGCTAGTTCTGTGAGCCAGTCCAAGCCCAGCCCCCGGAGCCAGCAACAACTTCTACCTCGTTCCTGAGTCTACGCAGAACAGGAAAGTTACTCGCTTTAGACTTGGACTCTGGGACTCGAAAACCAAAATATTGTGCTTTGGACTAGAAATCCTGCAGCCAATTCGTTTACCACAGTATTTCTGCAAAATCATGTCATCTGAATGCCCAGACACTGGATTGCTTGCAAGCATTCTTCGGTATTTCTGATGTATTTAATTTGACTGCTCAGTTATTGCTTTGTGTGTATTTTGTTTTCAGTTTTGAATATATTGGATTATATTAGCATTGGTTTTATTTGAGTAGATTTTTTTTCTGCCTACAAAAGTTTTCACTTTGACTGCATCAAAGGGTTCTGCTAACGTATGGATTTGGGAATGCTTTGGGGTTGTTTACAGTATTATTGCCGTTGTTTTTTGCCCATTACTGCCAGTGCAGGCTCTTAAAATAATCCAAGTACTTTAAAAGAGAATTACTTTCTTCCTTGCTTGCACATGGTCAGCCACCATTGTGGGGAAGGGGACACGGAGAGAAGAGGGTAAGTGTTGGGGATCACAAAGAAAGTTGTGTTGTTTTTTTAAAAAGTGTGTGTTAGTGAGGGGAGTAAATTACACCTACCTGAGTCCTTTTTCCCTTTCCTCGGTGGTGCAGTATATTGAAAACTGTTAAAATGATAAGCCATCTGGAGTTTTCCTGATCCTGCTTACAGGCTAGGGGTCTCTGTAGGGAAGCATCAAGGGTGTGATCTGAGTCGTCAGCAGTCCATCTGCAACGAGCCAACCTAGAGCAAGGTGGGGTGAGTTCTCCACCTTACGGAGCAGCCTGCTTTCTCTCTCTCTGTTTTTGGTTTCTTGTGTGTTAAGGTTCTGAATTTGAAGAAATAAAGTAGTGTTACACTGCAGCCTTCCAGAAAGATAAAACACAAAATACAAACAGAGAACTTAGAATATGCCATGAACATACCCAGTGGGTTCTCTCTGGGTTTGGCTGGGTCTTGAAGAGGTCTTGGCTGTCCCTGGGCTCTGCATCCCCCATCCTCCCCACCTCAATGAGCACTTCCTCACTGCCATCCTGAGGTCCTTTCCTCTGCATTGTCACTCATGGGGTGGTGCTGGGGTCCCTGCTCAGTACAGCATCCAGCTCCATCTAGTAGCAGCAGCTCAGTTGGGGGGGTGGGGGGGGGGAGAGCAGCACTGGATGTGGCATCATTAGGCTCCTTTGGCTTCGGCTTCTTCCTCTTCACCTGGCATTGCTGCTAATCCCAGTCAGATCTCAGCATCTACATCTCCTTTGCCATGTCCAGTTAACATCTTTATTCTTGGGGGAATTCCACAGCTGGGCTTGCACTGCCCCTTCCCACCACAGGAGTAGGAAATCCAGGCCTTCATCCCTGGAGCAGGCAGTAGCTGGAGGTGTCACTGCAGCTGTGTGTGGAGCCATACCTGTGGGATTGCAGGAAGAGGCTGGAGCTGTTAAAGAGGGTGGGGGCAGGCAGGTTTCCGGTCACTGTGACAGCAGAGTTTAAAAATTCAACCAATGCGGCCTCTGATGTGGAGACAGAGGCATGGTGGGATTGATGCTGGAGGACTCTTTCTACCGGGACAGGTAATGCAGCATGCACGCAGGCACTGTATGGCTGGCAGAGGGCTCATGCCACTCTCGGAGGAGGTTTAACCTGACTGGCCGACGCCCAGGATTTTCTCAGCAGGACTCAGAATGCAGCAAAACTGTGCTCACTGAAGGAAAGTTTTATCCATGCAACTTTGTATTGTAGAGCTGGTCTTTGTCCCAAGGCTCAGGTCTCGGAGCCTCTCTCTAGGCCCCTGGTTCGGCACAGCACTTAAATACATGCTTACCATCCCGCTAACGGCAGCAGGTTATGTGCACTGTGCAGCGTTGAATCAGGATGGTTTGCGGAACTGAGGCCAACTGGAAGAAATAATAGACACGGCACTCAGTAAATAATAAATAATAATAATAATAATAATAATACCTGGGTTTTCGAAAGTGCTTTTCATCCCTGGATCTCAGTCCCCCAAATCTATCTGAAGTTGCAGATAATAAGGATCTTCCTTTCAGGGGGCAATAAACGCTTGGAGCCATGTGTGACTGATCACGGCACATTCTGCAAAGCCTTTAAAAACTCTTCTTTACTGACGCGAGCGAGAAGCTGTTTCCTCTCCGCTTGCTCAGTGCCTCGCTGGCTGTGTTGTGTTTTGTGGCTCTCACCTGATGCCAATTAGGGAGCGGAGCAAGAAAAGGGGGTTTGAAAACGTTGAAATTCCTGCCTGAGTGTTTTGCTGCCTCTCACTGATGTTATAAACCTCTCTAGGTCCTTTGCACAGGAGGAATGAATCCTGTTGGAAGGGACTCGGAGCAACCCGGGCAGCCCGCGGGAATCTTCCACGCTGTTGGACGAGGGGCTGGTAACTAGGGCTGGCTGGAAAACAAGAATTCTGTTTCACAAAAAATGTTGAGGACTCAGGTGAAAGTGACAAGCATTCGAGCGAGCGGCACAGAGCTCCGGTTCAGATCTGGAGTGTCAGACACTCCGGTTACAGCACCTCCTGGCCTGAGATAAAGCTCTGTGAAGCTTCAAAGCTTGGTGCTCCTTCTACCAACAGAAGTTGGCCCAATAAAAGCTGTTATCTTCCCCACCTCGTCTCCCTCCTATCCTGGGACCAACAGTGACAATACAAACATAGCGTATAACCACACAGGGTCTCCTAAACCCTGGCCTGGACGTAGCAGTTGTGGAAAGGGGCTGCTGACTGCACCGCAGCCTTGGCATTTTTTTGCAATGGGCATTGCAAACCCAAACCCGGAGTCCCACACCCTCAAACTCTGGGTGCTGCAAAATCTGGAGCTAGCTCTGTGGCAGTGCCCAGGCACAGCGGCACCGGGGGCAGCAGCATCGGAACTCCTTTGCTGGAACTGCATCCCTGGGGCAGCAATCACCCCTCCAACTGGGATACAATAACATACAGATTTTTATCTGTAAAAAAGTCACATCCCCACTCCCTCGCAGCACGCAGTCCTCGCCAGCCTTCTCGTTTGGGCGCTGGGAATTGGAGGCAGGGCTGTTATTCCAGGTGATGGATGGTGGCAGATTTGTCCACAGGTTCTGTGTGTGCAGTAAATCAAACAGGCCTGTTGGAGTTTTTGTCAAATGGTCTTTTGAAAAGTCTGTTCCCCCCAGTGCAAGGGAGCAGGGTTACACCCATCTGACTCTTGTTTTTCTTACTCTCCAGCATCTCTCTCTCTGATCTCTCGCACTAATCTCTCTAGCTAATCTATCGGTTTTGCAATCCCACTGGAAAATGAAAACCGCGTCCATTTCTGCAGCAACCCACCTCTTTAGGCAGCAGCGAGAGCTCAGGAGACGCCTGGAGTGAGCTTTCCGGGCCCTCTGAATGAAAACGAACATTATATATTTATGAACTAGAGAGACAGGGCACAGCACTGCCACAGCTCATAGCTGTATTGCCACCAGGGGCAGCATGCTCAGGGCTGTGCCATCCTAGCAGTGTGGTGGTGGGGAGGGGGACCTGAGGCCTCTTTCACAGCAGCGTAATCAAGAGGATGGCAGTATGCAAATGACTCAGATCAACATTGCGATCATTGGTGGAGTTACTTCAGATAGCATTAAGCCACTGGCCGACCAATGAACAGTTTCTAATGAAGTGGCTTGGAATCATAGGCTAGAATAATAACACACATGTTTTCTCTCCTAATCATTTATTATTACTGGTCCTGCCGTGCAAAGGGAAAATAAGTCATCAGGAGGGCTCTGAGCATGGGGATATTCTGGGCATGATTTCCACATATTAATAATTGCTTCCTGTTATTATAATTATTCTTTGCATTCAGTAGCACCTAGAGGCTCCTGCTGGGACAATGATATTGCCTGGGACTTTACATCAGTAGATCTACAAAGGACGTTAGTATTGTTTCCCAATTTAACAGGTGGGGAAACTGAGGCATGAAACGATGATGTGACTTGGCCAGGATCTCCCAGCAAATCAGTGACAGAGCCCAGAGTAGAAACCAAGTCTCCTGAGTCTCACTCCAGTGCTCTATCCACTAGGCCATACTAGTGGGTCTGTCCACCATTGTGCGAGGCATTGCCCAAAGACAGCCAGCCCATTCCAAAGAGTTTGCAATCTAAGTAGACAAGACAGAAGGTGTGAGGTCACACAGCCAATCGGTGGCACAGTCAGGACTAGCATGGAGATCTCCTGGCTCCCAGCCCAGTGCTCTAATCGCTGGGCCACTCCTCTCTCTGCAAACCGCGGCTGTGATGCTTCAGACGTGTAAATTCCAACACAGGACAGCCAGGACTCCTGCTACGGGCACACGTGGCTGTATGGCTCAGGGTTCGACAAGCTGCTCTCAGCTTTACTCTCGTGGGAACCACTTGAGGTTCGGGCTTTCGCTCCCAGTGCAGTTACTTGGCAAGAATTCAGGCTCCCCTTTCACTGTCTTTGTTTCTATGATATAGACGCGGCTCTGAGGGGGAAAGGAGAAGGGAGCCGGGGCTTGCAGGTGAAATGGGGATTCTCTGTTTATATAACACAGGCCAGATCTGTGAACCCATTACTATTTGTTAGTGTCTGGAGTCCCCATTCCCTGCCTGCCTGCTCAAGTTCAGCAGCCAATCCAGTTTGGTGTCCACCTCTCGGCTGCACCAGATCGGATTGTGTGCTCCTTTAGTCCATTAAACAACCTGGCCGCAACAGCTGGGGCAGGGAGCTGGGCAGGGGAGTGGGGACACCACGCCACCGCAGCCATCCTGACCACACTGCTTCCTCAGCCGGCTATGGGTCTCCAAGGCCCCACTGCCCACCCCCACCACAGCCAGAGTCCTGAGGGCAACCTGAGCTCCCTCTGCACCCCAGGCTGCTTGGCGCACACCCCCAAACCAATTCAAGGCAAGCTGCCGCCGCCTCTGTCTGACAGTGGTGTTCACTGCTGGAGGTTTCAGTGGAGGGCATAATGCAGCTCCCGCGGCAGTACTATACTGGAGGCTGCAGTTCCTTCCTGACCCCCAGCTGGTGATCACTACATGCCCTGGAGCATGAAGCTGGAGAACCCTTGTCACTCTTAACGTTATGTTCCAGTATAAACACCTCCATGCAGAAGTCTCTATTGAAAGCGATGCTCTTTCCAGGCCCAGCGCAAGACCAAGGAATTTAAAAGGCTCCTCGATGCCACCATCAATGGGGTTAACAGAACACACAGAAATTAGTCTCGATAGTGGGAGCACATCAATCCGAGGCATTTGCAGCACGTTCCAGCATCCAAATGGCCTCGAATCAAAGGACACAAAAAAAACCCCAGGTTGATTTCCATTAAATGCAAAGCGGAAAATAACAAGATCAAAGTGAAGCTGGAAAAAAAAGACAGAAAGAAAGAAAGAGAGAAGAACTGGGGTGAGGGGGACAGGAGGAGGGAAGAGATGAATGGAAAGGAAGGGAAAGGAAATGTACGCCGCCAACGACCCGTCTGCAAATTGGGCCTTCTTCTTGTTGGTGTCCACGGGCGACCTGCCAGATCAATTGATTACATCTGTGGGCAGAGATGCCTTTTTATTTCACACCAATTTGCACGGCCGGCGTTAGACAAAAATGGAAGCGATGCGGAGAATGGCACGCCGGGCGGGGGGAACCCGCCTGGAGGCTGATGGAAAAGGAGACCGGGAGAGGGAAGGGAAGGACCTGTCAAATGGCCGCTGACAGAGATGGTTCTGAAGAGGTTTTGCTTTTTTTCCCCCCTGCTGCCCCTGTGACACCGAGCCCGGGGGGGCTGGAACAATTTTGAGAGTGGGGGTGCTGAGAGCCGTTCAACCAAACTGTGAACCCCGTATATATAATGGAGCCACTTCAAGCCAGGGGGTGCTGCAGCACCCCTAGTTCCAGCACCTATGCCCAAGCACGACTCACCCCCCGGGCAAGCCAAAAGGAACTCCCACTGGCTCCGGGTGAAGGAATCCCTGCACCACGTCCCTGGGGGGCCCTACCCCACCCTCCCATGACAGCCAAACAGCAGTAGCACCCTGACAGGCAGTGTGGACTAGTGGGTCGAGCCCTGGACTGGGCAGAATGAGGTTTGGGTTTGGTTCTTCGCTCTGCTGGGTGAGCTGATCTCAAGCGTCGGGGAGTTCAGGGCTAGAGGTCCCATGGCTTACCCCCCCAGCCCCTGGGCCCGCAGTCTGCCATCTCAGCACAGTCTGCCATTTGTGTTGTGATGAATTTGCTCTGACACCATCTCAGGGAATCTCACACGGGACTCAGCCCCAGGGGACATATCCAGGGAGTGTGCTGCTCAGGGCATGAGATTCAACTGGTCGGGCATGCAAGGGAAGGGCAGGACCCATTGAAGGGTAGTGTTGTCCCTTTAACTGGCAGGTCAAGGAAACTCAGAAGGGTCCACCTGAGTCCTGTCGTTGGAGGAGTTGACAGGTTCAGTATTATCTCCCACAGGGGGTGATGCTGTGACCTCCCATGCCATATCTCCCTTTACCCCGGGGGGACGTCCCAATTCCAGGAGGCTTCATGGGCTGGGAGAAAAGGGGGGGCTGATGGCTGCATAACGTCCTCCTCTGACAGCAGGAAGGGATTCCTTCCCCCAGCGTGAGTAGCAGGGATATGCTACGGTCCTATATGTATGGTGATCAATTCACCATCACTAAAATGCAGCCACTTCTGGGGTGGGATGTGGCGGCTGCTCAATGGTGCCCAGTACATCAGGATCAGAAGCGAAGAAGAACGTTGAATCCGCAGGGAGATTTGAGGGAGGCAGAGGGTGCAATTTTCAGAAGTGCGTTGGTGACTTAGGAGAGTAAGGCTCTGTCTACCCTTAAACCGCTCCAATGTAGACGCTCACTACAGCAACGAGGTCGCTCAGGGGGTGGATTTTTCACACCCCGAGCAATGTAGCTGGGTTGACCGAGCTTTTTTCGTGTAGAGCTGGCCCCAGGCAGGGTCTACACGATGGAACCTAGACTGACTCGTGATGCAGCCTACACCAAACAGAACACATGTTTCTGTCGGGGCAGGAACACTATCTCCATGAGCGACGGCAACAGACGCCCGCTTCCCTTGGCACAGCTGTGTCTACCCTGAGGGTTTCGTTGGCACTGCTGCACCAGCCTGGGGTGTGGTTTCACCCCCCCACCCATGTAGCTATGCTGAGATAACATTGCAGTGTAGACCAGCAGTTCTCAAACGGTGGTTTGGGATCCCAAAGTGGGTCCTGATCCCATTTTAATGGGGTCACCAGGGCTGGCTTAGACTTGCTGGGGCCCAGGGCTGAAGCCGAAACCCGAGCCCCCCCCCGCCCGGGGCTGAAGCCCGAGCCCCAGCACCTAAGGCCAAAGCCAAAGCCTGAGGGCTTCAGGCCTGGGTGGCGGGGCTGAGGTTACAGGCCCCCTGCCTGAGGCTGAAGCCATGGGGCTTTGGTCCCCCCGCCCAAGGCGCTGGGGCTCGCGCTTTGACTTTGGGCAACGGGGCTCGGGCAGGCTCAGGCTTCGGTCCCTGCTCCTGGGGTCGTGTAGGAATTTTTGTTGTCAGAAGGTCGCGGGGCAATGAAGTTTGAGACCCCCTGGTGTACACCAAGCCCAAGGCCTGTTGCAAGTCAAAGAGGATTTAAGGTCCAGAGTCACTTAGGTGCTTTTGAAAATTTGACCCGGAATCTCATCCTCTGAGTTGGAGTTTGGCCAGGACCCCCAGGATTAGACTCTCCCTCTCTTTACATCTCGGCTGAGACGCGAGAACGTGGAGCAATCCTGAATGATAGCACCTTTAAAGAAGGTTCAATTTAGTGTTTGTCCAGACAGCAGAGCGTCAGCCCCACATGGGGTCCTGCAGAACCTCCCGCTTGCTGCCTGGCAAATTGTAAATTTTGGCATGGAAAAAATATATAGTGAAATCAAGGTTATGTAGCCTTGTGCTGCCAAAATGGATTATCCCCTGCAATCCATCATTTGCCAGGATCCTACTGACGTTTCTTTCGTTCAAAGAAAACATTTTAAGAGACCTTAATAACCACAGAAGGATGCTGTAAAGCAAGCAGAAATATCTATCATTGTTATTTGGTTGTGCCTGGTAACAAGCAAGTTCAGGCGTTAAATCCAATGACTTTGGGAATTAAAAAAAAAAAAAAAGGAAAATCCCACATGACTTCACGTTAAAACCAGTCCCTCTTTCTGCCGTTAATGGCTCTGAAGGGGGCTCGCTCTCTGCTGGTTATTAACGTGGCCTCTTGCTCCTGTGGAAACGCCTGCAATCAAGCAGGGCTTGTTTCTAAGAAGTGGGGCATCCTCCCTCAAGATGTGTGGAACCTCTTGCTACAGTTGTTCCTTTGGCCTGAGTGGTTTGCCGCTGCCCGTGGCCCTGCAGGGTCATTTCTGTTAGGAGGAGAAATTAACGCTATGAGTCAGGGATGTTTTTGTTCATTTACAAAAATGCGCCCAAAGTCCTGTTCCAATGAGTGCAGTGGAAACAAGCAACAGCAGGCAGATTCCTAGCTCAGAAACCCCCACGTTCACTCCTCCAGCGAGCTCTGGGCCCAAGTAGCTCTGTCTCTCGGCTTCCTCCCAGGGTCACACTCAGAACTGCTTCTCCTGGCTTCTTGTTCCAACAGCGCATCAAGCTGCAAAACCAATCTCCAGTCTAGCCCTTGTGTTTGCAATCTGGGAAACCCCTGAGCCCACACCTAGCTCAGACTTTCTATGTGCCTTGGGCGGTCCCTCCATTGTTTGTAGCTCTCTCTACTACATATAGGGGCTTGGTTGCTCCTTCTGATGAATCTGAATGAGCACTTGGTGTTGCCATTGACATTAACAAGGCCCCCGATTGTCTTTGGATCAAAGATGCATTGGTTGGCAGCCATTAGCGCCATTCAGCATAACTCTACCCAGGGGCTCATAACACAGAGAAGGGTGGGGCATGATGCATAAACAGAGCACAACCGTGGGGTGTGGGTGTGGAGACAGTGCCACCAAAATGCTTCCTCCAGTCCTGGGGTTGGTCAGGAATTGAGCAAGCAATTTATGGGCACATTTTAGAGCAGCCATGGGGTTGCTCTAACTTACATTAGCTGGAAGAGTCCCCTCAGGAGCATTCCACAAGCCAGAGATCCCTGGAGTGCAGCACAGACCCCCAAGCCGACCCCAGAAGGTGCCCTGTGTGCAGTGGGGGAAAGTGAGTGTTGGAGAGCCAACTACTTGGGCTCAACCTCATTGGGGAGGTTGTTTAGGTCTCCTTTGCACCACACTGCAGTAGTCATGGGTAACAAACATCGGTTTAGTCCTGGGTGGCCTAGCTTCAGAAATGCAGAGTGCTCACAAACCACAGGGCAGTCCTTGGGCGCTGCATGTGCTCAGAACCGTCTGGGAGCCAGACCAGGGAGGTTGCCTGGTTTGTCTGCATGTTGCATGGTTTGTTGCTTTGGGGCTGGGTTTTGTGCCTGGTCCTGGTAACAGAATTAGTTCTTCCCTCAGGGTCTGGACATTCTCCCGCTCTCCTCTGCTCTGTGGAGATGGGTGGGTGAACAGTGGATCTTTTCTCCAAGGATTCAGCTGGTCTCTTGTGTTCATACAGTGCCCATCAGTTTGAATTGGCAGTTCCCTGGGGCACAGTTAGCATCAACTAGGTTAAGTGTGTGACTCCCTTTCTCTAGTGTTCTCACCATTGGAAGATTTTTGTTCTCCCAGGAGCGGAGACGCTGCTGGCTGCCTCCATGTGATCGGTATGTAGCCCTGCCCAGCATATCCGCACGTTCGTGTTCACGCTTGGGGAGTTTCTCTATCTCCTTTCCTTCTCAGCTACTTAATCGCTGTAGATTTCAGGGCGGAGGGTGCGGAGAGCATGCCCCAGGAACGCAGGGATGCCGGCGTCGTCACGGTGCCCAGATCAAATTGTTTTGACAGTTTTGCCAGATTACAAAGTAGAGGCCCCCGTTTTGTGATGGAAAAAGCATTAACAGCGCCGGGAAGTGTGAGCAAGTCATTCGCTGCTACATGTGCTGGTAAGTGAATTTGCATCCAGTTAGTAATGAAGCCAGCCAGCTGCTCTGGGCTCCAGCTGATCGAAGCGAGGGGAGTTACAAGCCCAGGGATTTTGTTGGTGATGGTTTGCTTTTAAATGTTATTTCTCCTGTTGACAGAACTCAGATTAAATAAGGACACTGGACTGCGAGAAGTACCAGGTTGTCTCTAGTTCCTTGTGGGTGCTGGGAAAATGGGGGTGGTGGAGGCCTTCGCCAGGGATTGGAGATGCCTTTCCGTGTGCTCTGAGCAATTATAGAGTGATCCAGCCATATTTAGACCCGGCGGGCCAAAGAAACAGTCCTGAACTCAAGAGCAACCCTACAAAAATAAGTGAGCATGTGCACGTCCCTGGTGCACACCATGTTACCCTACAGAAGCAAAGCAGGGCCCATAGCCCAGCATTTCCACACGACCCTGCGATAACTAACCCACATGTGCAGCTCAGCTGCAATGAGCGGCACAGGAACAACAAAGGAGTGGAACGTTGGACCATTCCCACCCAGGGGCGGCTCTAGGTATTTTGCCGCCCCAAGCACGGCAGGCAGGTTGCCTTCGGCGGCACGCCTGCGGGAGGTCCCTGGTCCCGCGGATTTGGCGGCATGCCTGCGGGAGGTCTGCCAAAGCCGCGGGACCAGCGGACCCTCCGCAGGCAAGCCGCTCAAGGCAACCTGCCTGCCGTCCTCGCGGCGACCGGCAGAGCGCCCCCTGCGGCTTGCCGCCCCAAGCACGCGCTTGGCGTGCTGGTGCCTGGAGCCGCCCCTGTTCCCACCTTCCGACAAAAGACCCAGGAACCAGATTTCAAGCTCCTAAAGGCGGGTATGGCCATGAGTCCGAGTGAGAGCCCCATCCAATGCTTAGTCAATGGGTGTCTTTCCGCACACTTCTCCGGTCACTGGATCAAACCCTTGGCATCTAATTTCACCTGCTGCAGGATTTGCCGTTCTTGGTAACTCAAAAACAATACCAGCATGACCTAAGCGTCTAGGGTTTCCTACCAGGTCCTCCTCTATCCTAACTCCCCCTGCCAAAGAGACATTCCCTGCCCCAGCCAGCAGGATGCGCCCTCTTGGGAGTTCATTGCAACCTTTCTGAACAGCAGCTAAGGACAAATATCTTAGCGTGCTGAGCACATCAGGCCTATCTTATATTGCCATCATGCTGTTTGGATTATCGATCCAAGCGACCAAGCACCAGGCCCTCTCCCTATGCCTGGGTGTTTCCTCGTGAACGTACCCGATCGCAGGGGACTTGCAGATTCCTTTTGCAATGCATGTTTGAGCCGCACAATTGCCCTGGAGTGCCGGGCCGGGGGGAAGGGTGAGCAGTGGCATCAGTTATCCAATTCTTGTCCAAGCTGCATCCAAAGTGTCCTACAGTGGCACTAGCAACCTCTGTGTTCCAGGGCTTGGTGCAGCTACTGGCTTGATCAGGAGGAATAAAGAATCAGGGCGTTAAATGACCCGTCAGCAGGTACAGCCTAGAAAGTGGCAATGGGAGTTCTGTGCCCAGGATGAGCAATTCCCCAGAGCCTATGGCATGAGAGAGCATGAGTGATTTCTTCTCAGGGCTGTGGGAGCTGTGGGCAAGAGGCCAGAAGGCGCGAGAAGCTCTCCGACGAAGGCAGAACCACCGATGTCCTGGAGGCCAGAGAGACTTGGCCCATTTTAATCAGGAAGGCGACTGCTGCTAAACAGAGCTTGTTCCCCAGGTCTCTCTCCATCCTGCAGGATAAATGAGCCGGGCTGGGCTGGTTTCACCTTAGATTCCACATACCCAAGGCCTGGCACGAGGCGGAGGAGGCTCTTCGGATCAATCAGGTCCAGTCACCTGTAAGCAGGGGAATGGTCCCGCTATTGTGGGGAACTTTCCTGGCTTCTGCACTACCCCGGTGAAGTGGGCGAGCGGAAGGATCTGAGTCCTCGCTCCCACTTCCTTTACCTAGAGGCCTCTCTCCCCTTGAGGACTCCCCTTCCACTCTCCTGTCTGGCAGGGTCCTCGTAACCCCGACAAGGCTGGGCCCAGGATCTCGACCCCCAACCCTGCTGTGGTCACCTAGGACAGGGGCTAGGGTGTCCCCACTCCGGGGTACCCTCTCTGCACTGGGCACCTCCCTGACCCGCTGGTCATTTCATACAATTTAACGCTAATACAAACAATTAATATAAAAAAATAATAAGGAAAAATGGGAAAGGTTAAAGGAAAACCCATCACCCTGCTCTGTGGCAGGGAACATCACAAACAGTGTCCCTGGACATCAGGGCAGTTCACAGGCTGTTCCTTGTAGGTCCCAGGCCTCCTTCTCAGGCCCTGGCTGGGCTGCAGGGACGCTGCAGCTTGGGCACTTGCAATGGTGGTGGCCACACACCTCCGGGCTTTGGGTGGTGGGACCCTTCTTCCCAGCGCCAGCCCCCCGTCGGGTTAAGATCCCCCTCCCAGCCTGGCCTGCAAGGACCCTTGGCTGGGGGTGTCTTTCTGCGCTGGGCCCTTTGCCCAGGGTCCCCCCTTGGCTGGCCCCAACTGCTCACCACACCTGGCACTGGGGCTGCAGCTCTGCTCCCAGCCCAGGATCTGCTCTCCCTGGGCTGCGTCTCTGGCCCCTCTGGACCTGGCCCAGCTCTGCTCCCCAGCTCAGCTTGGGACCCTGCTTGCTCCTTAGCTCGGCCCCACTCTGTCTGCCCCAGGCAGCTCCAGCTCACACGGAGGCCGGGACCCCCCTGACTCCCTGATTAGCCTGCCCGCCCTGTCAATCAGGCTGATCTGGAGCATTGGCCTCTCCCCAATCTGTTAGTGCTGGGAGCTAGCGACCCCCCCCCACACGCTGAATGTTAGTAAGGGGGTAACAGTCCCCTCACACATGGATACCAAAATGGCTGCTGGCTTTTCACTCTCCTCTTGACAACTGACTGTTCCTGCCATCAGAGGGCTCTGGCTGGGGCTGGGGTAAGGCCGTTTAAACGTTGTTTTCTTCACAAGCTGGAGATCTTATTTCCTCTCTCCCCCCCTCCCCCCCGCCCCGGGCTGGGAGTGACGGGTCAAAATCAACCTTTTCTCTCCCTCCTGTCGCATCGCTTTCCCACCGAGCGCTTTCTCCCAGTCAGCCTCTCTGACTTGCTGTCAGGCGGGAAGAAAGGTCACAGGGGCTTGCTCGCTGGCTGTGATTAGCAGCTGGAGAAAACCCACAATCAGACGGGGAATTCCTGGCAGAGACACACTCTGGGGATGTCTGGGTTATTGAGAACTGAGCTTCGGAAGGGGCGTCTCTGCAAAGGGCTGGAGCTAGCGGCTGTTTGGAGGCCGTGAATGGCAGCCATAAATATTGGCGGGCTCACAAGGCCGACAATTTTATTACTGTAAACTCAATTCCTATTAGGATAATTGTTCGCTACATGCCCTGGCCCTGGGTACTGCTCCCTTCCCTGCCTGCTTTATTATCCCCACCATGGCGGTGATGTTAATGTGACCAGACATCTATTACTCTGCTGGGGTCCCGTGTCTATGCCAGGCCATTTCATTAAGGCGGTTGATGAAACTGCCGTAGAGATGCGTCACTTTGTTTGACCCGGATGTCGTGTCCTCAAGTCACCGGGAATCTTTAATTGAGACGCTGAGACTCAGGCATTGAGATAAGCTAGCGGGTTTATTGGACATAGTCATCCTTGCTGGAGGTCTCGGTGGAACTGGCTTAACCACACCCCGGAAGGGCTAGGTTCTGATCCATCACACCGGGGCAAATTCAGAGTAACTCCACTGACATTGGGGGGGTGACAGCACTCCGGATTACCCCATAAGTGCCAGGTAGTAGACCTGCACCCCACTGTAACATCCGGCAGTCACAGCCTGCTCCACATGTGTCTCTTGGGGAATCTGCTCCGCATTCAGCTTCTCTCCAACTGCTCCCTGCTCACAGTCCGCCTGCTGCTTCAGCTTCCCTGCTGCTCCTGGTTAGCCATGAGGCCACTGCTCCCACAGCCTGGCCAGTGCCACTTCCTGGCTCAGGACTTTTCCCTTGCCTGCCCAAGGAGGAAGGTGCTGTGCAGTGCAGGGAGAGGATTTGTCATCTTCTACTTAGCAGATCCATCCCACTAGGCAGGACAGCAGACAGCAAGAGAGCAACGTGGGCAAAGTGAGACTTGTTCATACATGGACAGACGGCCACTGAAACCGGTCCCCTCCTGCTGAACTAGGGGCTGGAGAAAGGAGCTCAGTTTGTGTGGTTCCCCTTTCACCCAGATGCTCCAGGAAGACTGCCTCAAGTCAAAACCCACATCAGAAGCTCAGCCCATCCTGGGTTGATGAATTTCCCCGAACAGTCATGAACCCTACGTCGTCTCTCCAGCCCCAGGCAATATTAAGGCCCCGTTCCCAGGTTTGTACTTCCCATCCATGCATTCAGCTCCCAACACTGGCAATTCCTTTGTTTGCCCTGCACTCACTGCTGTCTGGGTGGCCCCGTACCTCTGGCTGTTAATACTAGGCTAACAAGCTTGGTTACTGCAGACAGGCTCCTCAAAAGACAGTTGGCTGGGACCCTGCATCATTCTGCAGGCACTGCTGTCCCACACTGGGGAAATCTTCCAGCCCTGTGCTCTGCCATCAACCAGAGAATCTCCAGCAGCTCTAGCTTCATGGTGACCATCTTTGGGTGAAGAGAAGGGAAAACCACATGAAAAATAAGGGGCAATGCTTTATTTTAAGGAGCATTACCATTACTCTGGGCATACTATGTATTTTTCTCTCTAGTGTACATTTCTACTGCTCTCACGGGTGCCATGCAATTATCATAAGCTTCAATTTAATGTTTAAAATGGTACTTAACAGTTTTAATACATTCCAGCACATCTTAAAATAAGGGATGGGTGGTCATCTTAAGGGACAGGTCAATGAACTAAGGGATGGTCCCTTGAAATACGGGACAGGTGGTCACCCTCTCTGGCTTGAAGAAGTAATAGTGCTCATATCTTCTCCTCAGACCTCCGGCTGCAGCATGGCAAACTCATTACAAATGCGGACCCATGAGCAGCTCTGATGCATTCCATCCGACAGGGCCATGGTTTACCTGCCCGCACTTACACAGGAGCCAGAGAAGGTGAGATTCTCTCTTTTATTGGACCAACTTCTGTGGGTGGAAGAGACAGAGACAAGCTTTCGAGCGCCGCAGAGCTGCATGTGCCGACGTGTTAGGATATGACACAGGTGCCTTCCTGCAGCAGGGAAAGGGTTAATGGGGACCAGTAGGAGGCACCGCTGTTACTGGGCAGCAACGGTGTTGGACAGGGTCCGGGGAGGGGATTTGTGGTGCGATTTAGGTGCTCAGACATCACAGCGATGGACACGGTATAACTATCTAGAAGGCTGGATAGAGATATGGATTGACAGCTGGATTTAGCACTGCGTAGTCAGGGCATCTGGAGCCTTCTGCTGAGGAGTTGCATGCTCTGGGCTCACTGCCCTCTCCACAAGTCTCCCTTACAAACCCACCAGGTGAATATGTCTGTATAAATCAATGGGCTGTAATATGACGCACACACGCTTGTAGGGGAGATGGAGTGAGTCCACCTGGGACCTGTTGCCCGAAGATCCGTATGATGTCCCCCATCTCAGGAACTCAGGTGCCCACAAGTGGTTCCAGGTGACCCAGGAGAATTTATTCCATGGCTACACCTGTCCCCATGACTCCTCTCCCAGGTAAAGACCCTGTACAGGGGTGAGGCTCTGGGGACGCTGCTTCAGGATGCAGGCCCAGTGTCGCCCCTCCCCCCCCCCAGCATGGGAACCAAACCCACCCATGTCTTTGCAACCCCCTGTCGCTTGGAAGCATTTCCAGGACACCCAGCCCTGCCAACTTCCCACGAGCTGCAAGTACCCTGGGCCCAGCCCCCTGCTGGTGGCTGGGATCCTGGGAGAGGGGTCTAAGTAGCACATTTCCCTCTGAGTCCACACTCAGTGGAGGCCCAGTGCAGCTGGGATTGCTGCACTGTGAATGGGACAAACAGCTGTGGTCACTGAAGATCCCTCTGCGTGGGCGGCGTGTGAGCCTCCTTGTCCCGGCTGAATTCCGACACCAGTATCCCCTGCTGGACACAGTGTCCTCTCCACCTCTGTTCCTAACCGGTAGGACTGTCATAGGAAGCAGCGTTTCCCGTTTGACTGGGAGGAAGTGCCCCTGGGTTGCAGACAGACAGGACCAAACCCTGCTGCCAGTTACACCGAAGTCAGTCTGGAGTAACCCTGCTGGTTTCAGTGGGCGAGGGGCGCTGTATTAAACCCCGGTGCGTGCATTCTGCCGCCCACCATTCCTGGCAGCACCGCCTCCGTAGCCAGGCACCGCAACCCAACGGCCCAGCCGCCGGCGAGGCGTTCCACCAGCTCGGCTCCCCTTCCCGCCGGCTGCAAAGAGGCTCAGCAGGGCAAGCAGAGCACCCTCGGGATAGCGGCTCTGCAATCAATTTGCTGTTTGACAGACACGCTGGTGGAAGGGCCGGCTCTGGAGCAGATGCCCTTTGTTGAAACAAATGGACAGGTTCACTTTGAAAACCTGTCTTTCTTCCTTGCCTCCAACTCACCTTTGCTCACTCTCCCCCGCCCCCGCCACTCCCCAAGCTCCCCTTCATCCTCTCTATTTTTCCCTGCCAGGTTCAGATAAATTTTTTAAGGCAGGCCTCAGTCAAGCTGCTAACCGCAGGTCGATACGCACGCCGCGGCTTACCTGGGGGCGAGCCTCAAAGAACTTAACTTTCTCTGAGAACTCAGTGAGCGCCAGGCAGGCAGGTACTGAAGACGAGATGTGAAACTCCAGCAAACCCAGGGCCGTGCAGGAAACTTTGCCTTACCCAGCCAGACCTCCCCTGGCCCTCCGCGGAAGGAGGAAAGAGACAAGGGTCCAAAGAGAAGCGGGGCATCCACGGTCTAGAGCCACTTCTGAGATTGTGCCGGGGGCTTCCCTGCTGAGCTGACGGTCTGAACAGACCAGACAAGCACACGGTGGGAGAACGGAAGGTTGTTATCTCCATTGTGCAGGTGTAAGCTATGCGGCCTGTCTCTCTCTACCCCACTGCCTGCTCTGCCTCCTTAACATGTCCCCCTTCTCTGCCCTCTATGCTAGGCCAGCTGCAGCATGAACACCTTCCTGCTCCTCCGGACAGAGCAGTCGCATTCGGAAACGCTGCCAGCTGGAGGTGTAAGAGGGAGCGTCGTGTTCCTGTGGAGGGCAGGGGACGAGGGGGCCCGAGTGGTGGGGCAGGGGGGTGCCTGTCCAAGTCCCTAGGAACAAGGAGTTGCCAAGCCAGGAAGCTCCCAGGTGGATGGGGAAGGGCCGTGACTCCGCACACCAGACGAGTGGCTTAGTTCATAGAATCCTAGAACTGTAGGGTTGGAAGGGCCCTCGAGAAGTCATCAAGTCCAACCTCTGCACTGAGGCAAGACCAAGCCATGCGAGACCACCCCTGACTGGTGTTTGTCCAACCTGTTCTTACAAACCTCCAGTGAAGGGGATTCCACAGCCTCCCTCGGGAGCCTGTGAGCTTAACAAACCTTATAGTTAGAAACCTTCTCCAAGTAGCTCGCCCTGGGTGCAGATGAAGCCCATTACTACTTGTCCTACCTTCAGTGGACATGGAGAACAATTGATCGTCGTCTTCTTTATAGCAGCCTTTCACATATCTGAGATCGTAGATCCCTCCTCAGTCTCCTTTTCTCAAGACTAAACATGCCCCGTGTTTTTAACTTCTCCTCATAGGTCCGGTTTTCCAAACCTTTGATCGTTTTTGTTGCTCTCCCCTGAGCTCTCTCCAGTTTGTCCAAGCGTGGTGCCCAGCATGGGGTGCAGCGCTCTAGCTGAGGGACAGTTACCCCCCGTGTCCAGTGATGAGCTGCCAATTTTTTAACAACGGGTTCCCTCCTCCCTCCAAAATTTTAACAACGGGTTCCCTCCTTCCCCCCCCCTCCGTGGGGGGGAGTCGTGCCCCATCCAACCCCTCATGTTCCTTAACACACACACTCCGAGACCCCTGACCCATCCCCCCCTTCCCTGTCCCCTGACTGCCCCTTGCCGCCCCACCCAACCCCTCCTCTCATTCTCAATGGCCCCCCAGAACTCCTACCCCATACAACTACCCCTTCTCTCTGTCCCTGAGTGCCCCCACCACCTCATCCAACCCTGCTCTTTCCTGACTGCTCCCCGGGACCCTTGCCCCCATTCAATCCCCCTGTTCCCTGCCCTCTGACTGCCCTGACCCCTATCCACCCCCCCACAACTCACCCCCTCCCTGCCCCCTTACCACACTGCCTGGGGACCGGGTCCACTCTGCCAGAACCACGACCGGCGCCGCTCGGCCCGACTCCCCGGGCCGGGCCGGCGCCGGGGCCCGGCCGCTCGGCCCGACTCCCCGGGCCGGCGCCGGCGCCGGGGCCCGGCCGCTCGGCCCGACTCCCCGGGCCGGGCCGGCGCCGGGGCCCGGCCGCTCGGCCCGACTCCCTGGGCCGGCGCCGGGGCCCGGCCGCTCGGCGGCAGCCGTGGGGCCCGACTCCCCGGGCCGGCGCTGGGCTGGAGGGAGCCGCAGTGTGGGACCGGGAGCTGCTGAGCCAGCCGCACCTCCCCTCCTCCTCCGCGCCCCAGCTTACCTGCTGGCTGCCTCCATGCTGCTTGTTCAGGCTTCCCGCGAACATCTGATTCGCGGGAAGCAGGGGAGGGGGAGGAGAAGGGGGCGGAGCAGGAGAGGAGTGGGCGGGAACTTTTGTTAAATTTAGCAGCCCTTAACAAGCGGTTCTAAAATGGCTGCTAAATTTAACAACGGGTTCCCGCGAACCCGTGCGAACCCGCTGCAGCTCACCCCTGCCCGTGTCTTACCCCAGACGCTCCCAGAATGGTATTATCCCTTTTCACAACCGCCTCTGCTGGCTTCTATTCAGTCTGTGAGCCACTCTTACCCCGAGCTCCTTTCCCGCAGATATTCCCCATTCGGGGAGGCCGCCAGCGAGTGAGGCGAGGACATTGGCTTTGCTTCAGCTGGCTGTTTTCGGAGCCTGCAGGGGCCTTCTCAGCAGCAGTCATGTGTGCACGACAGCCACCAAATGCTGTTTGGACAGGGCCAGTTTGCCGCCTAATTGCACGAGTACGGGAAATAATGAGGCCAGTGGCTGGAGCCAAGCCTGGCAGTGAGAATAAATAACAGGGAAACAACCTCTCACTTTAATAAGGAAATAATTCTGTTCGCCCGAATCTTTCTGTCAGCAGCTTTTGTGAAATGCAGGACCGGCAGCTATTCGGGACACAAGATTGGTCTGCTGCTCCCTGCGTTCCTCCTTCGTGCCCACTTTGCTCACTCAAGTTGGTTAAACCAATTAAAAGATGGTAATAAAGGGACAAAAATAACCCCCCGAAATGCAGGAAAGCGAAACAAACCACATGGATTGTCCCTGCATGGATGCTTTCCCTCCAGCATGCACTAACTCCTCTGTGCTTAGCACGGCAGAGCGTAGATCGCCTCTTACGACTGCATGGAATGAAATACAGCTGCAGAGCTGCAGACCGGATAACAGCAGCGCAAGAGGGAGGAGCTAAGGGGGAGGGAGAGACAGCAAGGCTCCCATTGAGCTATGGAATGGGGTAGGGTCTCCGGGGTGGAGAGAGGCAGGAAGAGGCTCCTGGCTGCAGAGAAGGAGGCTCTTGCGCCTACAGGGGCAGAGGAAAGATGGAGTCTGTTGGAGCAAGTCTGCAAAAAATGCTCCTTTCTCAGCCAAAAAAAAAAAATAAATAAAAATCCTACACTAAACAAAAATGGCAATTTTGGATGTTTGGTTTTAGGTTTTTTTTCTCCCTTTCCATTTGCGTTTGGCTTTGAATCTTTCCATCCATAAATCAGAAATCAGAACAGTGGGTGGGTCTCTAGATGTGCTGTCCACAGGTGGCTTCAGGGCCGGTGCTTCCATTTAGGTGACGTAGGCAGTCGCCTAGGGCGCCAGGATTTGGGCGGGGGCGGCATTTTGCCGGGAGGGCGGCAGGCGGCTCCGGTGGACCTCCCGCAGGCATGCCTGCGGCAGGTCCACCGGAGCCCTGGGACCAGCGGACCCTCCGCAGGAACGCCTGCGGCAGGTCCACCGGAGCCACGGGACGAGCGGACCCTCCGCAGGCACGCCTGCGGCAGGTCCACCGGAGCCGCGGGACGAGCGGACCCTCCGCAGGGACGCCTGCAGCAGGTCCACCGGAGCCCCGGGACCAGCGGATGCTCCGCAGGGACGCCTGCGGGAGGTCCACCGGAGCCGCGGGACCGGCGGCGAAATGGGTAGAGCTGGCCCTGCCCCTAGGGCACCAAAAACCCTGGCGCCGCTCCTGGGTGGCTTTGCTGCATACTTTCAGCCTGAGTTACACCTTGGAAGGCCCGATCTGAGCAGGGGCTGCGTGGCAGGCATCGGCATTTCAGCCTGTAATTATTAGACCGATCAGTCAATTCCCTCTGCTAATCTCAGCCAGCGAGCCTCTTAAAAATATAATACAGGCGATAAGTGAAATGGGGCCTGTGCTCAGGTTACATGACCTTTCACCCCAGGAAGGAGGGAGAATGCTGCCAAGAAACGCCCCCATGAATATTCCCGGGCTGTATTGATTGACAGGGCCTGTCCATTTACAGCCAAAGGGGAGACTTGCAAGAATAGGGATCACAGCACTCGATAGGAGCAGAGCCAGGCGTTGGGAGAGCAGCGTGGCCTGCGGGCATGATGGACAGCCAGTCAGCTCTTAGCTCACACTACTGCCTCTGCTGAGGGCCGGGATACTGGCGAAGACGCCTTCTGCGGGGATAGCCTGGGGCTTTTCAGAGGCTGTCTGGGGGCCAGGAGAGCTGGCTTTGCCACCATGACCATGGGCAGCCACGTCCCCGCTACGTGCCTTGGTTTCCCCACCCGTCCAAGGGGGGTGACTGTTCCCTGGGCTGGGGAAGCAGAGGCGCTTGCTCTTTCAGTCACTGTGTGAAGTAATGTGCTTTGAGATCTTTGGATTTAATGCCCAATGTCTGGCAGCTGCTGTACGCAAGCAGAAGGCCCTTCATTGTACCCTGTCCGACCCATCCACCAGGACCACGCTCCCTCCTCTGCACCCAGCACTGTCCAGCAGTGGGCAAAAGCCCTGCTCTTTGGAGGCAGGGGAGTCTGCACCTATGACCTGCCAGGACGGGAGTGTCTCCTTTTTGCAGCACACACCAAGCATCTGATTAGAATCCAGCCTTGCCCCATGGTGCTGAGCTCCAGCCAGCTCAGGTCCGCCCCTGGCAGCTCTACTGCTGTCAGAGGTACCCGGCTGGGCCATACGTGTTCCCCATAAATAATTCACAGCTTCTAATGAGTTGTCAGACAGTTTGTGGGTTGCAATTAGAATTGAACCCTCCAGTTGGATGGTTCGCATGGCTCAGCTTTCCCCGCCCCCGGTGGTCTTCCCATCAGCCGAGGCTCGGTTCCAGCATAACCCAGGTTCACCAAGTGTGGACAGGAGCACGCGAGCTTGTCCTCTGCTGGGACCTCAGCTTAATTAATCTTCTGTCGAGCGCAGAAGTGGAATGGTCCCGGTGGAAGCAGGCGGGCTGATTGTGCTGGAGCCAGACAAAAGAGAACAGTTAGACTGTGACAGCTGATGTTAAAATGACTACAACTCACTTCATATCCAGTCAATGCATTATATTCCTTATAAATAATAGGTTACTCCAGGTTAAGTGTCTGTTGCTGCATTCCAATTGTTGATATTTAATTAGCTCTAAAATTAAAGTCTGCTTTTATTGCCGTGGTGTTAGAACGGCTTTATTTCGAACTGATTGAGATTAAAGTGTCTCCTGACAATCTTGGCTTCCCTTTGTCGCGGGTGGGAGGGTGGAGAGAGGATTTAATGGAAGCATTAGAGGTTTTGAAGGGTGACAAATTAAGGCAAGAGGGACTGTTTGATTATATTTTGCCACTAGTGCTCTGATGAGCCTGGAAAAGTTTCTTAACAGCAAAGATGTCAGTGTGGGTGCGGGGGAATGCTGGGTTATTCTGTATTTGTATTTAAAAGTTTTGGCCAGGGGGAGCCATTCTCTGTATATCGACAAGTCTCACTAATCAGCCTGCTTGGCCTTTAGGGGAAGACATTTTGTTCACCCACGCCAGCACCAAAGCATGAGGACCGCCTCTGATCTCACCTCACAAGCAATGTTAGCATGACCTGCCACCAACTAAAATGGGCAACTAAAATGATTAGGAGTTTGGAACAGGTCCCATATGAGGCGAGATTAAAGAGGCTAGGACTTTTCATCTTGGAAAAGAGGAGACTAAGGGGGGATATGATAGAGGTCTATAAAATCATGAGTGGTGTGGAGAAAGTGAGTAAGGAAAAGTTACTTACTTGTTCCCATAATATAAGAACTAGGGGCCACCAAATGAAATTAATAGGCAGCAGGTTTAAAACAAATAAAAGGAAGTTCTTCACACAGCGCACAGTCAACCTGTGGAACTCCTTGCCTGAGGAGGTTGTGAAGGCTAGGACTATAACAATGTTTAAAAGGGAACTGGATACATTCATGGTGGCTAAGTCCATAAATGGCTGTTAGCTAGGATGGGTAAGGAATGGTGTCCCTAGCCTCTGTTCGGCAGAGGATGGAGATGGATGGCAGGAGAGAGATCACTTGATCATTACCTGTTAGGTTCACTCCCTCTGGGGCACCTGGCATTGGCCACTGTCGGTAGACAGGATTGGGCTGGATGGACCTTTGATCTGACCCAGTATGGCCGTTCTTATGTTCTTAACTGCTGGCCTGCCATTGGCCATTGTCAAAGGGACGCAGGCTGGCAGGGAGCAAGGGTGCTGCTCAGAAAAGGCTCTTTTCTGCTACCCCCATTGTCACAGCCCCCGTCCCGGCAAACACTCCTCACCCGCTGCACTAGTTCAGTTGACCCACCGTTGGGGACCTCCCCATGGACTCAAGTGGACTTTGGAAATACGCACAGTCACCCGCTCCGCCCAGCCCAGGCTGGAACGGCCAAGATGCCAGGATGCAGCACACTAGACCGAGGCCCGTGGGACTCCATGGAACAGCCTGAGGTCCGATCCCAGAGGGATTGCCCCAGGAAGCAATTTACAAATGAAATGAGGTCAGCTGCAGAGAAAGGTCTGGAAACCTGACCACCTCAAGGAGCAAACTCAGAAGGCAAATAGAAGAATCTGAACATTTCCTGGTTTGAAGGCAGTCAGATGATTTTTTGTGCCCTCATTCCTGATTTTTGAATAGCTGGAGTTGGCAATGTAGCCAGCAGGAGCACTTGGGATTGGTTATACGTTATTTGCTTCTGACCATTCATTTCCCGACGGAGCCAATCCCATCTGCCCTTTTCCTCTCCGTCGTTCTTGTCCGAGCTCCTTCCGGTGTCATTGATTCTCTGCTGGTCCTGAGGGGCCCACAGCTGATTGCACTCTCCTGGGGTGCGGGGAGGGAGGGAGCTGATGGTGCCCCCCTGTGAAAGGGTGACCCTCTCTCTGATCCTTGATGGGAAGCGTCCGCATGACGCAGCTCCAGCATCGCATTGGCTCTTCCAGCACCACATCACGTTTCAAGCTCGGATCCAATCTGCTGCTGGCTGCTGCCCCAGATACAAACCACTTCCCACCCTGAGCAGGGTCAGGTGACTTTGCAAAGCCCAGCAACCTATGCATTTGCAGAGCCTCCTTAGCAAGTTCCATGGAGAAAAAGGAACTAGATGGGCTCAGGGGCTCACCGTCTCTGGTAGGAAGCAGGCGTTAGCAAATGAACTAGAATCCAGCCCCCCCAGCCGGTGGCTGTAAAAGTATCATGATCAACAGGTGAACGGCACAGCCAGCTGTTCTCCTCACTGGGGCAGGGAAGAGAGGAAGGACTGAGAATCGCCTCATCCCACATCACGGTTATTGAAAATCGCTGGCTGTAAAGCTCATATCCCAGCCAGCAGAGGAGAGGAAATTGAGAGATAGTCTTAGAAAGGCAGCAAATTGGAACATCGGGGAGAGTGGGGGGGTTCCAACCCTCAGCCTCCAGCAGCTTCGCATATGCTGAATGGTACCTGCCCCGGCAAATCAGCAGCTCGCAACTTTATGAGCGCCGATACGAACAACGGTCCCTTCTCCGGGCTCGTAAAGCTGAGCGGATTGTCATTCCTGGTGCGAAGCGGGAATGCCAGGGCTGATAGGGCGACATCAGCTGCCACTGGCTGGGCCACTGGCTCCGCATTCCATGCAAAACAGTCTTTCCCCGCTAAGATCGTGTTCGGTTCTGAGTACAAAAGGGCTGGCGTGAGACCGAGAAACCTGACAGCAGGCTGCAATTGCAGGGAACGGTCATAGAATCATAGAATCTCAGGGTTGGAAGGAACCTCAGGAGAGCATCTAGTCCAACCCCCTGCTCAAAGCAGGACCAATCCCCAACTAAATCATCCCAGGTCAGCCCATGGCTCAGCGCGGCTGAAAGCACTAACCCAGGGGTGGCCAACCTGAGCCTGAGAAGGAGCCAGAATTTACCAGTGTGCATTGCCAAAGAGCCACAGTAATACATTAGCAGCCTCTCATTAGCTCCCCCACCCCCTGCTCCCAGCGCCTCCTACCCACCGATCAGCACCTCCCTCCCACACACACACCTCCCGGTCACCTGTTTCGTGGCATGCAGGAGGCTCTGGTTGGGGTGGGGGAGAAGTGAGGGCACAGCAGGCTCAGGGGAGGGGGCAGCAAGGGGTGGAGTGGGGGCAGGGCCTGTGGCAGAGCCAGGGGTTGAGCAGCGAGCACCCCCCGGCACATTGGAAAGTTGGCGCCTGTAGCTCCAGCCCCGGAGTTGGTGCCTATACAAGGAGCCGCATATTAACTTCTGAAGAGCCACATGTGGCTCCAGAGCCACAGGTTGGCCACCCCAGTGCTAACCGATTCCCTCTGGGTTACATTCCCAGGAGTGCCAACCCGAGAGTCAGAAATCAGGGGATTGGCTTAAAATCATGAGATTTAAAAAAAAACAATAATCATAAATGTTTGCTTTAATTTGTCTCCTGGTTTTTGATTCTTCAGGGTGCACTTGGGTCTGGTTTTCTAGCTTCGCTCTCTGCAGCCATGAGGACCAAAAACGTACTCTTATTTTAAAATAAAAGCAAGGATTCGCAAGTAATCACAGGACTCCAGGAGCTGGTGCTTTAAGGAAAAACCCCACAACTAACTAGTGTGAGGTTTGTGATAAAATTGCCAGAGTTGGGAAGGCTGGGTTCTCCCCATCCCCCACTCCAACATCTCAGAACTATCCCATGGAATATGTTACCATTGATAGAGTCAGCCCAGGACTGGAATAGCAGGATCAGGGGCACTGGCAGAGCTATTGGGCTGCTATAGCTGGGGTTGGGGAGTGGGCTGGGATTGAGATGCATGAGAAGATTTGTGGTGGAGGAGCCCAGACCTGGAAGAGTAGGGGGAAGGGGCCCGCGGCCAGAGCTGTGTGTATGTGGAGAGCCCAGCACTGGGCAGTGGATCAGGAATGAGGAGCACCGGCCGAGCTCTGTGCATGTGTGTGTGTGTGTGTGTGTGTAAGGAGCCCAGAACTGGCAGCGAGGGGGGGGGGGCTGCATACGGTGGGATTGAGGGAGCAGCGTGGGGGCTTTTTCTGTGCATTGCTCTGTATCCTGTGCGCCAAGGCAGAGGAGTGAATTTCTATGTCTCACTAAAGGGGGGAATTATTACCCATCTGATCCACCTGAGATGAAATTTAACAGCCTGAGGTGGGCATCAGGCACTGATAAAAATCCATCTCACTGCGAGCTTAAACTGCCGTTTAAAAAGCTAATGCATAATTTAAGCAGAGCAATTTATAGCTGGTTCATTTGTGGTGCTGGCTGGGAAGAGCAGGAGCACAGGAGGAGCCCCGAGTGGCATGGTTGGAGGCAGCTGTCTCTCTGCTGCACACTCCTCAGTCCAAACAGGGCTGAGTCAGAGCACCCGGGCCCTTTGCTGTGTGGTGCTACCCCGGCAGGCGGGGCGGATGCGTTTTCCGAGCCATTAGCTGCCTGGCGATGTGACATGTGGAAGGGCACACGCTAAATGCTACTGGCGTGTAAATGTTCTGGACGGTGCCAGGCTGCCAATCATCTAGTGTGCCTGACAGGTGCCAATCACTCAGAGCAGCTGGCCAATCAGCAAGCACATCCCGCAGTGGTCCAGAGGCTGGGCTCTGGGCCGGGATGCTAATTGGGACATTGAATTTAGCTGTACGATGCCAGACCAGTGGAGGTGCAGCCCACCTCCTACAGGCAGGCCCCTTTGGCCGACCTCCCCTGGCAGTGCCAGCCTTGATCCCTTCCCCCATCACAGGGCAAGGTGGATTCTAACCCGTCCACTGGGCTGGGTGAACCGGGGCTCCCCATGAGGGTGGGAGGTTCTGTCGTTTCGGAGGCTGGGCAGCTGGGGGAGTTTACTGCACTCGTTTTGGAGAGGTAGGTGTTTGTACAGTGGATTAACCAGACCTGCCTGCTACCCCGCGCTGGTTGTGCTGAGCCTCGGCAGACCTGGGACAGATTCTGAAGGGCCTGGATCTGGTCCAGCTGAAACACAGTAACTGTGGAACCTATTCACAGTGGAGGTGGAGGGATGATTCCCTGGGCCCAAGAACACAGGGCCGGCTGCTCTGAGTATGCAGGACCCAACCACCAGAGCTTTTGGCCATTGCAGTTTAAGGGACTCGCCCCCAGCTGCATTCCCAGCCATTAGCAGGCGGCGGTCACAGACAAGTGGGCAGGTCAGACAGCACCGTGGCAGAGCACGTACACACCCCCTTGGCTTTGGGATCCAGCCACCCACGGGCTAGCTCAGCTTCTGCAAATCCTCGGGGTGCAGAAGGAAAGCCAAGCGGTGGAAATGGAGCCTTTCCCTGTCCGCCGCTGCTGCTCGCTGCTGGCTGCATGGGGGCAGATCCCACGTGTAGATAAGCCCTTAGCCAGTATGTTTGAGGGGCCAGGAATGAAAACCCACCCCCAGCAGCAGCTCCCTTGCTCCTGTTATTCGGCTGATGGAAGTTGAGAGGCCCCAGAGGAGAAATGTTGCAGTAGGTGCTTGCGAACGAGCCGAGTGATTCATGGCGACGTTAAACGGATGAGCCCAGGCCAGGGTTCAGCTTCTCCAGAGACGATATCAGGTGTCAGTGTCACACTTTTCATCCACAACGTATTGAAAATCCTTTCGGAGGGGACGGGGCCTCTTGAAAACTCCAGCTCCGAGCTCCATTCCAGTTGGCATTCGACCTTTTAAAGCGTCAGTTCCTGACACCGTCCTTATTACATGGTCCTGACAGGATAAGGCCTCCAGAAATTAATACCTGGGGCAGCTCCTCGCACACACTTCTTCCTCGCTGCAGTCATTCCAGCAGGCCCCTGTATTACTGATGACAGGCACAGTAAATCTTTCATCGTTGCAGTCCATACTTTGCTTTCACCTTGGGTGAGGAATATGGCTCTGCCAATAAACTCCACCTGCTTGGTGATCACGAATGTGCTTAGGGATGCCTGCTCTGTCACATAGAGCAGAGGTTCTCAACCTTTTTCATTCTGAGCCCCGCCATCTCCCTGCCCCCCCCCCCAAAACATGCTATAAAAACTCCATGGCCTAGTTCTGAATGCGGCTGGAGCTGCAGCTCCTGAGCAGTGGGCCCTCCAGTGGCACCTGGACAGCTCCCTGCGTCTGTGAATGGTGCCAACAGGGTGATGGCGCCCAGGTGGATACAGGCAGGGCAGAGGGGTCAGGGCGGTGGGTACTCAGCTCAGCTAATGGCACTATGGCCCTTGCTAACACACCAGCCCCTCAGCAAAACAGCAGAACCCTGCAAACCCGAGACCGGGGCAAACCTCAGTAACTAGGTCCTGGCCCATGGCCCTTTCCCTTAGCCTAGGAGCGTCCCCGGGGGCCTTGTGTGGCCGGGTTTTCTAAGTGGCGCCCCCTTGTGGCCCATCAGGGCATGTAGTGGGGCGGACTGCCCCACTCCCTATGAGAGTGGGCTGTGGCAGGCCAGGGAGCCTGCGCAGACAGGGAGCCAATCAAAGAGGGGCTTATTGTGAGCCAATCAGGGCCCAGTTTGGAGACAGCCAATCAGGGCCAGGCTCAGACATATATAAAGGCTGCTCAGGAAGCGAGCAGTCAGTCTGGCCTAGGCCTTTGAGAGGGGGAGGTCAGTCTCCAAGGGTAGAGACTAGCAGCATGGACAGTGCAGTGCTGGCCAGGGCTCGGGGAGGGTAGAGAGCTTGAGCCCATAGCCGCCAGGCTGCAGGCCCTGAAGGGAAGGGCCTAGCGGGTGCAAGGGGCCGTAGGGGAAGCGGCCCAGGGAAGCAGACAGACAAGGGAGAGAAGGAGGACAGCGAGGCTGCCGCCAGAGGGTCCCTGGGCCGGGACCCAGAGTAGAGGGTGGGCCTGGGTCCCCCCCCTTGCAGTACACCCAGCCATTGGCCGTAGGGAGCGGCCATTAGCCTACGCCAGATCCCTGACAAGAGGGATTGGACTCAGAGGGCCGTTGGACATGGTGGCTGGGGTGTGGGACTGCTGATCACCGACCCCCGGAAGGGGGCGCAGATGGACGAAGGGGCACTACTGGAGGGCAGTGGCCTCGAAGGGGACGCCACCGAGCAGGCAGCAACGCAGGTCCAGAGACAGCAACCGAGGGCAGAACGACGGACGGGACACCGCCAGGAGGGGCACTCCGCCGGACAGAGCTAATTCCCGGAGTCACCAGCAGGAGGCGCCAGGTGGTGAGTCCCCAACCTGTTACAGGGCACAATTCCCCCCCACCCCCCGCCAGTCCTTGACGGTCCGGTATTGCCCCTCACAAAGCCAGAGCCGTGGTGCCATGGCGCTCTGGCGAAGGCAAATGGAGTCTTACCTCTTCTGGAGTATTAGGGTCCAAAACAAAAAGGAAAACAGTGAACAATAATCCAGGGTCATGTGAGGCTTAGTCAGCCAGACACTCCCTTCTGCTCCGGGCTTGGCTCCGTGCAGCTGGTCCCTTCTTGTCTGTCCTCCTGGGTCTAGTCATCCCATCTAGCAGGGCAGGCTTCGCTCAAGTAGCAGAGCTCTGGACCAGCTGGGGGAGGTCTCCTCCTCTGCATGTGTACTGGCCTGGGGTCAACTGGCTCCCGAGGCTCTCCTTAACCCTCTCTTGCCAGTGTGGGGCCCACCTGCCCTCTCACACCTTGGGAAAAGTGTCACCTTCACATTACTGTCCTGCAGCGCACTGGGCTGCTGACCTCCACCCCAGAAGCAGCTGCATCCCAATGGTGGTGTATGGATTGAGTGGACAAATCATTGTGGGATGCTTTGAGAGGAAACGTGCTGCATACATCTCATCACAAACGCCGGCACAGCCTAAGGCCAGCGAAGAAAGGGTTAATGTGTCTGCTCTGCACTGGCTAGAGGTAACCGGGACTTCGTTCAGAAAGGGCTCCTCGCATGGTGCAGACTCCTCCAGCCCCTGAGCCGAGACATTTAGAGACTGCCTTAAAAGCACAGACACAAATGAGTTTGTCTCATTCCTAATGAGGACATCAGATGCCCCATTAAACTCCACAAGACAGCTGCAGAACACAGTAGTGCCAGGCAGGGTGTCCGCACGCCACTCCCAGGCTGGCTGGGGATGGGATTTCTGGAGAGGCAACGCACTCTGCTCTGCAGAGACGCCTCCAGGGGACTTGTGGGCCAGCCCACGAGTGACGCTGTGCCACTGAGCTCCGGTGCGTCGCCGGGCTGATGCACCACAGGCCCCAGACAGCAAGACAGAGACCAGGGCCTAGCAAACAAAATGTGAAAACCCAGACAAGAATTCTTCCTCTTCCGTGGGCTAGTGAGGTCTTCTGCTTCCACTGACAAACCTCCCTCCTACGGGGACCCCATCTGCAGGCTCTCCCTGGATCTAGCCCCCTTTCCACAGCATACCATGGGGATCGATCCTGTGGCTGCCACCTTCCTCAATCTGCCCTCTCTCTGGGAAGGGCCTGGGGTAGGAACTCCCTGCCCAGGCTGCCTCCTCTCTCCTGGGTCCTCTCCCTTCGGCTGGGCTCCCTCAGCTCTTTAAAAGGCCTAGGTGCCTCATGGGGCTTTAGTTAGCTCCACCCCCTCTGGCCAAGATCCACGGAGTTAATCAGCTCACAGGTGCAGAGTGTGATTCTAATTGGTTTTCCCCCCTTTTCTAGCAGGGGGTGGGGGTTCACCCCATCACAGAGTCCCCAAAGCCAGCCCCTCCAGATCTCGGGGTGTGCACAGCTGCCCTATGGGTGGCAGGGTGGGACATGGGGACTAGTTATAGAACTTCAGAGGCTGTCGTGCTGTTTGACTGATTTCGAGCTAGCCCAGGGGGGTCGTGGCCTAATACCTTATTGATTTCGGCCCAACTTGAGCTCCTAAAGTTATATTTAGGCTCCTACATTTTTAGCGGTACCAAGTCCCTGCAACTCCCATTGAACCCAGGATCCTTTTATTTGGACACCTAACTTTGTTGAATTCACAGTGTCGCATGTTTGATAAAGGAAAAGGCCCTGTAGGATTCCCACACATCCATCAGATGGGGCCAGAGGGTTTGGGCAAGGCACTCTCCCGACTCGAGCTGGCAAAGGGGTGTCTGGAGGGCTGTAGGATCATGTGATTTTGCTACACTACAGACACCACATCCCAGAAGACCCCTGCAGATTTTTTGAAGAGGCACCATCTATACCCAGGTGCCAGGCAGCACCTGAACCGGGGCATGTGGGCACCTAAGCTTGGAGGAGTGAGCCACCTGCTCCCTGGTAAGGTCAGGCCGAGTGGCTCCAGTTTTGAAGGTGACAGGTGCTGGGTTGGAGCTCAAGGAGTCTCCTTAGCCAGGGAGAGCGCTTTGCCCACGTTCCTGGCCTGGGAAGGGGAGTGGAGCGTGATGGCCGCAGGCCGTGCAGAGACATGTACGTGCATTGAAATCGGTGCTCTGCCTCCCCAGTGTGCTCCCGCCATGAGCTGTGTCCTGTGTCAGGAACGGAAGGGCAGAACAGATGGCCGAGTCTCTATTTAAAGTGGTGTGTCCATTAGAAGAGGCTGCCGGGGGGGTCGGTGTTATCAAGGCAAATCAGCATCACCGTAGCAAATAAATGCCCAGGAAGATTGTTTTTCAGGAGAGCTAACGGTGTCTCGGTTACTGGCTACCGGGGGCCAGTGTTGTGCTCCAGGATAGGGATCAGCTGTCACTGGGGCCTTCTGCATGCTAGGGGGTGAGAGAATACCAGCAGGATCATCCATTGGGGGCTGCCACTGTATTGGGGGACGTGGTATCTGCAGACAGCCTGTTGGGGGGCGGCTGTTCCTAGGGGGCACTATACATCCCAGTCCCAGCTCGTATCACCATACATAGCTGTCGCAAACAGGACGTAGGAGTCCCACTAGGCAGAACAGCGGTGGTCAGAGTAGGAGTCAGGAATCAGGGTTCTTAGCTGGGGCCAGAGCCGGTGCCGCCCGAGGCCTGCCTGGCCACCTACAGACGTGGGTCCAATACCCGTGATTCCTTACACTGCTCCTCTGGAAGTCAAAGCATTGTGCCTATTTACACCACCTCAGCCTCAGGCCCCGTACCTGCAGCACTGTTGGGGGAACCTACTGAATGGCTAGCTTCTGGCAGCAGCTGCAGTGCGTTCTGCAAACCCAGCCCTGCCCCGAAGAGCTCATTGGTCCCTCTGCTACAGCCTGCATCCTTTCCCCCCACTGGTCAACGCGGCCTCACTGCTGCGACCTCGCTTGTCCCCACCTGAACACAGACCCTTTCACCCAGAGAAGCTAGTCGGTGCACAGACAGCTTTCTCCAGGCACAAGGGGATGGGAGCAGTGGAGCTAGAGAAGGTCGAATTGATTAAATAGGTAGATCATGTCCGTGCTTAAAAATGTGCCCATCTCAGCACATAAGACTCACATATAAGTTGGAGGGGGCAGAAAACCCCCCAGTTAAAAGAATAAGATCTGTGTATCAAATGGTGAAATATAAAAACAACTTGACCTGCTAAATGAATTAACTTGTTAAGTGAATCTATTTGCATAAATCTGAATAAATGAATATGCTATGCCCAAGCCAGACACTTGGCAAACCCCTCATCCAGGGAAATACGAGGGAGGAATAGACGTGATGAAGGTATAGATTTTGACTGTATCCTAATGGTTTGCCTTGTGGTGCTCTTTGCTGGCTACATTATATTTATAGGTCACAGGGACACTGTTACCGCAGGGAGCTCATGCTGAACATTTTAATGGATATTAGTAGAAATATGGTAACGAATTGTTTTTAAAAGTAATTTACAGGAAAAGAGGGGTTTTTAGTTTGGATTTAGGCTGGGAGCATGCAGGAAGTAGGAACCCAATCTCAGTGAATTCAGTGGGATTTTGGTACTGAATTCCCTTAGGTTCCTTATCTGAGCCTTGCAGTACCAAGCAAGTGCAGGAGACCCCAAATGGAAACTGACTAGAAACAGAAGGGAAACTGAGTAGGCCAGTTTTTATTGTCCAAGGCGAGTGAAATTACAAGGGTAAACAAACAGCATACATAGAGGGAAGCAAAAAGTCTTTCAGTTCTATGCTAGTCACACAGGCACAAAGATTTTATTTTGTGATGTCTTTTAACCTGGCAGTGTCCCTTAAAACACGCGCACACACCCTATGCATTTAACAAAAATTCCTCTGAAGGCTGAGGACTCAAGGAGCAGTAAAACCCATCTCATTGTATAATAACAGCGAGCAATCGGCATGACATTTAAGTAAATGCTACAGCCATTTGTAAGTGTTCATTTTCCTGGGTACCCCATCTATTACATGACAGCTATTTGCGTAGCGTCCTAGTGTGAATTCACTTGGTTCGCAGATAAGCTGTTTAGCAGGGCAGGTATCAGGATGTAAAACGCTATAATATGGACAATTTGTTACCACTGTACCGATCCCCGCTGTCATTATGGATCTGCAGATTGGAGAGGCTGGGATACATGTGGCGGTTTCTTAAATTTTGAGCTAATGGGGAGAGAAGTTGGAGGGCGGGGGCAGATGTGCTGCTTGGGAAGGACAGCGGTGTCTCAATAGTGCTGCAGTACAGATTGCCCAGGATAAGGTAGAACCAGTGCTGACGAGCCCACCAGGCCACTGCACTATCCATCCGTCAGCCATGAAGAGCTGTTTCAGACAGTACAAGACAGAGCAGAGGAAATGAGAAGATTATGGGAGAAGGGAGGAGTTGAGCGCCAGGGGCTGGATACAATACTGGAGTAACTCCATCATCACGGTCAACAGAGGAGCTCCAGATTCATGCTGCTTGGCCTGGGTGGAGTCAATCCCCCCTTTCCAAAGAGAAGGGCAGTGTTCTTTTTGACCTGGCGACGTGGTTTCACCTCGCTCCTGTCCCACAGAGAGATCAGTTCTTGGAATCCTCCGGCCTTGGCCAGCTGCTCCAGCACAGCTATTGCCTCGGTGAGGAGAAATTCAGAGAATCCAGGACTCATAATTCATAACTAACTTTGACAGCTCAGGCACTTCCAGAGGAGAAATTAATAGCCTGTGCAGGGAACTTGGAACTTCTTGGGATAGCGAGAGCAATGCCAAGAGACAGACCGCCTTCTGCCTTTTTAATGACAACCAAATTTGGGGTTTTTTTTACAGATTTGTCCTGTTTTGTTTTCTTAATTTATATGTATTGTGGGAGAAAAGGGAGGGAAACTGAAACAGAAAATAATATTTTTTTCCAAAAAAATCTCTTCAGTACTTTTTTTATGGCGATGTTCAAAACAAAACCCATTGCTTTTGGAAACCTGTGAGATGATGAAAATGATTTGGAACAGTTTTGTAATAAGTGCTGGGGATTTTTTTGTGTGGCCCTACTCGTTACTGGACAGATGGGGTCCCAGAGACTTGAGGCAGAGCTGGGACGCCGGATGAAATCCCAGATCATTTATTGTCAGGCATCATCTCTCCCCGCCCCCATGCAGGTGGAGAGAGGAGACCACACACTGGTCAGTGCTTTAGTAGAGTCCAGCTACAAATCCAACAATGTCTTGTGGATTTTGCAACAGTTTTGTGCACTTTCACAATTAAAGGGTGGGTCTACCTGTGGAGATGGCAAGGCATCCACTGTGCTGAGCAAACACCGGCCATGTAGTGCAGGGACCAGACTAGATGACCTATCGCAGTCCCTTCCAGTCCTACATTTCTATGGTTCTGCGTTGGAATCCACACTGAGAGCAATTTAAACAAGAAAGACAAAACCCAGTGGCTTTGCATTTACAACAATAAAGTTTGCCATCTCCAAGCTATTAAGGCTGTGTCTACACAGGGATTGAAAACCAGTGGCAGGTCCGGGTCAGCTGACTCGGCCTCGCGGGCCTGAAAAATAGCTGTGTAGATGCTCGGTCTCTGTAGCCTGAGCTCTGGGACCCTGCAAGGGTGGAGTCCGTCCGGGCCCAAACGTCAACACAATGACTTCTAGCCCTGCAGCCTGAGTCCCGCGAGCCCGCCTCAGCTGACCTGGGTCCGCCGTGGCCATGCCACTGGTCCTTTATCCCTGTGTAGACGTACCCGTAGGGTATGTCAGTGCTGCAGTCAGAGGTGTGGTCGCCGCCTGCGCTAGCTTTAATCTAACCATGGCGTGTACAAGCTCGCCCAGCCCTGGGCGCGGACTGGCTGGCTAGCCGCCCTGAAGCCCGTGCGGCTGCACCTTCATTGCTGTTGGCATCCTGCTAGCTAGATGTCTCCATGTGCTGCAGTCATACCCCCGACTGCGGTGCAGACAGACCCTCAGGGCTGGACTCACTGCGGCTCAGGAAAGCACTTATACATGAATTTAAGTGCTTTCCTGACTGGGGTCCTTGGCCCTGAGGCCCACAAAAATCTTAGCTGTGGTTAGTCAGCTGATGCATTGACTGTCAGCCTGACCAATATTGCCTCCTTGTTTCCTTGTGCTTCCCTGTCTGTCCGCCTGCATCCAGCTGTCTTAGAGTGTCAGCGCCTTGCAGCAGGCCCCATCTCTTTGTTCTGAGTTTGTACAGCACCTAGCGCACTGGGGACTTGGTCCAGGCCTAGGGCTCCTAGGTGCTACCATAATACAAATGTACAGTAGTAGTAATAAGAAGAATTGTGGGTCACCCTCTCTTGAATTTCACTGGCTATTCAGGGCCTGATTCAGGTCTCACCCTGATGTAAGCCAGGAGCCACTCCACTGAAGTCAACAGAGTTAGATGGGCAGAAAACCAGGTGTAAGTGAAGGGGAAGGATCAGACCCAAAACATGCCAAGGGAGCAGCTCTGTTGAATAAGAAATTGCCATTTTCCCCAGTCACTTTTCAGTGCAGAGCCACCCTTAAATGTAGCCACAAGATTTTTAGAAAGCAAAGTTCACAGCTCTCTGGAAAGATTTTAAAATGTTTTAGTAAAATAAAATAACGACAGTGAATATGACACCTAGGTGTCATATTCAGTACCTACCTTACTCAAACAATGTCATCTGCAAGGAAATGTATAGCACTTATGTATCACAGCCTGCTCAGCCCGCTGTGGGTTAGAATTTCTAATGGGTCGCTGATTAATGCAGCACTCGGGAAGTTCATGTTGTGTCTAAACTCTTGATGCAAAGCCTAACTGCACTGGAATGGTTAAGGGTATCTTCCTAAAATGTAATAACAATTGCGTCCTCCCTGTGACGTTACACCCCATATTCTTTATGAAACTATGCTTATGATATGGATATGGCATAAGATATCTTTTATGCCAGATGAGTCTTGTAAGGTATCATCGGAAAGGTTATAATTCACTGAATGTGATTATCCAATTTGTATGCATGTATCATTTCTGTATCTAAAGTTAGGAATCTTGACTATGTAACAATTACAACTGGGTGTGAATTTGGGAGCCACCCAACAGGCCATCAGCCTTGATGGGCCATTAGGAAGAAATAATAAGGCTTTGAAGATACTAATCTCTCTCCTTCCTGAGAGGGGTCCTGGGAAGTAGCTGTGACACTGTTAGGTCAGGTGGTCCTGTCACCTGGTATTAAACACCATCTTGGACTGCTAGTCATTTTCCACTAAAAGGACAGGGAGGTCAAGACTGGGAAACAAAAGATTCCCACCGTACGTAAATCTTATTTAAGGCTGGGGAGTAAGGCAAACAGGACTCTCCTCCATTGCCTTCCGGCCCAAGAAGAGAGGCTGCTGAAAGTGCCTGAATAGACACAGGAACTGAGCGGAGGGAAAGGCAAGGGCTGAGTAGGAGTCTAGTCTGTAAAGAGAAATACCTGGAACTCTGAGCTACAGAAACTCTGCAACTTGCCTAAAACAACATTTAGGGTGAGAAATTATTTCTTGAAACCAGTCTCTTTAAGATCTTACGCTTAATAGGTGTGTTTTGTTTTCTTTGCTTAGTAATCTGCCTTGTTCTGTTTGCTATCCCTTATAATCACTTACGTTTATCAACGATAAAAGGCAGATTTTGTTTGGTTTATTATTAAACCCAGTTTGTGCAATTTCTAGCTGGGGAGGGGGCAATAAGTTGTGCATATCTTCCTCCATGTTGAGGGAGGGAGCGAATTTATGACCTTTATCGATTTCTCTACAGCACAAGACAATATTATTTTGGGTGTACTTTCCAGAGGGGATCTGCATTTGAGTTATGGGCGATTTCCTAGCTCAATCTTCTCATAGAGAGCTGGAGAGAGAGCTAGAGAGAGAGAGAGAGAGAGTGTGTGTGTGCTGCCAGAGACTGTTGAGCCTAATTCAGCAAAACAGGGAGAGGGGGAGCAGGCAGGCTCAGTTAAATCCCAGTACATCAAGTGGCATCCCGGATGGAGGGATCTAACCCATCACACTCCCCTCTTTAATTGTGAGTGGTTTTGTGTGTGTTCCAGGAAGAAATGGGCTAAAATAGTGTTGTCAACTCTTGCACTAGTTGGGGTATTTCTTAAAGCTTCAGCTCCTGGAGTCATGCGACGACTTAAGAATCTCAGCTTCCATTTAAAAACGTGAGTTGATTTGATGCCCTCGTGTTTGCAGGAAAAGCTTGAAAACATGATCTGAGTACACGCTGAAGGTTCAGAAAGCAGAAAGGTTCATTTGTGAGCTATCCAGAGACAAGTGCATTTCTCCAGAGACGGAATGCAAATGCACAATATGCCGTTCCCTACAAAATCCTGTACCCTAATTAAGTCTCATCTGCCAAGCTCTTCCCTTGCACCCCATGTGCATACACCACTGCTCAGAATATATAGAGCTCTGCAAAAGGCGAGTAATTCTGCAAAACCTGCACACACAAAAAGGGCAGAATTTATGTCCCCACTGAAGGAGAAATGCTGCCGAATGGAAATAGAAAATGCAGAGCTCCTGTGCCCTTCTATTACCGCTGGGTGTCACAGGCAGTGACTGATGGCAAAAAAGGAGATTGCAAGCCAAATCACTTTCGCTTTGCACAAAAGCAGCTCCACTCGGGGATGGAAGAGCTCGGCAAATCTGCAGCTCACAGAGCAGCACTGGAAAGCAAGGCCATGCAGGGGCCATAAACTTCAGTCACGCTTTGCCAGGTGCCTCTGGAGCCATCTTTCCTCTGCTGCACTACACTGAGGATGGCATCACTGGAGCCCAGGTAAACACAGCCAGAGTAGCTTGTTGATCCCAGTTTCCAGAGCCCAAAAGCCACAGGTTCTTTAAGTGCCATGTCCCTTGCTAGGGGCTGGTCTGTAGAGGATAGCAGCCTACTACTCCTTTCGGCTTGTGGTGCTATCCTTGGAGTGGCAGAGGTCTATTCTGCCCTGCTGGCTTCACAACCCACTGATGACCCCAGAGGTCATCACGCATCTGGTTGCTTTCAATATCAAATTAGTTTTGTTTAAAGGCCAGAGGAGATGAAATTTCTATGGCAAGAGCATGGTGTGGACATCTGCTTTGCAACAATCTGTAGCAGCTCTGAGAACAAAATGGCCCCTGTCCTGGAGACATTTAAAGGTGCAGGCCACGGCAAGCCAAAGGCCACCACATTTCACAGCTCCACACAGCATGGTTTTAATTACAGTGCGATTAGCTTCCCCCTCCGCCCCCCCACCCGCACGCCTTTCCTTTTTCCCCTCTGCAGTTACCCCACGGGCAGGTCGCTGTTGTACATTATGGTGAGGACCTCCCTCGGTTTACTAGCACATGTAGTCCCCCCGGGTCAAGACGAGAAGTCTGCGGGAGGAGTGGGGGCAGGTCTGTCTGTCTGACACAGTCCAACTGTAATATATGGAGGAGAACATTAATGCTAAACTTTACGGCGTCTCTTTCATTCCAGAGCATCACAAACACACTTCAGAGAGTTAATAAGAGAATCACAGAGACTTAGAGAATAAAAATGGACAAGGGTAATAGAAATAATAAATAATATGCTTACATGTCACGGGCTACAGTCACATACTGTCCATAACACGCAGCGGGAGGAGCGGGAGAAGAAAGGAATTAGGACGGGAGAGTTATTTTTTTCCAGATGACATCTGTAGAGTGCGTGAGAGTGATGGAACTGAACAATGAAGGGAAGATGCTCCAGGAGAGGCGCAGCGGAAGGCTCTTGCGCTCGCCATGGTTCAACTGCGGACCGACACAGAGCTGGATTTCGGTGCCTAACAGGTATGGCTCCTAGGATCGACAGCACAGCTCGCCGTGTCCATCTGCTCTTGCTTTGCATCTCCAGCTGGCGGAAGAATTTCAGGCAGATTTCCTTGAGCGCTTTCATCCTCTCGCTCCTGTTGTGAAAGTGGCACAAGTCAAGGTTGGTGAGACCACACAAAAAAATGGCTTCTGCTTTAATAGCAGTTCCCTGTGGGGCTCTCCCCAACTGGGTCCTGCTGGGTTGATTTTTTCAAAGCCAATCCTTTCTGTGGGGATGAAAGTCCATGTTAGAGACTCCAGCCGGGGAGGGAGACCCTGAGAAATGGAACATCGGTTTAGCTGGAAAGACTAGCATCAGAGCGACACATTGAATGCCCGGAGACGGTGAATTAATGGTGTTGAATAGGGCTTGCTGGCATAAAGCTTCCTGCTGAGCAGCCTTTTCATGCTCCCTGGCTTCTAAACAACTCAATCTCACTTGACGATAATCCTAAAATGTTTTAATGCGGTTTATTTTCAAAGCAATGCCTGGCATGGAAGTGCCTCACTCCCGTCGCTCTGGATTCCTGGGTAGGGGCTAGGCCGTGGGGAAGAGTTGTGTCTGCCTGTGAAGAACTGGGGGGGCGGGTTATACTGCAGTAGCATCTGGAGCCCCCAGTCTGTATCAGGGCACCCATTGCATCAGGGGCTGCACATGCACCCAGGAAGTCTGGGTCCCTGCTCCGAAGAGCCCTCGGTCTAATCTGAGCCAGGGCTGTACTGAGTTAGGAAAGATGAGAGGGTGGAGAACGGTGGCTGCCCCTCTCAGAAGAGCACAAAGGGGTCTCACATGCCCCTTACCAACTACTGGGGATTCTCTCGCAGCTCCTGTGCCAGGGGTCCGCGCTGGAGGAGCTGAGTTCCAGGGGACCCTGCTGCAGAGCCATGCAGCCCCATGTGCCCAGAGCCATCGCAGTCAGACCTAGGCAAAACCCTTTTCCGATCACAGTTTCACATTTCAGAGAGAACGAGACGGAGACGCTGTCACAAAATACCCCCACCCCCACCCCGGCAGGGTATTTTCAGATGGGGAACAGTTGTTGGTCTCAGAAACAAACGGCCAGGCTGCAACTTGTAAGGGAGCACCCTCCAGGGGAGAGCCCTGCTCATCGGGAAGAAGCCTGGCTCAGTGGTTAGAGCACCCGCTGCAGGCTTAGAAAACCTGGCTTCAATTCCCTGCTCTTCTGCAAGCTCCCTGTGTGACCTCTGGGCCCAATCCGAGGGCCTCCGTGCATTCGAGAGTGAGGCACTTCCCTACTCTGGTAATTGGGGCCATATAAATCCCATAGCAAGACACACTAATCTGCCCAGGAATGGAACCAAGGCAGCAGCCTGAGTTAACCAGTGGTTGGTTATGGAGTTCAGCCTTTATTTGTTATCAATCCACTCTTCACGGAGGCCACAGCTCCAGACGTTGCCCCAGAAACACAGAGACATGCAAAGCAACTTTAAAATTCAGGTTAAAATTCAAGAGCCGTCAGCCCCTCACTGTGTCTCCTGCTGCAGGGTGCTGTTGTTTCCAGGTATCTTCTCGCCATGTGTTTGCAGGTTCAAGGTGAATTTCATGCTCTTTATTATTGGCCACAGACGAGAGAATTTCATCTGATCTCAGACTATTAAAAATGACTGACTCCCAGAGCAGCATGCAGCCTGGTAGCATCTCCTGCGAGCGTGTCTGATCTCATGGTCAGGAGATCCTGTGACAAGCAGGGACAGACCCAGTGGCAAAGGCTGCCAGAGGCCATAACTATTGTCCTTATGCTACTGTCTGCTGCTGGGGAAGATTTTCAAAAGAGCTACGCAGGTTGGATGCATGGTGGGTGCTGGGCCTTGAAAATCTGGCCCTGCATCTTCACTGTTTCGGGGCTCAAATTAATGCACGATGGACAATTCGAATTCAGGGGAATCTCGAGGAGGAGCAGAGAGGTTATTTCACCTCTGTATTTGGCTGCTGGAATCCTGTGTCCCGTTCTGGTGCCCACAATTAAAAAAGGATCTTGATAAATTGGAGCGGGGTCAGAGAAGATCCCTGGGCATGATTAAAGGATTAGGAAACCTGCCTTATTGTGATAGACTCAAAGAGTTCAATCTACTTAGGCAACAGAGAGAAGGCTAAGGGGTGACTTCATTACAGTCTATAAATATCTACAAGGGGAACAAAGATTTAATAAAGGGCTCTTCAATCTAGCCGAGAAAGGTCTCTCATGATCCAGTGGCTTGAAATTTAAGCTGGAGAAATTCAGATTGGAAATACGGAGTATATTTTTGCCAGTGAGAGTAACTAACCATTGGAACAATTCCCCAAGGGTCATTGTGGATTCTCCATCACTGACAGTTTTGAAATCAAGATTGGATGTTTTTCTAACAGCTCTGCTCTGGGAATTAGTTTGAGGACAGTTCTCCGGCCTGTTACGCAGGAGGCCAGATGAGATGATTACAGTGGCCTTGGAATCTATTAATTTAACTAAACCTTTCAAACTGGAGCCTGCACCCGGCTTGCGCTCCCGGTGCGTCTAGAGGGAAACGCATCCTCCCCTTGGCTCTTCTTGTTATTTTTATTATTTCTCTTGCAGTCGCTCGTCAGAGCCCAGCCCTGGTCTAGGACCCCACTGCGCTTGGCTCTGTACAAAGACAGAACAAAAAGCCAGTTCCTGCCCCAGAGAGCGGCTGATCTATTGACACTGCATTCCAGGATACTCCCTGGTCCTGAGTGCAGCTCAGGGCCTGTTGAAAGGGGGGAATGAAGGGAGCCCCGAGGGGAGAAGTTGGATGGAGCAGGAGCAGGAGCAGGTAGAGACAGCAACAGGGGAGGGAGGGGAAGAGAGCGCCCGGCTGCGACTGGCATGTGAAGAATGATGGATCCCAGGCATTGACAATTTCACCAAATCCTCTGCTGCCACATGCATGCCTGGCCTTCCTCATCTCTCTGAGCGGGAACCGTGTGGGCAGCGAGGGGTTAAACTGATCGATGGCAGACAGACTCCCCAGTGGGAAAGGAAAGAGGCAAAGAACCTGCCGCTGGGCAGCCTCACCACGGCCCTCGGTGCCCGGCCTGTCAGCAACACGCGGGCGCTCCTGGACTCCGGGCTCCTCAGCTTCACTCGCCCTTTCCTGTCCGTGGAAAATCGATGCGCCGCAGCAACGCGTGTGCTGGGGTGGGGGCAGGCGGGGTCTCTCCGGATGCTATTGTGTGGGAGTGCAGGAGTGTTGCGAGCTGCCTAAGAAGCTGGGAAGAGGGGGCGGAGGAGAGGATGTTATCACAGAAACCTGATTTCTCTGCACACTCCATCAGCTCCCCATCTGTTCCTTGATTGAACGGAGGGGCTGCGTGCGCTCGCCGCACACCGACTGCCAGCCCTTGTCTCCAGCGCCTTGATTGCATCTACGGAGGGAGAGTCAAGCTGCACAGATGAGCAACCTTATCGATCACGCGTCTCAGCCCAGACAGGCACTGTAGAATTGCCATTTATTTCTGAGAGGTGGGAAGGGGGGGGCTAGCCATGGGGCGCTGTGGGGTGTGGGTGTGATAGGCAGACACCCCTCCCCTGCTGCCAGCAGGAGGTTTATTTAGAGATCCACTAGGTGAGCATGAATTTACCCGGCGTATGGTCTCTCCCCCGCCCTGATGCAGAGGAATCGTGTATTTTCTATACTAGTTGGAGCCGCCTGGGCTGAAGGGTCGGGGTTCGACCCCAAGGACACTGGCTGTACAGCCTGTAGGAATTGCACCCTGCGGATCCGGCAGTGCAAGTGTCAGCCTGGAGCCAGCACCCTGAGCCTTGTGGATGGAAGTGAGGGAGTCGGTGTAACATGCTGTGTGTGTGCTGGGCTCTGGAGGTCAAACCCTCCTCCTGGGGCTATGGAGATCCAACCCTCCTGGGCTCAACCCCTTCTCCTGACTCCTCGCAGTATTGGTGAGCAGACTGGGACTGGGACTCCTGTGAGCACTGGGTACCTGGGATGGGCACCCATGTTACACACTTAGAACGTGGGTGGTCTCCAGACGATAATAGCATACTATTACTGCCAGCTAATGGAGTTACGCCTTTAGCCCAATGGGTCCTTCCTGGTCCATCACTGAGACTCCGAGGTGCTACAATAATAAGAATAGTAAATAAGTACCAGAGGTCTGTGCTTCGGTGCTGCATTCAAATCCTGCTGTGATAGGGTGTGTGCCCCACCCCACTCGGTCCCTGAGAGGGGTAAGGTGGGCCAGGAGGAGCCAATTAACCATAGATGTCATGCTGCACCTGGAGGGGAACCAGGGCTTGACAGGACCAAAGGACAGATGGGGAGAAGCTCGGCTGAGCCTATCAAGCCAGGAAGTTGACAGCAGAAGGGGGCTGCAGGGGGGAGTCTGCAGTCACTCTCTGGTGGTGAGAAGGAAACGCGGGAGGCAGAAAAAGCCTAGACGCCCTATGGACGGGGTGCCTGATGGGGAGAAAGCTCATTCTCAGACTTAGGCACCAGTAGATGCACCAGTAGTGAGTGGTCCCCTTCGCACTGCTGCACCGTCTCTGGTGGGGGTTCACACAAGCACTGTGCCGGTTTACTGGGGTGTGGGGCGCTGGCGTCTGTCCGCAACAAGCTGGGCTGTAAAGCGTGACACTGGCTAGCTTGGCTTGGGGACGTATGGGGTGTCGTGACCAGTGCTGCAGTTCTTACTCAGCGGGCCTGGCCCATGACCCCGTTGCTGCTTAGTGCAGTGCCACTGAAGTGAATGGGACATGCTGGGCTGTTCCTCTCCCGGCTGCAAAGGGCCGATCTAGGCCACGCAGGGGCCGATGGGACTCTCGCTGTCGGCGCTCAGGGACAGAACCAGCGCTGTAGCAGGCCCTGAGAATGTTCCTCCGGGCGAGGCATCAGATTCCTAGCACCGCAGGCAGGCTGGGCTGTTCCAACGCGGGGCGGGTCTGCGGCCCCCCAGATAAGGAGAGTAAAGCCAGATCTCTGTGCAGGCCTGGGCCCAGTCAGGGCAGGGTGCCTGGCCAGATGTGAGGCAGCTACAAAGGTGGGGTGGGGAGGCAGTTTATGGCTGGGGCTGGGGGTGGCTCAGGAGCTAACAGACTCTACATGACTTTTATGACTTAACACACAGCCAAGCACATGGCTCTGCTGACAGATTTATTGCTTGTTCTGTGATTTGACCTTAACATCAAAGCCTGGATGAAAGCCAAAGAGGGACGGATTGTTTGGGCATGAGCACTAGCAGCCTGGCATGCCTGAGTCCTAATCCTGGCTCAGAGTCTGTGATCTCAGGCAAACCACAGACCCCAAAGATTTCCAAACCACAGGGACTTAAAGTTAGGCATCTAAATCCATACTAGGCATGGCCTGATTTCTAGGGTGCAATGTGTTGCCGGCTTTTGCAGTTTTATCCAGAGCCTCATGTTGTTTGGTGGGTTTTCTTCAAGCCCCAACTCCTGGAGTTCTGTGATGCTGTGAGCATCCCAGTTTGCATTGAAAATAAAAGTCATTCTGGTTCTTGTGGCTTCAGAGAAAAGTTTGAAAAGGAGCCCCCTCATGGTTCAAACCCCCGGCAGAGAATAAACAGAGCCCACCGTTACTGTCTCTAAAATCTCATGATTTTGAAGCTGCTCTGGCGGTTGTCGAATGCTCGAGGTCAGAGCGCTGCAGGGGCTGGGCATACCTAGCTCCCATCAAAGCAAAGCGGAAATGCAAGTGTGCAGCAGCTCTGAATATTGAGGCTTTAGTTAGGCCCCTTGGATCTATATGTCGGCACCTAACTTCAGGCACCCAAGCTGGGAAATATTGGCCTTCCCATCTCCATGCCTCGGTTTCCCCATTGGTCCAATGGGAATGATGCTGCTCACCTGCTCTGGGAGTGGGGGTGGGGCTGATGTAATGTTTGTGCAGCTGGCTGGGGCAGAAGAGTGCTGAGTACCAATTACCGAGAACAAGTGCCGTTGCTCTGTTGTTGCAGCTAAATGAGCTGGTGGGTGAAAATGGGTTTTGGTGGCACTGGTTCCAGGGAGTCTGGGCTCCCTCAGACTGTGGCTGGGAATACCAGTGCCCGGGACTTCACTCTTCCTCCTGGGATGCTACATGGTAGAGCAGAGCAGAGGGGGGCGTGGTCCAGGGAGGGGGGGTGACTTGTTAAAGGTCACACAGAGCTAGGATTAGGACTCAGGTGTTCCAGGCTCCCACTCCTGTGCTCAGGCCAGTAGATGCCACTTGTGCACCTACACAAGCCTTGCACACCTGCATAGGCCCCGAGCCTAGAACCTGGGCAGGCCAGGCACCCAGCATCCTGCCCTCTGGCCCGGGAGAACCAAACCTTCTCACGCCAAACCAGCGCTTCATTGATCAGGTCCCAGCCCCCTCCCCTCTGCTGCCAGGCAGGTGCTTCCCGGGAGAACCATCCCGCAGCCCTGCTGAACCTGCCCGCGGGACCTGACAGGTGTCCCTTCCCTGTTCCGCAGGGCACGTCTTGCTTGGCACCAGCCAGGACAGGAGGAAGCACGCGGATAGATGCTGGGGGGACACAGCACCTGCTTCCCCTGGCAGGGCAGGACGTCTCCTTCCGTCTCTTCTCCTTGGGAAGCTGCCTTGGCTGTTTACTTGAATTCCTTAAGTGATGTGTGCCCTTTCCGCTGGATCATTAATATATCTGTCACGGGGCAAGTCCCAGGCAAGCTAACATTGATATAGCCATTAGCGTGCGTGGAGACCGAGCGGCGCTGCTGTCTGAGGCAGCCGCCTGCTCCCCTCCAGTCCTGAATCCCCGCGCGCTCGGAGCAGGCTGCGAGGGGACGCGCTGTGGAATGAAGGTCGATAGTCACAGAGCCGATGGAGGCCGCAGTCTCGGGTTAGTGTCTGCAGGCGTCAAGCCGGTGTCCATCTCGCAATGGGAAACTGGCATGACAGCAGCGCTGCTCGCCTGGCGACGGCTGCCAGAGGTGCCCGTCATAGGTGCCGACTTTTACTTTTCCCCAGGGGTTAGGGTGACCAGATGTCCCAATTTTATAGGGACAGTCCCAATTTTTGGGTCTTTTTCTTATATAGGCTCCTATTACCCCCCACTCCTGTCCTATTACCCCACACCTCCTATTACCCCCCCCACACACACTTTGTCTGGTCACCCTGCCAGGGGTGCTCCACCCCGAGGCCCCGCCTCCAACTCTGCTCCTTTCCCTAAGGCCAGGCCTTTGCTCCGCCTCTTCCTGCTTCCACTCCGCCCCCTCCCCAAGCTCCAGCCCACCCGCTGTTCTCTGCTCTCCACCCTCTTCCAAGCCCCTCCCCGAGCAGCCAAACAGCTGTTTTGCAGTGCCACCAAACAGCTGGGGCTGGTGGTGCTGAGCACCCACTATTTTTTTTCCATGGGTGCTCCAGCCCCGGATCACCCACAGAGTCGGTGCCTATGGTGCCCATGCCTTGCTGGGGTTCTCCTAGCCCCCCGGCTTCAGCACAGCTCCGCTCCGAGCCATGTGTTCTGCTCCGTGCTTGCGAATGCCTAACAATGCTCCTGGACCAGAACGGGGGCATTTTATACGCACCGTGCACTGGTGCTACGGACAATAGCATAGGGCAGCTGGTGTCTGTCACGGAGCAGAGCCACCCAGCTTAGCACAGTTCCTGTAAACTCCAGCTTACCACCCTTATAATAATAATCAGGAAATGTAGCTCGTCTAGGGTTGTTGTTTTTTTATCTCCAAGCACGTTACAAATGAGGTGAGTAGCATTATCTCCATTTTACAATGGGGGAAACTGAGGCACAGAAAGGACACGGGCTTGCTCAAGTCCCCCATCACTCTCCCCTCCCCCCCCCAGCGTACTTGGATCCCCATTCCAGTGAAATATGCCTTTCCTTCCAGACTGGTGCTGTACTGCTCCCCCGTGTTTGTCATTTACCAGCCTCAGGATTAATTGCATGTCAGTGTGACCTTTACAGAAGCTTCTCTCTTCATCCCGATGCTGCGTTGCATCCCAGACCCAAGTGCCAAGAGAGGTGTGGAAATCCTGGGGCGGTGTTGCTCTTTCAGCGTCATGGGGAGGCTCAGAAGCTGCCAAGGGTGCCTCCGCCCCCCCGCCCCTGACAGCACATCACCACCACCCCCCACCCCACGGCCTCACCAATTACAATCCATCCAAAGAACTTTCTGATAGTTCGGAGCCGGAGGAAAATAACATCTCAAACTGTCGGCAGCACCAGCTTCACCTGGCAAACGGGGGGAGGGGAGCCCTTAAAATAACATACAAGTGTTTAAGGATGTAAGATCTACATTAAAAATCAGGGGAAAGGCGCAATTATGCTGTCAGCGAGGGTGATGCAATTTTGGAGAGTTAGTTTCACAGCTGTGATTTCCCCCGCCCCCCCATCACTTCTTCCCCCGGGGGATTTAGTGGCCAATTATCTGTCAGGTTGCTGGAAGGTGGTGTTTTAAGGAGCGGCTGCAGCAGGCCTAGTGGAAGAGGTGTAACCCTCTCCAGGCTAAGGGCTGGGTTAGCTGCAGGTGTCCGAGGTTTCAATGGCAGCCCTGGCTGGCAGGGACTGTGGTGTTTGCTGGCTGGCCTTGCTGCCCCGTGTTCTTTATTCGTTCGAACGGCACCGCAGCAGGGTGGGAACGCCTTGCACCGTATAACCAACGCCAGCGCAGGGGGAAGTGGAAAACCAGAGCTACTGTCTGCAATGGAGCAGAACCACCAAGCTCTGAGCCATTCAGGCACGTCCCCAGGCTGGTTTCTAGCCTCGTTGGCCAGCCCCACTGCAGCCCTAGAGGACAGACACCCACCTCTGAAGCTGGACAGGAGCAGAAAGCGGTGATGGAGTCGGGTATCGTTAGTGCCATCCTGTTTATTTATAAAGAATGGACAAAATCCTGTTTCCCTGGCCTCAGCAGGAATCAAACAAGGGGAGGCAGTGTCTTCACTCAGAACTCCAAGCCCCTTTCGAGCAGCACTCTGCCCAAGAACTCTCTTTCTCTCGGCTTTCCGTGAGGCCACACTCCCAGTGCTTGCTCAGGCTTTCTGCTCCTTCTCTGGGGCTGCTCCTGGGCAGTTTCTCTCACACACACACACTTCTCCCAAATTCATTCTCCCCCCAGCCCTTCTACCACATAGCTCAGATTCCTGAGCAGTCCCATGGGGGCCTGTATTTGGAGTCGAGGCCGCTATTGTTTCATAAAGGAGCTGAACTCTCTCTCCCAGCTGTCCTAAAAGAGCAGCAGTTCCACGCACCAGCGGGTGGACAAGTGAGAAAGTTGTGCCGAAGCCGGAGAGAAACGTCCTAATGGTGAAATCCAGTGGGGAGAGATGTAATTACCCAAGGGAAGCACTGGGAGTCTCAGTGCTTGGACTAGTGCTGACGCACTGAACACGGTCTAGAGAACAGCCCCACACTGTCCCAGGGGTGAGTGTGGACTGGCCAACCTGGATGGGCCATTTCCCTGGGTAACTTCTCAGCTGGAGCAAGCAAAGTTTGGCAGTGAAGCAGGCAGATAACTGGTCTGCAGTCTCTGGCAGCAGGGCCAGGCTAGCCGCAGAAACCAACTAACAGGATGTAGGCTCCCAAATGGCAGCTGAGATTAACAGCCCCGGTTTCCAAGCGCGTTCGTTCCCCACGAGGATGGTGCCCCCCGGCCCAGGTTCTCGGTGCAGTACAGTATATTAAGCTGCTCCACTCGCTGGTAGCTCATAAAGATTTGATGCAAACGCTGACTCCCTTTGACCTTGCAGCACAGTGGCTTGCCTTTGCCTGCCACACCCCTTGATGCAGCCACGGGTGCAAGTCATTGTGGCGTGGGCCAGATGCCACCCTGCCTGTGGGATCTGGGAGCAATGCAGAAGCGACGGGGCTGCCAGAGACACCCTCTAAATTCTAATGCTCTCTGCTGGCAAACAGCCCAATCAGCTGGCAGCACGGCCCACCCTGTACCCTGTCTCTGGCTAGATGGGGGGAGAGAAAGGGCTGTGTGTGCCCCATGGTGCCAGCAGAGCTTGGCACTGAAGTTCAGCAGCAGGACTGGGGAAGGAAGAAGTTCCAGGCAGCTGGACACGCCACGTAACTACCAAAAAAAATAAATAGACCAAAGCCAGAACCCATCTCCCTCGCTCTCTCTGCCTGAGCACTCGCTGCCCTCGTTAAAAACCAACTAATTATTATTCTGACTCATTAGCAATTATAAATCTCCAGCTCTGGTACTTCATTTTTTAAAAAATGACAAGTTAGCACTTAATTATGTTCCCCAGCAGCCCGCATCGCAGAAAGCATTAACCTGCCCAACCTCAGCCACCCGCCCGGGCAGCTTTCATTAGCTTGCCAGAGCCTGCCAGCGGTGGGCATTAAAGGGGACGTGTCGCTCTGAAAGCGCAGGTCTCAGATCCACCCTCAGGCGTCCCTCATTGGAGGGGCTCAGAGCTGCTCGGCTCGAGGAAGGAGGCTGGGCCCCGAAAGCTGGCTAATCACTCCTCTTACATCTCCTCCTCCTCCTTCACTGAGAGCACACTGAGCAGCGCTGCCCGCCTGCCATGCACCCCTCAATCGAGAGTTTGTAGCCCCCGCTCCCTCTGGTTTCCCTCTGGACCACTTGCAGCCTAGGCACTTTGGAACAAGGTACTGTAAGCAGAAATGGTATCTGAAAAATTGAGGTGAGACCCTCTGTCAAACCCTCCCCGCCAACAACTTCACCGCAGCCAGAGCAGCACCTGCCACTCCCCTGCTCCTGCCCACTAGCGAGAAACTGGAGGAAGAGGGTCAGGTTTCTGAACAGGGCCTAACCCGGTGGGTCACCTAGCACTCAGAAATGCAGCCTGCTCCTGGTCAAACCCAGTTCTCTGCTTGTAACACCGGCCTCTTGGTGCACTCGGTGAAGATTTTTCTCCTTCAAACCGGCCTGCTGCATCGCTTATTGCCAATGGGTCAGCAACCGCACAAAAGCCCCCGCTGCGTTTCAACTTCCGTTGCCCCGGCCTCTCTCACCCCTAGGGCTGCCAACCCTCCAGGAGTGCCCCAGAATCTCCAGGAGCTAAAGATTAATCTTTAATTAAAGATTGTCATGTGTGAAACCCCCAGGAATAGGGCCAACCAAAACTGGCAACCCTTCGCGGACCACCTCCACCACTCGTGGAGGTGGGGAAAGTTGGCTACAGTATATTTAATTTAGACCTTGTAGGCTGGGTTCTGATCTCAGCACACCGGGGTAGCAACATGGACTTCAACAGAGCCACTCCAGCCCCACATCACACCCAGCCCTTTCGGGCTCCTGGGTGCTGAATCAGAGCTGTGGAAGATTGTTCCCTTTAGGTTTCCGACCAAGCCGCCATGCTACCAGGGGGTGGGATTGATTGTTGCCAAGGCAAAAATGAGTCTTGGAAATCAGCTGGTCCATCCCGCCCTTGTCAATACACCCCCCTGATTGAGTGCAGCATATGGATGGTTAGGGCTGAAAAATACAACCCCTCTGCAGCTGGGCCACTGCATAGTCCGAATAACCCAAGTTTGGTGGGGCACTACAGCTACTGACTCCAAACAGCCTCCCCCATGCTGAGCCGAGTCTGTTCTATTTCTGAGTCATGTGTGTCTTGTGTGCCTGGCGGGGCCAGTAGGAAGCAGCTGTCCCTCCGCAGCATGGACATCCCCCTTCCCAAGCGAAGCCTGTGAGCTGGCATCTCAATACCCTGCATTCCCCAAACAGCCAGGGTGGATCTAGTGTCAGCGTTCCCCCTGAATTACAGAGCGCGCCTGTGTGTGTTCAGATCACCTGTCCCGGGAGCTGGGACTTCACTGGTCTTGGCGATGCTAAGCCATTGTGTTGCAAGAGCAGGCGGCAGGCTGTCACGCTAGGCAGGGAGGGCTCCATGCATTCAGAATGAGAAATCATAGCGGGAAACAGGCCGCTCTGGCCTCTGCCGCTGCCCTTGCTCCTCTCTGTAATTGTATCGTTTAACTCTGCAAAGGGCTTGGAGGATGCAATTTGTATGAACCGTGCCGCACAGGAGAAAGGTGCATTGTGTTATTTCATATCGCCTTGGCCGCGTGGGACGCCTGGTGCAATCGGTCTGGCTCAGCAGTGCTTATTATTCTTATTAGTGATTAGCTTGGTGTGGCGCCTTCTTAATTGGAGAATTGGTCTGAAATCAACAAGATGAAATTCAGTAAAGAGAAGTGCAAAATCCTGCTCTTAGGAAGGAAAAATGAAAAGCACAGCTGCAAAATGGGGACTAACTGGCTAGGCGATAGTCCTGCCAGAAAGGGGGGGTTCTAGTGGATCACAGATTGAATGTGAGTTGTCAGTGTGATGCAGTGGTGAAAAAGGCTAATTCGGGGTGGGGGGGTATTAGGAGGAGTGTTGTATTTAGACACAGGAGGTAATTGTCTTGCTCTACTCGGCACTGGTGAGGCCTCGGCTGGAGAACTGTGTCCAGTCCTGGGCGTCGCATGTTAGCACAGATGTGCACAAACTGGAGAGAGTCCAGAGGAGAGCAACAGAAATGATCAAAGGGTTAGAAAACCTGCCCTCTGAGGGAAGGGTAAGGTTGAGACTGGTGCCCCCTTGCGTTGGGCACAGCACACGGACCTGCAGCGGGAGGTATCAGGCCGCCCCAGGAGAGACTGCAGCCGACATAGAGACGACAAAGGGAAACCGAGGCACAAAAAGTTAACTGACTTGCCTGAGGTCTCCCAGGAAGCCTGTGGCCTAAGCGCCCTCAATCCCAGGCATGCCTGTGTCACCACTCCAGCCCAACAGCAGCCCCTTTTGATGTCCCCCGCGGCAGCTTTATTCCCATGCAAGCCTGGAGGTAAGTCAGTGTCAGCAGGGTTTGCAGACAGGGGCTGGCATGAGTTCATCATTACATTTGCCGTGAACACATCACTGCACCTGTTCACCTGCTCTGGCCAGCTAAGGGCTGCGCCTGGCCCCATCCCACCTCCACCCAACTAACGGCTGCTGCAACAGCGCGAGGCAGAGGCGTTTTCACCCTCGGCAAGGTCCATAAGTCAGAGAAGAAGGCCCAGCTGTTCAGCTCACGCCACCCGAGACCCTTTGTAATTGCATTTCCGAGGCGGGGAAATGGTGCCAATGCAGCCGTCCAGGTTTGGAGCTGGGGAAGCGCGTCTCTCCTTGCAGACAGCAGGGCTCCTCGCTGCTGCTGCTTGCTCCTGTCGCACATCACAGCCCTCTCTTATTTGCTTCCATTGCATTTATTCATTGCTTTGTTCACTAACTTCTCGGCGTGTCGGCTGTGCAACAGAACAGCCAGCGCAGCCAGGACTCCTGCGATCTGTTCCTGTTTCTGCCAGGAACTTGCAGCGTCAGCTTGGGTGTCCCACGTTCCTCTCTGTGCCACAGTTTTCCCATCTGTAAAATCATAGAATCACAGGACTGGAAGGGACCTCGAGAGGTCACCTAGTCCAGTCCCCTGCACTCAGGCAGGGCAGGACTAAGTATTATTTATTCTAGACCATCCCTGACAGGTGCTTATCTAACCTACTTTTAAAAATCCCCAATGATGGAGATTCCACAAGCTCCCTAGGCAATTTATTCCAGTGCTTAACCACCCTGACAGTTAGGAAGTTTTTCCTAATGTCCAATCTAAACCTCCCTTGCTGCAATTTAAGCCCACTGCTTCTTGTCCTAGTCTCAGAGGTTAAGAAAAACAATTTTTCTTCCTCCTCCTTGTAAAAACCTTTTACATACTTGAAAACTGTTATCCTGTCCCCCCTCAATCGTCTCTTCTCCAGACTAAACAAACCCAATTTTTTCAATCTTCCCGCATAGCTCATGTTTTCTAGACCTTTAATCATTTTTGTTTCTCTTCTCTGGACTCTTTCCAATTTGTCCACATCCTTCCTGAAATGTGGCACCCAGAACTGGACACAGCACTCCAGTGGAGGCCTAATCAGAGCAGAAGAATTACTTCTTGTGTCTGTCTTACAACACTCCTGCTAATACATCCCAGAAGGATGTTTGCTTTATTTGCAACAGCCTTACACTGTAGACTCATATTTAGCTTGTGATCCACTCTGACCCCCAGATCCCTTTCCGCAGGACTCCTTCCTAGGCAGTCAGTTCCCATATTGTATGTGTGCAACTGATTGTTCCTTCCTAAGTGGAGAACTTTCCATTTGTCCTAACTGAGTTTCACCTAGTTACTTCAGACCATTTCTCCAGTTTGTCCAGATCATTTTGAATTATAATCTGATCCTCCAAAGCACTTGCAACCCCTCCCAGCTTGGTATCGTCCGCAAACTTTGTAAGTGCACTCTCTATGCCATTATCTAAATCATTGATGAAGATAATGAACAGAGCCGAACCCAGAACTGATCCCTGTGGGACCCCACTCGCTATGTCCTTCCGGCCTGACTGTGAATCACTGATAACTACTCTCTGGGAATGATTTTCCAACTAGTTTTGCACCCACCTTATAGTAGCTCCATCTAGGTTGCATTTCCCTAGTTTGTTTATGAGAAGGTCATGTGAGACAGTATCAAAAGCTTTACTAAAGTCAAGATATACCGCGTCTATTGCTTCCCCCCCATCCACAAGGCTTGTTACCCTGTCAAAGAAAGCTGTCAGCTTGGTTTGACATCATTTGTTTTTGACAAATCCATGCTGACTGTTACTTATCACCTCATTATCTTCTAGATGTTTGCAAATTGATTGCTTAATTATTTGCTCCATTATCTTTCCGGGTACAAAAGTTAAACTGACTGGTCTGTAATTCCCCGGGTTGTCCTTATTTCCCTTTTTATAGCTGGGCACTAGATTTGCCCTTTTCCAGTCATCTGGAATCTCTCCCGTCTCCCAGGACTTGTCGAAGATAATCGCTAATGGCTCAGATATCGCCTCAGTCAGCTCTTTGAGTATTCTAGGATGCATTTCATCAGGCCCTGGTGACTGGAAGACATCTCATTTGTCCAAGTCATTTTTAACTTGTTCTTTCCCTATTTTAGCCTCTGGTTCTTCCTCATTTTCACTGGCATTCACTATGTTAGAAGTCCAATCACCACCAACCTTCTTGGTGAAAACCGAACCGAAGACGTCATTTAACACCTCTGCCATTTCCACATTGTCTGTTATTATTTCCTCCCACCTCCCCACATTGAGTAATGGGCCTACCCTGTCCTTGGTCGTCTTCTTGCTTCTGATGTATTTGTAGAATGTTTTTGTGTTACCCGTTATGTCTCTAGCTAGTTTGATTTCATTTTGTGCCTTGGCCTTTCTAATTTTGTCCTTACACAGTTGTGTTATTTGTTTATATGCATCCTTTGTAATTTGACCAAGTTTCCACTTTTTGTAGGACTCTTTTTTGAGTTTTAGATCATTGAAGATCTCCTGGTTAAGTCAGGGTGGTTTCTTGCCACACTTCCTGTCTTTCCTATGCAGTAGGATAGTTTCCTCTTGTTCCCTTAATAATGTCTCTTGGAAAAATTGCCAACTGTCTTCTATTGTTTTCCCCCTTACCTACCAACTCCCCGAGTTTGCTGAAGTCACCTTCTTGAAATCCATTGTCTTTTATTTTGCAGTTCTCCCTCCTACCATTCCTTAGAATCATGAACTCTACCATTTCATGATCACTTTCACCCAAGCTTCCTTCCACTTTCAAATTCTCAACCAGTTCCTCTCTATTTGTCAAAATCAAATCTAGAACAGCCTCCCCCCGGTAGCTTTCTCCACCTTCTGAAATAAAAATTGTCTCCAATACATTCCAAGAACTTATTGGATAATCTGTGCCCTGCTGTGTTATTTCCCAACAGATGTCTGGGTAGTCGAAGTCCCCCATCACCACCAAGTCCTGTGCGTTGGATGATTTTGTTAGCTGTTTAAAAAAAGCCTTATCCACCTCTTCTTCCTGGTTAGGTGGTCTGTAGCAGCTCCCTACCATGACATCACCCTTGTTTTTTACCCCTTTTATCCTTACCCAGAGACTTTCAACAAGTCTGCTTCCTATTTCCATCTCAATCTCAGTCCAAGTTTAAACATCTTTAATATATAAGGCAACACCTCCTCCCTGTTTTCCCTGTTGGTCCTTCCTGAGCAAGCTGCACCCTTCTATACCAACATTCCAGTCATGCATATTATCCCACCAGGTCTCTGTGATTCCAACTATGTCATAGTTGTGTTTATTTACTACCATTTCAAGTTCTTCCTGCTTATTCCCCATACTTCTTGCATCAGCATACAGACATCTAAGCTACTGATTTGATTCCCCCCGCCACCAGTTCTGTCCTGTCTCTCCTCTATCCCTGCTATAACAGCCCATGCTCCCCACAGTCCAAACCTTCTCCCAGGTCTCCATGTTTTTTACTTACCTGTGGGCTTTGGTGCCCTACCCCCTTCGAACCTAGTTTCAAGCCCTCCTCGCTAGGTTAGCCAGGCTGTATCCAAATATGCTCTTCCCCTTCCTCGCTGAGGGCACTCGTGCTTCCAAGCCCTAATTCACTAGCATTCAGAGATAGCTTTGGGTGGAAAGTGCTAGAGAGTTGCAAATATTATTGCCAGAGCCCTGAACAACTGCTCAGAGGGAAGATCACCGCTATGGGAAATCTTGATTGGCTGCAGTGATTCAAGCCTCTGGGTTGCTTTTATAAAGTTAAAGATCATGTATTTAAACAAAACCCAAATATCCTTCTCTGAGCTAGAACATCTGAGAGCATTCACACTCCGTTTCAAAAATAAAATTGATGACGATGTCGCCCTTGAGCAGATCATGAAGCCTATGAGAGCTGGGGGAAAGCATTCTGGATTGTGGGGATTGGACCCTGGAACAAACAGACAGAGGCAATCAGTCCAATCCAGAGTCTCAGCAGCTTTAGGAAACACTGCGAAACATTCCTCTTTGATAAAGCTTTTCCACCATAATCCAAGTGAGAGGCACAGCATCAGCTCCCCACATCCCCTCCCCCAAAATCCCTACCATAAACAGCACTTGATCAGGGAGAAGAACCAGTAACTCCATGGTATCTGCTAGGGATTTTGGTATTGTCAGTCGGTTTCAGATAGAAACCCTCAGACCTGCGGTGATGGGCATGGACAAGATAGATAGATAATACCAATGTTGCCAACTCTCACCATTTGTATCCCACAATATTTGATGCTTTCCTGAAAGCCCCAGCTCCCAGAATCCTGTGATTACTTGGGAAATTCAGCTTTCATTTAAAAAAAAAGTCTCTGGCCCTTAGCTTTGTGGAGGAAAGCTTGAAAATGGGAAGTGACTTCACCCCTGGGACTCAGAAATCAGAATGGAAATGAAATGAACCCCCCAAATTATTATGACTATTTTTAAATCTCTTAGTTTTTAAGGAGATCTTCTGATTTGGGGGCCTGGCGGGTAATATTGGAATGCTGCTGTGCTGTGTTACTAGGGGCACTTCACCCACCAGGGTGGGGTTGGGGGGCAGTAGAAGCAAATGGCAAACTGATCAGTTTCACGTCCGAGCTCTCAGGCTGCAGCGTTCAGGAGGCAAACCCAGCAGGTGTGTGTTTAAGCCCCCACCCGAAATAAATGATCCTCAAAACGCTCCTGTCAGTCGTAAACTTTCTGACACCTTTCTACAAAGCCGTAGCATGTGGCCTAAATCAATCTGATTGCACTCCTTAAAGGGGCACTGAGAATGCCTGCCGGGGTGTCACCGTGCTGTCGTGCCTTCCATGGGAGTTGTGCGAACAGAACACATGTAGTCTGTGTCGATCAAGTGATGCTTTACGCTCACCCGCGCGCCGGTGTCTCTGGCTGGCAGCTCCACCAGAGCAGCAGAGCGCAGCTCATTCCGGCACCACTTCATGATAAATAAAAGCAATTAAAATAACCACACGAATCATGATCATCGAGAGCCCCGGTATTGCTGTAATACCGCTGTCACTGGAATTATTAATCCCCACCGGGGCCTAATTTGTCAGATGTTTGGAGTTGAACTTTTATCATGGAGTAAATGATCGTCTAAAAGAGAATTAAATGAAAAGGGAAGGTAGAAAGAATTCAACCCCTCCGCCCCCCAAAATGATCACATCTCCTAGAAACATGTTTTTAAAAAATTATTATTTTGATCCATCTCTGAGTTCCTGTACTGCATGACTAGGCTGGAATCGTTGTTTGAAATTATTTTGCTACAAAACCCTTTTAAAGATTGATTTGAAACGATGGTTTTCTGCCCTTGATATCCAGCCGTGCATTCTGTTCAGTGGTTAGTGATCAAACAGGGTCAGATACCTCTGAGAAGAGGATGGGGAGGTTTTTAGCTTGCAGGCTGCGTGAATGGCTTTATTGTTTGGGGAAAAGAGCTAGACTTTATAATGAACTTTTACAAGTTAATCTGAACCCAGTCTTTCAGAAGCTCTAGGGCAAATTCTCTGGGCACAGGCATGACATTGAATTACTGCCACCTACCGGTGGACAAGTGAACTGGCACTTGCATGTTTTAATGAGGACAATTGTTTCTCCAGAGCATTGTGGGTAATAGCACTCAACCCAGCTTCTTTGTCTTTGTACTCCCTTATATGAGCTAACTGCAACTTTCTGTTAGGCTCGTTCATGTGTCGATTACATAGTTACAGGGTTTCTGCTGGGAGGGACTAGTATTTTGACTCACTGCAAATGCCATCGTTTTTCTAATTAGAGAAAGCTCAGCCTGGTGGCTATGCAATATTGACTGAGACTAGTTGGTCCAGTATCCTTCAGCACAAGGCCTGGTTTGGAAAACAGTGTGACCTAGCAAACTGAGCACAGGACCTGAGACTCTTGAGTTACGTTGGGTGACAGGGCATGGATCACTTGATGATAACCTGTTCTGTTCATTCCCTTTGGGGCACCTGCCATTGATCACTGTCAGAGGTCAGGATACTGGGCTAGGTGGACCTTTGGTTTGACCCAGTATGGCCGTTCTTATGTTATTGTTTCTGCCACCAACCTTGGGCACATCCCATCACCTTTCTGTATCCGTTTACCAGGATTCAAACCTGGGATAGTAATATGGACCTTCCTTGGAGAGGGGCTCATGACTGGTTAGGCAATGGCTGTCTGGCAGGTTGAAGATGTGCAAAGTGTCAACCATGTTTCTGGCTTCTAAATTCACTGTAAGCCCTCGGGGGGAAAGTGCCTGCAAAGTTGTGTGGATAGCAACATGGAAGCCTCTGCTCAGTGCACAGCAGCAGATAAATAAGCAAACAGTGGCCAGGTGCATAAGGGGTAGGCTAGGCGATAATACTGAAAATATTACCATACCATTATAGGAATCAGTGGGATGCTCTCTGCCGGGGGTACCGTGTTCAGCTCTGGCCACCCCAGCTCAATAAGGATGTAGGCTCAGAGACAGTAATGGACATGATTAGAAACCTGGGGAGATTTCCATATGACGAGAGATCGGGAAAATTGGGACTGTTTAGTTTTGAGAGGCGGTGAATAAGAAGGGACATGACAGAGGCATACAGAATAATGAACGGTGTAGAGAAAGCAGCTGATGCTGCTATTCACCCCCCTTCTCAGTACAACAACAAAGGGGCGGTCAGTAACACTGAAAGGCAATACGTTTGAAACCGATCCAAGGATTATTTTTTTTAACACTACACTCGATTAACCAGTGGAACTCATTGCCACGGGATGTCATCTTTATGGCCGGATTGAAGAAAAGAACAGACATTTGTTTGGATAATGACAACATCCACAATTACATCAGACAAGGTAAAATTGACATGCATCAGGCCAGCCACTACCTGATGGGAAATAGGAAGAAGCTTCCCTAGGAGCAATTATTCCCCTAAGAGTTATTCTGCCTACAGGGGGTTCTTGCCCCTGCCTTTGATCCTGGTCACTATTAATCAGGATACTGGACTAGATAGACCGTTGCTTTGATTTTATAAAGCAATTCCTACGTGTTCTATTGGAGGCAGCATGCTCTAGGGGCTAACGCACAGAGCCTGGGTGCAGGGTTCCTGAGTGCTATTCCTGGCTGCCTCTTATCAGCCCCATTTTACACACGAGAGCTGAAGTGACTTGCACAAGCCAGATAATAAAGCAATAGCGGACCTGGCAAGAGAACCAAGGCATCCTGCAGAGTCTTACGATCTAGCTATTAGGCAGGGGTGGGAAAACTACAGTCCATGGGCCGCATCCGGCCCATCGGACCTTTTAATCTGGCCCTTGAGCTCCTGCCGGGGAGCAAAGTTGGGAGCTTTCCCCGCTTCGGTGCTCCAGACGGGGAGTGGGGGGTGGGGCCTTGCCTTGCTCCGCTCTGCGCATGCAGCAGCTCTGCCCGGCCCCCAGAAGCAGGGGCAGCCAGGTTGCTCCACATGCTGCCCCTGCCCCAAGTGCCGGCTCTGCAGCTCCAATTGGCTGGGAACCGCGGCCAATGGGAACTGTGGGGGCGGTGCCCGTGGACAGAGCAGCATGCAGAGCAGTATGGCCCTGCCTCTGCATGGGAGCCAGAGGGGGGATGGGTCACTGCTTCCAGGAGCCACTTCAGGTAAGCACTGCCCAGATCCTGCACCCCTGAGCCTCCCCCGGCACCCCAGCCCTGATCACCCTCCAAACCCTTTGATTCCAGCCTGGAGCACCCTCCTGCACCCCAAAACCCTCATCCCCAGCCCACCCCAGAGTCTGCACCCCCAGCCGGACCCTCACCCCCCCCCCATGCGCCCCAATCCCCTGCCCCAGCTGAGAACCCCCTCCCGCCCTCCGAACCCCTCCATCTCAGCCCAGAGCACCCTCCTGCACCCCAAACCTCACCGCAGAGTTTGAACCCTCAGCCAGAGCCTTCATTGCCCCCGTGCACCCCAATCCCCTGCCCCAGCCGGCCCTCCATACAATTTCCATACCAAGATGTGGCTCTCAGGCCAAAAAGTTGGCTCCCCCTTCCCCCCCCGTACTAGGCCATTCTTCTTCACCAATACCGGCCCAAATGGCTGTGAGCAAGGCAGGTGGACTAACCCAGGCCCCCAATCTCCGAATCCCCAGCTGGCCCGCTGAAATAGAGACGACACTAAGAGATCGCTTTGCCGGCATACGAAATGTTCCTTGCTGTGCTGCGTGTCCTATTCCTGAGTCTGGCAAATGGCCTAGATAAAGGTGTGAACATCATTTAGGGGATTCTAGTTTAAAATCCAAGCAGCTCTAGACAGGCCCAGCTAAAAAGAAAAAAAAGCCAACCTTACACTATTATTTCTCAAAGGTATAATTACATGTAATTGTCAATTACTAAGCCAGCACCGATGCGAAGTACGCACACGCTCCTGGCGTCCTTGCTTCTGCCTGCAGCATGGCAAATGAGCCGGCGTTGTGCTTGTGGCTGTTTCTAATGGCGCTGCCATGTGCTTGGAGCTCTCAGGTGGCAGGGCAACGCGGAGGGGGTTTTGGTATGCCTCTGGGTGCATACCAGAGCCAATATTGCCAACCCCCAGCATTCAAACAGGAGTCAGGGCCCCCCAGAATCACTAGCTCAGCTTAGCAATCGGGGGATTTGATGCAGATAATAAATGCGAGTGTCGTCTTGTTCGGTCCAAGTCACCGTTTCCAGCTTTTCTCCACAGCTAGAAGGGCTAGAAGTTTGGTTGTTTTTTAAGATTCTCACATCATCAGAGGTCTCCAGGAGCTGGGACTTGAAGACAAAAATCTCCAAATAGAGCAAGACTTGTGATAGAATCCCCAGAGCCGGCGACGGGGCAGAAAACCGTCTGCATTTCCTGCTCATTGGGACAGGCTGCCAGAGAGGAGGAGTTCTTACTCACGTCTAGAGGCCCTGGCCAAGATCAGGACCTCCATCATTCTCCCATATTGGGAGGGAGACTTTTGATTTCAGAGGGTGAAAGCAGAGGGAGCAGATATGCACAGGCTCTGGGCCTAAGCTGTCACCGCTGTTTTAAATCAGTGCCCTGGGCAGGAAATCCAGCTCTTGAAAGAGACCGTTCTCTGCGGCTTCCTCCTCTTGTGCAGCACGTAGTAAAACCACGGTGGGGGCAGCCCAAAAGGCCAGTGGTTTTGGTGGCGGTGACACGGACGCGAGGGGGAGGGTCTGTTTAACTATCGCATCATTTCATTTACAGCTGACGTCGCTATGGCAGTGAGGAAGCCAGGGCTGGTTCTCAGCTGCATCCGCCCATCCTGCCATGCAGCCCGGAAGCCACGCCTGGCCACCGTTTTTGAGCTCCCCGGCCCTGCCCCGCTTCCGGGCACAGTAGCAGCAGCTGCACCGCACAACGTCCCTGGAGCGACGTGTGGACAGCGAGATAAATGGGCAATGGCAGCTCGAAACAATTATTAACTTAAAAATATAACACAATCACAACAACACTAACACGAGAGCGAACAGGCGCCAGCGACACAAATCTCATTTTCAAATTCCAGCCCTGTGATGTTCAGAGGATAAAGTTCTGATAATTGCGCTCTGTGGGGTTTTTTTTTTTTGCACTGAGTTCTAATAATTGGGTGCTGTCTCCTGAGCTCATCTTCTCCTGGCTTCCTGAAAGGAGCATTGCAATTAGCAGCCATCACCCTATAATAAAGCCTGTAATATCCACTTTCACGGCTCATATTACAGTCATTCAGGCCTGTCCCCTCTCCACCCAGGCTGACAAGCGCCGGGGCCGCGGATGTGCACCTCAGAGAGAGACAGCAACGCACACGCGTTCCCGCAGAGCGGAAAGGCTTTGCCAGCGCAGCGCTCCAGCCAGCCAGCTGTGGGATTGTTCTTTTGCAATTGGACATTTGCCCCGCTTGGCTAGCAGTGGGAGGGCGTCGATTCGAGCCAGCCAACGCGCACCCCCGTGACTGCAGAATTCCAGAGCGTCTCATAATGTTTTGCCTGTATCCATCTCTCTTTCCAGAGCCTCCCGTCTGAAATCTTCTGGCCATGAGAGGCAGCGGTGGTCGCATGGTGGTGTGTTAGGGGATGTTTCATAACACTGCGGTGATGGAGGCATGGATGTCATTGGTGGGCGTGGGCGAGGTCCCGAGTGCACACCACTGGCCTCTGCTGGTGAGAGTGTGTTAGACCTGCTGACGTACGCAGAGGTTATTGTTGTCTCTATTAGGATAGGACCTACAAGCACCAACTGAGATCGGGGCCCCATTGTGCTAGATGATGCAGTGAGATATGGTTCCCTCCCTGGAATGATTATAAATACAACAGGCAGACAAAGGAAGGGTGGTTAGAATGAGGACATAGTCATCTTTCTCCACATTACCTACTTATGTCACATTGGTGGGGAATGTGATACACCAAGCATATGTCTACACGGGAGTTAAAACCCTGCAGCTGGCCTGTGCCAGCTGACTCAGGCCAAGGGGGTGTTTAATTGCAGTGTAGACATCTGGACTCAGGCTGGAGCCCAGGCTCTAGGACCCTGAGATGTGGGAGGGCTGCAGCCCAAGTGTCTACACAGCCCCTTAGCCTGCCAGCCTGGGGTTTTAGTGTAGACAGAGCTGCTGAGATGAAGCGACTCGCCCAGAGAGTGTGCAGCTGACCTGGGAATTGAACTTGGTGTTCCCGAGACCCAGTCCAGAGTTCCACTCTCAAGGCCAAGAGTCCTCTGCAAGGAGCCATTTCCTGGGTCCTGATTGAGGAGTGTCAGTGGCCATGGTTTTTCCTGATGAGCCAAACCAGTGCTAGCTGGAGGGGAGAAGAAAAGATACATCTCTGTCTGAGCAGGGGCTGGAGAATTGTAGCATCACAGCTCAGCTGGGCCCTTGCTGTCCTTATCTCTGGCTCAGAGGCCATCTGCGAGGTGGTCACACGAGACAGCCGGTGCTTGTTTGGCTGGGCCAAGTCAGTCCTCTGGCAGAGCCCTGAGCGCTCGTTCTCAGCTATCACTTGGGGTTCGCTCTTCAGGTGCTTTGCCAGGGGATCAGAGCCGCTTGGCAGAGCCTGGTGAGCTCGGTTTCGGTGGGACTGCCTGGATTGCGTCTGTGCTGGAGGAGGGGGGCAGCGTGGACGGGAAAGGGCAGCGGAGCGGTTTGCAGGGATTTCACGGCTCAGGCCTCATTAACTGAGCCTTTGATTGTGACTCTCGAGGGCTGCGCGATCCTGGCCTCTGTACAGAGTGAGGGCTTTATAGGAACGGAGTGAGGTCCTCCTCCATGGCAGCATGCTCCAATGGTGCCAGGGCCATGAAGGGAGCGGGCAGGAGTTTTCCTAACTAAGCAGCAGGCCTGCATGTCCCTTGCATTAGTCCTTGAACAACTGATCCTGGGGCCACAGTCCCCTGGGGTCCAGTTATCTGCAGCCACTGAACCTGGGACCTCTGGATCGCAACACATGAGTCTCTACTGCTAATGACCAAGATCATCTCTGGCCCAAACAGCCCTCTCTGGGAGGTCCAGCCGCTAGGACACAGACAGCCACGCGGTGTTAGCACGGGTCACCCACACACGGTCCTTTGACAGCGTTCCCCGCTGCAGCTCACGCACAGGACTCAGACACACAGGAGACGACCGGAAGCTGCGACTCCCTTGCAGAGAGTGGAGGCAGCTCCGCTGGGGCAGTGCTGGGTTTCACTCTTAATCTCCTCTGGAGTCAGTCAAGGGAAGGAGGAGATCCTGAGAGCAGCCAGAGCAACCCCTACTTTCCTCTGCCATGTCCCGTTACTAGCAAATTCATTGAACAGAGCAGAGGCAATTGTGAAAAGGAGCTTAGCACAACCAGGCAATTTGATTTGCAGGGATGGTGCTGGTAGGAGACCTCTGATCTCAGCAAGGAGGCCAAGAACTGCGTAGGCCACGGCGACCGATTTCCTCCCTCCGCCCTGGATTGGGGCCTTTCCTTGAGCGCAGGATTGAGACAAGTCGCTGGGGGGATCTTCCATGGTCGCCACCTGTGCGTGGCCTCTGCTGCGGATTAACTGCCCCGCCACTTCATTAACAGCACTTCGGCTGCCCAGCGCTGGAGCGTGGCGAGAGAAAGCTCTGGAAAGCAGGAGCTACAACGGTAGAGTACACCTTGTCCACGCAAGTCAGCCATAGCCCTGCCCCGGGAGCGGAGCTAGCCGCCGGCTCAGTAAGGGGTAGGCGGGTGCCATAAGAAGCAGACCCAGGCCAGTGCAGAGGAAACGTGCCTTTGTGGGGTTGTGTTCCGCAGACTGGAACGCCAGCCGCTGGCTCTGGGCAGGAGGCCTCAGCCTGCAGGTTGGGGCACGTTGGGTGAGCTGGGGCCGGGGCTCAGAGCTTGGAGCTGTTTCTGTTATTTCTCTTTTTAAACACCCGGGATACTGCAGTGAAGGGAGCTGTATGTGCACAGGCATAAGACTGATAAAGTAGCAGAGGGGTGCTGCAGGTCGGGCCACAGGTGGACCAGCAGAGCTGGGGGGACCAGAGCTGGGATAGCAGGGGCGTTGTGGGGCAGGCGTGAGGGGCACTGGCACAGCTGTGTGAGCAGCGGGAGCCCAGGGCTGGGATAGCAGGGGCGTTGTGGGGCAGGCGTGAGGGGCACTGGTGCAGCTGTGTGAGCAGGGCCGCCCAGAGGATTCCGGGGGCCCGGGGTCTTCGGCGGCAGGGGGCCCTTCCGTTCCGGGACCCGCCACCGAAGTGCCCCGAAGACCCGCGGCGGGGGCCCCCCCGCCGCCGAATTACCGCCGAAGCCGGACCCACCGCCGAAGTGCAGCCCGGTCTTCAGCGGTAATTTGGCGGAGGGGGGCCCCCGCCACGGGTCTTTGGGGCACTTCGGCGGTGGGTCCCGGAAGGGAAGGGCCCCCCCGCTGCCGAATTACTGCCGAAGACCCAGCTGAACTTCGGCGGCGGGTCCCACTCCGTCTTCGGCGGTAATTCGCCAGTGGGGGGGTCCTTCGCCCCGGAGCGGAAGGACCCCCCGCCGGCGAAGACCGGGAGCAGAAGAAGCTCCTGCGCCCGGCCCCGCAAGAGTTTTCCGGGCCCCCCGGAGCGAGTGAGGGGCCCCACTCCAGGGGCCCCGAAAAACTCTCGTGGGGGCCCCTGTGGGGTTTGGGGCCTGGGGCAAATTGCCCCTCTTGCCCCCCCCTCTGGGCGGCCCTGTGTGTGAGGAGCGGGAGCCCAGGGCTGGGATAGCAGAGGGTTGTGGGGCAGGCGTGAGGGGCACTGGCGCAGCTGTGTGAGGAGCGGGAGCCCAGGGCTGGGATAGCAGAGGGTTGTGGGGCAGGCGTGAGGGGCACTGGCACAGCTGTGTGAGGAGCGGGAGCCCAGGGCTGCAGGGCAGGATCGAGGGGCACCGGCAGAGCCGTTTTTGTGGGAGCCCAGGCCTGGACTAGCGGGGTGGCTGCGGGTAGGGTTGAGGGGCAGTGGCAGGGCTGTGTGATGGCCTCAGGATTGTATTAACCCACTTGCGTGAGCGCTGAACTCCTCGCAAATTTTTCAAAGTGAAAATCCCTGCGTCTAAGCCCTGGCTGGGGCTGAAGCTGCTTAACGTGGTTTATTACAAACGCTCCACACTCAGGTAATTATGGTAGGAATAATAAATGTGTCAGTCCTTCCGGAAATATTTTTCCTTAGAGCATGGGGGAGGAGGGGAGCCCATGCCGTTGGTTTTGGAGTGGCTGCATGTTACTGTACATATTAATTAACTGAGCAAAAAGCGCTTCAACCTCGTGGCACGTACATTATTTATGAATGTCTTGGGGCTGCGGTAACTTATGTGCTCTCCTGCGCTCAGTGTTGTGTTTCAGTTCCCTTGATTTCCTCTCTGTGCGTGATGCCGCAGCGTCTCTCGCCACTCGGCTTCTCTCCCATTTGCTGCTGGACCCTTGTTGCTGCGCAGGGAGGACCCTTGGACGAGCGGGCTACAGACAGACGTCCGTCCAGAGAAGATGCTGAATTGCCAGGGAGAAGTAGCTAGAGCTTAGCTGGGCTAAACAGGGGATGGGGTTGCCCTGGAAGGACAGGCAAGCCCCTGGCCTTATTCCTTGAGCCCCGCAACCCGCTCGCTCCCTGGCGTCATTGACCAATCCCTCCCATCACAATGTCCTCAGGATGGCCAAGAGTTTGACTGAGCTCTGCAGGACTTTCCCCGGCCATTGAAACGGCCTTTGGAGCCGATGTCACAGCCCACCGTCCATGCTGTGGAGGACAAAGCTGTCAGGGTGGGGTCTGCATCGGTTCAGCCGCCCTGCAGCGGAGAGCCGGCCTCCCGGCTGGCTAGAGAGACTCACGTGCCACTGAAAATAGCTGTCACAGCCGGGGGATCGTTTCACAAAAATGGGGATTGAGGGGGCCAAAGGTTTGGTGGGACAACTGCCCCCTTGGCTCCTAGCAAGTGAGGCCTCTGGCTGCAGCTCCAGCGGGGACTTGGGTTAGTCACCCGAGCTCGGGCCAAGCTGCAACGACCACGCTGCTGTTTCTAGCAGGCTCGCTCGAGCCCCACGCGCAAGCCTGGTCAGGGCTGGGCATTGCCGATGAGGGGGGCTCCGGAGGAGTAGGAGGGGCCGTTTGGTTGGGTAGCTCATGCAGGATGCCCTCCACATGCCCATGCTCTTTCTCCAGGGATATGCTTCCCAACGTGCTCTTCTGCATGCAAACCCCAGAGCGTCCCACGTACCTGGACAGGACCCTGCCCCCAGGGGAGGGAGAACCCAGGTGGAGGGGGACGGCAAACTCCTTCCTGGGCTGGCTTCCATCCAGTGCATAATTTGAACTGGGTCTTGCCAGGGCTGAGTCCCAGCACCTCTGGGCCTGGCAGTTCCTATCCCCGGCACCTCTGGGCCTGGCAGTTCAGAGCCCCGGCACCTCTGGGCCTGGCAGTTCCTATCCCCGGCACCTCTGGGCCTGGCAGTTCCTATCCCCGGCACCTCTGGGCCTGCCAGTTCCTATCCCCGGCACCTCTGGGCCTGGCAGTTCAGAGCCTCGGGCACCTCTGGGCCTGGCATTTCCTATCCCCGGCACCTCTGGGCCTGGCAGTTCCTATCCCCGGCACCTCTGGGCCTGGCAGTTCCTATCCCCGGCACCTCTGGGCCTGGCAGTTCCTATCCCCGGCACCTCTGGGCCTGGCAGTTCCTATCCCCAGCACCTCTGGGCCTGGCAGTTCCTATCCCCGGCACCTCTGGGCCTGGCAGTTCCTATCCCCGGCACCTCTGGGCCTGGCAGTTCCTAGCCTCGGGCACCTCTGGGCCTGGCAGTTCAGAGCCCCGGCACCTCTGGGCCTGGCAGTTCGTAGCCGTGGCACCTCTGGGCTTGGCAGTTCCTAGCCATGGCCGCTCTGGGCTTGGCAATTCGTAGCCGTGGCACCTCTGGGCTTGGCAGTTCCTAGCCATGGCCGCTCTGGACTTGCCATGTCAGTTATGAAAGTAAACTAATTGCTGGAGCCCTGGCACCTAATTGCCCCTCTGTCATTACAAATGAAGCCCTGCTTCCATCCCAGGAGCGGCCTGTGTGGGCACAGGTTCCATTGCTCAGCTTCGATCCATCTCTTTGGGGGGCACGGGGGGGCTCTGGACGAGATGGGCACAGCCGCCTTTTGCCTTTAGGATACTGATGCAGATTTATCTCCACGGGGTCCCAGAGCTGCTCCCACGTGACGGCTGCTCCGTGCCCTTTGAGGAACAAATTGTTGCATCTCTGTCCGGTTCCCGGTGGACAAACACCCACGTTAACTGACACTAATTGGGCCCCTCCGTTGGCAGGCTGAGCAGAGAGATCCTGCAACGCCTGCCATCCCCTCCCAAGGCTGCGGGCCAGGCCAGGCGAGAGAGGTGTTGATGAGTCAGCGGGGGTGGGAAGGGGACAGGTAAACAGCAATTCTGTCTCCAGGGCTCTCGCTCTGGTAACTTGCACTAGTTCTGAATTATTCACGCACCCTGTTTGGAGGCCGGAGAAACCTGCTGATTGACTGGCTGCCTTGTGCTGGTTTGTTCCCGGCCCCCAGGGAAGTTGGCCCACTAGAAAATAATTAGCTGTGTCGTGTTGTTCTGTCCCGTCTTGTGTGTCATAACAGGCTGGCTGAGATCTGACGCAAAAATGCAATTATCCCAAGCAATGCACGCACAAACCCACAACTGTAATTAGGACTCCTGAGAATGGCTGCTGCTTGCAGCCGGGCGATGGGTTTTTTCCCCTGGATGTGTTGCTTCCTCATGACGCAGGGAGCGAAGCTAGGCAACTGGGGGGACCAAGGTCCTCCAGACGCCCGGGACGCGGGCAGAAGTCGGGAGTGTGGCTATTTCTGCATGGCACCGGGTGTCGTGTTTCTGACAGCTGAGCTCCAGGATGCAGGGCGGAGAAGGGACGGGCAGGCTCTGCAGATGCTCCAGGGACCCCATTAATAGACATGTGCCTGCAGGGTTTTGTTTCAAGGAACAGGAGAGAAGAAAGGCCCCCGTGCGAGGTTCTGCTGAGGGCTGAGCAAAGGGCACTGGAAAGTGAGAATTCAGGCTGTCTCCTGATGGGCACACGCCCGCTCGCGGGGCATGGCCATCTTCATCGCCACGTGCCGGGAAAGAGGCTTTGACCGGCCCTCCCTGAGAACAGAACATGGTGAGGAAAGGGCTGTGCTCATGGTCCTCGTCACTTCCTGCCTTTGTTTCCCACGGTCCCATAGCATCTGCCCCCACTCAGCCCCAGAGGGGCATGGGCATGGCAGTGCCAGCACTGTTCTCACTACAGGGGATCCTACCCCTGCTTCGAGGAGCCACGTCCAAAGGTGATCCAGCTTCTAGACCTCCTTGACGGACCTCTGGGCACCCATCTGTAGGGGCTGCTTCTGTGATGTGGGACAGGTGTCTGCTGGGATTGGACCAAATCGCAGCATGAGCCACTGCCCAGCCACCCATTGATAACGCAAGTGGGCTGGGAGCGGAAAGGGCTGTGTACCCCGTTTTCCATCTTCTGAGCCGTCCAGTCCTCCAGCAGGAGCCTTTGAATGAAAAGGTAACATCTCTTCCCCATACCCACAGCCCTCTCCGTCCCCAGGATCCCACAGCACCCTCCATATGCACAAAGACCACGGCGCCTGCCCGCTGAAGTGCAGCCACGCCTGGGGTGGAACGCGGGCGCTCTTTAACAGCTCACAGCGACTGGTGTTTAAGCGTGGCCATGAAGACGAGCACCCATGACAATAGGCCCTGTGGAAGAACAGACCCCCATGTTGGCCAACGGACAGTGATGCAGGAGAGCCGTGACTTGTGGCTCTGGTTACAGGTTCCTAGTTTGTGTCCAGGATGGCAGGGCCAGAGGTCCTGATTATAATCTGACCCGGCGATGGTCTAGCCATAGGCCAGGCTTGATGGAGGGACCTACGGCGCTAAGAGAAACAGCCTGGGAGCCACGTCTACTAGGGTTATTCAGACGATGGAGGCAATCGGCCAAATTGGCACCCATCAGCTGCAGGGTTGCAGGGCCCATAGCAGCTCATGCTCCCATACCACCCTGGGCCAGATCCTGCCAAGGTCCTGAGTGCCTCCTGAGGGTGCTTGTCTCTCGTCCGTCTCTTGCTGGGATCAGTAGGACTTGCAGGCGCCCCGCAGCTCTCTGGATCGGGCCCTGAGTGACGGCTGATGTCTATTGGCTTGTTTGTTTATTTCTGAGGTCATTACAAAGCAATGACCCTGCCTGCAGAGCGCGTCCCGGCTGCCTGGCTTAGCTCCAGCCAGCAGAGAAGCTTGAAACATCGCATCTGCTGGCAGCTGCCTCCAGCCAGACCCGGTTTGCTTCCTTTCGCCTTTGCTGTCGCTAACGCGCCGTGGCTTTTGCAGGCGTTGCCGGTGCCCCGAGCATGGCAGAGGAACGCCACTGCCCGGGCACCTCCCTCGCCTGGCCAAGGCCATTGATTTTCCTTCTGGGTCAGTGGCAGGTGGGGGTGACTCACTGCGGCACTGGCATCGTGGGCACAGGGTGCGGTCACGTGATCTGATTTGCCATCGCCTCACCCATCCCCACCGAGACATGTGCGTTCCCAGACCCTCTGCCCCCAAGGGGACGGCCTGTGACTCACGGGAAGCAGTGCGAAATGTGCAGAGACCTGCACATTGTCCTTAAAGTTCCTAGTCTGTGTCCAGGATGGCAGGGCCACAGCCCAGATCAGCCCTGTTGTGCTACGGGCTACGGATGCATCGGGACAGACACACTGTTCAAAGAGCTCACAAATAGAGAAGACAAAGGAGAGGCCATGTTTTCCTACAGCATCGGCACTGAGACGTCCGTCTGCACCGCTGGTGGATTTCCAGCTTTCCCACCCTTCCGTTAAGAGGGAAATGCCGTTAGGGTGGATGGGCAGTAGCCGATAGTCGTTGTCTTTCCTTGCATATTTGCGGGACTCTGGACACAGAACTCCTGACATCTGGAAGTGTCTGTGTCCCTTCAGGGGAGGATTGAGGCCTGTTGGCTTGGGTCTGGGGTGGGACTCAGCTTGGATTCAGCCCTGCCCAGGTAAAACTGAATTCTGCATATAGGCAGCGTGGCCTAGTGGTTTGGTTTCTGGCTTGGAGGACCTGCCTTCTGTTCCTGACCTCCTCCATCTCTATTTTCCCTCCCACCCTTTTTGAGGCAAGTGGGTCACTGACCTTGTTCAGGGCTTTTCTGTGCAGCTACGTAACTGTTACCAGTAGCCTCGGGCTCTGGTCAATCAGGCACCTTTTCCCCCAGTTCTGAAGCTAACTGCACCCTTCACCGGTGCAGCGAGCGTGCGGTATCGTCCGCCTGCACCAATCAAGCTCCCTTTGGCTTTGGAAACATCTCTGCTCCCTGGAGCGTGAGGATCCCTGCAACTTTCCCGTTGGCTAATTACAACACACCTCGTTCCTAATGCAGCCATGAGGGGAAAGGGAAGTCTCCAGATACAGCTGACTGAGTGCCCCGTCGCACCGAGTCCTTGAAAAGCCAGGCTCTTAATTGGTGACCATACATCTTGCATGGTCATTTGTCAGGCCGGGAGGAAGGGCCCTGCTTTAATAGAATTACTCCAGGCACTCGAAGGAGGTTGGAGGGAGGCATAAATAAGCATGCAAATGGCACGCTGCAGCCACAGCAGTTCAGAAGGGCACTGGCCATGGGAGTGCTCTGCATTTTAAACATCCAGTGTTCACATTCGGAAGCTGAAAATAATCATCCGTTGCCCTTCCCTAGCCCCTCCCACCAATGGTGCTGGAAGGTCTTCAGAAATATGAATGCAGTTGGCTCCGCCACACTTGCAGCAGTATCCTTCGCTTCGGTGGAGAAACTGAGGCACACAGCAGTTACATGGCTTGGCCTAGTCACACGGCCGCTCGGCAGCCGGGCTTGGAACAGGAGCTCCCATCTGCCAAGCTGTGTCTGACCCACCAGCGCACCCTTGAAAATCCAAACCCCTTTTCTCAGCAACAGGTTTCTCCTCCAGCCGTTTTTTACTCCTGCAGGTTGATTATTGTAGGGTTTTTTGGGTGTCCCAGATGACTGGCTGTGCTGAGGAGGAGGAGGGGTGCGTGTGCATAGCAATAGTGTGTGTAGACTGATGATTGTGTGTGTTTGTGTCTGTATTGCATCTTCTAGATCTACCTACTTACCTGATTAGCTAATGAAACGTTGCTATAAAAATACAATTGCCAGCAACGCTGAAATCCAAGTGTCTGCGGTGGAATATGTGTCCACCTCAGAGCTCCGAGACCACCCTGAGTTCTGCTGGGGAGATCTCTGCAGTGAGGGGTCCATCATTATGAGATCCCAGTACAATCAAGCTCGTCTCCATGCGGCCTAGCTGCTAGCTGGGAGATAAGGCCCATGGGGGGCGGGACGGGGAGGGAGACGCCAGGCTGGTATCTCTTCACCCACTTCTCTGCCTTCCCTTGCAGTGCTTTCTGCCATTTCCTCGGCTCTCTATTGCTGGTCACGCTGTGCGCTATCTCCTCCCGGAATGCCCGGCAGCAGCGGTGTAATGCTTCTAAATAAGAATGCAATTTAACTAGAGCGGCAGACAGCTTATACAAAGCCGTTCTATTAAAAACCCATATTCCGCCGGTGATAGAATTACCTCGCGGAAAAGCTCCAAGATTGGAAAATAACCAGCGAGATGACAACATCCTGCCTCTCTCCACCAAGGCGGGGGCAGGGAAGGGATTTCTCCTGCACAACTGCAGGGAAACAAGGCAGTCCGGCCCAGAGGCCTGGGCGGCAGGAGTCCGGGGATCTAATCCCACTGATTCCCTCTGTGGCCGCGGCTGTGCCCTTCCTTCTGTAGAAAACCTAGCCTATGAGGAGAGGCTGAAGGAACTGGGCCTGTTTAGCCTAGAGAAGGCTGAGGGGGAACCCGAGAACCGTCTTGAAATATTTAAACCGTCACAATAAGGAGGACGGCGATCGATTGTTCTCTGTGTCCACTGGGAGCTGGACAAGAAGTAACGGGCTTCATCTGCAGCAAGGGAGATTTCCGTTAGATCTGAGGCAAAATGTCCTAACTCTAAGGGTGGCTAAGCTCTGGGACAGGCTCCCAAGGGAGGTTGTGAAATCCCCGGTATGGGAGGTTTTTAAGAACAGGTTGGGCAAATCCCTTCAGGGCTAGTCTAAGGTTATTTGGTCCTCTCGAAGTTCCTTCCAGCCCAACATTTCTGTGATTCCAGGATTATTCTCTCAGGGCCTCAGTTGCCCCCCGGAGAGTGGGGATCATGATATTTAACCAGCTTTGAGACCGGGGGTGGCTCTAGGCATTTTGCCGCCCCAAGCATGGCAGGCAGGCTGCCTGCGGAGGGTCTGCTGGTCCCGCGGCTTCGGTGGACTTCTCGCCTGCAGGAGGTTCTCCAGCGGGACCAGCGGACCCTCCGCAGGCAAGCCACCAAAGCCAGCCTGCCTGCCGCCCTCGCAGCGCCAGCAGAGCACCCCCCGTGGCTTGCCGCCCCAGGCATGCGCTTGGCGTGCTTGAGACCCAGCAAGGAAAGGGTCCTAAGAACAAGCCTGAGGCCAAAGCAGAGGTGGGTATAACCTTATGTCCCTTCCCAGCGCATTACCTGACCAGACCGACGAGGTGGTCTGCGGGGGGAGCATGAATCGTGAGGGAGGCAGCGTTTGTTGGGAGAAGTCGCTGCCTGGGGTGGATGCTGGTTTAGGAGCCTCTGCCCGGGAGATTCTCACAGTGCCAAGTGCTGAGCACGCAGTCGGTGCTTATCAAGCAATGACTCACCATGCTGAATCCCTCTCAGCAGAGATCCTGCCAGGACACAGCGCGGTCTCTGAGCTCCGAGGGCTAAGCCACCGGCTCATTCCAGCCCAGACACCCTGGGTTTCCCAATTGTTGGCAATTGTCTTTTTATTGCAAAGGCCACTAGGCTTCCTAGCACAGCTCTGTCCACTAAGTGAGTCTGCACGTTGCTCTTCCAATCCCCTAACCTCTGTCTACTTGTCTGTCCCTGCACGGTGAGCTCCTGACTGTCCCTTCCTGAGTGTTTGGACAGCACCTCGCGCAGAGTGGGTCCTCTCATGAACATCAACAATGGCGTGGAGATGAGCCTGCCTGAGATACAATGTTTGACTTGGCTCCAGAGCTGAATTTTCCTAGCATTGGAGGAAGAGTTGGAATTGGGAGTTTGGTTCGAGCCCATCTCAAGCACCTGTTACTCACTCTCAGACTTTTGGACCTTTCAAGGAGATACAGAGCCTTTCTGCTTACTCACCCCAGCAGCCAGACCAGATAGGTCTCATTAGCTCCAGCTCAGCAGTATAAAAGGCTGTTCAGGGCGAGCATCTGACTGAGGGACAAAAAGAGCTCAGGAAGTGACAGAGTCTCTAATTTATGTTGTTTGTACGAGGGGCTCCCATGCCTTGAATTCCCTCCGATTTTGCTGGATTTTATCAGCCGTTATCTGCTCCTTTGGCTCTTGACAGAGCAGCATGCCCTGCTCCCACCCCACTTCAGTAAACTTCCAGGATGCCACCAGGCACTTCAGGAAAAATGCTTTGAATTATTTACATGCCCTTTTTTCGTCAGGGATGGCCTGGCTTTTCCATCCGAGAGGGAAAACAGGGAAACACTTTCTAGCCCTTGAAGCTAAATGTACTGGCGTGTGGGATCTCTGTAATCTGGGCTCACTGCTCTGGCTTCTCCTTAGGAGCACGTGGCTGTGGTACCTAAGTGCTTTCCACCACCGCCACCCCTCAAACACCCCCAAAGCCAGACAAGTGCCCCTTACACCTGGTTAGCACTCACATGCCCGGGCAGCAAGTGGAGGGGAAAAGAACTGTAGCTAATGTGAATCCATCGGGGAGCCCGACAGCTGGGGATCAAGGATTCTGCTGATCCTGGCTGAGGGCCCTTCTCCTGCAGCCGCAGCTCTGTCTATTGCTCTCCCAGCACAAGGCACAGGTCGGACCCGTAACGACCCTGCCCGACCCATCCATCTCGAGAGCACAAGGAGCAGGCAGGCCCAGCCGTCATGGACTTTTGCATCTGAGAGAACAACGCGAGTGTTAAATCAAAGAGTCACTTCGTTACCTTTTTCCTCTGCTACGCCGGGCCCCCGTGTGCATATTGACTGGGTTTTATTCCACACAAGGCGCGTCGCGGAAGACTAGCGTGGGTCTGGGAGCGATCTCACCCGTGTAATAAGAGGCAGACGTGGCCTCCCACATAGCTGCTCAGCCTCTGTAAAATCCAGCTGAGCGTTAACGCAGAGGATTGGTTCAGCTGCTGCCACGCAGGGTGTCCGGGAGCTCGCAGGGCAACGCGTCCCCATGGGACGGACTTGACCAGGGGCTCAGGGTGCTGGACGCATCTAGCGCCGGCTGGTAAGCGGCCTGCAGTTTTACCTGGCTAGAGCCCATTTGAAAGGGAGTCCAGCCAGGCCCTCAAAGGGGAGCTGGCTGCAGTGAAGGTGGGTGCATTGCATTCTGCACCCAATTCCCGCCCCTCCCCACCACCCCAGCACCACCCCCAGGTGGCTCGGAAGGTGTGGGACAATGCAGGTGATGTCTGCCTGCATGGGGTGAGAAAAGGCCCTGCACTAGGGAGACCGGCGGGTGGGAGCTGGCTCCGTATCGTGGCGGAGCCTCTGCTCCTGTTCTCCTGGGGCATTAGCAATAATGAAGCAGCAAGACCTCCCTATGGTCGCTCGTTAGGCCTAACCCTCTCCCGTGGCTTGGCGCCTGCCCGGGTTTTCTGAGGAGGAGGCTGTGGAAGAAAGCGGGAAGAACTGGAGGCAGGGAGAGGATGCCAGGAGGAAATTGGGAGAGCGAGACGTGGCGGCAGGAGGCGTCCCCGTGGCCAATGGCCGTGGGAAGGGTGCGTGGGAGCCCGTGAAGACTCTATAAATCAGGGGTTCTCAAACTGGGCGTCAGGACCCCTCAGGGGGTCGCGAGGTTATTATATAGGGAGTTGCGAGCTGTCAGCCGGCACCCCAAGCCCTGCTTTGCCTCCAGCATTTATAATGGTGTTAAATGTATTAAAAGGGGGTTTTAATTGATAAGGGGGGGTCACATGCAGAGGCTTGCTGTGTGAAAGAGGTCACCAGTACAAACGTTTGAGAACCGCTGCTATAAATCATCGGCTGCCATTTAAAAATGGGATTTTTCCTCCCTGGCTTTGCTTTGGAATGGATTCGCAGTTCCATTTCCCAAGGTAATAATTCAATATTTCACTCTGAGCCAGGAGCGGCGCTTCCCTTCCACACCCTGGCAGCAGCTCTTTTTTAGCCGCGGCGTCCGCCAATCCATCACTCGGCAGAGCCCCCCAGGCGCTGGGTGACAGATGTTCTGTCCCAGCCAAACCCCCACCCCCCAGCCACTTTTTTAATTTTTTGACATCCCTTGAGCCAACTCCGCCGGGGCCACGAGCCTTGCTCTGTGGCGAAGTTCAGACAGCGCCAAGCTGTGCCGGGAGAGGGCCCTTCTGGCTGAGCAAAGCTAGCTGCTCTTGGGAAGGGAAAAACTAGCTCTCGGGCCACGCGGGGCAGATGCACGAGTGCGGCCGCAGCGCTGGCTGCCATGAACGAGGGAGGCGCGAGTGCCCTTACGTGACATGAAAGGGGGTGGGGAGAGAAACCATCGCAGGAGGGAAACTGGCCGGGGGATGGAAAATAGCCCCTCCCAGGAGCATTGATGCAGGGTGCTGTATCAGGCCCCCAGGTCTGCAGGATGGGCTCTAAAGGGGACCCCTGGGGCCCTGCAGAGGGACACGCATGAGTGGGGGCAAAGCAGAGGAGCTCCCATGAGGTCGTTGTGTGGGTCTGGGCTGAGGATCGGGACACGGGGAGTCCGGGGCAGGTGGGATCTCTTGGGATGTTGCTGTCCTAGGAAGGTGAGCCCGGCTCAGGGATCCACATGGCAAGGCCCGGCAGGGAAGCTCAGCTGTTCCTTTAGCCATGTGTGGCTGGTAACCCGGGAAAGGGACTCGGGGGCGGGGAACAGCCCCATCCCCGAAGCCCACGGCTCTCGGCTGGCGTTGGCACCACCCCACATCTTCCTCTGCTCCTCTAGTGGCCCCTGGACGCTCTGAGTGCTGGCTGCCCACTCCCAAGGCTGCTGCCCGCTCCTCAGCACTGGCATTAGCAGCCGCCCGGTCCCTGTGCCCAGGGCTCCCGGCGCCTCCTGCATCTGCAACGTATTTGTCAAAATCGGAGCTGTGTGTCAGGCTGCTAATGGCTTGGCGCTTCCCTCCGCTAAGTGATTCCAGCCCGTTAATGGGGAACACCTGTTCGTTCCCTCCTGCGGCCGGGCTGGGGGAGGGGAGCGCAGGCGCCAGAGAGACGCTGCCTCGCTGCCCCATCTGTGTGGCACTGAGAGCGCAGCGGTGCCAGCTGGTACTAGAGGGCACGATACATCCTACGAATCCGCAGCCCGCCCTCCTCTGCCATTGCCCCCATGTGGGACCCCCCACTTCCCACGCCGCAGGGTCAAACAGGGAGACCCAGAGTGAAAGCCCTCTGCCCCCACTGGCTGCATGTGGGGGCGAGTCAGCCCTCAGAGCATTACCAGTGGCCGTGCCCAGCTCCGGAAAATGAGACAGTAAAGGAACGTAGGCACCTGGGTCTAAGCCCCTTTTGCAGCTCCCGCCTGGCAACATCGCTCTCCCAGCATCCTGATGGGACCCCCTTGCAGGGGGCAGCTGGTCCCACGCCCCGGCTGTGTGCTGCACAGTCCACTAGGGGGCAGCAACAGCAGGAGGGGGATTTTCAGGTTGTTCCCACCCTTCCAGGAGGAGCCCAGCAGCCCCAGCGACGGTCTGAGGGTCCCTTTCGGGTGTGCCCCTTGTTGGCATGTCCAGCCAAGGAGGGTCACCGCGTCCTGCCATGGAGACGGAGCCACCCATGGGAGCGCTGCTGGAAGGGACAGATGCCAATGAGACGAAGGTGCCCCTGAGCCCGCCAGGTTCCAGAGCTGCCAGTTCAGAGAGCGGTTGCCATTCAGATCTTTATCATTTTCAAGCTACGTGGGCCACCCTCCCTGTCCCACTCCCCTGCCCTCAGCTGAGAGGCCAGGCATTGAATGGGCCCATGCTGTGAGCACCCCTCTCCCTCCATCAAGGCTAACTCATGCTTGCAGCGGGCAGGAATAAACCTTGTCTTGCTGGCTGGACGGGGCTTTATACTCCAGGGTTCTCAGTCTGATACCATCCCCCAGCGTCACAACCCACATGTTAGAGAACCGACCACCACAGGATTCTTTTCCCCCAAGGATTTTCTTAAATTAGGAGACTTCAGAAGCTACTCCACAACCCACGCATCTCTCCAGAGTCCTTCAGGTGAGCCCCGCAATGGAGCCGGTGAGGCTGGTCGGTCAATTACGAAAGGCACTGGGCACGCTGCATTACAGAGTCCTTATGATAAGTAAGTGGGGCAGGCGCAGCCAGAGATTCCTTGACCACGACTTACCATACATAAAAACTCTCATTACGCTGTTTCCCCGAGCCCTGCTCAAATGGCTCTGTCATGTCAGCGGAAAAGGACCCGCTTGCTCCACCATAATTAAGTCTTCCCTAAGCCGATCAAGAAGAATTTTTGCTGGGGATTGTGTAATCCTGGCCTGAAAGGGAACTGAGGCTCCAATTTTTAATTTGCTTTACAGCCGTGTCGTGCCCGGCTCCTCTCTTGAGGCTGAATTAGCAGAAGAGTTTTGGTTTGGAGGCGTAGGGGGGTCACCACTTTGGTGGCAAAGCAAAGCATGGGCGGGTTGTAAGGTCATCCCTCCTGGCAGAGCTGCGCTCATTCTGGAGAGTCAGGAACCCAAGAAGCGGATGCAGCCGTCAGCTATCTGGAGCAGAACACTGTCTTGTATCAGCATTTAGCGCTCTGCCCTCCTAACCAAGAGCCTTGACCTAAGGCATCAACTGAGTTTGAATCTGAGGCCTTCAGTACTAAGAGCACAAGCTGGCAGCTGTAGTTAGCTTTTATCCTCTTACCCAGACCAGCCAATAGAGGGAGACAAAGAGCATGTTGTGGGTCCAGTCTGGCTGACACTTGGAGTTGGTCCCAAATCCTAAAAATATTTGAGAGGGGGGAGGTAGGAGGCTGATCAGAAGTTTAAACCATGTCCCTGTTCATTCTGCCCAATGTTAATAATAGCTTGATAGACTTAAAAACTGAGGACAGAAGCTCCTGCACCCAGCGAGATGATTAGCCTTTGATATTTTGGTCATACTTTGTATTAATCTCCCATTTATTAATAGTTTATAAAGTGTTAATAAATGATTAATAGACACTTTACAGCAAACTGTAACTATTCATTCACTATTTATTAAAGTACAATAGGCTGTTCGTAATCATGGCTTGTAACCGTCTATGGCACATGCTACTTTTGTTTCTAATATGCCTATAACACCTATAAATGATTTAAACCACGTTTATAAAGATAACCTTCCTATAATCTGTAATCTATCAGCGCCAGGCATCAAAAGAGCCAGTGGCTGGAAACTGACTCCAGGGAAATTTAAATTAGAACTCAGGCATAAATGTTTCACAGTCAGAGTGACTGGCCATAGGAAAAAACTCCCAAGGGAAGTGGTGGATACTCCATCTCTTGATGCCTTCACATCAAGACTGGAGACCTTCCTGGAACATTAGCTTTAGCCAAACACAAGTTCTTGAGCTCAGTACAGGGGTAACAGGTGAAATTGAATGGCCTGTGTTTTACAGGAGGTCAGAGTAGATGGTCCAGTGGTCTCGTCTGGCCTGAAATGCTATGAAGCTATGAATAAAGCAGGACTGATCTCTCTGTGTTACACTGCTGTTGCCGGTTCTCGTGATTCTATTGCGGGCCTCGTGATTCGTGAGTTTCTTAAAGCCCCAGGGTCTGGAGCCAGGTGATTATTTGAAAATCTCGGCTTTGATTTTTTTTTTTAAAGGAAGTTTTTTCTCTAATCGATGAAAGCCAGCGTGAGTGTATGTACTCAGGCAGGGGATCACACCCCTAGCTCATCGTGCAGACGTAGCCTGCATAAGGAATTAGCAGTTACCGGCACTGAAGTGAGTTGAGTTACACTGCCCTAAACCCTTTGGAAATGAGATCAGGATTGGGCCTTATTCATGCGGTCAGCCTTTTATCAATGGGGTTGTGTATGTGTGTGTTTGCGTGTGTGCACACGGATACACACACACACGTATATATATAGAATATGTACCAATGCCAAATAACAGTAGAGCATATTTCTCCAGCCTGTTGAACATATTGCAAGAAAGGAATTGATCCCTGCTGTTTCATTTATTAGATGGTGTAATACCACAAAAATCGTTTCCACAATATCCCAAACTAAATCATTTATTCTTGACAAAAATCCAATAAAGAGCTCAATCCTTCTCCATAGGCAGATAAAGCACAGATTAATGGGGCTGCCTAGATCAAAAAAAAAATGCTGGGAAAATGAAAGGGAGATAGAGAGAATGCTTCTTTCTACCTTCTCTCTTTCCCAAGGCTGCTACAGCTCAGGGTTTTATTACAAAAAGCCGCCTAAGTATTACAGGCTAATCCGTAAATCCCAGCCTAGTAAAATATGTGACGGATTTTGTAAATTGTGCCCTTTACAAATCTGATTGAACTTTTTTCCCTGTTAGTTTTCTTTTCTTCCCTTCGCCCCCCCCCCTTTCCCTGGCTCAGGACCACGTCCTCTGCATTCACCTCTTGGTTCTGTGACAGCCCAGTACCTCCCGGACCTGCTCCCCGGCCCCATTCTAAACTGTACTGTGAGTGGCAAAGGTCTTCTGCTGCAAACAGGTGCTTAGCAAGGGCTGAGGGGGAAGTTTCCTTTATGCTACGGGTCTATCTCAGCCTGTGGCGTCCCCACATCCATTCCTAGGGATGGGCCCATCCCCAGGCTAATAGTTCAGCTGTGGCAGGCAGTTCTGGTCGTGCTATTGAGAGCATTCTGGGCAGAGCCCATGCAAGTGACAGGAGCTGCAGCTCGCCAGGGCACAGAGGCCTGTTGCTTAGAGGAGCGACGGGGAGCCCAGGGTACTTTGCCATCCAGCCAGCAGCTGATGATTGCTCCAAGGAAATCCCCAGCCTCTCCCCTCCCGCCCCACCCGGCCTGGCCCGCCAGAGCCAGATGGCCCGATGTGCTGGCTCTCCTCCTGTACACCCACTCCCAGTGCATGCCGGGCATGGCATCGCCGTGTGCGGGGCAGTGATCCCTGGCCGGCAGATCAGGGGTCAGCTCCGTACTCCATCCTGGCGCCAAACGGGGAAAAAATAGGTGGTGATACCTGCCCCCACAGCCTCTTCCCACTGCATGGCTGCCTGTCCCTCTCCCTGGCCATGCTCCATCCCTCCTCCCTCTTGGCTCCTTGGCCATTCCCTGGTGAAAGGCGGGGCAGGGAAGGCCTGGCGCTCACTCGCAGCTGGAGTCAGGGCAGTCAGGGAGCCCTGCCCAGGTAGGGTGACCAGACAGCAAGTGTGAAAAATCGGGATGGGAGTGGGGGGTAATAGGAGCCTATATAAGAAAAAGCCCCAAATATCTGGACTGTCCCTATAAAATAGGATATCTGGTCACCCTATGCCCAGGAGAAGGAAGCTGCAGCATCCCCTGCTGGCCCGTGCGCTGCAGACAGCTGCTTTTCTGCCCCAGATGGGACCACCTCTCGGGGGCCCCTTTGCAACTTGCACCCTGCAGAATGACGGCACTTCCCTTCCGCACGGCTGGTGGGGAGGATATAAGTATTGGAGAGGGAGATTCTGCGCTGCTAGAAGCAATAAGGGCCATCGATGTATCTTAGCAACATGAGAAGGGCAGGGAGGTTGCAACCAGGGGGTGACCCCCCGCTCTACATGGTTCGACACGGCCCGTCCCTTCCATATGCACAGAGCCCCACTGAAGTCGGGGCAGGGGCAAGCTTGGGGCCGGTTTTTGTACGGTTCAGACTCTAGCAGCATGCTGGGACCAGGAGCTTCAGTACAAGCTGGTGCTGGGTGGCGACAGTTTCTTCCTATCTACTTAGAATCACTTCTCCAGTTTTCCCCGCAGTACTGCGGCTGGGAATTTGCATCTGGCTGAAATGAAGCAGAAATGCAGCTGTGATGCCAGGAGCCACAGCGAACACACCACAGCCTGGGAGGAGCTGGCTGGATCTGGGGGGGTGTTCTAACTGGCCTTGGGTCTGGCCTGTCGATGTTCGTTTTGCTCTCCGCACGGGCCGTTTCCTTGGAAAGGGAGCACCGGCTGCACCGTTGCATCGCTTTTATTGGGCCTGAGCAGGCAAAGGGCTGAGCCCCCTCGCCTCTCATTGGCTTCAGTGGGAGATGGGCCTGCCAGCATCTCACGCAGGGTGCTAAGCACCTGCCAGGACTTGGGCTCTGCTGGGCAGAGGTGTGCAGAGAGAAAGCTATGGCAGCCTATGAAGAGGCAGGACAGGGCAGGCGGGGAGGGCTGGCAGAGCTTCCCTGGGGCTACGGGATCCCGATGCAACCTCTGTGTCAGATTTTCCTGGGCAGATCATCCCTCTGCTCCGAGAAGCATCTGCACTCCCCACCCCCGCAGCAATGGCACCAGGAAGGAATGCTGATCTCGCCGGGAAATCGTGCGGGAATGCTGCACAAATCCCTGGGAATTCCCAGGTGCTTTGGAGTCAGCCAGCCGCTGCCTGCAAAGTGTGCTGCCTGGTCCCGCTGGATGAGGGGCTGAGATTGGCGGGGAGGCACTGTGGTTTGTGCTAGAATGTCAGAACAACCCTGTGCAGAAACAGAGGGGAGGCAGAGCTGTGTAGTGGGCAGAGCAGGGAGACTATGGGTTCAATCCCTGGCTCTGCCACTAACTCAATGGGTGACCTCAGGCAAATGCCTTCTCCTTTGTGTGCCTCAGTTTACTCATATGGACAACGGGTCTAACAATAAAACGCTCTCAGTGATCCTGAACTAATGTCTGTAAACACTGCAATAAAAGATGTTACAGACTTAAAACATATCACCAATCATGCTCCAGCTTCTTCCTTGCCCGTCTGTCCACGCTAACGCCAGGAGGCTTGCCTGTGCGCCTTAGCCCTGAGACACATCTTTGTGCAGCTCTCAAAGCGCTGAGTATCATGAGTCCATTTTCCAGATGGGGAAATGGAGGCATAGAGGGGGGAGACAGCAAGGCCATAAGCTGTCATTTTGGACACCTAGAACGGAGAGGGCTGATATCACCACATGACAAACATGCAGCCATCTGAGGCCTGGCTGAACTTCCCAGCAAGACCAGGGTTAGAACCCACATCCTTTGGCTTCAGATGCACAGGCCCCTGCCCCCTGCGCTGTTAATCGCATAGGGCCTATGACACATAGTTGCACAGTTCTGGTTCCATCCAGGAGAGGGTATCCCCCCTACATGTACACACACAATAGCCAGTTTGCTAGGACAGGAGACTGAGCTCAGAATTGGTGTCTGGGATACTGGGGTAGGCAACGGAGGGTTAACAGCCATCAATCCAGAAGAGGGTGATGAGAGGCGTCTTCTGCCTGCAGCTGCCAGCACTCTAGATAATACCACCACACCAGACTCTAGATAGTACTTAGTCCTGCTGTGAGCGCAGGGCACTGGACTAGATGACCTCTTGAGGTCCCTTCCAGTCCTATAATTCTACAGTTTTATAATTCTGTGCCCACTCCACTTCTCCCTTCCCCAGGCTGGCTGGCACTCAAGTTCTCTGAGAGACAGAATCCCCTTAGGTCCAATCCCACAGCACCGGAGTCAATGGGAGCTTTGCCATTGATTTTAACAGCACTGGGTCACACCCTTGTTCCCAGGTTGATCAGGGTAGTTTTGACAATCTCTCTCCTCTGCTTGGGGCCAGGATCTGGGGGACAGAATTCCAGGTCATACCAAGCCTGGGTAAGAGAAGAGATCTGAGACGATTGCAGCACGCGGGCAGGAGGTGCTAAATGTCTTTTTTCCTCTTGTTTCCCCCCCAGGAGATAAACTTTATTGGGTTTTCACGTCGCTACAAACAAGAGCCCAGCACAGAGAGAATTAACTAAACAATTGAGGTCTATCTGCCATTAAGTAGTAAACCAGAAAAGGAGTATAACTGGGTGGGCTCTCGGCAGAGATCTGCATCCTTCTGTGTCCCAGCTCCAATGACCTGTGCATCCCATACCACGAGCGTCTTCAAGGTACAGCTCCCCACGTCTTCCTGTCCCAGCCAAATTCAACACAACAATGAACAGCCAACATTTATGGAATGCAGAATTTAAATGCTTACCGCCGCCCTAGTGACTGAACTCACTAATCAAGCCCAATTAGCCGCTGAGATACCCTGCGCCGTTGCTTGGACTTGCGGATCTCCTTTGAAATACCAGGATTGCTGCTTTGGAAGCACTAAGTCCCTTTGTTATGACAGTGCAGCAGCCTGGGGCTGATCTGTCTTAACCGGCCCTGATCGTCCTGTACCTGAGACCTTCTGGGGTGAAATGAATGACTCGGTGCCCCTTAACATAAGCTTCTTAAAAAGACAGTTCCCCACGGGCTGGATTGCTGGATATTTAGGGCTTGAGTCTCATTTAAGGAGACCTCAATTACTAACGAGTAACCAGACGACACCACTTTGCCAGTGTAAAGGCACCTTAAAGTTGGAGTAAATATTTTTTATTATTATAAAATAATCCAGTTTTACTAGTACTATTTTAAAATACTTTCCAACATCGTAGGGTTATTTTTCCCTAATAAGTGAGTTTCTCTACCAACAATATTTCTCAGTTTTTGTTAAACCAAGATATCATTGGAGAATCTCGTTTTTCTTCAGCTGATCATTTTGCAACAGAACGACCATGGAGTGAGTGGGACAGTCGTTCTTTTTCTGACAAATATTGTTGATTTCCCAAAGGAAGCCCTAGTCATAAGCTCAACAGGTCAGCTGATCAATTACGATTGGCAATGGAGGTGACTCTCCTCTCACGATGGTGACTCAGGAATAACGTCATGGGACTCGGTGGAGCTGCACACGTGTGACTGAGCCAGTGAGTGCCGAGTAAGATAAGAGACAGGGGCCACATCTTCAATTGACTCCGTTCCCCTCCAAAAGGAAGTAAGAAGAAAGTGTAAGTTGACGTGCGACGCGGCCCAGTTTAACACACACCTTCTCGTGCTCTCCTTGGGGTTGTATCTTCTCCCGCCCTCATCTCTCCTGCTCCCTCAGCACCTCAGGTGCACCAACCGACGCCCTTGAGTCTCCCCAGGAGGCTGGGTTCTCCAGAGAGATCAGTGACCCACAGGCATGGCCCACGGGAGAGGAGCTGTAGGCATCATGGGGTTTTGCCTACACTCCCATTTCCAGATTCTCACTGCCCCACAAAAAGGCCTGTAGTGGGGCGGCTGCCCCACTCCTGGAGAACAGGGATTGAGAGCAGCTGAGGCAGTGGCTGACCACAGGTGTGGCCGGCTCAATAAGAGGGCTTGGGGTCAGAAGCTGGAGAAGTCTCACTCTAGCCCTGGAGTGGGAAGGGCCTGGCTGCCTGGGAGCAGGGTACCCGAAGCAGAACAGGGCTGGGGAAGGGCAAAGGGAGCTGGGGAGCTCCAGCCTGGTAAATCCCCCAGCTGCAGGCCTTGGTGAAGGCCTAAGGAGGTACTGGGGCTGCAGAGGAGCAGCCCGGGAATAGGCAGAGGCAGCTGGTCCTAACCCCTTGCCAGTGATGAGTGGCCATGACAGGCTGCAGTCTGCCCCGGGGAGCGGGGCTGGATGACGACTGGCAGTAGCCACTGAGACCAGGTGGGTTTAGAGGGTTGGGGGTTCCCCTGGAAGGGGAGACCCAGGGTGTGGGGGTACTGCAGGGCAGAAGCTCAAGGGAAAAGGGCACTGGGGTCCGGGAGGAACACGGGGGCCTGAGGCAGGTGAGACACCGGCCAGCAGTGGGCGCTCCGAGTGCTGGAAGAGCTAATTCCCGGACAACCAGCAGGAGGCGCCACACTGGTGAGTCTTCGCTTCGCTACAAGGCTGCATAAGAAGCGGTAGGAGAAAAGAACATGCTGCCTGAGCCCGGCTGGCTACGCCTGCACCACTCCGTCTCTGCCAGCACTTGAGGCAGGGCAGACTGTATCCTAGCAATAGATACGTCAGGCTCGAAACTTCTCCTAAACAAACCAAGGAACAAATGCCGGCTTCCAGGATTGCTACGGGGGGAAATGAATGCTGACAGGAGCCAGCGCCTCGGCACCACTTATCCTCTTCCTTTATATGAGATGTTGAATGAGATGTTTCAGAGACGACTTCGGTTCCTTTGCTCAGTGTTTCTTCTTGTTTTCCCCCCAGCCACGAAATGGGATCCGCAGGCGTTTGCGCTAAGTGGGTTGAGAGGTTTACGTGGTTTCACCCTCTGCACCTGCCACTGAAAGGCAGTCGTTGGGGGAATTCTTATAGCGAGAAACCCCGGGGGGCTGCCCCGGGACAGCCCTACGCTGCCTATAAAGGGAGGCTGCCCAGGCTAGGGGAGAGAGCCCTGCCCTGCCCTCGGAGTCAGGACGCCTGGGTTCTAACCCAGCTCCCACCATTGGTTTGCTGTGTGACCTGGGCAGGTCGCTTCCCTCTCCCCACTGGTCTCTTGTACGCTCTTTGGGGCAGGGACCGGGCTGTGCTATGGATGTTTGTACATATGGGGCCTCCAGATGCTGCTAAATGCTAAATCAGAAGCCCGGTGCCTGCGCTACAGTCAGGACTCAGCCAGGCCTTGCTTCACTGATACAAGCGCTAAATGTGGGTTGTTAATGTTAGGTCAGTAACCATGGCAACTAACAGCGTTTTGCCCTGGCTGATCACCGAGGCAGGCAGTTGTCTCTCCGTAGCCATCCGAGCCCCCGTGATACTGCGGTGCATGCGGGCCCCCTCTCTGCACGGCTGGGGATCCTCCCCCCAGCTCTCTGTGCAGCGAGGAGTCCCACAGCGGGCCGCCCCACGGACTGCCCCATGGCATGTCCTCTGGGCTCGCTGTCCCCTGCTGAGGCACTGAGATGACTGCCCAGATCTTCCCAGCATGCCCCGAGGCAGGACCCAGCTCACAGCATCTGTTATGCCCTGGCCAGCTGAGAGCTGGTTATAGAAACCCAGTTGCACTTGTGGTGTAGACAGGAGCTGGGATTCAGTCCCTTCCATGAGCCCAGGCAGCACAGGCTGGGGGTCAGACTGAGAACCACAGGGTCTGTCAGTGGGCTGAGCCCCAGCTCTTCGCCGCAGTGAGACACTGCAGGTCCAGCCAGAGGCGCCTGAGCCTAGGTGGGTTGCTGGTTTCTGACCACGTGGAGCCGGATGTTGCTTGGCACCCACATCTGGCTTTGTACGGATCCAAACGCAAAGCCAGACTCGGGGCACGTGGCGAAACAACCATCCCAGCTGCTGAGCACAGGACTTGAACCCAGGCCTAAGGTAACAGCCCCGTGACTACTGCGGGGGGCTGAGGAGGGCGTTTCTCACCTCACTTGCCCTTTGTGGCTGCCCCGCTAGCCCATTAGCCAGCCCAACCTTCAGCATCCTTCCCCCCCCAACAGGAACAATCCCTCGCAAGTCGTTCAAGGCGACATCTGCAACAGCTTAACCACGGTGTCTGGCCCAGCCCTTTCCAGAAATAGCTTATTGGTATTGGCTCGCACGCTGCCAAGTGATGTCATTTGCTTTCGTTTCCCTCTCCCCCAGCTCCAGACACGATACACTTGTTAGCCGGGTTCCTTTCCGTGGGCGTTTGATTGGCTGCCAGTCAGTCCTGCGCTGACACGACTCTCGGCGCTATATGTGTAATGAGCACTCCTTATGCGGGAACATGCTGGCTGGGAGTGGTGTGTTTTATTGTGGTAGCCGACGTGGTCTCCCTGGTTTCCCTTTCTCGACGCGTTCAATGGCATCCAAGCTTGTTCCCATTCCCCCGGCCTCCAGGAAGGATAAGCTGCTGTTTCTCCCGGAGAGAGGGAAGCTTTGGCTACCAGAATGTGCAGGACATTTACCTCCTGGAGCCTTCATTCTGCATCTAGCTGTGCTGGGCCTTTGCTGTACCAGTACCGGAGAGTGGCTGAAATGGCCTGATCAGGGAACAGCAAACATGGGCCCCCCCTTGAACGTGCCTGGTGAAATCCCCAGAGCTTCCCCCTCTCCCAGCCAAAAAACGAGAGCCACACAGCACTTCCAGAGACAGAAAACCAAGGGCGGCTCTTGGTTCTCTGGGCCTCATCAGCCAGGGGTCGATTTCGCGGAGCCTGCCCCAGCCCAAGGATCATTTGGATCGTGGTGCTGTTGTGAGTAGGTGAAGGAGCTGGTGTTTGGATCCGACTTAGGGTTCCGGATGGGGTGGGATGCCACTGGACCTTCCTGTGACCCAAACATCCCAATGCCAGGGGCAAGGGGCTCAGTGGATCGGACAGGGCGTTTCAGCTAGGTGGAGATCTCATTAGAAGAGTAATAACACACTGATCATTGGCATCATGTGCCAGCAATGCCCCTCTGCCATGTACATTGGCCAAACCGGACAGTCTCTACGCAAAAGAATAAATGGACACAAATCAGATGTCACGAATTATAACATTCAAAAACCAGTCGGAGAACACTTCCCCCTCCCTGATCACTCGATTACAGACCTCAAAGTCGCAATTCTCCAACAAAAAACTTCAAAACCAGACTCCAACGAGAAACCGCAGAACTGGAATTAATTTGCAAACTGGACACCATTAAATTAGGCTTGAATAAAGACTGGGAGTGGATGGGTCATTACACAAAATAAAAGCTATTTCCGCATGCTAATTTTTCCTCTACTTGTACTCACACCTTCTTGTCAACTGTTGGAAATGGGCCATCCTGATTATCACTTCAAAAGTTTTTTTTTTCTCCTGCTGATAATAGCCCACCTTAATTGATTAGTCTCGTTAGAGGTGGTATGGCAACCTCCATTTTTTCATGTTCTCTGTATATATATACATATATATCTTCCTATTGTATTTTCCACTGCATGCATCCGATGAACTGCCCATGAAAGCTTATGCCCAAATAAATGACACCTTAGAGACTGATACAGACTAACACGGCTACCCCTCTGAAACACTGATCATTAATATTCTTGTATGGTGTATGTGCGGTGAATGTCCCAGGGACTATACAAACATGGATGAAAAGTGGAACTAAAATGTGCTCACCAGGCAAGTCTAGGGAGCGGGGAACAGGTTTCTCCCAGACACAGGACAAGCCAACCCTTCCAGCCAGGTGTTATCAGAGGTGATTGGCAATCACACGGCAAGTGGCCATGCATGGGGCAGGATCGCATCCAGTCACATTTTAACAAACACCAGAGGGGGAAGAAAGCAGCATGGGCCTTCCTTCCCCACCAGACTCCATGTCTGAGCTCAGGACCTGTTGTGCTAGGAGCTGTACATACACACTGAGAGACAAGGTGGACAGCAAGTGGGAGAAAGGGAGGATTCATTCCCTCCCCCACCCTGCCCTGTTACAGCTGGAGGGTGAAGAACAAAGGGGGGAAAGTGACTGGCCCAAGATCACCCAAGGGGGCTGTGGCCGAGCGAGGAATTGAGGCCAGATCTCCTGAGTCCTACAAGCGCATCCTCCCTCTCTTTCTGGCCCCTCAACGCTGCCCTGACTGGCGCCTCTAAACACCCGGGGCAGACGCACAGATGAAGGGCCATAGCTGTGCCTGGTATGTTACGGACAAAGCGACGAGCCATCATCCCTTCCCTGAGGAGATTACAGCTGAGAGGCCTGATCTGGCAAACTCCCCTGGCAGCAGGAGCCTCATTGGCTTCACACGAGTCAGGGTTTAGCTCGGCGCCTGTGTGGGAGACCCCTAGCGCCCATCCCCGCCGCAGAGAGAGGGGGCCGGGGTTCGATATGGAGACCCCTGAGGAATAGGGTTTGAGTGTCAGAGCGGGAGGGGGCCCAGCAGAACGCCAGGGCAGGGCTGTGAGATGAGACTGAGGGCTCAGGTGGAGCAGGACTGGCAGGAGTCCGAAGGGAACCTTGGAAGGTGGCTTCTGTTCGCCCACCTCTGCAGCTGCGACACCGCAGCAGGGATGGGGGGCCCGAGCCCCAGGACCAGTCTCCAGGCACATCCGTGATCTCGGAGCCAACCAGCGCAAGCCACTGCCCGACGCCTCTGCTGCTGTCAGATCCCACCGCCCTCGAGGCGGGACGGGGGCCCTGATCTTTCCCAGACATTTCGGGGCTGGAGCTCTGCTGAGTCAGACCCTCTCCCTGTCATTTGCTCATTTGTCAAGCCCTCATTTTCCCAGCCGGGTTCTCTCCCTCCCACCAGGAGCCTGCTCAAAGGCGCCGGGCCCAGACATACTTCTTCCGGGATCTTGCAAAACTGGGGCTGGGAAAACATCTGGGAGGAAACAAACAATTCCCCTTCCGAAGCCCCACGCCCACCCAGCAATTAGCTCATTCCACGCTCCCCCGGAGCAGCACCATAGAAACCTGTGAGCTCCAGGCATTAACCGGCAACGAGAGAGGACTTTGGCCAGCTGGAGTCTAGCTGGAGCTATTTTAAGCGAGACATGCTGAAATGAGCCTTCCTCGGAGGGTGGAGCAGGAGTGGGATTATCGGTGCCATCGCAGTGGGCGTGCAGCCGTTGTGGTCGCTCTCATCCTGCCCGAAAATGACAGCTTTGTCCCCTTCGGTGGCTGCTTGCAAGATCACCCCCTCGGGAGCGTGGAGGCTGAATAGTTATCCTTGCCTCTGTCGCACTCTGCTTTGTTACTGCAGGGCTGCTGGGGAGAACAGGCCAAAACCGGAGCTGTATGAATGAGCGCGGGACGGCCCATTCTGGTTTGTTAGGATCGGCCCAGCCGCGGGCATTGTGCTGTGGGTGTTGGTTTGTTATCGGGAGGTTGCTGTTTGTTGTTTTGGGGTCCCTCATGAGAGCTGGGCTCACACACTGGTTTGTTATTGTAGGGTTGCTCACGAGAGCTAGATCTGACCTATTGTACATGCCCATCTCCTTATTTTCTTGGAGGAGGAGGGAAACATTCCAGCAGGAGCGGGAAAAGCCCCTTGATTCGAACATCTCTTAGCTGGAGAGTGTGCACATACAGTTAAAGCAGGAGCTGGTGGTTATAAAGTACCATGCAGCATAACACACATGGAGCTCTGGGCTTGTCCCGTCAGCCTGTTCAGACTGAACACTAGCCGGCCAGCTGGCTGGAGCCCCCTCGTTCATTCCCCAATTACCGAATCATTTGTCAAGCACAGTTCCAGAACAAGCAAGTTACACTTAGCAACAGCATCCCTGCCAAGAGCTTCTTCCAGCTCCGAACCCCGGTCGCCGCCAGCAACTTGGCCTCTCAGGGGTCACCTCAGTCTTTCAAGTGACCCTTATGCTGGTTTGAGATCTATGGGCCATCATCCGCCGGAGCCTGGGCAAACCGGGACGGGTGGGTTCTGAGGGCAGAAGACTTGCTCTGATGGAAGGATTGCAGTGACCTCTCTCTCCTGGGCCAGCTGAGGGAGCATGCGCTCCGGAGTCCCGTACATCGCACTTTTCTGGAGGGGCCCAGCCATGGACCGCTGGTAGCCCCTCAGTCACCAGCAATTAAACTGGCTGCACCCGCTCAGTAGTCACCCTCACAGCAGCCTGAAGAGCGAGGAGTGTCTGAATGGCCATGGTCACGTCCAGCCAGATTGGAACCTTACACAGCATGGATATCCCCACCATCTTCTGAGATGCTCAGGGGGAGCGCAGCACTCAGTTTCCCTAGGAACTCCTGGGAACTCCTGGGTTCCCATCTGCCAGGGACTCCTCATCTGGCCTCAGCCAAGTCATTTCACCTCTTTGCATCCATGAGGAGCATTGCTTCATCTACTCTACAGCCAGAAGGGACTGTTGTTATCAGCTGATCTCACCTCCTGCATCCCACAGGCCAGAGAACCTCCAGTAATCACTGCGTCAAGCCAGAACTCCTCCTTGTGCGACAGCAGATCTTTTAGCCAGACATCCCGTCTTGATTGAAAGATTTCAGGTGATGGAGAATCCACCACATCCTGTGGCAAGTGGTTCCAGTGGTTAATTACTCTTACCATTAAAAATTCACGAGTTCAATCTAGTCTGAATTTGTCCAGCTCCAGTTTCCAGCAATCGGTCTCATTAGGCCTTTTTCTGGTGGATTAATGAGCCATTTACAACCAGAAAGCTCTTCCCCAGTAGATACTAGTAGACGGTGATCAAGTCACCTCTTACCCTTCCCTGGGATGAACTAAGCAGATGGAGCATCTGGCGTCTGTCTGGACAAGACATGTCTTCCAGACCTCCAGTCACTCTTGCTGATGATCATCAGTGGCTCCTCGGCTCAGGTCTTGCTGTGCCCTGAGCCGACTGGGGCTGGGGCAAGTCTTGGGAGGTCTGTATTGCTGAGCGGGATGGGGAGACCCTGACCTGCACGAATGAGGTGACTCTTGCTCAGTCCCGTGTCTCCTTAGACAAGCCCATTCTCCACTCCGCCCTGTCGGAGCCTGCATCCCGGAGAGCAAGGCAGCGAGTGCACAGAGGGTTTGGGGTTTCCAGCATTTCCCTGACTCGGACCCACACCCAGCTCCCCGCTGCACTGTGCATGAGGCTGTTGTGCTAGGCCTTGCAAGAGCTCAGCCAGGTTCCTCTGGGCTCTCTTGGCTCTGCCTCCATCCTGGCTCTGGGCTCTCAGGGATGGGGGGCCGCACGGCCCTTGATGGGCTCATTTGCAAATGCCGATGCTGGCAGAGTGAAAGCTGTTGCTTTGTTTCGGCTTTGCAGGCCATGCATTGAAGGGAGATCATATGGCCAGAGAAAATGAGCCTGCTCCCATCTGTCAGCACCGCGGCTGCTGTCTGCTCAGGCAGCCTTGGTGGAATAAAGAATTCAGAGGGAGGGATGGGGAGTGGGGAGGGCCTGTTTTGTCCTTGCTGCCCAGCCGATCGCCATCACCTCCCAGTCCCAAAGAGGCTGATCACAAATGCAGCCACCCTCTAGTTCTCCTGGTGTCTCGACCCCAGGGGCACCACAAAGAGAAGGAAAATGACAGCAGCAAGCCACCTCTGCCCACTTAATGAGAGCTGAATGCAGTGTGTGTGTGGGGGGGGGGGGTGTTCCCCATGGACCATGGAGGGGCTGGCGGGACCCAGCGCATTAGGATGCATCTCGGCAGCTCTGTGTGTGTTTGATATATGGACTGAGAACCTGAGCAAAGAAGGTACGTACTAGGCAGAAACTGACTGTGCCACAGGGCTGATTTCTGCTGTTAGCTCACAAGGGCTCCCCTGATTACTATGGGTACCAATCAGGGTCTGTTGTCAGCTTCCCCCCAACCTTGTCCCATTGTATCCCTGGAGATTGAGTGGGTGCCATTAAAATCCCACTATCACTCACTCAGCAGTGGTGGCTGCACCACAGGGGTATTATTATTTCTTATCTGCTTGTAGTGGGGTCTGCAGTGTGGTGGGTGCTTCCCAGACATCCAGGGAGGGATGGTTTCTGCCTTGGACAGCTCCCCATGCAGGGGCAGACAGAGGGCAAGGGAAGGGAAATATGACCTAAAGAGACTCACTGTAGGCACAAGTCTTTAAGAGGGTCTGGAATGTGGACAGAGGCCTTGCCAGTGTGTGTGTGTGTCCTGCGATAAAGGCACATTCTCCCTAGAACCAGTGTTGAAAACATACTTGGTGCTTTAAAAGGGCCAGTTTCAGAAAGCTGAAAACAATCCTGAGACAGATGGGGTGGGAGGAAGAATTTAAATAGAAAAAAGGTGAATGATCATTGGGAACTGTTAAAGAACATTTTACTAGATGCCCAAAAGCCACAATATCACAACAGTGAAAGAAGGACACACAGGTTAAAAAAACAACCTGGCTTAGAGGGGAAGTAAAAGTGGCTATAAATAGCAATAACAAAGAGGAAGTTGATAGCAATAAACATAAATCAGAAGCTAGGAATTGTAGAAAAATGATAAGGGAAGCAAAAGGACAGGAGGCGAAAGCTGTGGACAGCAGAATTAAGGATAATAAGGAGGAGTTTTAAAGTATATTAAGAACAAAAGGAATCCTAACAATGGTATTGGTCCATCTCTAGATGGAAATGGTTCAATTGTCAATAGCAATGTAGAAAAACGGAAGGATTCAATAAATATTTCTGTTCTGTATATGGGAAAAAGCCAGATGGTGTAGTCATAAAATATGATGATGAAATACATTCCACTGCAGCAATAACTAAGAAATATGTTAAACAGCAACTAATATGTCTAAATGGGACATTTCAATATTTCTTTTCTGGTTTTCTGCCAATATGAAATTCTAGCAAGCTTGACTCAATTTCATAAAGTGTTCTGATTTTGACAGAACCACATTTTTTGAGGGAATATGGTTCCATCAACACTTCTCCAACCGGCACCTGTAAGGAGCTCTATGCTCCCATCTGTTGGCGAACAGAGGTAAGTACAGCCACCGAGCTGCTTCATCTGCATAAACTATTTACCCAGAACTCCAGATGGACAGAAGCTCTAGAAGGGAATGAGCTCTCCACCACCATCTATTGGTGAATAGGGGGAAGTATGGCTACAGAGAAAGCTTCATTTGCATAGGTTTTCTACCCAGGATTCTTTCAGTGATACTTTGGGAGTCACCATAACTGTGTACAAACTCACATTTGGTTGGGTAATGGTAGGTGGTAGAGATTCAGGACAGAATCAAGCAACAATTTGCAAGAGGCCCTAGGTAAGCCAGTTCTAATGCAGTTAAGGGATCTGTGTTTGTGCTATACACTGACGCTAGGCCGTGAGTGGGGTTCACTGGAGGGGAAAGAGGGAAGTGACAATGGTAAAAGAACTAGTATTTTGTGAACCCAGAAGTTCTCAAGTTGGTGTTGTTAGTGTTCAGAAGGACCCCTTAGCTCTTTAAACCCAGCCCTTGTTGCTACCAACAACTCCTGGCAGAAGGGTACATTACTGCCTGTTAGAAATAGAGCCCCTTCCTTGGGTTAGCACCCCATTTGTGAGTGCTCCTCCCTGCCCCCTTAGCCCGAGGAACCTGTTGTCTGCTTCTGAGCCAGTTGGCTTTGAAAGTTTGGTGTCTTTTAGTCCTGTTGTGTGGCTGGTTGTCAGCTGGGTCACATGCTGCTCCCTGATTGGATGGCTGAAACTTTAGGGCCATAAGAAGAATGAATGAGGAATTGCCGGTGGTGAATTTCCAGACGCAGAGCGCTTTGTGCTAAAATCTTGCAGGGCTGTGAGGATTCGCCAGCCCTTTCCGACAGTTCACCAGTGGTCACTCAGCTACTCGTGAATAACGAATGCTACACCCCATTGACTCAGAGCCCGCCATCCACTACCCTTACTAACCAACCAGCTAGCTCTGGTTCCTGAAAGAATTGCTCCCATTAGACCCCTGGGAGCAAGTTGATCCTGCACAGCAGCTCGGATACTATGGCAGTGGGGTTATAGCAGTGAATGGATGATTATTATCTGCACCACAGTAGTGGCTAGAAGGTCTGGGAGAATAAACTGCACCCTACTGTAACATGCAGTATGCTGACTGCCTGTATCTGAGTCTCTCCGAGACATGACAAAGGGCGGTTGGCTGTATATTGGTAGCCGGCTGTTTCAGCTCATACCTGTTGTAGCTCTCTCTGCCAGCAGCGCATGTGCTGTATTTACGGGTTCTATCTCCTGATGGGGTTGGTGGTAGTTGAGAGGTTGAGGAGAGGAAGGAAGCATGTTACTCCATTGGCGAGGGAAGCATTTCTGTGTGTCACTTGAGTGCAGGGAGTTTGGCTTGGCTGGGAGCAGGGCTGGTGGGGCGGTGTCCTCACCAGGAGGGATGCTATTCGTTTACAAAGCGGATTCTGTGTGGGTGAAAGGGGCTGAACTGAAGAGCATCCCTGGGTATCCTCAAAGCAGGTGCAACGCAGAGAACAGCGGGGCAAGCTGCCCATGGCCTGGCCTTCTGGTCACCACGGTGACCCCCAGCAGCCTGCCACTGCGCCTCTAGAGACCATTGCTTGGTTCCTGGTCTCCCTGCAGAGCCTGCCGACAAGGGGTGGGGTAATTCTGGGACATGGACACTTATCTGCTGGGAAGTGGATGGAGATTCACCAAACCCCACTCCACACAGGCCACTGAGCAGTCAGCCTTGGGGAACAATTGGCGCTCCCACTGGGCTTGGTTCTGGTGGCCGAGAGCTGAGGCGCTCTCTTATCCATTGCTAGGAAGGAATACAGGAATCAGACTAGAGGCACATCCAGTATCCCGCCTCCAGCACCCACTGCTACAGAGGAGGGGACCAGAACCCCGGCAGTGGGCAGCTCTGGCATAAGGAAAATTTCTTCCTGACCTTTGATAATCAGAGGTCAGCTCATGCCCTGAAGCATGAGGGTTTCTATCCCTGATCTCCTAAACCATCCAACGCCCCAGGCTTTTTAACACTTATGTGTAATGACCTTGGGGTAATTAGTGTTAATAAACAGCCGCTCTGGCAATGGAACCCACTGTTCTGGATGAAAAAGAAAAGGCACAACACAAAATAGATTTTCCCTCTCCAGTGTGCTGTTCAGAAGGTCTCCATCCATTCCAGGTAACAGGGTGAGACTGTGAGGTGCTGAGCATCCTCAGCACCCATTGGCAGCTGTGTGGGTTGTGGCTCCTCAGAGATTCAGGCTCATAACCCATCGGGATCAGGCCCCACACCATATGCCCTTTCTGCAACTTCAGCTGAGCAAACAGGGATTTTAAATGGACAGTAAACTCCTGACAAGTCCATTTGCACCTCGCTAGCACAGCTGCCCGCACGCTGACATCACAGCAGACGTGTGAATGAATTCCTTCTGGTCTCCTTGTCACGTGGCCCTGTTCTGACACTCTTCATCTGGGCCCAAGTTACTTGCAAGAAGCGGTTCTTAGCCTTCTCTCCAGGTACTGCTGCGGCCCTCGTCACTCTGGCCTCTTGCAGGGGCACTGCCACTTCGAGATACTCTGTGAGCCTTTGTAAGAGAGACAGGCTCCTTAGCTCAAGCTGGAGAGACCCTGGTTGATCACGGTAATAGCGTTGCTGCAATGCACTGAGCCTTCTCTAAGGCCTTTGACTTGGTACCACAGGACATTTTGATGAAAAAACTAGAATGAGATCAAATCACCATGGCGCACATTCAATGGATTAGAAGCTGGTTAACTGATAGGCCTCAAAATGTAATTGCAAATAGGGAGGCATCATAGAGTGGGTGTGTTTCTAGTGGGGTCTTGGCTCTACACTACTAAACATTTTTATTCATGACCTGGAAGAAAACCGAAAACCATCCCTGATAAAGTTGGCAGGCGACACAAACACGGGGGAGTGGGAAATAATGCAGAGGGCAGGTCACTGAGACAGAGCGATCTGCATCGCTTGGTAACCCGGGCACAGGCAGACAAGGGGTGTTGTAATACAGCTCCATGGAAATGTGTCTGTCTGGGAACAGAGAGCGCAGGCCATGCAGACAGGATGAGGGAGTCTGTCCTGGGAAGCAGGGGCGCTGGGGACGATTTGGGGATCACGGTGGATAATCAGATGAACGAGAGCTCCGGGTGTGGCGCTGTGGGGAAACGGACTAACGCGATCCTTGGCCAACGCGCCAGCAGGGGACTCTCGGGTAGGAGCAGAGCGGTTCTCTCAGCTCTGGATGTGGCTGTGGTGAGACAGCGGCTGGAATCCCGTGTGCAGTTCTGGTGCCCACAATTGTATACGTTGATACGTTGGAGAGGATGATTAAAGGATTAGAAAACCTGCCTTGTAAAGATAGACTCAAAGAGCTCAATGTATTTAGCTTAACAAAGAGATGGCTAAGGGGTGAGTTCAGACAGTCTATAAGTACTAACATGGGGAGAAGTATTTGATAATGGGTCTTGAGTCTAGCTTACAAAGCGCTAACATGATCCAGGGGCTGGAAGCTGAAGCTAGACAAATTCAGACTGGAAATAAAGTGTAAGTTTTTAACAGTGAGGATAATTCCCTGTTGGAACAACTTACCGAGGATCGTGGGGATTCTCCATCCCTGGCAATTTTTAAATCAAGATTGGATGTTTTTCTACCAGATCTGCTCTAGGGATTATTTTTGGGAAGTCTGATGGCCTCATGACTCTGGAAATCCCTGATTCAAGCCCTGCTATGGACTATGCTGGTGGTCACCACTCTCAACCTGGGTATCCTCTTTGCCATGCAGCGAGTGGCCCCTGGAGACTACAGGTCGCAGTGTGCCATGCTCCATCTTGATGCAGGTGGCAACCTGGGCCACCAGGTGGTGGGTGTGCTTCAGAAGTCTATTGGTTGCATGTGGTCCACTGGCTGACCCCTTCTGCCTGCTTCCCTCCTGGTTCTGAATATTCCTCCTTATCAAAGCTGAGCCGTTCACGTCTTCTTTGCACCCCAGGTACCGCGCACCATCAGCAGCAGGGCCCAAAGCTTTCCCCCATGGGTGGGCGGTGAGGGAAAAGCCCCCGACTCTCCCCCACCAGGGAGAGGCTCTGAACTCGCAAGGTTGCATTTACTCACATTTCCCGCCCACTGGCACAGTAACAGACGTCTCCTGTTCAATTATTTAATTTCTCAAATCGTTCCCTTTTCCCTTTGCTTTCTCTACAGATTTGTCATTATTCCATTAGCCAGACGCTTTGCTTTCACTTCATTTATTCATAGACCTGACGGTTGCTTTCCTGGTGATGATTAGAGTCGAGCCGATTCCGCTTTTGTTTGTTACCCAGCGCGAGATGCACCAGACTTAAGGAGTCGCAGACATCCGGCAGGGGTTGCATCACACACAGGACTGGAGCCGGGGTAGAGTTGATAGAGCGAGGGATGACATTCAACTCTGGAATGCAGGGCAAAGCCTCGTGCCTTTGACATTGCGGCGCATGTTAATGATGTGCATTGGCAAAGGAGAATGCAACGCAATGGCGCATGTCCAGTCAGTGGACCCTTCCCTCTTCCTCCAACACAGCCACCATCAGATGGTGAGGACTTTGTTCGCGGAGCTCCGAGATGCACATGTTGGCCCATGGTTTTGGAGATGCTCATGAGCACCAGGTTCACGCACACTCTTGTTACGGCAGGGTTGCTGGTGGGGCTGGACTGTACACATGATGGGTGTGATATTGAGAGCTGGTAGCTAGAGCTCTGGCTGGGCCTGCATGCAGCAAGAGCGTGCTTCAGGGTATGCATGGGGAGACAGCTAATCTGCATTTTCCTGGCCAGTGGGACTGGGTGAGAGCCAGAGAACAAACTGAGGACTACTAAGTCTGGGGGCATTTATATTAACAGCAATCCCAGGAATTTAAGGAAGCAGCATTTGCAGTCTCATCCCCAGGGCCCTCTTATCCTTCCGCATCTCTATGCTACCTGCCTGCCACACATAGCTCATCCGCGCAGGGATCATGCACCTAACTGGCGCCCCCTGTTCCATGCCGGAGGCACCCAGATCTGGAGAAGGGTCCCTGCGACACGGCGCTGCAATGACATGGAGAACGCCTAGAGTCATAGTAAGTGATTCCTGTACAAGCAAGACAGCTACAAAGGAAAGCAAGTAAAGCAATTATGGCAATATATCTGATCACCCCGGCTTGCCTCCAAAATGCAGCCGCTCGCACGAGGCAAAACCAGCGAGTGGCGGGGGATGCGCAGCCCGGCAAGGTATAGCACATCCTAATTATACACTCTGTTATGACAGCTAATGTCAAAAGATTAAAGGAATCAGACTAAGGCACTGCATGGCAGCTCCCCCACCCCCACAAATAAAAGCTATTCAAATGCTAAGACAATGGTTGGGGTGGGAGATAATTCCCTCAGCTCAGCGAGGTTGGGGCCACCTCTCTCTGCACACGGTGTCTCAGGAACACATCCTTTCTTCCTCCTCTTCATGAATCTGACGAGTCTCCCGTTGTCCGCACCCCCTTCAGCAGCAGCAAAACAAGCGGGGAGATCGTGAGATGGCAGCGCAAGGGGCGAGTGGGTAGCTTGTCCAGAGCCTCTGCCTCTGTCCCTCTCTGCATCTCTCTCTTCCTCCCCTGGCCCTGGCCTATCACAGCTTCATTCACCGAGGCTCCAGCCATGAAAATCAAAGTCCTCCACTGGCAGCTACATGTGGATCCCACATCCCACGTCTGCACCGCTGGCCTGGAGAAAAGGCGCCAAGGAGAGCCAGGATGGAGGCTGGGATGGCAGCCAGAGGGAGCCAGCACCTATTTGCCTCTGGAATTTCAGCGGGTTAGCTCTGTCTCTGCTCTCCCATCTTTCTAGCTGCATACAGAAGAAACCACAAGGGAGGAATTAGAGATAAAAAATTGGACCTTAGCAGGAGCAGTGTGCAGGCTGAGCCTTTCCCAGTTAACGTGGAGTATATCCATTACCATAATAACTAACCACTTAATAACTGGCTTCCCCACTAATTCTAATTGAAACATATCATGCTATTTCCAAGCAAGAGTGGCAGTCTCAAGTCACCGCTGACATCTCCCAGGGACTTGCTTCTGCTGTGAAAACCAGTGGTCTCCCGGAGTATTCGGGCAGAATGTACATAGGCAACAGACAGGAGTTCTTGTACAACTGCCAGGAACCGCAGCTGATGATAAAAGCCATTAAAGGTCAGCAGGGAATAGAAAATGTTTATGTTAAATGTCACAGATTATACCACAGACACGGTCGGGGGAATCGGCATCGCACTTTGAGGGACGGCGTCCGCACGTGTCAACTCCTGGCAACACACTCCTGGAGCATCTTGGAGACACTGTCGCATGCGGGAGCACAGGATTGGTCCAGCCAGGCTGCTGTCCAGAGTTGCTAGGTGATAGGAACTGGGAGGAATACCCTGGTTGCCATCTAGACTCAGGCTTTTTTCCCAAATATATTAAGTTCTCACCCCCATCCCCAGCCTCCTATCACTATCCATGTGCGATCATGCCAACGCCTAACACTTTCTTGACGTATTTCCTAAAACGTTTTCCTGCTTTGAGGCTGTTCGTAATCCATAACTGGAGCCTTAGCACATGCCGAGGGCCCGATCCTACGTGGAGCTGAGCACTGTCAACTCTCGCCGATTCCTCACTGAGATGGGAGAGCTCAGCACCCAGCAGATCCGGACCCCAGCTAAGTGTCTTGCATCTACTTCAGCTCCGAGTGAGAGGTCAAAGGGAGGTTGTGAGGACTTCTTTCTACTCTGCTCATCTCCCCCGGTAGCTCTTCTTCCTGGCTAATGTCTCTAAAGACAGGGTCTTGCCTGGTTGGGGATTCACCCAGGCTCTTCCTGAGCTGATGTAGGTAGAGGCCTTGAGCCAAGAGTTTTCTGAGTGACCTGTAATTCTGGGTGCCCAACTTGGGGTGCCTCAAAGGGGCCTGTTATTCAGCAGGTGGGTGCTCAGCATGTTCTGAAATTCAGGCCCCTTTATGGTGCCTCAAGTTGGAAAATCTTGACCTTGGCCTGGTTCCAAGTGGGCCAGTGTCCACAGCACCAGTCTCAGCAGAGACACCCAGGAACGGGTGGGTCCCGGGCACGGAGCCTTGCGGGCACGCGTGGCAGTGAGATGAGGGAAGACGCTTACCCAGGCTCTACCTCCTCATGGGATGGCTGTAGTGACTCGTGCCTTGTTTACTCCACTCCCCATTCAGCCAGGGCAGGGGAGTGTTACAGGACCTGCTCCTTCAGCTCAAACAACAGGGGCTCCTGCTTTAGCCCCAAAACTCCCTGGTTCAGTTCTTGCTAATGACCCATCCAAGGCACTGCCACCTTGCTTAGGAGGCTGCATGCAGACAAGTTATCGGGTGTCTCCCATCTCTCAAGCCAAAGCAGGGCTGTTGGCTATTTGGTGCAGGGTTTTACATGACTCCTTCCTGCACGAGGCTGGCCAGCTAAATTCTGGAGCCTGGCAATGGGGGAAGGGTTTCCCCCCATGGGAGCAACGCGTCCAGGTCTCCATCTGCGCTGGCAGCCGCCCTGCGGATTTCTCGCTCTCCCTCTCTTCTCCTCCGGACCGAGACGCACAAAGAGGCAGCGGAGGTGGGGGAGGAACGGGGCAGGTGTCACGCAGCAAAGGGGATGCATTTTGCTATGCAAGGGCAGTCGTGCTGCTTGTGGAACGTCGATAATGGCACTCTTCCCAGCCTTCGAGCAAGGGATGCTGAGTGCATAGACCGGCTGAGGGACCTACTATTCTGGGCCAATGGACCCCACACTAGTAAGAACATAAGAATGGCCAGACTGGGTCAGACCAAAGGTCCATCTAGCCCAGTGTCATCTCTTCCAACAGTGGCCAGTGCCAGGTGCCCCAGAGGGAATGAACAGAACAGGGAATCATCAAGTGATCCATCCCCTGTCGCCCATTCCCAGCTTCTGGCAAACAGAGGCTAGGGACACCATCCCCGCTGATCCTGGCTCATAGCCATTGGTGGACCTGTCCTCCATGAATTTCTCTAGTTCTTTTTTGCTGACACATGCATCCATCAGGGTGGCTGGAACCAGCTCTGGCTCCAAGCTGTGGTGTGACCCGGCACAAGTCACTTTCCCTCCTGCCCCTTGTTTATTTACAACAGGGGTAGGCAACCTATGGCACGGGTGCCGAAGGCGGCACGCGAGCTGATTTTCAGTGGCACTCGCACTGCCCAGGTCCTGGCCACTGGTCCAGGGGACTCTGCATTTTAATTTAATTTTAAATGAAGCTTCTTAAACATTTTAAAAACCTTATTTACTTTACATACAACAATAGTTTAGTTATATATTATAGACTTATAGAAAGAGACCTTCTAAAAAAGTTCAAATGTGTTACTGGCACGCGAAACCTTAAATTAGAGTGAATAAATGAAGACTCGGCACAGCTCTTCTGAAAGGTTGCCGACCCCTGATTTACACTGTGAGATCTTCCAGGAGGGGACTGGTGCTCCTTACGTGTATGTACCAAGCCCAGCACAAGGGGGGACAGATCGACGCAGGGCCAGTTTGTTCTCCCAGTCTCCTTGTAGTGGGGTGGTTACCCCGCTCCTGCCCTGAAGGGCTTAAGCCAGCCCTGGGGAGGGCTGTGGCAGGGAAAGCAGCTACTAGGCTGATTGCGGAAGCAGTCACAGCCGGGCCACACCCCAATCAGGCCTCAGCTGGCCCTATAGAAGAGGCTGGGAGCCAGGAGCTCAGCAGTCTCTCTGTGTTCAGGGAGAGAAGGGCCTGGCTGCAGGGAGGTTGACCAGGTATCTGGAGTGGAGCAGGGCTGGGGAAAGGCCAAGGGAGCTGGGGAGCTCCAGCCTAGGAAAGCCCCAGGCTGCAGGCCTGGTGAGGCCTATGAGGTACTGGGGGTTGCAGGGGTCAGCCCCCGGGTAGCCAAGGCAGCAGGTCTGAACCCCTTTGCCTGTGATGAGTGGCTGATACTGCAGCCTGCCCCAGTGAGCGGGGGCTAGATGGAGACTGGCCAAGACTGAGGCGAAGTGGGGATAGTGGGTTGGGGGTTCCCCTGGGAGGGGGAGACCCAGAACTGTGGGGGCACTGCCAGGGGGCAGCACCCAGTGAAAGGGGCACCAGGGTCCTGGGAGGGACACGGGGGCCAAGCGGTAGCGGATCACTGGCTGACAGAGGTGGCTCCTCGGTCGAAGAGCTAATTCCCGGAGACGACCAGCAGGAGGCGCCGCAGGGGTGAGTCTCCTGCTTACACTCCTCTGTTGCCTCGTTAGCAGACCACACGGAGCGAGGGGGGAAGTGCCGGGAGGTGGGTGGAATCGGCATGGGTTTACTGCGCCGCACCAGGAGTCAGGACCCCTGACCCTGCCTCAGCCGCGGGGCAGACACTTCCCCCTGTGAAATGGGGTTAATGCGGCGTCCCTGGCGTGGGACCCGCAGCAGATGTGCCAGACGCTGAAGACTGCTCGTGTAGGGCCTAGGGCAGGGGTGGTAAATCGAGCCCTGGCCTCGTCTCTGCCAGTTGGGGCTGCCCCGTGACAGCTTGCCATGCCCGTGGGCAGCGGCGGGAGCCAGCCAGCTGAGCACTGCATCAAGGAAGCCAATCAGAACACGGGGCAGGCTTGCCAGGGCTTTCTGTCTGGCAGCGGCAAGGCCCTGGCTCATGGAGTGGCCACGCAGCCAGCTCCTCAGCAAGAGCACGTACGCACCCCGGGCCAGACCCTGCACCGCCTCCAGTGCTCTGCCGGGCTTCACGCGGGCAGCAGCCATCCAGGGCAAGAGAAACCCTGCTGCAAAAGTGCCGGTGGTTCAGGGAACTAAAGCGAAGCCCGGGGGTTCCAGTCAGACTGAGCTCTCGGGTGTGTGTGGGGGGGGGGGTTGACAGCAGGGGGTAGCGCTGGACGACGGGGGTGACCTCAGCCCCTCTCCTAGACAAAACAGAAGGAAACACTGTTGCTGTGACATCACATCAGCAGCTCCGAGGGCTGTACGGACCAACCCCCCCGGGGGCTTTCCACCTCCCTGGCTCTTTCTTTTCCAGTGTTCTCCCGCTTCCATGCCCTGCACCCATAGACACGGCTCTTCTCTTCAGCCTGCTCCCCACCAGGGCCGTTTCTCTCTCCTCTCCATTCCTTTCCTGCTCCCTACTGATCTGTGGGGCTGGGGCAGCCAGAGCATGGCTCTTCCTTACCCATAGGCACAGGAATTAGGGTTGTGGGGGGTGCACCCAGGGTCCCAGCCGCCAGCCCCTCGCATGGGGACTCCGCTCCTGGTCCCAGCACAGGGCTCCACACCCGCCCCTAGCTGTGACCCCAGCCTCGGCTGCCTTACCCCTGTCCATGTCCTCCCCCTCGGCCCTGCTCCCGGCCCCAGCTCTATGGGGCGGTGAGGGGCGCAGACAAGGGGGGGCGCAGCTCAGCCCCCCCCCACGCTAAAAACTGTTCTAGCGCCACTGTCCACATGCAGGAGAGGGAGGTGAGCTGATAGCCCCAGACGTGGGGGAAGGAAGGGGGAAAACCACAGCAGGGTGGGGAACGTAAGGGAAGGGCAGAGATATCACTTTGTGCTCCATAGGCTCCACCATGCAATTCATGGCACTGGATGCAACAGGCTGGGTCCTGGCGACCTCAGCGACTGAGCTCACTCCTGTCATAAACAGATAGTTAAGGGTTAAGGTCTCTTTTACCTATAAAGGGTTAACAAGTTCAGTAACCTGATGAACACCTGACCAGAGGACCAATCAAGGGACAAGATAATTTCAAATCTCTGTGGAGGGAAGTCTTTGTCTGTGTCCTTTGTTTGGATTGCTGTTCTCTTTTTGGATCTAAGAGAGGCCAGACATATCTTCAAGCTCTCCCAGTTTTCCTGAAGTATTTTCTTCTATTCAGTATAGTGAGTATTAGAGAGGCGGTTTAGTCTTATAATTAATTTCTACATTTGCAATTGGGTGTTTGCTGAAGAAATATCTTTATTTCTGTTTGCTGTTACTTTGATTATTCTGAGAAAGGAGGGAGGCGGGGAAGCCTCTCCAGGTTTATAGCTAGACCCTGTATATTTTTTCATCCTGGTGTTACAGATATAGTGTACTGTCTTTCTTTCTTTTAATAAAATCCTTTTCTTTTTAGAGCTTGATTGATTTCTTCCCTTGTTTGGATTTTCAGGGGAAGGGAAGGGGGATAGGGAATCCCTCTTTGTTTGATTCAAGGAGTTTGAATCAAGGTATATTTCCCAAGGACCAGGGGAAGGGAAGGGGGATAGGGAATCCCTCTTTGTATTAAGATTCAAGGAGTTTGGATCTGTGTTCCCCAGGGAAGTTAGGGGGAACAGGGAGTGTGTCAGACACTGGAACTTCTAGCTGGTGGCAGTGTACCAGATCTAAGCTAGGATTTTAGTTTAGAGGAGTCCCATGCAGGTCCCCATCTTGTGGACGCTAAAGTGTCATAGGGGAACAAACCTATGACAACTCCATACTGGCATTTATTGGTATTACAGTAGCCCCCGCAGAGATCAGAGTGAGAGACAGTCCCTGCCCCAAAGCTCTCACCGTCTAAACAGCCAAGGTGCAAAAGAAAAACGAAGCACAAGGAAGTGGAGTGATTTGGCCAAGGTCACCCAGCACAGCCAGGACCAGAACCCAGCTCTCCCCAATGCCTCAGTCACTAGGCTGGGCCTGTACTCACCGCTCGGGCACACTCACACAGCTGCGCTGTCCCTCGCAGCACGTCGCCTGCCGTTTATTTATGCCCCATATGCAAAAGTAGCACATAACTCTTATGGCCACACAGATTACATTTCTGTTGCTCTCCGGTATGCGCCAGCAGCCCGTCTTGCGGCCTATAATTCAAACGCCTCGGCCCAGTGAAGCTGTGTCAAAAAGAAAGAAAGAGGTTTGCCAAGGAAGCTGAGGCTGGCACCAGGAATCAGTATTTTAAGCCTATGCCAAGTCTGTGAGATGAATGCTCTGAAAATCCCGCATTAATCAATCAGCCAATTTGAGGCTGAAGCAATTGATGCCCTCCAGCGCTGGCCCTTGTTGGCCAGTAGCCGCTTCCCCTTGATGCCAGTTCTGTGCAGCCGGGAAGCGAGGATCAGACCTGGCGGGTCTTCTGCGAACTGAGCTTCTACGGTGCAGATCTGCAGCCAGCCCCTCCAGAGACCACCGCTGATTGAAGACGCAGCGCTGCACGAGTCGACGGCCCATGCCTCGTCCAGGCATAAACAGAGGTGCAGCATGGCCCTCACATGCAGCCTGTGTGACAGATCCTCTCCCCACATCCCTTGGCACAAGTGCCTGGACCCTGCCTGCCTCGGATTCCTGCGTCCGACAGCACGAGGCTGATCTGCCGCATTCCTTGCGAGGGGCTGTGTCGAGGGGAGGTTTGGGGATCGCATGCTTCCTTTTGTCTTTTAGTCCCTGAAATGAACAGGGCTTTGCTATTACTCGTTTGTATTGTCATAGGGCCCAGGAGCCACAGTAATGAACCAGGATATCGTGGCACCACAAACACAGACCAGTCCCTACCCCACAGCGCAGGCAGTCTAAATACAAGAGGTATCATACACAAGAAAACCAGGAGACAACATTGGTTCTTATGCTGGCCAATGTCACAGCTCAGCAGACATTTGCCTACGTATACTTGCAGCATCATAGAAGTGAGATGGACAAGTTCTTCTAGCTCATCCCAGCCATTTCCCAGCAGGGTAAATATCCCAGCAGGACATTTTTGAGAGTCTTGCCCCGTTTAGTCTAAATGTCCCAAGGTGGCAGCTTCCACCACTTTCCTGGAGAGGCTAATTCAACAAACAACTCAAGCAACACCCTCCACTAGCCAGTTCGTTCCCCTTCCACCCTGCATGGTTCCCAGAGCTGGACCAAACGAGGCTCCACAAGAATTTGGGGTAATGTTCCCCCAATGCAGAGAGCTAGCACAAGATGTCAGAGTTGACCTTACATGGTACCCCAGTTCTCTCCCTGCATTTGGGTGGATTTCACCCTGCATGAATAAAGACAACAGGCTGGCTCCCTGGTGTCTGGAGGTCGTGTTATTCCACATTGTAACAGGATGGATTATTGGAGAGTTTGCACTCGGGTGTGTATTGTTTGATCTATTCACGGAGCAGCGACAATATCACACGCCTTAGGTGACCCCCCCGAACTCATGAGCAGCAGCTGGGTGAAGCGAGCAGAACGTGAGCTCTGCGTAGGCCAGGGTTTGTTTGGGTCAACTCTCCACAAATCCCCCAAGGCTCTGTCTACACTGCCGCTGGGAGGGAGCCTTCCAGCCCGGACAGCCAGCTCATCCTACCTAGTGTGAAGCTTGTGGCATAGATGGGGTTCCTCCACACAGTCATTTTGAGGGCACTAGCACGAGCCCCACTAACGTGAGTCTGTCTCCCCAGGCTGGGAGGTTCGCTCCCGGATGCGGGGTAGACAGACCCACAGGGCCTTGATAAACTCACCCTCCCTCTGAGTCTTCACACCGAGACTGGGCTTGATGGGGCTAATGAATGTTAATGGAGAAGTACAGCTCCCTCTGCTGGGGGAGTCACGGGGGAAACTCTGCTGCAGCCCTCCGGCACCTGAACCAGCAGGAGGCCAGACCAGGTGATCATGGTGGGCCCTTACGACTAGAAATCCACAGATGCAGGACGCATTCCCAGCAAGATCTGCTGGGCCACAGGCAGCCCCCAGAAGAGAGGCCGACGTTCTGTGGCTGGAGCGGGTAGCGAGCTCCATTCCTGCACCGTGGCGTCTGCTTGCTGGCCCGTATCACTCTGGCCAGACACTTCCAAGGGAAGCTGTTTACTTTGGGCTCTTGTCGGGGTGGGGGAGGGAATTGGAGCCGGGTCTGAGGCAGCTGTTTCCCTGTCTCAAATCTGCTGATCCGTAAGCTGCCCCGCTGCAGGCGCTGCTCCCCAGTACCAGAGTCAGCAAGCCCAGGCCCCTCACCAGCGGGATGGAATCCAGCCCGGGTCAGCAGGTCACCAGGGCCCGTTTCCCTCAATCCCCCAGAGATGCGCCGCTGAGCCAGTTGGCCAGATAACAGACTTTGGCGGCTTAATCTGAGATTAACGCGGTGACCCCCTGCAGGCCTCTGCTTCTGGGGGAGAGAGGACGAGACGCTGCAAGCCCAAGACAGGGCTATTTCTGCCATTTCACTATGTCCCCTCCCGTTGGGGGAGAGGGGAGACTGGGAAAGGGCAGGGAATGAGAGCCAGGAAAACCATTTCTGTTCCCAAGATCCCTGATATTCCCCCCTCCCCCGCCTTGTCTGTCTAATATCCTGGGACCAAGGTGGCTACAACACCGCTGCAGATTTCTGTACCCGAGACTCCTTCGTCCAGTGCCATATGGACACAGGGGGGGGGGGTGTTATCCCTCCACAGAGAGAGACCGATCGGCAGAGAGCTCTGACCCCAGGCAGGGATCAGCCTCGGGAGCTGCTAGACCAGATCAGTCTGGTGTCCTGCCACCAGCGGTGGCCAATATTTGGCCCTGAGGGTTCAAAGGAAGGTAAATCCACCGGGTGCTTTGCAGCTCATTGGGAAGGGGGCTCCGTTCTGCCCCTCCCGCCACTCTGGAGCTACTTCCTCCGCGCCCTCAGGGGCAGTAGGGTGACCAGATGTCCTGATTATATAGGGACAGTCCAGATATTTGGGGCTTTTTCTTATATAGGCTCCTGTTACCCCCACCCCCGTCCTGATTTTTCACAATTGCTGTCTGGTCACCCTAAAAGGCAGCGAGGTTCAGGCAGCTCCTGACGCTGTGCCCTGCCTGTCCTACAGGCCTGCTCCTTTCCACACGCTTCCTCCCAGAGGGTGTCTCAGCCCCTTGGGTTGGGCTGATTCTCAAAGTGGCCCCGCCCTGCAGCCCTACCTGATCCAAAGCAGTGCAGGATTGGGCCCTGGGGCTGGGTACTCCCAGCCACACTGCATCAGACACTGGGTTTTGGCCAGCGAGAGGCCCACCCAGCTGAGCTCCCCTGACCCCCACCCACTCCGCCGTGCACTGGGTGGCGGGTGCCCATGGGGCTGCAGCGCGACGCCAGGGGAAGCCGTGGCACAGCCGCCCCGTGGCGTCCTGGGCCGCGCTGCCCCCCGACCCCGTGGCAGGGGAAGCCGTGGCACAGCCGCCCCATGGCGTTCCGGGCCGCGCTGCCCCCCGACCCCGTGGCAGGGGAAGCCGTGGCACAGCCGCCCCGTGGCGTCCCGGGCCGCGCTGCCTCCCGACCCCGTGGCACTTCGAGCCTATTTAGCTCTGATGGGTAAGTAGGCTGCAGCCCAACCAAAAGAAGCAGGAGGAAATAAGAGGCAGGCTCCCATACGCTTAATTGGAGCTGGTACTTCATTACCCACACACCTGTTCCCAAGCACCATATGGTCCGAGGTAAATAGACTGTCATTGTTTATCCAGAGTTGGCGTTTCAACGCGGCGTGCGCAGGCTCTTGCAGGAAGTCACCTTCCCCTCTCGGGCAGCCAGCGAGCTGAAGGTCAGGGAGACCAGGTGACAGGCCTTTGTGGTCTCCCCTGCTTCCTTCTGAGCTCCGACTTCTCTGCTTCGCTCCGTCTCCGGGGCCCCTCTCGGAAGCTTGTCCACAGCATTTCCTCTCCCGCCAAGCGCATCCCTCTGCACTCGGCAGCAGCTCACCATGGCTGTGGTTTTGTTGGCTTCTCAGCACGGGTGCCTGTGTCGTCGGCATTGCCCACGGGAAAGACCGTGCGTGGCTCTGGGGTGGAGTAGGGGCAGGGCCTAGGGCTGAACAGGAGCCTTGGGGGTCTGCGAAAGATTTTTAAATCAAAATGGGGGTCTTCAGGTTGCTAAAGTTTGAGAACCGTCGCCACAGCACATTTTGTAAGAGTAGGGCATTAATTAGTTGTTATGTTCAGTTGGATACCTTATTCTTTACACCCTATCCTAAGCTGTCATGTGGTGTTATAGTGCGCTGTTAAACAGCTTCCACGTTCCACCCTAGAGGTGGCTGCATTTAAGCTGACCACGGTTGTTGCAATGTTTAATTGCTAAATGTTTGCAATATGCTTTGAGACCTTCTGGTCAAAGGTCCTAGAGTGTGCTTGTTTCAGTCGCCAGGTGGACCTAGCCCTTTCACATGATTTTCCTCTCCTTTTTTTGATGCTACGAGCACTCAAACCCTGCCACATATTCTGGGGTGGGGGGGATGAAATGGCGGCATGTAGGTGCGGTGAGGCATTGCTCTCACTGGGGCATGTGTGTGATTGAACCAAGCAAGGCAAGGAAGTATGTCTTGTCTTCTTAATCTGCAAGCAGTTAGTCCTTAGTGTGACAGAAAGTCTGTGGTACTTTCAGAGATGATTAATCATCAGCAAAATAAAGAGATTAATTTCAGCCCAAACTGTTCCTTGGGTAAGCTGGGAGCTACGCGTTACAATCTGTACACTGTCTCCGTGCCGTCATCTCTAGGAGATTTTTCCCCCACTGCCCTGAGTTTGTACTCCTCGGCTCAGTTCTTCTCGGTGTGTGTAAATTTCGTTTTGTTTTATTTAAGCGCAGGCGTCTCCCTGAGCACCAGCACTCACGTACTCAAGGGCGGCGGATGATTTACGGAGAGATGATATATGACCTGCTTGCTCATCTAAGTTTGCAGCTAATATTGGAGCTAAGATTTCTCTGCAGAGGAAAGGGCGGGGGGGGGGGGGAGCTTTTCCTAGTAAGTTCTCTCTCTCTCAGCAGAACAGCGGCCTTTTGATGGTGCCATTTGAACAGAGGCTGGGCCGCAGCAGTCATACATTCCGGCCTTGCTTGAAAGCTGGCTCTTTAAAAAAAAATGAGGTTTTTAAACAGCCTCGCAAATCGATCCCCAGCCACCCATCTCCTCGCTCTGCCTGGGGTTAATGGCAGCCTGAGAGAGCCCTGAATCCACTCCCAGCTTGCTCGGCCTCTTCCCCAGGGTCATCATTAGCAGAGGCAGAGAGATCGGAGAGAGCGTTACTGCTCCATCCCCCTCGGTCCATGAACTGATTAACTGATGGATCTTTGGGGGACGCACTCCAAACAGTGCTCTGGGGAGAGGAACGGTGGCTACCTTGGGCTGGACCTGAGCAATCGGCAAGCTCCGAGATGGCTCAGGAGAGACCTGTACCTCTGTGTTTCTTTGGGCGGGGGGAAGGAATTGAAGTACACCCCGCTGGCTGACACCCTGAGAGCCCAGGGCTACGAGGTCCAGATACACGCCCTGATCGTGGGAGCCCCACAACGAGACAGTACTGACAGCATGAGGAGTCGGTCGGCTAATGAGACAGCTCATGGTGTCCGACACCATCAGGTGGTCCAGAGACCTCTATACGGAACACATCATGGGACACCGTCAATACCACGTTGAGTAATCGAGACCGCCGACCAGGGAAACAACCACTTCCTTCCCTGATGAACCAAGGGACGCACCCCACCCACGTACTTATTCGCGACACTGATACTGACTTGGACTCTTAGTACAGTCCATGGGTGGTGTACCCAAGCCCACTTATCCACTGACGCTTTAGAAACGCCCGCACCCCAATCTGCGTCTCTGCTGGTTATGTGATATGTACGTACCTCATGATCCTTGTAACCGATACCTGTAATCCCTCCTAACTCGAGCCGGACCCCAGATGTACAGGACCTTCTCTCTTTTAAACATTAACTTTAATCAAATGTTTAATTCTTTCCCACTGGTGCTTAGAGTCCCTGGCTAAGATCAGGGCCCCGCTCTGCTGGGTTATCAGTGACTCAGCAGCCTGCAGCCTCCCGGTACCTCATGAGCATCCTGACCACTGGCTTCAGCCTCCACGTTCCCCTCTGCACGTGGGCCTTTGTGCAAGGCTGAATTTCACCCGGAGGGGTTATCTGCCTGTGGGATGTCTGGCAAATTGCAGCTGTGCCTTTTGCCTCACTCCACAGATCCCAGCCATCAGGCGGCCGGTATCTGATACCCGAAATCTGACGTGGGATGCTGAGCTCTGAGTATTGCTCTTGTTCCCTGAGCACATCATGTTGCAGTTCTTTGCATGGGCAAGTTACACACTTGCTCCCACCCCGTCTTTGTGCCGGTGATGCTCCAGGTGCTTGCACCCGCCAGGGCCAAATGCAAACAGGCCACAAACCCGTGAGTTAATTCGCACAAATATTCCCAAGGCAAACGCAGCTCAGTATTCGCCCAGCGCTGCTCAAGTCTGTGTCTGAGCAGGAACGGGCCAGTGAGGAGAGAGCAGTAAAGTACCGTGTGTGTCAATAAAAGCAATAGACTTCTGCTTCTGACGAGCTCAGTGAGCCAGCCAGCAAGCAACGCCCCCGATAGATGTGTGCAGGCACCGTGTGCTTGTGTTTGTATGCAAAGGCCGGGCCAAAAGCTCAGTGGGCTAAATGCTCCCTCCCCTGACTTCAACAGGGCAGCTTCAGTTTGCACCACCTGACGAGCAGGCCCACTGTGTGTGTGTGTGTGTGTGTGTGTGTGTGTGTGCCGATAGATTGTGTCTCTATGTGTGTACAGATATACGGGGTGTGTATGTATGTGTGTACAGATAAACTCTGTGTGTATGTATGCATGTGTGTGCAAATAGACTGAGTGTGTGTGTGTGTGTGTGTGTGTAATAGCTTTATACCATCTAAAATGGAAAAGACAATTGGATGTCAAAACCAATTTGAGGAACACATTTATACCCACTGACTTTTATGGAATCCCCATTGATTGATTCAAGCCCCATAAAATTTCTCCGGGCAACTTACACACCTTCCCAGCCTGTTCCTTCCAGCCCCGCGTGACACTCTATTGAATAGGAACTTGATTGACTCCTCTGTCTTTAACAGAATTTTATCTGGGATCCCTGTTATGAGCAGCCTATTTTCAGCTTTCCATCAGCGGCGCACACCAGCTAAAGAACGCAGAATATATGCGGCTGTGTCAGAAAACGTACACAGAGCCCATCCATCATGCTGTCAAAGTATCAATCAGGAGAGAGAGCGCATAAAGTGGACTCAGGATGTTGTTAGGTTGGGGGTTGTTTATGGTTTTTCCAAGGAGAAAACAAATATGGGGAAGTTTTGCTTTGAAATCACTTAATCCCCGCGCGTGGGTGAATTTTCCACTTACCAAGCGAAGTTCTGCTAGTTCAGGGCTGAGCTCAGGATCGTGAACCAGGAGCTCCCTGCTATGCCAGTCCTGGAAACCCACACCCACAGCTTGGCTGATGCCTCTCAAGCCCAGCCTCTGCTCTAACCACTAGGTAACATTGCCTCTTACAGGAGATTTGGAGAAGAAAGTTGGGCTGGAGAGGAAACCGAAAATGTTTGTCCTCCTGCCTCCGCACCCTACCAGAGTGGAGATCAGCTGGGGACGCTAGGAGAACGGGTCCAGACGAACAGCCTGTGGCCTAGAGGCCAGAAACTAGAGACGCTGGCTGCTGGCCTTGGTGGTACCTACCGGGTTTCCCTCCTGCCCATCTCTATGATGGTCGGCGGCACCATGTGCCGGAGAGAGCAAAGCTGTCACCACAGCCCTCAGGCAACCTGTCAGGTTCCATCATTGCAACTGCCCTTGTGTGAAATGAGCGTCAGGCCGTTTGGGGAAGGCACTAACGCTGCTCTTCAGTGCGATTAATCACCATCATCAAACCCAGACGGGCACATCAGAGTGCAGAGAACTGTGGGCAGGGTGTCGACTGCCCCCGAGGATCGGGGGAGCCCGTGGGGCACCAAGGGGTGGGGTCTTCAAGGTAGCTAAGCTCCCACACCAACAGCTGGGAAGGAGCTGCAGTTACCAACTATCTGCAAAGTCTCTGGGCTTTTCCTCCCCTTGCCAAGAGCAATATGGGGGAGAGATGTAGGCCTGGCTTCTGCATGGGGCTCGGCCACTGGCATCGCTGGGCTCATGCAACCCCCTGGCGCAGACGTGGCTACACCCATGCAGAGGCCCCGGGCGGTGAGCTGCATGATGCAAATCACACTGCAGTGGTGTAGGTCGCACCATACTGGTGCACATCATGCCACGCTGATGCACAAGACCCCTCTGCTGGGGGCGGGGGGGAGCTCCCACTGTGCACAAAGCCAGAGGGGTGGCAGGCGGCAGGCAGGGATAGCGGAGGTGACACCGGAGCAAGCGCTTTCCTAGCTGCTGCCACTTCCCTTGGCCGTTGGCATCAAGCAGATGCGGTAGGTGGCAGCTCCTACCACACACACACTCCCTCTCGCCTGCTGTTTAGCACGTTAACCTCTCCCAGCAACTAAATGTTAACACATTTTCCTCTGGATGCATCATCATTTAATCCCTCCCCCCCGCTGGCACCCAAGTCCTTCTGGCTGCCAGCACCTTGTCTAATCAGCTTCCCGAAGGAGGGAGAGGGGTGGAGAGCGGGTGAAAATTCCCCCTCCCCACTGCGCCGAGGCCCTGGTCCCCCCATCTCTCCCCTATCGCTCCGAGTCGCCGAGTACGCAGTGAGAACACCGACACAATCAGGCCACTTAAAGTATTACGCAGGGACTAATCGTGAGCTGTTTCCAGCGCCCGTCTTCACATTGCAACCGCCCCCACCCCACCCCAGGAGTGGTGACAGTCATGCAGTGAATGGACCTACCAAGCTGGGGGGGTTGGTATGGTGGGCGAAGGGAGACATGTTATTCTACATGCAGCCATATTAACCCACGGACTCTCGTGGGAGAAGAATGAGACCCTTGGGATTTTTTCCTGCAGGTTCCCAGGACAGGAGGCCACCTCGCTACTGTGTCCCAGCCCCTCCTGCCCCCTGGGCTGGAGCCCGTGTGGGCTGGGGCATCAGCCGTGGGTGGCTGAGTGGGCAGCAGAGGCCAGTCAGAGGTTGGGCGCACAGTTGCTTTAGGGAAGGAGACGGCTCTGTGGCTCTCACAGCCATACCTGGGGTATGGGAAATGTCCCCCTGGTGCCCAGGGCCCCGTGACTCAGGGATCCGGGTCTGCTGGGCTGCCGGGGTGGGGGGAGGGGGCGGTCACTGCTGGGCATTCCTGCAGGGCCTACAAAAACATGGTGGGGCTGTGACATTTGTAAAACCGGGGGCCAGGTGCAGCCCTGTGGGCCCAGATGGAGGAGTGGCCCCGCCAGCCCCCGCCCCACATTCTGTTACCCAGAAGCCCGTGAAGCCCCAATGCCCCATTCTCTGTCATCCTTTTGCCACCTCACAGAGCCCGTGTTGTCTTCTGGAGTCCAAGCACCCTTCTGTAGGGCCTTTCGGCTCAGCAGCTCTGCGGAAGGACAGAGCTCTCCGTTTGGTTGCTGAGCAAAAAATCCCAGCGAAGCGACCAGTGAGTCTGTTCCGGGACGGCGTCCTGCAGGTCCCGTCTCCCCCCAGCTTCCCTCCTGTACGGCCTTCTCTCTTCCCACCCCTTTTGGTGCTGTCCCCCGACCTCCAGCTCCCCCCGGCCCCTTCCCCATTGGGCTCCCTTCCGTCGGCATTCAAACCCAGGGGGAGGAGCGGCGGCTCGGAAGGGGAAAGGGCCACGGGGAGCTGCTCTTCGTGCCGCTACAATCCAATCCCTCGGCCTCCTGCCGAAAAGGGGGCTGTGCACTTTCCAGAGGTTTTCTGGAACCCTCTCGCGGGTTTGAAAAGGGCTGAGATCGCGGCGCTCGGTTTCGTTCAGCTTGTGCCCTTAAAACAAAAACCCACCACCATGCTCCCCCTCCCTCTCCCCCTGCCTCCAAAGTGGTGGTGTTTCCTGGCAGGGCGACCTGTGACCCTGACGGTGCTTGGCGGGGATAATTCCCAGCTCTGGCTGGGCTCGCGATGAAGATGGAGCTGCCTTATTGATCTAATGTCTGGGACACCTACCAAAACCCCTGGATGTGGAATCGATAGCGCTCTGCCCTGACATTGTTGAGAGCAACAAAGAAAAGGGAAGAAGCTGTCAGAGGAGAAGCCTGGCAGGTGCTGTGTCCCCCCACCCCTCAAAAAAGCAGAACAGGCCTTTATAGATTAGCCGTCAGCCCCGCAGGTGCCCATTGAATCTGCGCCACCTACCGGCACTCCCTGCGTGAGCACCCTGCTGTTCCAGAGGAGCCGGCCAGGACCGAATGCACCCTCCAGGCCCAGAGGCCGAGTTGCAGCAGGCCCAGGTCTCCGTTTTTACTTATTTTAACAGATGGGGGGGGGGTTCCAAGAAGGAAACCGCTTTGGCGCCTGAGATTCTCGGGGTTCATGCCGGTGAAATGAGCTGGGTCCCCACTACAGGCAGGTCCACATAGAGGTTAACAGCCTACTACTGCTGTGAGCGAAGGGTGTTACTCCTTTAGCTCAAATGGTCAAGGGTTGTTCTGCAGGTCCTGGATTTGGTCGCTGCTGACTGCTATGCCAATTTACACCAGCTGAGGATCTGGTCCTATATGTTTTATTATATAAGAACGGCCACACTGGGTCAGACCAATGGTCCAGCTAGCCCAGTATCCTGTCTCTGACAATGGCCAGATGCTTCAGAGGGAATGAACAGACCAGGGCAATTATCGAGTGACCCATCCCATCATCCAGTCCCAGCTTCTGGCAGTCAGAGGCTTAGGAAAACCTGAAGCACAGAGTTGTGTCCCTGAGCATCTTGGCTATTAGCTATTGAGGGACCTGTCCTCCAGGAATGGATCTTATTCTTTTGTTTGGAACGCAGTCATATGTGCTGCAGATAGGAACGTAACCTGGCAGCTAGCCGGCTGGAGAAGCAAGGCCTGGGTATGCCAGAGCTAGAGCCAGGGGACGGGGTGGGGTAGATCTGCCAAGAGGATCCCAGGGAATGAGTGCTTTGATTCTCCCTGCTACACCTCGCTGATACACTGCGGTAGGGAGGCAAGCCGGGCGCTGCATTCCCATCATGCTAATGCTTCAGGAGGTGTTTGAACGCTCCAGACCAGACTGGAGCTAGCGGAGAAGCGATGTCGTTGCTGTGAGCAGTGCGATTGCTGGGACGACCTGATGGCGGCAGAGAAAGGAACATGATTACAGTCAACTAATATGGAGGGGAGTCGGAGCTGGGCATTTCCTGAGTGTTCCTGACACGGAGCCTCCGGTGAGCAGAATTCAACGGGCCGGCAGCGCTCTTGCAGGCAGGAGACGGGGCTTTGATGAAATGGCAACCCCCAGAGGGGGAAATATATACCCTGATTCCCCACCCCCAACCTGCTTCCTCCCCCAGCCAGCCAGACACACACATACCCTTCATTAGGGGGCAAGAGACCAAACACACACGCACACGCGCACACACACACACCCTTCATTAGGGAGCACGAGACAAAACACACACACACGCACACCCTTCATTGGGGGCAAGAGACCAAACACACACAACCCCCCCACACACACACACACCCTTCATTAGGGAGCAAGAGACCAAACACACACACACACACACACCCTTCATTAGGGAGCAAGAGACCAAACACAATGAGGCCTTGGGCTGGGTGTCTCCCAGCTCCTGCCTTACTAGAAACACCAGCTAATAATCACAGTGATCCTGAGCGAGGCCAGTGGGGGCCCATTCAGAGCTGAGCCGCTCCTCCAAGACTGCCCACGAAGAAGCCAGTTGTGGCCACCCGAGGAGGTGGTTTTGGCCACGCGTCTGGCTGGCCCATTAAGACCTGGGCTGAGACCCACTCAACTCATTGCCCACGGGCCCCATAGGATGGTCATGCTGCCATCCAGAGCTGGGTTTGAAGACCGGAGACAATTCCTGGGAAAAAGAAGCTGGTTTACCAAGGGAGCCTGCCTCTCTGGGGTGAGTTTGATTTTTCACAGGCTGGGGCCAATTACTGCTGTGGCAGTGATGCACGGTGCTTGCTGAGTTTCCCTTTGCTGAAGAGGGTATTAATTTCAGAGGAGAAAATGTAGCAATTAAAGGCACTAGCAGATCCGCTGGGCTGGGGCTGGGAAATGAAAGTGACCAGATTTAAATTAATTGCACTGGCTGCTGATAGCCCTGTCAGCTTGGCTAGTGAATCCATCCATCTTGGCTTTAACCTGAGCGCAGGCAAAATACCTAGCAAGCCAGCCAGCTGTCTGTGATGGGTAACCCCGCGCCGAGGGGCGGGGGGGACATGCTACAACACAAGGAGAGCCCGGCTGGGAAGAAAGGCGGGAGGAATTCCTGGGCATTACTGTCAAGTCTGGAGCAGCAGCAATTAGTCAGTCTCAGGAGGGGAGGATGAAAGCTTGCAATTGAGGCACTGGACTGGAACTCCAGAGATATGGGATTAAGTCCGAGTTCTGACATTGCATTTCTTTGTGTTTCAATCTGTACAATGGGGAAAATAACCCTTCCCAGCCTGTGTCCGGCTGGGCTATCTAGACTGCAAGCTGCGTGGAGATCTGTTCCTACCGAGCTAGGCCTTTCTACGGCACTGGTCACTGGCACTAGAGAAATGTAGGCTCTGCTGTTGCTAAAACTACTCTGCCTGGGAACTGGCTCATGGAAAAATTTCTATCAACATTGTTTTCCCATGATGCACCAACGGGCTCCCATGATGCACTGTCCTCTCAGCAAGAGAGGAGACTGTGGTGCACCATGGGAGATGTAGTCTGACAGGGAGCCAGTTCCATAGAGGAGAATGTGTGTGTGTGGGGGGGGTGAGACTCTCAAACTACAACTCCCAGGAGGCACCGCAGCTGCTTTTCCACTTTTAAATTTTGGGGGTGACAATTTTTAATTTTTCACCAAAACGTCACATGTTTTTCCATGGAAACCCCCAGGTACTGAGCAGCTCATATGACCCATGTGATGCCGGGGCAGGGGGTCTGTTAAGCAGCTTAAATGCGGCACACATTCCCTGGAGAACCAAGGACCTCGGTTCTGGGAACATCCTGCTCCTGGATGAAAGAATCTAAAGACACCCTCTGTCCTGCAGCCCCAGCCCCTGGAGCGCCATTACACTGGGCACCCCACATGGCGTCCCAGGCGTGGTAGAGCCTGCGTCGTCTGTTAACTGGTGCTAATGAACGTCACGGCGCTAAAAGCCTTCGCACCTGCACCTGATGCTCCAAACAGTGGGAGGCACTTGTGGTTGTCCCGGGCACTTGTCCCATGGAGCCAGATGCTGCTCATCCTACACCAGTACACCCTGCAGATCAGCATTCAGCGTCAGGCAGGGTGATTGTCTAAGAGGGCCAGCCTGGAACCAGACCAAGGAGAGCACCTCCCCCGCCCCACAACTCTGCACCCCACCCCCAACCACAGCGAATTCTGTCGCTATCCCTCGCCCAGCCTGGCTGAGCTGACACGCTCGGGAGCCAGCCACGGGGCAAGGAGGCCGCGAGTGGTTTCAGCCATAACTCAGTGCAGCTCTGGCTCTGCTTTTCCAGACTGGGGCCTACGTCTCTCGCCATTGACCCAAGGGAGAAGGCAGTAACGGGGTGCGTGGGTGGGTGACACGTGCCACAAGAGTGTGTCATGACAGATGAACAGGCAAAGGCGAGCCCCCCTCAGGCCAGACGGCTTGGGCCCAAGAGGCTGAAATGGCCAGGGTCTGGTTTCCAGATGTGAGGCAGCTGGAAGCCCCTTTCCCAACACCTCCTAGGAGGTCCCTGGTCCCGGGAAGAGACAGATGTTGTGATGCCAGAGTCAGAGCTGACGGATGCCGCAGGGAGGGGTGTGCGTTGCAAGGAGAGGGCATCTGCCGTAGCCCAGGTGAGAACCAGGCTCACGTGGGCTTGTTCTATGTGAGAACCAGGACCATGTGGGTTCGGTATCAGGAGGCATTTCATGCCTGCGAGCCCTGGGCAGCGGTGGAGCCTCCCAGGAGAGGGAGCTCCATTGCTAGGGCCTGTCAGAACTGGACCAGGCAAGGAATGCTGCCTGCTGCAGGGCGGGCCCTGCCATTCCTGGATTGGGGCGAGTGAGTGAAGGATAAAGCTGTATCGTGCGCGTGAGGGCTGTACAGACATGGTCCTGAGAGCCAGAGCAGGGTCACATTAGCTTTGTCAAAGGCCTGGGGGCCCTGGCTGCTGGTACGCAGCAGCACATTACAGAGCTGTGGACGCTGCTCCCACCTCGTCTATGGGATGGCAAAGACCAGATCCAGGATGCAAGATGCTCCCAGTGCACAGACTGCTATTGGCAACACTGGCCATCTCCCCCGTCAGCCTCCGGCACAGGCTCTCAGCTCCTCCGGTGTGTAAATGTAAATGGACGGCCCCTGTTAATGACACCCGAGCCGGCTGCTCTCTCTGTTGTTAACACGGTCTAGAGGGCAGGTGTATGCACAATGTGCCTGACGGGACAGTGTCGGTGAATCTCCTAGGTGCTCTATAAATAACTGGGAGCTGGAGCGGTTCGATGGAAACGCACACGCCGTGTGGAAGGATTGCTGTTCCGTTGAAGGCACACGTGCATGTCGCTGACCCTGCAGCTGCTGTACATGCACAGAATGGATGTGCACACGCCCCAGGTCGCGCTGTCGGGCATTTATAATGATGCTATCATCACGCCTCGAGCACCTTCCTCTGCAGATCTCAGAGCTCTTCACGGGCGTTAATGGACCGAGCCAGGGAGGTCTTCGGGGCCGGGACTGTGTCTTCCTACGTGTGGGCGTCGTGCAGTGCGTAACATGGGCTCCTTTCTGAATGGGGCTTCCGGGATCTGCCACAAGCGGAATAAATAACGACAGCTGCAGCAGGGCCGCCTGCTATTGTTGTTTATTTTGGCTATTGCAATAGGGCGCAGGGGCGGCTCTACAAATTTGGCCGCCCCAAGCAGTCATGCCCGGGAGGCGCCCCCGAGCCGCGGGAGCAGCGGACCTCCCGCGGGCATGACTGCGGAGGGTCCGCTGGTCGCGCGGCTCGGCTGGACCTCCCGCAGCTGCGGGCGGTTCGCTGGTCCGGCGGCTCCGGTTGAGCTGCCGCAGGCATGCCTGCGGGAGGTCCAGCCGAGCCGCGGGACCAGCGAACCGTCCGCAGTCATGCCTGAGGCAGGTCCGCTGCTCCCGGGGCTCCGGTGGACCTCCCGCAGGCATGACGGCGGCAGGTCCGCTGGCCCAGCCTGCCGCCCCCCCGGGAAAGGGCCGCCCCAGGCGGGTGCTTGCCCCGCTGGGCTCTGGAGCCGGCCCTGATAGGGCGGAGGAGCCACAGTCAGGGATCGGGGCTGCAGGGTGCTCGGAGCTCAGGGCCAGCTCCAGAGCCCAGCGGGGCAAGCACCAAGCTCAACCGGAGCCGCCGGACCAGCGAACCGCCCGCAGCTGCGGGAGGTCCAGCCGAGCCGCGCGACCAGCGGACCCTCCGCAGTCATGCCCGCGGGAGGTCCGCTGCTCCCGCGGCTCGGGGGCGCCTCCCGGGCATGACTGCTTGGGGCGGCCGAATTTGTAGAGCCGCCCCTGTCGGAGCTGCACAGACACAGAGAGCTGGCGAGCTAAAGCGGAGACGAGAGGCAGTGGGGAAGCCGACGGGGTAGAAGTGAATCCAGGAGCCCTGTTTTCCCCCCCGATGACTGTCGGAATTGGGTGGTTGTTTTCGGATCCAGCCCGGGGTTCTTGGTCCGTTGCTTGGTAACCCCCGGTGCGGTTCCTCTCTGCCTGTCCGCATGGCAGGCCCCATCCCTGCGCAGGAGCACGGCCCTGTATCAAAGCCCCGTCTGTCTGCTGGGGCTGCTCAGGAGTCCCGGGCCCTGCCTGTGCGAGTGCTCTGAGTGGGATCAGCCATCCTCCGTGGGGCTGGGCATGTGGCCTCGGCGGCTCTGCCAGCTCCGCGGCAGGCTCCAGCAGCGCCCTTGGCACTTGGCTGCTGAGCAGACAGCAGGAAAGCTGGGCCAAGATCTGCTCTTCCGTGGCATGCAGCCCCCGGACTTCCAGGTGGGGCTTGGTCAGGGCCACTGCGCTGCCGTGAAGAGAGATTCTCCAGCTGGGGCTGGCCCGAGTGCTGGGGTCAGGGGGGTTCAGCGGGAGTACGGGAGCCCCAAGCAGCCCTCGCCAGGTGCAGAATTTCCAGCCGCAGGCTCAGATCCTGACTCAGACGTGCCCAGGGCTGGGGGCAGGCAAAGCTCAGCACGGAGATGAGGCCAGGCAGACGTGAGGTCTGAGCCCAGAGCTCCTCTCGCTCAGAGTCCAGGTGACTTTGGTGTGGGCCCTTCGCTTCCATACGCCACCCCAGAGGATTTCCAGCTCAAGGGAAATCCAGCCATCGCCTTCTTCCTTCGTATGGCCCCTGTTCTCCCACTGCAAGACCTGAATCATTCCAGGGGGAACTCCTTGTATCCCACATTTTGGAGCAGAGGACGATCGGCCGTTGCTGCTCGCAGTGGCTCTGAGAAGGTCAGATTTCCACAGCCTCTATCACACATCGCGCCTCAAATGAAGAAGACATATTTTTTACTCTTTTATAAAATGCGATGCGCCGGTAATAAAGAATTTAATAACCCGCTGTGCCTGTGTGGATAGAAAACTCATTTGTTTAATAGGCAGCAGTTTGGCTTTGTCATGTTCATTTAGTTTTTAATGACGCACAGTTGTGCCAATATTGATTTTAGCTTATAGGGACTCAAAAAATTTACTATCTGGAATTATCTGAAATGTAACCATTTTATCTTGCAGTCAGGAAGACGGATCTCCCCCGTCTCGCTCCGAGCACCCGGAGCTGTTTGTTCCAGCATCCATGTGACCCTTTCCAAAGCCCACCCCCACTTCTTTAAATCTCACCCCATCAGGCAGTACTGCGGTCGCCAGGAGGGGGTTGGTGCGTAATGCATTTTTCAGCTTGCAAAGCATAATGGGAAAAGCAGGAAGTCAATTTCCCCAGCTCTCTGCCCTGTTGGGTGTGTGTTTAATCTCTCTCTCTCTCTCTAATTCTGCTCTCTCCTGCGTCTCATTGGGATCTCTCCCCTTTATCGCTTTCCTGGTCTGCACACAGAAGAACTCGCCTGCACCTGCAGGTTGGGCTCAGTAGCTGCTGGCAGCCCTCAAGCATGACTCTGATTCTGCTCCAATCCGTGTCAGGTGTAGTGTCTCGAACTGAGGATCTGAAATATACATGGAAATTGAGAATTGCCCTGGAGGCCTCTTGGATTCCGCCTGCATAGCCAGCGCATTATGGAACCTGTGCTAACAATAATAATAACCCTGGGGCTTTGTCCAGGTGTTTTAATGTTTAGCCCTGGTGGGGAAACTGAAGCACAGAGGGGGAACGTGAGTTGCCCAAGGCCCTGCAATGAATCAGTGGATGAGTTGGGAATAGAACCCAGGCGTCCTGGCAGCTTTATGCTCGGGCAAAGGCTGTGCTTCCTATGGTGTTAATGGAGGCGATAGCCATATTCTTAGAGAGGGACAGGGTCCCTGAGCCAGGCCACCTCCTCCCAGGCGCATTTGAGTGGGTTTTAACTGACATTGCCGGGCTGTGCACGCCAGAGAGGAGCTCAGCAGGCCGCAGAGTCATCAGAGCGATCGGCTGATTATCAGACAATATTTATGATTCATTCAGAGTGCTCCGTGGGCCCAGCTGTCTGAAACACCCGGAGCTGGCACAGATTGCTGTCCCACTCTAGGCTGCGGCTTCCCAGGTCACTCTCAGTGACAATAATACCCAGCGCTTCACGGGCTTTCCAGGGGGATGTTCCGTTACCCCCCGTCCTATCCACCACAGCTGGCACCCGGCTCCAGACCGAGCCAGCGGCCAAACAGGGACATAGGGAAACCCAGGCGTCCTGCCTCCCATTCCCAGACACCGTCCTGGCCCTCTCCATTCCTAGTGACCCAAGGACTCATTCCTAGGGAGCCCACATGGAATGAGCTGTGGGGGGGGGCCCATTGTGGCTCCCAGTGGACAGCTGACCCCATCACCGCAGTCACTGGTGCCCCTTCGTGATAGGCTCAGGAGAGCCGGCGACAGGATGAACATGGAGATGGGAATTTCTTGCTATCCCAGTGATTGGTGCTGGTTCCTCCAGCCCAGAGATGAGGCACAGCAGTGTGGGGTGGGGCTATTTATTCTTATTACAGTAGTGGCTACCACGATCAAGACCCGATTGCGCTAAGCACAGCACACACACACAGAGTGGCAGACAGTCCCTGCCCTGAAGAGTTTGCAATCTGTGTAGATAAGACAGACAAAGGGGTTTTCGCCTCATTTTACAGGTGGGGAAACTGAGGCACAGAGCAGCGACTCGCCCAGGTCACACGGGAAGAGCCAGGAACTGAACGCAGATCTCCAGATCCCTCACCACTAACCTGACCTCTTTCTTCAAGGACATATCGCAAAGGGCTGGGCGGGGAAAAGTGCCCCACTCTGCTCCTGCATTTATCAGTTGTACAGATTCCAGTCTGTCTGTCTGGTACATTTCACCGGCATGAAACCCACTAAGCAAACAAGGGCTGGAGTGCTACATTGAATTGTGGGAACATATCTGCCTGAAATTAAATGGGGTGATACACAGCCAGTATTAGCTTTGCTTATAGTTTTATGAATCAGCATTTTCTGTGTCAATCCGTCCCCCCACGCACCTGAACCCATTAGGCTTGATACTGTACAAAGTGACAATTGACAGCAAATTGTATTGACAGACTCTTATTGAACATAATTACTCCACAGGAACCATCCTGAATCCATTATCCGGAGTGTTACACAGCAGCCGTTCTGTGGGGCTTTCCATGCTCAAAGAAAAGATCAACGATTACTGGGTTTGTTCTTTCCTAGTTAAAAAAATGAAAGGTGCAATTCACCCCTGGGAGCACCTGAGATCTATTCTGGGGCTAAGCCCTCTGGCTGGCCCTCTATATTCCACATGCATCAACACTTCACCATCAAAACCAAATCCAGTGTTATCAGAACACCGAGCCCCCCACCCCAGCTCCATTATCATCTGTGCAGACAGTTAAAATAGAAGGGGTGGCGACTGATCCAGATTTCGGGACGATCTCTTATTCCCAGATCCAGGCTTTGCCGGGGTCAGTAGCACTTGATGTCTGTGTGCAGCAGGAAATACAGTTTGCAGGGCTACCGCTGATAATTGGCTCAATCTCGCAAGGACCAGATGCTGTCTCTAGGATTTGGGGGTCAGGTATTTAGTCACCTGAAGCTATCAAGGGGGTTTGACAGAACCCCAAGCAGATAAGGCACCTAACTCACTTATCAGAGGGGTAGCCGTGTTAGTCTGGTTCTGTAGAAGCAGCAAAGAATCCTGTGGCACCTTATAGACTAACAGACGTTTTGCAGCATGAGCTTAAGAAGTGGGTATTCACCCACGAAAGCTCATGCTGCAAAAACATCTGTTAGTCTATAAGGTGCCACAGGATTCTTTGCTGCTTCTAACTCACTTAGGCACTCTTTGGATCTTTAGGTATCTAAATACATTGGAAGATTTGGCCTTTGGTTGCTGAATTGCAGCAGGATGTCCTGGGAGCTGGAATTTTCCAGCTGAGCTTGAACTCTGCCTTGTTTATGATGTTAGTCTGTAAATATATTATTTACTATTTTCTACTATTATTATCTATTATTTATCACTTAATTCTGTGGCTCCTGCAATCCGGGCTGCACCGGTAGGAATGACAATATGGAAAATAAAGTGCATTATTAATATGTATTATGAACAACAACAATGAACCAAAAAAAGAAGGGGACACATTGAACCAGAACTGAAATCCCCTGAACCCTCGGTCACGCCGAGAGCACCGAGAGACTCCAGCGAAGCGCAGGACCCCCTTGTGCTGGGCGCTGCACAAACACCTAGTGAGAGACCGGCCCTGCCCTCGGCTAAACGAGGCCAATAAAGGGTGGGAGAGGAAATGGCGCCACAGAGAGGGCAAGTGATGCATGTGAGGTCCCCCGGAAGGTCAGTGGCCGGGCAAGAAGTATAACTCTGGTCACCTGACACCACGTCCAGTGTCCTATCCACTAGACCCTGCTGCCTTTGCAAAAGCAGAGCTAATGTGTATTCTGGCCCAGCTGTCCCTACACAGCTGCCATGAGCATGAATGATCTGCCAGGCTGTGCTGGCCCTTGCTGGATCAGAAGCAGGTGGCTCATGCCCTCCGATCCATAACCCACACCCCAGAATGCCGCTCGCTGGCTCCCATTACACAGGACCTACCGAGCAGCCTGGTTTGAGAGACACGACTTCCATGTCCCTGCAGCCCCTTCACTCAGCCCCCTGACAGAATCGGGCCCAAGAGCTGGCTCAGCTGTTTGCAACATGCTGTTTTCTTGGCTAAAATCCCTTCCCGGGAGGCAAAGGCTGAGCCTGCCCCCACGTCCCATGCTGATCACGCCCTGCACCTGCCCTCCACGATCACGCCTGCAAGCTGCCATTTCTCTGCCCCGCCAGGCACGTCCGACAGTCCCATCGCTGGAGCGAGCGCTCGACGCTGCATTGTGCGGCACCCACCCAGGGTATCCCCCGATTTCTGAAAGGCACAATCCCAGGAGGTGAGATACACCTGGCTCGGGGTCCCAGCTCAGCTGCCCGCAGCGCAGAGAGGAGGAACGCAAGGCTGGAAGTCAAGCTCGGCGCACTGAGAACATGAAAACTCTGCCAAGCAGGGGCGAAGCAGATGCGACCAAGGCTGGCAAAGTGACAGTAAAGCCGCTGTTACCAGCGTGGCCTGGTCTCCAGCATGCTGCCTTCCCCAAGACCCAGGCTAAGAGAGCACAGAGGGGCCGGTCGTTTCTCAGGCCAGGTCTACACTAAAAAGTGAGGTCAACCCAGCTACGTTGCTCAGGGTGTGAAAAATCCACCCCCCTGAGCGACGTCGAGCTAAGCTACGTCCCCATGTAGACAGCGCTAGGTCAGCGGAAGTTCTTCCATCGACCTAGCGACCGCCTCTCGGGGAGGTGGAGTGTGTCCGCCGAGGGGACAGCCCCTCCTGTTGGCATAGGGAGTATCTACGCTGAAGCAGCATGACTGGAGCTGTGCCACTCTCCTGTTCCAAGCAGAGACAACCCTTGGCAGGCAAGGTGCATGCAGCAGGCCTGATCCTCTGCTGCCCTAAATCCGTGTCACTCCATGGAAGCCGATGGGAGCGCTGCTGATTTCCACCAGCGGAGAATCTGGTCCAGTAAGCGAGGAGAGGCAGATGCAGTCCCTACACCGTGGAGAGAACAGGACAGGTGCTTTTGCAGCTCCCTTTCCGTGCAAAGCAGCCTGAGCTAGCGGACGCCGCGACACGGGCTGGGAGTCTGTTCCCAGCCCTGCCGCTGAGTCAAAAGGCGACCTTGGGCAAGTCACTTAGGCCAAGGTTTTCAGAAGTGGCCACTGATTTTTTGGGTGCCTCTGTATTTCAGGAGCCCAAGTCAAGACACCTGGGGGCCCTGTTCTTCAGAGGGGCTGAGCCACTGAAAATCAGTCCCTCGGGGTCTCAGGTTGCTGGGCGGGATTCATTCACTGCCGCGGAGCTGAACGCTGGGAAGACCCCAACCCCTGTAGCACAAGGGTGGGGGGCAGGGACATGGCCAGTGTATCCATGGATCTATTGGCCAAAATCCCCTATTAGAAGTGGGCTGGGCGAGGGCTCTTGCCCGAGGGGAGAGATTGGCCTGGCCATGGCCCTTGGCAAGCCCTCTGAAAAGCCCATTTCCTTGGGCAATTTGCTAGGAGGGAGGAATTCGCCCTGCTCCCTCCCTCTGGCTCTACGAATAAAAGCCTGGGCCCGTCCTGGCTGCTGGATCAGTGCTGTTGTCGCCAGCGGCTGGGGCAGAGGCTGGTTGGCACGTCTGAGCACAGAGATCCCCACCTGCGCTTTGCTCTGCCCTGGCTCTGATCATTAGCGGACCACGTAGCCGCGTGGCTCGTAGCGCTGGAATTCCACGTTGCATCGTACCCAGGGGCCTTTGGGCACGTGCCGCTTCCCAGTTAACAAGGCGTTATGGCTGCCCCTGGCGGAAACCGCAATAACAGAACCGCGGCAAATAAAGAGCGGTAATCCTGCGGATTTGCTTCAACAGCGAGATAAGGGGAGAAACAAACACACGGAGCTCTGCAAACAAAGGGACGCGCCCCCTCTTCCCTCCCTGCCCTGCACACACACACACACACACACACACTTCCCCAGGCCTTTGCTTCCACGCAAGCGAAGAATGTGAACTCACTCGTGTGGGCACCGTGCAGGCAGGATTTGAGCAAGCTTCTCCCATACGCCACTGCTTTGCACGGGCCTCTCACTTCTGACCTGAGCTCTGCCCTGGGCTCCCCCCACCTGCCAATGCCCCTGAGCACCCAACCGGCTACATTCTGCCTCAGTGGGCCTGGCTGGTGGGCTGGGGGGTATTTCAGTCTCTGTGTTCATTGTAAATGGGCTTCCAAGGAATTGATCCTGTTTCCATCCGCTGTGAATTCAGGCCTCAGGCTGAGCTGCTCTCGTCTGTGATGCCAGTTCGTGTGATGTGGACACCGGTCCCCTGGGGACCGGACTGAGATCCACCAAACTCCTTCCATGTAGACTTTAAAGGTGGAAGGCTCCGGGGCTGGGGCTTTCACAGCAGCCAGAGTGAGTTAGGCACTTCAATCACACTGAATCCCTTCTATCTCCTTCCTAATTCTCTGAGCCAGCCACTCCCCTTCCCCCCCTGGGACGTAGCTTGTCCTGGGACCAGGCTGTGCACAAACCATGTGAGAAAACTCTTCCCACACTGGCCGATCAGGAGTTAACAGTCATGCAAAGGTCTGACCCAAATGTAGTCGGCAAGGAGAGTGAGCGGGCGAGCGCTGCTCTCTGTCAAAGGGAGTAACGCTGCCTGGGGTCAATCTCCCGTCACTCTCCTGATGTGCGGGCCATGTTGCTGAGAGGTGTTTGCGAAAGGCCTGCTGGCCACTTCTGGGATTTCTCTGCAGCTTTCGAACCCCAGCAAATCCCAGCCCCACGCATGGTGCAAGGAAACACAGGGGCCTCTAGGTACCGGGGGGGGAAATGAAGCCTTGATCCGCAAGGTTCATTACAGAGGGAGGGGCCCTGCCCCCCCTGAGCTGTGTGACGCTGATGCGGAGAGGCAGGCCTGCTCGGTGCCGGCTGGTGTGCGAATACCACGGGAGTCTCCCGTACGCCCTGCTTTCTCCTCCTCAGCGGAAGCCCAAGTGGCCTGCTGCATCTGGGCCGGGGGCAATGTAAAGACTCCTGACCTTTCGTCACCACACTGCCCTGGTAGCCCAAAGCCGGTAGCAGACTTAGCCCCCGGTGTGTGGTCCAGCCGTGGAGGGCACCCTGTGTACGGGAGAAGGGGACGGGATGTGCTGGACTGGCAAACAGCCCTGCCTTCCCCTCAGGGCTGGCTGGGATCCAGACAGTGCGAGCAGAGCAATCGCCCCATGACACTGGCAGCCCGCAGGGTAAGTCAGGTGCAGCGCAGTGGTGAAGCGAGGGGTTAAAGGTGCCATTCTGGGTGAAGCTTTGCCCATAGCAATAGTCTCAGGCTAATCCGAACCCCCAGCTCAGGGGGATTCAGGCCGATCAAAGACGTGTTTCTAAGAGACAAATTCCCTCCCCAATTTGTCAGCACAGGCAATGGGCAGACCCCAGGCTGCCAACTCTTGTGACTCTTGTGTAGTCTCGCAAGCGCTGGGGTTTTAATTAAAGACCCAGCTCCGGGAGCTCTGTGATGATGAGAGACTCTCCGCTCTCCCTTAAAAACAAGAAGTAAGTTTCCAGCCCTGGAGGTTGTGGAGAAAAGCTTGAACATGTGACCCCTAAGCCCACAGGAGACAAATCGAAAGAACCAGACTTGATTTACTTTTCAATCTCCGGACTTGTTAGCAAATCTCAGGATTTGGGGCAGGGGGGCTGATGATTATTTTTGAACATTTGGGGTGGGGAATTCTGCAGAGCTGGGGGTGTCACTGAGGTTCCTAGTCATTTTGTGCTAGTCCCTCCCCTGACAATCACCCCGATATCGGGAGGGGGGGTGAGCGTGTGCTAGATAGGCCTGCTGATGCCCGTAGGACTGAACAGGGTGTAACGTCCCAGCTCTCAGACACTAGCACAAGGCTGCGGTGATGGGGTAACGAATGTTAAAGGAGAAAGTTGGAAGCCAGACAACAAGCCTGTTTCCTTGGGAATTTTAAAGAAACCACCTGGCGTTTGTAAAACCGCACAGGGCTTGTTGGTTTTGCAGAACCTGCCCTGCAGGCCAATATGGTCCCACAGGGACCGGCTAGGCCAGCTGAACTGTAGTCTCTGGGGCCAGCCAGACTCAGGGAAACCTTGGCAGGGAATTTTGCAAACGCACACCTGTGTTGCTCACACCTGTGCAGGGGTGGAGCTGTTAGCTGGAACTGCACCTGGCACGATGTGCTCCAGGGGGAAATCGCTGTTTTCTTTTCTGAACTGGGCCCTTCTTTCAGATGTGGGGCTTGGGCCCAGCCCGCAGGGAGCTGCAGCCATGTGGAGGCGGGTGAGCCCACCACGAAACCGGTGAGAGAGTCTTTTCCATTCACACCTCTTCTTAAAACGGCTCTTTAGTCTTCACTTCCGGGCTGCCTGCCAGCTCCCCCCTCCTCTCCCCGTGCCTGGGCGTGGGCTGAGTCCAGGGCAGCCGGGGGGACAGCTTGTTACAACTATGGTTTTATAACAACAAACAGCAGGATGCTATAAAAAGCCCACGTGTCTTTTGACAAGTGTTCCTAAGGCGGATCGGAGCCATTTGCTCTTGCTTCTGGGCCCAGGTAGAACTAAAACGCCCATTGTCCCAGCTGCTGAGAGGGAGAACTCAGCCCTTTTCAAAGAGCTGTTTGCTGCCCCTAATGCAGCCGTGGGGGTCGGCTGGAAGAAAGCCGAGCGCTGGTCTCTGAGGCGGTAGCTGAGCAAAGCTCGGGGTTGCCAGCTGTGGAGATATTGGGTGATGGCTTCTTTTAAAACCCGAGCTCCGGAGATGAAGTGAGAATCTCAGCCGTCCTTATTTAAAAAAAGAAGAGGAAAGCTTGCACCCAGCTCAAAAACGAGTAAAATATGCCAGGCTGGGAATCTGGGGGGGCTGGACTGGGGATTGTGGAACTCGAGGGGAGACATCCGAGCCACAAGCAGGTGGGCAGAGGAGGTCACTACCCCAGTGGTCACACTTCCATTGTTCAAGTAACAGAGAGACCCCCGACTTGCATTGGGGGTTGATTCTGGGGTGGTGGTTTTTCCTCCAAGCACAATAAGGAAAACTCAGGTCTCCAGGGGCAGTTAGGAGAGGGCCACTGGGTCTGTGATTTTGGAGCTGCTGGGAGGAATTTTTTGCCAGGATCTGGAAGAATTTGTGCTGGGTTCAAAAGTATTTGTATAATGATAACAAATCGGCCCTGCTCGTAACCCTGCAGCTGCTGCTTGAGGTTGTTTGTACGTGCGAGGGCACGAGAGAGCTGATGTTCCAAACGAGGATTTCTGACTCCGAGCCCCCTAATGGGAGGGACGCTGGAGGCTGACGGGAGTGGTAACAGACTTCCGCCCTGAGAGATGAGGCCTTCCGCGTCTCCACGTGCTTCCCAAACGCTCTTTCCCCCAGGGATGTGGGGCTGCCGTGATAACTGGGGGCTCCTTCCTGTAGCCCGGGGCCCTGCCCTGGGTGTCTGGGGCTGGAGGCTGTTGCACAGGGGGCTTGGGAGGACTAGCTGGACCTGCCAGCAGCCACTTGGGAAGCTGATCAGAACTTCTCCTGCAGCGTCCGTATCCCTGCGCCCCTTGAAACGGGCTCCCCCCGTTCAGTGCCATTTAATGGCCTCACCTCCCTCACCCCACTAGCTCCCAGGAATCCCTCCCTTCTCTTTGTGTTCCCATGCGGCTTTACCAGCCCTCACCCCTTCGTGTGCACCCCCACCAGGAGCCCCGGTGAACAGCTCCCCCCGGTGGTCTGGTTTGGAGCTGCCCCGCCCAGTTTCACATGGTTGGCACAGGCCTGTAGGCGACAGCAGTAGGTGAGCTGTCCCTGAACACAACCCAACGCTCACCTGGGGCTGCTCCGGCCCTGCCTGTGTGCACGGAGCGGGGCAGGATGACAGAGTGGCCGATTGGCCGATATTGAATCTCTAACGTTGAAGTGTAACCTCTCCTACCCCTGAGCAAGGGGAGAGGGCAGACAGTGGCACTCGGTCAAAACTTTAACCAGGTTCAAAGAGGAACTGGGTCCATTCATGGAGGAGAGGTCTATGGAAGGCTCTTGTCAAGCTGGTCAGAGCGCAACCCCATGCTTGGCGGAGACCAGAACCTCTGACTGCCAGAAGCTGGGAGGGGAAGATTTATGGCTTCCCTGTTCTATACGCTCCCCCTGAAGCTCCGGCACTGGCCACTCTCAGAAGCCAGGATACTGGGCTGGATGGGCCAATGGTCTGACCCAGTGTGGCCGCTCTTGTGTTCTTATAGGTCCTGCTCTGCTCAGGTGAACCCTGCTACAGTCGGGGGGCTGTGCTTGGCGACAGGGGCTGGCAGCGTGCAGGATTGGGGTCTTGCTGTCTATCAAGCGCCCTTCGCTGGGGGTGCGCCTGCTTTGGCCCCGAAAGCTCTGCTGGGTTACTGACGGCCTGGGGTGGGGGAGAGCTTGTACGCCCGTGGGACCCTTCCGGGGCCATCTGGTCCCTTCCCAAGGAGACCAACTTCCACTCAGGGTGTATCTGAGTCCCAGGCATGTTGGAGCCAGCCTGCCGTTCCGTTTGGCGGCAAAGCTCTTTGCAGACCCGCCCACCTCGGTGACTGTCAAAGACCCTTTGGAGCCGGGCGGCTCTTCTCCCCAGGGGAGAGCAGTGCTCCCAGGGGGACATGGGGCCTGCCTGACTCCCAGCCTCGTTGCCCTGAGCCGGGGGCGTCATGCTTGGCCTGCATCACCGAGGTCTAGCTGAGAGCGCCCCCGCCCGGCCTTCGCTTAGCCCGCGGGGCTGCGTGGGGCACAGGGCCGCCGAGAGCGGGTTCGGGCCCCGGTGAAAAAAAAGTTTTGGGCCCCCCAGCAAGGGCAGACCGGCTAAACGGGGCTGACGAAGCCGGGGAAGCCAGGCCCCAGGTCCCCCTCCGGACTGCCAGGCCCTGGTAATTTGTACCAGCTCTCCCTCCGCCCGCCCCCCGTCAGTCCTGGTGGGGCGTTCTCGCGGAGCTGCAGAGCAGGCCTTGGGGAGCCTGACGCACAGCAGGGAGGATGGGTGTGTTGCCTGCTTCCCCAGGGAGGGGATCGCTGGGTGGATTAATGTCTGGTATTCTTTCAATCCGCTCCTCTCGGAGCACCTTGCAGGCCGCCGGGGCGGTGTTCAGCCCATCGTGGGCTCCGTACCTCCTCCTAGATGTGTTTTGGTTTGAGTGCCTGGAAACTCGATTGTCCCCTTGGATGGCTCCTAACTTCCCAGCCACTGCCACACAGCGTGGTGTCTTCCCAGCTTCCTCCCCAGGCCAGGTAGTTTGTTTCTGAAAGGCCTGGAGGCAGGTTTGGTTTTAGGGAGATCCTGCACCTGCTGGCGGGTCTATTCCACAAGCAGGGAGCCCGCAAAATGCCTCCTCTCCACCCTGTGTTCTGTTGCGTCGCCGTGTATGCACGTGCTTCCTCTTAAGGAGTGCCCGGAAGAGCTGCGAGCGTCTTTGCGGCTGTAGTTCTGTCATTTCCTGAGTTTCATGCTTATTATTCCCGGTTTGCCGAAAGCGTCATTGGTTTTAAACTGTGGTCTCCAGTGCCACGCCTCTGTTTGAGGAAGGGATCGGGCCAGTGCGCGTGCGCGTCTCCCTGCTCCTCGGCTGACTATGCACTGACATTGAAAGAGCTGAGCAATAAGCAGATATTGATGGGTGCGAAGGGCAGCGAGGAGATGCATCGGCCGGCCAGGTGGCTATTGAATGAGGTGAGTCCAAGGTTGCTGCTGACCTGGAGGGATAATAAATAAGTATTGATAAGAGCCAATAAGGGGAATCGATAGCTCTATGGTTAGACGTGTCCTGCTGCCTTTTGCAAGCTATTGGCGGGAGCGAATCCCCCAAATACCTGGGGAAGGCGAAGGAGCAGCCCTGATAGACGCCAGTGGATGCTGTGTCCAGATATCCTTGTCATATCGCATCAGGGGGATGTTCTAGGTTCTTGGAAGCCCCACGCCCAGGCCACTGCTTGCCTGAGCTGGTTGCTCTCAGACCGGGCCGCCAGGAGATTTGGTGTATTAGCCCTGCTGCCCCCATTTCTTCCCTACATCCCACCGTGGGGGGCACAGCCATTGCTTGTCCGAGCTCAAGAGGGCTGTGGGGGTGGGGTGGCTTCTGCCTTGGGGCGTTCAGGACCAGGTGGTGCAGAATGCCAAGCCGTCTGGCCAGGGTTCTTGAGTGGCGCTTGTCTGGGGATCTCCAGCTTGCCGGAAATGCGGCGCACTCGACACCCGGCTGAAGTCACTGCCAGGGCTCAGCCCTTCTGAAAATCAGCCCCCAAGTGTCTCATGCTGGGCTCCCAATTATGGAGCCCCCCCCGACACCCAAATCCAAAGACATCCCCGATGATGGGCCAGACTATTCCCTGGCCAGGGCCTTTCGTGCAACCTTACTAATGCAGGGGGCAGATTCCCATCTCTGCTGGGTGAGGACATGGCTTGTAAAGCCAGATGCTGTGCCCAGCTCAGGTCTGTGCCTGCTTCCCATGCTGCCCCCTGTGCCTGGCGTGTTCTCCCCACCCTGCTGTCCCAAGCCACCTCCTTGCCCTCATGCCCGTCTCTCCTAGACTGTCCTCTCCCTCGATGCATCAGAGATGGGACACACTGGGCGGGATGGCCCAGGGCTTGGGTCTGGCACCGAGCTTGGTGCTTGGCTGGCTGGTTCTTGTTCATGTGCCAGGATCTAGCTGATCGCCATGTGTGGGATCAGGAAGGATTTCCCCCCCAGGTCAGACTGGCAGTGGCCTTGGTCGGGGGGGGGGGGAGGGAAGGGGCACCTTTCTCTCCAGCGTGAGGCCCAGGTTGGGTTCTGGGTTCATCTCACTTAATCGGTTTGCATGGCCTTGGGCCTTAGTGACCCTCAGCCCCTCCTGCTCTCTGCGTGGGGCACATCATAGCTCCAGCTGTCGGGTTTAGTGTGTAAGGGGCGGCGGCCCCTGATACACGGGAGGTCGGGCTGCAGGATCTGGTTGTCCCTCCAGGTTTTGAATTTCTGATGCCCACGGGAAGGGAGCTGATCACTCACTTTTTTGCTTTGTTGAATAGTGCCCCCGCCTCTGAGCTTCCCAGTGCGTCACGTCTCCTGCGTCCGTCTGCCTCAGCTCCTGTGTGGCACTGCGCACGCAGCTGGTGTGATAACCGCCCGTGGGGGTCAGCAGCAGAGTCTGAACCTCTCCCCTTCAGCACAGTCACCTACCGCTGGAGCAAAAGGAGCGTCTCCATTCGCTGGCAGCAGCAGTAGGCTGTTATCCTCACTGAGGCTCTGCCACTAGAGGGGGACATGAGACAAACAGTGAACGTGTGTCGAACTAGCACCTGCTTATTAGAGATGAGACCAGGAGCCAGCGTGACCCTAGCCGGTGTCCTCTGAAATGATTCCCCTTGGGGCTGTAATCATTAACAGACGGCTTGAAGTGGTTTCTCTTCCCCCTCCCACCTGCCCCCCGGCATGTTAGCTCTCGCTATTGGAGAAAGACTAAACCGCTGAGCTCCCTTGCGCCTGGCGCTGATGACTGCAGAATTCAGTTAGTCGCGGATCAATCTCATTTCAGGGTGGAAGGTAGATCTTAATTGGCACCGAAGCTTTCAGGGCGTCTGTCTGGGGTGGGCAGTTCTGGCCCCGGGGAAAGAAAATTGGCATTTGACATGGTATCCAAAGAAGATGTTTAAAACATGTTGTTATCTTTCTCTCGCTCTCTCTTTCTCCCTCTCTCTGGTTTCTTTGTTTGGTTTTCTTTTAAGCCCTCAATTATTTAACATAAGCCTCTGTTTTGCGACAATTAGTTTAGAGGGGTCCCTTCAGAGGCTCGACAGTGCAGGCAGAGGAAATTCAGAGCATGACACCAGCATTCCCAAATGGGCACATGCGACTGCTCGGCTGTTCCCGGCCCCTCACGCGGGGTGGAGGAGCGGGATCCTTGGGACTGGCTGCCGGGCTGGCTGTTTCTTTTCTTCCCTTTGCCGTTCCGAAATTCAGGAATTATCCAAAGGGTGCCCGGGCTGGAGTGTCCAGTCCCAGGTGTCGCTCAAACCTGTGGCTGGGAGGAAGCCGAAAAGTGAAAAGTGGCTCGTGACTCCCCGGAGCTTTCAGGGGGTGGGGCCGGAGGAAATGGCGAATAAAGGGGTTTTCAAGGGGCTGTCCCTTCAAACAGGAACCCGGACAGCGAGGCTTCTCCAGAGCAGTCAGTGGCATGTGGGAAGTGGGGTGACTGCTTGTGGCAGACTCCCCAGAGCGGCAGGACTGCTTGGGCCAAGACAGGGCCTGCATGCGGGCACGCTGGGCAGTACAGGCTGGGTGCATCAGCACGAGAGCGAGAGCGAACCACAGGGTCTGTCTGTGCCCGGCAGCCTCAGTGGATGCCTCTGCATTCACCACAGCAGAATCTAGTCCCTCCGGTAGCGTGTTCTAATCCCCGAAGGGTCCACTCCACCTTTCACCCTTCCGTGCTGGGGAAACTGATCCCCATGCGATGTACCGTGTCCATCAGCGCGGGGTTATGGTTCATCTGATTATCTGGATCAGTAGCATCTAGAGACCCCAAGTGAGATCAGGGCCTCATTGTGCCAGGTGCTGCATGGACACAGGGGGAGATGGCCCCTCCCCCAGAGAGCTCCCAGATGAAACGGACAAGTTGCCAGTTTGTCATTTTATCTTGTCTTGTGATAGTTGGTGTTTTTCTTTGAGCTCCAGAATCTTGTGACTTTTTGGGGGGGAAGGGAATAGGCAGCAGGTTTAAAATAAATAAAAAGAAGTATTTCTTCACACAACGCACAGTCAACCTGTGGAACTCCTTGCCGGAGGATGTTGTGAAGGCCAAGACCATAACAGGGTTAATAAAAGAACTAGATAAATTCATGGAGGACAGGACCATCAATGGCTATTAGCCAGGATGGGCAGGGATGGTGTCCCTAGCCTCTGTTTGCCAGAAGCTGGGAATGGGCGACAGGGGATGGATCACTTGATGATTCCCTGTTCTGTTCATTCCGTCTGGGGCACCTGGCACTGGCCACTGTTGGGAGACAGGACACTGGGCTAGATGGACCTTTGATCTGACCCAACAGGGCCATTCTTATGTTCTTATGAATCTCGAATGGTGTTTTTTTATAAAAGGAAGTTTCTCACCCTGTCCCACGTCCAGGATCAAACCAGACAGCAAAGGAAAGAAAACCACCCTGGTTATATTTTGACCATCTCATGGTTTTGGGAGTGTCTGATGATTTCTGAACCCTTGGGATCGGCGATCCTGGGTTTATCTTCCCCGTTTTACAGCTGGGCGGAGCCGAGGCCCGGGGAGTTGGGGTGATTTGCGCAAGGTCACGCTGGGAGTCTCTGCCGGAGCTGGGAAATGAACCCGAGTCTCTTTCCCCCTGATCGCGGCTGGAGGGCTCCACTCTACAGCAATGCAATGACAAATCCGCTAGGCACAGCTTTCCTGTAGGGGAGCTGGAATAGCCGTCCCGTGGCGAAGAAACCTCCCTCAGTAACGCTTCACAAGAGCGCAGCCCGGGAGCCAGAGAGCCGGAGAGAACGGATTTTGGGGTTTTGTATCTATTGACTCCTCCCGGCACCCTACCCTACCAGAACGCCAGGCAATATCCCTGTCTGGAGCCTCGACGGAGCTGCAGCTCGTCTCGGAACAAGCTCCTCTTCCGTTTGAAACGAAAGGCGAAATAAATAAATAAAAAGCCGACGCGTATATTTGGTTCTGTCTTAACAGAGCTTGATCTTCGCCTCCTGGGGCTCCGAGGTTAAAGTGTTCTCTGCAAAGGGCCTTAATGTATCGTTCCAGGGCTTCCTTCAAAAGGCACGTTTCAAACCTGGGTCACGAGCTGCTGCTTTCTTTGTGTAGGACAAAGTATAATTGTGTCCCTTCTGCCTCCCCCAGACGTGCCCCCGCTGTTTAATTTCATGGTGACTGTAATGAGAGCAAGTGGGGGGTGCACAGGCCTGGGAAAGCCAGAGGGAGGCTGATGGAGTGACAGGCTCTAGCAGGATAATTTCCCGCAATTTAAGCAGCATGGAGTTATCAGCGCCATGCCTGGGACCCTGATTCAGTCTCCGGCCCGGCGCGAGCACCGTTAAGGCAGAGCCGTGGGGACCGAGCAAACCAGGAAACACCTTGGGTTGCGTCTGAGCTCCTAGTGCGCTGCTGAGGTGCACCGTGCGACAGCGTCGTCCCCTTGCATCCTGACACCAGCGCATCGCAAGGGGGGGAGGCAAGCTTCGCAGGCCTGGCGAGTTTTATGGGGGTTTTCTGGAGGTGGAATGGCGCTGAAATTGGAATGACCCCATTAAAAATATGGCATGTCTGGGGGACAAGCCTCATCTCACGGAGCCCTGGGAACTGCCTGGGGATTGTCACATCTGGGGATTGTCACATCTGGGGATTGTCACATCTGGCCCTTCTTGACCCTACTGAGCAGGCAGGGCTGGATTAAGGGGCAGGCGACTCAGGCGACTGCCTGGGATCACCAGGCTCGGGGGCTGTAAGAGATTCAAAAGTTTAACAAATGGGAGGGAGGCGCCATTTGGTCTACAACCGGCCCTGTGAGCTGGGGAACCTGAAATGAGATTAGTTCTTTTGGGGGCCAGAAGGAACCACTGTGATCATCTAGTCCGATCTCCCCTCTAACACCGGCCACAGGATTTCTCTGAATTCCTTCTGGCTTGGACCAGAGCAGATCTAGAAAAATATCCAATCTGGCCTTAAAAATATCCGGTGATGGAGAATCCACCTATGACCCTGGGTAAATTGTTCCAATGGTCAATTACCCTCGCTGCTAAAAACATGCCATTGTCCTAGTCTGAATTTGTCTAGTCTAGCTTCAACTTTCAGCCAGGGGAGCCCATTTGTCTGCCAGCTTGAAGAGAGCTCCGTCATCACATTTCTATTTCCCATACAGGTACTTCGAGCCACTCCTTAACTTCCTCGCTGTTAAGCTAAATAGATCGAGCTCCTTGAGTCTGTCACCGTAAGGCAGGTTTTCTCTTAGCTGTTCTCTGAGCCCTCTCCAATTTATCAACATCCCTCGGAAACTGCAGACAGCAGAAGTGGACACAGGATTCCAGCAGCGGTCGCACCAGTGCCAAATACAGAGATAATAGAACCTCCCTGCAGCTACTCGAGATTCCTCTGTTTATACAGCCAAGATCACACAGATGATATAAAGCATGTTTGTCAGTGTCCCATGCTGGTCTCTCTTCCTCTTGACACGATATCACAACCCCTCTGAATGTTAGTGAGCCAGGCTGTCTGGGGAATGCTGGTGTTCTACCTTTCCAGACGACTGTCCCCCTGTCAGGAGGCTGATTGGTCTTGCAGACCCCCAAGTTTCACCTCACTTCAAAACGACTTGCTTACAAAATCGGACATAAAATTACAAACGACTTGCTTACAAAAGTGCCCCGGCCATTGTTACTGAAAAATCACTTACTTCCTCCTTTCTACCATCTAATTATAAAATAAATCCACTGGAATACAAAGATTGTACTTACGATTCAGTGTATAGTATGTAGAGCAGTATAAACAAGTCATGGTCAGTGTGAAATTTCAGCTTGTTCTGACATCGCTAGGGCTTTTTCTGTAGCCTGTTGTGAAACTAGGCAAATATCTGGATGAGCTGAGGTCCCCCCTGGAAGATCTGTGCGTACCCCTGGTTGAGAACCATTGTTTTAAATAGCAGGGGGACAATGGGATGTATTCAAAGCAGAAAGATTGGGAGTTTGGGTGTGGGAAAAGGAATCCATTTCTGTTGCTGTGTTGCCCTCCAGTATCACAGGCCGGCAAATCCCAGAGTGTCTGGCATGTCGGGGAAGATTTTTCCATTTCAAATAAACCCTTCATCTTTTTTGTAACTTGCCTCGGTTTCTGGGAGAAGTTTTAATTCAAACCCAGCAAAGTATTTTGGGTTTGTCTTTGATGCGCCCTCTTCAAGCGAGGAGCAAAATAACAGCTTTGAAACCTGCAAATAGCGTACAGTCAGCCCATTTGCCACATGCCACACGGGTTACACAAGAGCTAACTGGTCATTAGGGAGACGGCTGCTTTCCTTCCCCCTGGTTTAAGATCTTACGTTTCCGGCCGAGCTAGCTGGATGCGCTGTTAGCCCTGGAGAGCCGTGCACAGGATTCAGATACTCCTCTGGGATGGGGAACTGTGCACTGATCCCTCTTCTGTAGTGCTGCTGCTGGAGGCAGAGGCCTCTTGTGGGATTCACCCAGGGGAAGATTTCTACAGAAAGTCACAGAACAGTCAAAAACTGCCTGCACCTCTTGACTGGCACATTCAGACGCCTGCATTTTCCCCTTCCAGTGCAGTTCCCATGTCAGGGCAGGTGGCGCAGCCACGCAGCATTGATCAGAGCCGCTTTGCGTGTCCAAAACATTACAGTTCAAAGGTTAATTAAACATAAGATGGCCCCAACGCCTGGCCTGGAAGGTGAGGATGCTGGGCAGGTGCAGTTCCAGAGTTCTGGGGTGAGCCCAGTACTTGCATTGACAGAGAATTAGAGCCCTGGGGACATGAGTTCCTATTGTTTCCGGAACAAGGCCTTGATCCTGGAAAGGCTTATGCAGAATGACCTAAGACAGCTTGTGTAACAAGCTTAGCAGAGTGTGATGTCCCCCTCTAGCGGCTGGTCTGCTAGAGGATAACAGTCTACTACTTCTAGTGGCTAATGGAGTTACTCCTCTAGCTCATGGTCACTTGATCCTGTCTGATCATTTCAGACTGCCTGGGATTTCCTGTCACTCTGGGTGATGACTACATGGTTCCAGCCTCTCTGATTAGGCAGTGTAGTGCTCCAGGGGTCTCCGAGGATGATGCCAGCTCCCTCTTTGGAGGAAGGCTGGAGGAAATGTTTGCTATGAAATGGAAAACTTGTCCAGTCTTTCCAGGCACGATGGGGATGGGAGCCTATATATGGAGGTGGTAATTGGCTTACTCCTTGGCAAGGCGAATTGCAATAAATAAATATAACCTTTGCGGTCGGGGACTGGCAGGGAATTTACAGCCCTAGAGACAGGAGTCCCTGTTCTTTGCAGAACAAGGCCCCAATCCTGCCAAGGCTTGTGCATGCGGTGTGTAGCGAGTCGCGTTCGGGGACTACCCCTAGGGTTAAAGTTAGGCATGTGGGGAAGTATTGCAGGATCAGGCCCAAGCCAAGTGCTAGCCACTCTCCCTTGTTCCTGTGCCACCGTGCCTTGCCTTACCCTTACAATGACCCCCGCTAGGGCTGAGGCAGGATTGCAATCTGCTGGGCCTGGTCAGTCCCTGTCCTCTGCTGGAAATGAGGAAATCTGCTGGAAATCTGCTGGAAATGAGGGCCAGTGGAGAGGGTCGTTGGGTGAGTACTGGGATTATTACTGGTGATGTCATTTCAACACAACTTGACCATTCCCCCCCCCCGGTGAAATTTGGCCCCAATTATTTAATATAAACTCTGTTATCCACTTGTGTGTGCTATAGACACACAAATATACAGGATTTATGGGTGCATACCAATACACACACACATATCTGTGTGTATAAGAAGTACACACGCACGTTTCATGTATAGGGCAGCAACACTTTCTTTAAAAGAATGCCCTACAACTACATTTCCAACCACTCTGACCTTCTAAATTCCTCCCAAGTATTGAGTTTGTCCCCAGGCTACTCTCTTCCTTTCACCCTCCTCTGTATTCATCTCTTTGGTCACAGAGAGAGAAACCCAGGTAAGTTCTATCTTAGGGGCATCTACAGCCTTCATCACCAGCATCTGAGCCCTCCCAATGTGGTTATTCTCCGAATACCCCTGTGTGGTAGGGCTGGGCTGTTATCTCCATTGCACAGAGAGACTAAGTGGCTCACCTGAGGTCACGCAGGAAGTCTGTGGCGGAGCAGGGAACTGATCACGGGTCTCCCATAGGAGTATCCCCAACCACTAGACTATCCTTCCTTAATACCATAACACTTGCCACTCCAGACCAATGCAGAGATCCCTCAAGCACCTGAGCTCCCATTTTTGTCTACTGTAGCTTTGCTTCTCACTCCTGGCAGGGGGCTCCTTGCGAAGGCAGGAGACTCGAATGTATTATTAGTGGCTCCCGTCTGTACGTGCTGGCACCCATCCCTCCACCAGACCTTCAACAAGATGCCATTGCTGTTAAGTCTGCTTGGGTGGTTTCATCTGTCTCAGTTCTCCTATTATCTATGCTCCATTCGCAGACAGGAAACATCTCCCAGTGCCTGCACGCACACCCCGGCTCATCTCCCGGCAGCCTTTGCTACAGCCGCTCACGCGCTCTTGGACAAGAGAGCTACCAGCTCTTTTCCGTGCGTGGGTGATCGGTGCTGCCAGAGGGGAAGCATGGGGGAGAGAGAGTCGAACACAGCAAATAAATTCTGGAGTCCATCGTTGCACCTGCCTTCTAGTCCATTGGATCATAGTTCCTGGGTCAGGCTCAACCAGCGACTCTCTGGCTTGACCAGAGTTTTACAGCTGTGCACCAGCTTGGCCTGCTTTCCTCCCCACACTGTGGTGGCAGGGCAGCGTCGCACAGACAGCAACTTGTGGTGGAAGAGTGACCAATCCAACATCTGCAGGGTGTCTGCGATGCCTCGCTGCCCTTGGTCCAGAGACTATCCTCTGGTTACAAAACCCAGCATCTGCATAGGAGAGAATCTAGGCCTGTATCCCAGGCTTCAGTGGAAAGTGGGGAAACCTCAGTCATGGAAAGTCATGTCCATATGGATGTGTGTGTATTTCTTCCTAAAGCCAGGTACTAAGTGGTTGGTTTTCTCATGAAACATGAGGGTTGATATTCCTGTTCGGAGTTTATCCTGTTTACTTGGTTACTACTTTACTTTTGGCCGACTCCCAGCAGAAGTCCTTAACCAACACATCTGTCTCTCCACCAAACTGAAGATCTACAACACAGTGGTCCTGACATCTCTCTTGTATGGTTCTGAGACACGGACTCTTTATAGACATCACATTAAACAGCTTGAGCAATTTCACATGCGCTCCCTCCGCTCAATAATGCGCATTCGCTGGCAGGACAGAGTGATCAATACTCAGGTCCTTGAAAGAGCAAATGCAACCAGCATCGAGGAAATGTTACTGAGAGCACAACTCAGGTGGACCGGTGATGTCATCAGAATGGAAGCCCATTGGCTTCCAAAACAGATCTTAGAAGATCAGGGTTGGCAGGGACCTCAGGAGGTATCTAGTCTAGCCCCCGGCTCAAAGCAGGATCAACACCAACTAAATCATCCCAGATCTTGTATGGGGAGCTGAGGCAGGACAAAAGAAAGAAGCGCCATCTGTATACGCACTTCAAAGATAACTTGAAGAGCAGTCTCCAGTGGGCTGGCATCAATCGCAAAGAATTCGAGCAAACGGCTCAGAACAGGACTTGCTGGTGGTCTCTGATAAGATCAGAGGTTCTAGTGCGACCAACAAAATCGTCTCCAAGCTGCACGTGAAAGGTGCCACAGAGCTGCATCATCAGACATCATGGCCAGGGACTTCCCATGCCCTCCATGCGGGCAACTGTGCATCAGGGTTCGGACTTCAGAGTCATACGTGTAGTCATAGATGAGAATTGTGGCAATATTGTCACCATTGTAAGCTATGGACTACTACTACTTCTTACTTATACAGTAGTGCCCAGAAGTCACTGTCACATCTACTGTGCATGGAGCTGTACAAAGATGAAATAAGCTAGTCACTTGGTTTACAGGCAAAGTCCCACAATCCTGCTGTGGGTGAACCACAGAGCCCATTGCAAGACTGGGACTTGAGTCATTAGACATATGCGAGTTAATAGCTTCAAAATACTCTAAAGCTTTTCTTTTAAATCCCTTTAAACTGGCTTCCTTAACAATCTAGTAGCAGTGAGTTCCACTGGCTAATTGTGAATTTTAATGTTGTTGGTTTTTTTTAAAAGTAGAGGGATTTTAAAAAACCCTGCAACTCTCCACACACTCTACAGAAGATCGGAAAAGAAAGGACAGAAGCTATCCCTGACTAGCGCAGGCTCAAAACGTAATCCCTGCCTCCTGTTGCTGTGGCTGTTTCTAGGACTGCTGCAGGTTGGCTCTCCTGGTTTATTCAATTGCTGAGCCACACCAGCTAACGATAAAACTCCCCCTTTACAGGCACTGCCAGCCTTTTTAAATGACAGGTTTCAGAGTAGCAGCCGGGTTAGTCTGTATCCACAAAAAGAACAGGAGTACTTGTGGCGACTTAGAGACTTAGAGACTTATTTGAGCATAAGCTTTTGTGGGCTACAGCCCACTTCATCAGATGCATAGAATGGAACATAGTAAGAAGATATATATACATACAGAGAACATGAAAAAGTGGAAATAGCCATATCAACTGTAAGAGGCTAATTAATTAAGATGAGCTATTATCAGCAGGAGACAAAAAAAAACGTTTGTAGTGATAATCAAGATGGCCCATTTTAGACAGTTGACAAGAAGGTGTGAGGATACTTAACGAGGGGAAATAGATTCAATGTGTGTAATGGCTCAGCTATTCCCAGTCTCTATTTAAGCCTAAATTGATTGTATCTAGTTTGCATATTAATTCACACTCAGCAGTTTCTGGTTGGAGTCAGTTTTTGGAGCGTTTCTGTTGCAAAATTGCCACCTTGAAGTCTGTTACTGAGTGACCAGCGAGGCTGAAATGTTCTCCTACTTGTTTTTTAATGTTATGATTCCTGATGTCCGATTTGTGTCCATTTATTCTTTGCTAGAGACGGTCGGGTTTGGCCAGTGTACATGGCAGGGGGGCACTGCTGGGTATATCACACTGGTAGATGTGCAGGTGAAGGAGCCCCTGATGGCGGCCGATGTGGCTAGGTCCTAGGACAGTGTCACTGGCATAGATCTGCGCACAGACTTGGCCTCGGGCTTGGTTGCCAGGATAGGTCCCGGGTTCGTGTTTTTCAATGTCAGTTTTACGAGCCCTGGGCCCTGGGGGGGACAAGGTCCATCCCTGCGCTTTGCAGGAGCTGGCGGGGCAGGGCCCTGGGCGCTGCCTGCAGACCGGCTGGGGCTGAAGGAGGAGCCCGAGCCCAGGCCCGGTCCCGGCGCCGGCGGCCCCAGCCTCGTTCCAAGCGCAGCCCCGCGCCCTCTCCACGCTTGGCCACCGGGTAGCGCTGTGCGCCGCTCCGCCTCCCCCGGCTGAGGCTGCCCCCGCAGCTCCGCGGCTGCCAGAGCTTCGGCTCAGTCCGCTGCCAGCGAGCGGAGCGGCGGCTGCCCGCCGAGAACCGGCCGAGGGGAAGGGCGGGGCGGGAGCCGGGCAGCAGCGCACCCCAGGCGGCGGCAGGCAGAGCCGGGGCGCGCCCGCCTCCCCACCTGGCCTCGGGCACCTTCCGGAGCGCGGGTGGCAGGAGGCAAAGCCCCGAAGGCGCCGGCCACGGGGATCGCTCCGCTGGCGGGCTAAGGAGGGGGAAGGGGGCGCGCCCCCCCCAGTCGGATCCTAGCCCCCCCCCCTCCCAAAAAAACTTTTCTGGCTGGACGCGGAGCGCGGATTTCGCCGCGCGTGGATAAAACTGCCGCGACCCCCGCGTGTCAGCGGCGGTGGGGCCGCCCCGCGCCCCGGGGCTTTGCCAGCTTGGGGCGCCCTGCGAAGCGGCGGCCGGGCGCGGGGGGACCTTTGGAGCAATCGGGGGGGGGGGTCCCCGCGGGGCCGAGCCCCGGTCCGAGGCGGGACCTCGTGCGGACAAGTGAAGTCGGGGCTACGTGTCCAGCCCGCCCCCCGCTCCGGCCTCTGGAACTGGGAGCGGAGCCTTTTCTCGCCCGGTGGTGGGGCGGCGCCGGCTGCGGGCCGAGGGCAGCGCGGATGGGCCGTTTCCCATAAGGTCTCCCCTCGCCCCGGGGGTCGGCGGCTGTTTTTCGGGGCGCCCCCGGAGCCAGCGAGCCTCTGCACCGGCGGGAGGAGCAGCCGGAGCCGGCGGCGCGGACCGGGCAAAGGATTATAAAAGTCGGGGAAAGTTCCCTTCCAGCCCCCACCCCGCGGACCATGGCAGGGGGCGGCCGCTGGCAGCCCCTGCTCTGCATCCTCCTCGCTCTGCAGGGGACCCCCGGCGCCGGGGCTCAAGGTAAAGCGGAGGGGGCACGACCGGGGGGGTGGGGGTGGGGGGGGGGGGAGAGGGACCCTTTCCAGCCCAGCCCCCACTGGGCTGGAGCAGCCTGGGAGCGCGCAGGAAACCCGAGCCCTGCTTTGCACGGTTCATTATTTTTAATTGTGGGATTGACTTTGATGCTACCGAAAGCTCAAGAGACGCGCAGCCCCCCCGCTCGGTGGAGGTGTCTCTTTTATGTGCTGATTGAATCTCTGGGGCTGTCCCCTCCCCGTGCCCCTGTTCCCGGGCGTTTGAGTTTCTGGTCCTGGTGCTTGTTTTAAACAATGTTCTGCGTTGGTTCTGGGAGGAGGAGGGGACCTCGCCTTGCTGATGGAGAGGAGGAGCAACACCCCGTTATGGAAAGTTGTGTCTGCAGGAGACGGGGGTATAAATCGGGAGCTCCGAGGGATGGGAAAGGAGACCTCGGGGCTGCGGAGTCCTGGGACTGGGGCCACAACGATTTGGAAAAGAGAGAAATGTTTAAAAAAAGACACGGAAACCCAACGTGAATATAAAGGCCCGGGTGGGGGTGGCGGGGGGGAGGCCGATCTTTCTGCCTGGCTCAGAGCTGGCCAGCCAGGTGGTGACTAACCCTCAAAAAATGAAAACCCGGTGCAACATGTGTAACGTTGAGCCGAGGAGCCCTTTCCAGACAGGAGGTGGTGTCCCGGCTCGGGGTTTGCTCCCTTGGGCCTGGTCAAATAGGACTGTGTAGGGTGGAATCGAGAGTGCCTGGGGCTCCTGCAGACAGCTGAGAGGAAGCAATGGAGCAGAGTAGGGCAAGGTGTGAAACCTGATTTCTCTCTCCTTAGTCCTCCAAAATCTTGGTGTTATTTTGGAGTTAACTTTGCCTGCTGGAGAGTTGTATGTTAATGGGGGTGTGTGTGTGATTTCTGATGTATGCTGGCCTTTAATGGTTTAAACAAACTGGCTTTGTACTGTAAACTGTGACTCCATCTCCCTAGGTCCTCCAATCTGTTGCCTGAAGATAAGGTTGCTAGCTGGTTACAGGTGGGCGTGTTGTTAATAGCGGTAGCAGCAGGAGCAAGGCAAAGCTTGTCCATGTCATGGCTTTGAGGAGCATGTGTGCCCCACGCACACTTTTCCAGAGCTTGTCTCGCGTGGCTGGCTCGCTGAGGTGATCGCTTACATGCCGTGCAGAGTAGCTGCGCCCCGGCCGTTTCCCCAGGCTGCATTCCGTTCGATCTGGTTCCAGTCGCACCAAGTGGCGAACTGTGTGAAATCAGTGAACTGTATGGGGATGTGGATATGGATCTGTAGAAAAGTGTTGATTTGCGAAGCCATGTTTACACCAGCCATGACCTGAAAAGCAGGCTCCTGATCTGATGTCAAAAAGAGCCAATGCGGGTGGCTGGAATCAGAAAGTTGTGCATTCCAGGGGGCTACACGCTTGGAGAAAAAGCCACGCGAAAAAGGCATCTTTGAATATTTGATTGTCCGACGTGGAACTGAAGAAGTCCCTTGCCAAGCACTAAGGAAGGTTGTTGCCTCTGTCCCTCCCCAGAGCTCCCTCCTTGGAAAGTTTCAGAAGCTCTTTCAGAAAGGGATTGGATATTTGGTTAGCAATCCAAACAGCTGCTTGAAATGACTAGGAGCAGCTTTACACTGTGTGTATCTCTCCCAAGCACCTTACTCTCTCAAGATAACAATACAGCCAGGAGAGATTTACATTCAGGAGAATGGGGCCAACCGAACCCTGGAAGCTTATTACGGTTCCTTAGGTAGGGGGTGAAAGGAGGAGGGGGGATGCCCGCCAACCCAACTTTATTCTTTTCTTCCAGGGTCTGGTGAGAACTGGCAGCTCCTGATAGCAGAGTCTTGTTCAGAGGGAAGCATCAGCCCAGGCAGAGCTGACACGGTAGCCCTAGCAGAGGCAGGCAGGCTGAATCTTGTAGGGGCAGGAAGGCAGGCATCAGGTGAGGGAAGGCAGAGCTATAAATACCTATAATGGGGAAGGTGGGTTGTGCAGTAAAATGCTACATAAGCTTGCTGGGTAGGTGGTTGGCAACTGCCTTTGTTGCATCCTATTTCGTGCTCTTGAATTCCTGTGTCCGTGCTATGAGGCTTCTGCTAAGATTAACCATCTGTGCACACTGGGATTAGCCGGGGTGACAGCCCTGGAATGCATTTCCACCCCTTGCTTCGAGAGGCTCCGTTCGGAGTCTGGGGGCTTGAGTTTGCCACCGGTTGCTGAGAAGCTGCACGCTTGTATTTGTAAAAGGCTAGCCTGCGATGTGGGTTCCTGCACTGTCCGTCCGTCCGCCCCCCCACTCCCCCCCCCCCCCGCTGTACCCGTTGAGCTGCAGTAATGTAAGTAATTTAGAGCTGCAGTTTAAAGGGGATTCGAGGCAGTGCTCAGTGAGCTAATACTGCCCCTCTGATAAGCTAATCGCCTCCAGGATGCTTATGTGTTGTGGAGCCTATTTCCAGCTGCCTCTGTTATCTGAATGGGCTGTATAAATAGTTGCCTGGTTCTCCAAGGGACAGTGTGAGTTCACGAGCGCGGAGCAATGCCAGCCCCTGGACGCGGGGAAGGCCGGGCTGAAGGGAAAGGGAGCTTTCGCTGGCAGAGGGGAGAACAGCCCTTTTGTCCTTTCATTAATTAGGACTTTGAGGAAGTACAGAATCTCCTTGCCCGACAGCCACGTTCGGTTGCAAGGAATCCAGGGGTTAAGTTGCTAACTCCGGGGCTCATCGCCTAGGCATGCTGGATTTGCGTGGCATCTTCTGGGCTGCCTGCATCCCAGTGACTGTTAGGGAGTCTCTCTCTCTCTGCAGGTGCAAGGGGCTATCGTATGATTTCAGCCCAGGCTTCAAATGAGGGGGAGAATCTAGAGGCAGAGCATGCTATGGGACGGGTGGTCCAGGCAGTGGGAGCTGCACAGGAGAAGGCCCTTGTGCCGCCAACTGTGAGATTGTGGCACTTGAGCTCGATAGGCAGGAGGGAGGGATAGAAAAGAGGAGGGTGTCTGATGTACACAGTTGTACATCCATGGAAGGTACATGGGATGCACATGTGTGTTAAAGTATGTTGATCCATGTAGCAGATTTGCCTGAGATCTTGTATTACTGCTTGACTCTAAACAGCTCTGTAGCCGCACTCAGCATCCTCCCGTCCCCCAGGTTATGGGGGCTGGGTGTGCAGAGAGACCCTGTGATCAGACAGGTTGGGGAAATCTCTGACAAGGGGAGGTCGCTTGCACTGGATCCGGCCTGTAGAAGGGGTTGCGGGTGGGTAAGGAGGCCTCTGAACCCCTCCCTGAGACAGGCAGTATTCCAGGGCTATAATATACTCTCCCTCTAAATTTATAGCCATCGTTTTCAGCAGCAAATGGAGCCAAAGCCCTCTCTGCCCCTGGCTTCAAACTCCCCATCCACTGCCTCTCCTTAGCACCGGCGCTATAATTTCTCAGTAATTAAGTTCAGAACATAACATATAAACTGGCAGTATATTATACAGGCAGTGCCTGTGTCGGAAGCTGTGAAGGTCTCTTTGATTGATTCACTCTCTCTCTGAGTTTCTCTTCTCCTTGTCTTTGAATCTCGGTCTTCCAGGTTCCCCACCGCTCTGTTTGTTCTTTGCCTTTGGAACTATTTCCTGGCGTTATGAACTTGCCTCCTGTTTGTTTTAAGGGCTCTGGGGTTCTTGTACAGAGCGCGACGCTTGGTTTAGGTGCATAGTTTTGCCTTGTTTAAACGGGTCTGGGTCAGAAGTGGTGATGGGGGTTTGCTTATTTTCCCGTTTCCCCCCCAAACTTATTGTTTAATGAATTGAACTTTTCATATTTAATTCCAGGGGACGAGTTGTTGTAAATACGTGTGAGCCTCAGTGAACAGAACAATTGGGGGAGGGATGGGAGAGAATTTGGCTGTGAGGCTTAGATAGTCCTTGGTCCAAAACTCCTCCGCGTCCCCAGGGCAGCGGCCGGGCCATGGAGCTGGGCCAGAGGGGAGCCTGGCCACATGGGGGAATGCTCACTGAGCCTGCGGCGCTGGCCTTTCTGGCAGGGCTCTCTTGTGGCACTGGCCCTTTGCCACCTGCTTGGATTTTTACTAGCAGGTGGTTGGAGCTGGGTTACTTGGGGCTTGCACCAGGATCTGGGCGTAGCGGGACCCCGATGCAGAGACTTGTTACTTCCCATCTCCTTCGCGCTGTGAGCACAGGGTAACCTCACGGCATCCGTAGAGCAGTGGAGTCCTGCCGGGGTGAAAGCCACTGTACTAGCCCCAGAGGCTGGTAAGGAAGCCCAGGGCAATGCACTGGGAGTGTAGCTAGAAGAAGGGGAGAGGGAAACCTGCCGGAGCAGGCCCCCAAGGTGGCTTTGGGCCCCAGAGACTGCGACTGCAGCTCCAAGGTGTGTACAGATTTCCAGGGGGGGCTGCTGGGAGGAGTCCTGCTGGAGCCAACGTGGGCATGCTGCAAGCTAAGAGAGGCAGTGTAGGATCCAGGGGAGGTTGGGTTGGAGCATGAAGCCACTAAAACCCTGCAAGCCGTCACGAGAATTTGGAGTGAGAGAAACCTGCCAAGGTCAGAGTCTGTCTCTTCAGCTCGCGGCTGGGCCAATCCCCGTGCGATGCCGGCCGCATCCAAACTGGAAACTGCTCTTCCCCACCGACTCGTGCCCAGAACCATGCAGGGCGCTCCGCTCTGAGCAGCGGCCCTCTCCCCTCCCCTGCCCAACACACAGCAGAAGGGATTCTGGCTCCGGCTCGTTTCTGGTGGCTAAGTGCCGTGTCCGTCAGGCATGCCGGGCCGGCTCCTCTCGTATGCCCGCTGTAGCCCTTCTGGGCTTCGCATCCACCTGCGTAGCAAGCTGGGTTGTCTCGGGGAGAAGCTGCCAGCCGCGGGCCCCTGATGGGCAGAGAAGCTGCAGAACACCTGAGCCAGGGAGCCAGAGCTCCTCTCCCTGCGAGGAAGCGCCTCCCTCTGGATCCTGAGTGGTGCGTGGGGGAGCCCGTACCCGTTCTCACAGGAACTCAAGGGCTTCGTTCTTCGGGGCTGTGTCTGGGCACCAAATTCTATTCAAAACGTTCGACGAGGGAAGAAAATAACTGAGCAGCGTAGCGAGTTGCTGTTTGTGTGCCTGCACCCTGTGCTCTGGGGCTGGCGGGGTCAGTTGCCACCTGTATCATGGCCTTTCAGCCCCCTAGTGCTCCCAAAAGCTCCCCCAGACCCACGTGTGGGAAGCGTGGAGGGGGGTGGCCGCCGCACCTTCCTGTTGAGCCGAGGAGAGCCGCATGCTTTTGTGTGCGCTCTGTCGATTCAGCCAGCTGAAGAAAGAGGGATCGATAGAGCGAGAGCAAAGGAGGAAAAGAATGAAAAAGTGAAACCGCTCAAATGCTGAAAGAGGGATCGCTCCTGCCCCAGAGGTGCTTCCCGGCACCGGCAGCTGATTCTGCCGTCCCAGCTCCCAGTAAAGAGGCGTGAAGAGTTTCTTACCCGCCGTCACTAAAACAAAAGACACCCTGACACCTGGGGAAGACGGAATGAGAGTTTAATTACAGCCTGGCTGTGCCATGTAATTATTAATTACTCACGGCAAAAAATAACTTATTGATTAGGGCCTCTCGCTAATTACCAGCAGAATGCAGCGCTCGGCACGGGCTAATCAGTCACAGATCTGAAGACGTGGGGTGCTGGACCGAATGCCTCCGCACCCCATCTCCCTCCCCCGCCTGGCTTTGCCCAGCTGCCCTGAGCAAGGGCGTAGGATGCATCTTCTCTGCCTCCTGTGGCTGCTCCGAGTTTGACTTAGGTCCTGACCCCATGATCGGAGCCCTGTTGTGTGCCAGGCTCCATCGCAGGATTGACGCTGTGATGACGAGGTCCCTGGGGCGAGGCCTCTGTCTTGTGTTTGTACAGCTCCAGGCACGCTGATGCTCTGCAACAAATGGAGCCCCCTAGTCTCCCCGTCTAGGGGATGCTTTCACCTTGTGGACGTCAGATCCTTGGTTTCTCAAGCCCTTCCTGGCTCGAGAGTTTCTTTTGTCCAGGACTCAAAAGGAACCGCCCGTGCTAGGCCTTGTGACCTTGTCGAAAACAGCCGGGCAGGGCAATAGAACCTGTGGCTGATTGACATGATGCAGCCCGTGGCAAGATGTCAAATGTTTCAAAATGTCACTAAAAATATTTGGGGGGGGGGCAAAGAGAGGGGGGACTTTGTTCGCAAATTTCAGCCTTTTCCTGGGAGCCCTGCCAGACCCCCTCTTGCTGATCTAAGGACAAACCCTGCATGGGGACTTGTCTCCCACCCGGTTCTGGGGGAGGGAGCAGCAGTACCCCTCCCAAGGGCAAAGATACTCTAGTGGGATTTAAACTGCTGCGGTCAGGCCTGCAAGGGATTGGGAGACTTAGGGCTCCAGACAGGATTGGTGGGGGGGGGGGGGCAGACCAGACTAGCTCCCCGGCTAAAGGGGCTTATTAGGCGGGATGCTGCGGCACCTTCTGGCATTCACGGGCTTTGGGCCACCCCACGGCTCTGCACACCCATGTTTGCTGACCTACCCGCTCCCCTGCCCCCACCCAGCCTCCGGGCTCCACGCGGGGTTCCGGGCTCCACGCGGGGTTCCGGGCTACTGCGATGTCTTGCCCTCCAGGTGGGCTTGTTTTACCGGGGTTGAACTGGAGGGGGGAGTGATGCCCCTTCCCCTGCCACCCAGAGGCAGATGGGGCTCAGGAAGTTAGTAATCGGAATTAGTTGGGTGATTTGGGGAGAACCAGCTGTGCCCGCAGCGAGGCCAAGGTCGCAGGCAGGATGGTCCCTGTCAAACGCCTCCCTGCCCCACGTTCTCCCACCCAGCCCAGTTACCGGGCAGGCACCGCAAAGTGTCCACTGCCAGCCCTGCCGTCTGGGTGAAGGGACCCCCCAGCAGGCAGGTTCCTCTGTGTACGATCAGCGACGGCCGGCAGGTCCATACCCCACCGAAGGGGAGAGGTTCCCCCTGCTGCAGGGAAGGGGCTGCGCTCAAACTGCGCTGTGAATGTGGAGCTGGGGCCGGGCGTGCCGTGAGTTGGGGCTGGGCTAGCTGGCCCTGTATGTGCCTCGGTCCCGACCTGCCGAGCTGCCTGCCTGGGCTCGCCTGAGCAGAGGCAGCTGATGGTCCCGGGCTGAGCGGTGGGTTTGCGATGCAGCCAGTTTGCTCGTGAAATGGAGACTGTTTAGCCGCTCGTGGATCTCTGGGGGATGCTGCCCCATCCCATCCTGGCCTAGAAGCTGCGTTTCCTGCTGGTCGACTGGGCCCTTGGCCAGCTGGCGTAAGGCCGATTATCTGCCCTCACTGGTGCAGAACTGCTGGCAAGTGCCCGGTTTTGCCCTAAGACTGGGTGCCCCCCGTGACTCTGGCACTGCCCCCTACCCCCGATCAGTGCCGGGCTCCTCGGTCCCCCAGGGCAGGAATGGGGTTGCTGCTTGCAGCCTTCCTCAGCTTCGCTCCCCTCTAGACTGAGATCTCACCCTCCCGCCTCGGATCGATTTTTTTGCTGCTGCTTAGTACAATTTCCCGTAGGCTGAGCCCTCTTGTGCCCCTGATGCTTCTCTCTGTCCCCACCCCGCCCCCCACAGAGCCCTGTGGGTCTTTGCCGGGGGATGCCCGTCTGGGCCCCTCAGTGCCATGGGGAGAGTTGTACGGTACCAAGCTGGCAGGCCCAGCGTGCCCAGGAGGGGCTCAGCCGGTTGCGTCGTTCACCGATCCAGTCTCCACGGCAGCCAGGGGCCGCTCTGCGCCAGTGGCCCTGCTGCCCAGCCGGATCGCGGCCCCCTCCTTGCAGCGCTGTATCGGATTTAAGGTGGGTGGGCGCATGAGCTGCTGGCCTTGTGCGAAGCGGCACGGGGAGGAAAAGTGGCTTTCGGGGAAGAAGGGGGTGAAGGAGGAGACAGGACGATTAAAATTTGATGCTGCTTAGAAAGCCATTAGTGGCCTGCAATGGCCATGAAATTTTGATGATACGATAATCGTAAGGGGAGGGAATATTATTGGCTGCAACGCAGCCCATTAGTGACTCTGGGGGGGAGCTCGGTTCGAGCAGAGCCGGGGGGTTGTTTGGGTGGCTGGGAACGCGGGGCCATTGTCTGTATCATTGTAGAGCCACTCCGGGCTGGCGTCTCTCTCCGGGTCTTTTGGTCTCAGTTCCCCCGGCTGTAAGGAGAGAAGCGTAATCCTCCTCTGACGTTCCACCGCTGCACGTAGCAGCCTGGGGTCACAGGAGGGGCAAGTGCATAGGCCATAAACTGACAGGGAAGAGTTCCCACTGAAGGCAGCAGGAATGCAAGCGCTTTGGGATCTGACCCTGGATAAGTAGCTGCAGGAGCATGGAGGCCTAGTGGGCACCATGTTGGTGAAGGGAGCACCTTGGGCATGGTGCCAGGAGGTGCTGAGCAGGGCTGGCTGGATGTAGAGTTTCCTGGGGTGAGTCACTGCCCCACCTCTGTGACTCAGTTTCCCCACCTGTAAAAATGGAGGACGTTCTCTGCCCCCTGGGGCATGAGACATAGTGAGCCCATGCCTGCAAAGCAAAGGGGCACCATACTTACTATTGCTTATCACGATTCGGGTCCCGGGGAGGTGCCCTTCATAGCTGCGATTCCCGAGTGAGCGAATCCCCGTCGCCTGTATGTAGCGCGTGCGAATGTGTGACATGGTCCCTGTGGGTGGAAGGGGCTGATGGTGGAGGCTTGAGTCAGGGGAATTGTAAATTAACGCCTCCCTCCCCTCTGCCAGCGTGCCCCAGTCCTGACTGACATCATCCCCCTCAGCACCAGCCCGGGGTGGGGACCGTCCCTGGCGGCCGCCGTATGATCGCGAGCAGGGTTTGGCGTGAGAGAGGGGCCATCGGGCTCGTTCTCCAGGCAGGGCACAGAGAGCCCTGAGCGAGGGCATCCTTGGCAGCACTGGGCGTCCCAGTGGCCAGGCAGTCCAGTAACCGATGTCCTAGGCTTAGGGACACTGGCTCCTCTCTCAGCACCGCAGCTGGGGGTGTGTGTGTGCAATGCCTCGATGGAGCAGGGGCTAGCAGCTCCCCTGCCTTACCGATGGGGATCAGCTGTGCCATTCAGCGGGCGTCAGAGGAGGGAGCTGGAGGTGAGACCTGGATGCTGGCTGCTCACACCCCCAGAAAAATGCCCGTAATTACTGTGGGGGGATGGAGCGTGGGCGAGGCCAGTGGCATCCGCTCGAGTGAGTGGCAGCTTGTGGGGTGAATGTGGCACTGGGTGGCGCTTCCCTAGGGCGGGGGCGATAAGACAGCTGCTGGGCACGATGCTTAGCAGCCCTCCTCCTCGCAGCCCTTGCAAACCTTCTCCAGCGATGGCAAACCGAGGAGAAGCGAGCTGCTCACGGGCCCCTGGCCTAGAACCCAGGAGTCCTGGCTCCCACTCCTGTGCTCGGGGTGTTGGCACTAGCCCGAGCGGCCGGCCTGGCGGCCTTGAATAGGACTCTGGAGTGCCTAGAGCCTGCGGTGGTTGGCGCTGTGTAAATATCTGAGAAATGAGGCAGTGATTATAGAGAGACTCTAATGCACCTCTCCAGCACGCGGCTCCTGTCAGTCCCCGCTGAGCAGCAGGCAGCCACGGCGGCCCGATTAGCATTGACGTGACCTCGCGACTCATTTAATAAGGTTGGGGGGGGGGTTGGCATGTAAATGCACGGCCTGTAGCCCTCCTCTTCTCAGAGCTCATAAACTACGCAGGGTCAGGACTCGGACTGGGGCCGGGGGGGACTTCCAGGAAAACCCAGCGTGCCCCAGGCCGAGCGAGCGGGTTGGCACTGTGCCGTCAGAGGTGCTGCCTTTCAGATGAGACGGAAATCCAGGCCTGGCCATGGCTGCTTTCTTCAGCAGAACATTGTCTGGAGCCAGCGGCGTGAACCCTGGAGCCCTGGCTGAATCCCAGCAAGGCAAGTACAGCGGATGCACGATCCCTGGGTCCCCGTTCCTGCAGTGTTGCTGTTGTAACACATGCTGCTTCCAGCCAAGGCCGGCTGCCTCCGAGATGGGCGATGGCTGTGGGCTATGAACCGCGGCACACTCTGCTCTGTGAACAAGGAGACATCGGTGCAAACAGTCTAATGTTGTTATCAATCTAAAAAGCCAGGGAGCAAGAGGGATGGAAATGCCCCCCCCCCGGGCTGTTCTGTGGCTATCACCTAGGGTGACCAGATGTCCCGATTTTATAGGGACAGTCCTGATTTTTGGGTCTTTTCCTTATATAGGCTCCTATTACCCCCCACACTCTGTCCCGATTTTTCACACTTGTTGTCTGGTCACCCTACCCTGGTCACACTTTTTGTCTGGTCACACTTGTTTGGTCACCAGAACTTCCCTGAAGCATGGGAGAGCTGGCGTTGGAGGCTGCAGGGGAACCCAGGAGTTCGGGCTCAGACCGCTAGAGACAAGCCCACGATGAAGTGATCTGATCACAACCTCTGTGTTTAGGAACCACCTTTCTTCGTAAGCTGTTCGGCCCTCCAAAGCCCTGGGACTAAGCTCCTGACTTTGTACGGCTCTGTAGGGTGTTCTCCGGTGGCCTGGAGCTGGGCCGCTGGTGGGGTGTGCACAGTTCGGCTCTCAGTTGACGCTGTGTGGCTGGTGTGGGGGCTGAGGGAAGCGGTGGAGGCCGGCTGGCAAGGAAACGTGAAGTGCAGAAGCTCTGGCTTTGAATGGGAGACGGGATCAGCTTGCCTGACGCTCAGGGCGTTGCTGCAGCCGTGAGGGTTAGCAGGACAGGCGAGAGGCTTTTCAACACACACAATAAAACCCAGCCGCTCATCTGCACCGGGGCTGCTTTGAGCTCCAGGGGAAAAGCTCTCTGGACTTGGCGACGTATGAAAGCAAATGGGCTTAATTAATGGTGGCCGAGGGCAGCGTGCGGCTGCTTTCAGCTCTTGGATCTGCGTTTGCGCAGGTTGCTGTCCGGCTTGTTCCTGGCAAGAGCCTTGGCTGCCATGCAGCCGGCCTGATGGTAGGGCCAGGTTACTGTCCTGAGGAGGAGACGCAGCTGGTGCCTGAGGTAGGCCAGGCGTCTGTGGGCCAAGTGCAAGCAGGAAAGGCAGTGTCGCTAAGGGGCTGTTTTGCACCCCTGTTCTGTGGCTGGAGCAGTCGCGGGGGTTGGGCTGTCTGAGCTCTGACCTCAGTGCGTGCTATGAACTGTGTCCAGGTTGGAGTGGGTGCATGGAATTGATCTGGGATCGGAAACCGGCTCGTCCATCCTTCCTGTGAGAGATGACCTGATGCCATGGGGATGGGCTCCACATAAGAACCTGGGTAATTCAAAATCAAACCCCCTTGGCAGTGCCTTTTTGAAGACTCTGCCCCCTTCTAAGGCCCTGAAAGTATCCAGCTGGGATAGCCGGCTTCCCTCCCGCCCCTGCTGGTGCTCGGACACCCTGGGCCGTTTCTCAGGCCTGTAGTTTGCCGGCTCCCCTCTGTCTTTGTGGAGGGGCAGGCGTGAGTGTGAAACACTGCAGCTGGCATGGTGCCTTCCCGATGGGTGACGCCCTGCTGCCGAGGCAGCCTGCAGGCACTCTGGTACGTACGGTCTGGCGGATCCAAGCATGCCGGAGGTGCGTGTTATGTGAGGCATCACAGCCCATCTGCAGCCGCTGCTCAGGCAGCCTCTGGTGACTGCGTGGAAGCTGAGCTGGGCCCAGCCGCAGCAGGGCTGGAGGGTGACTCCTGGGAAAATACCTCCCATCTTTCCTCCATCACCCAGCGCCCCGGGCAATGCGCTGACGGAGTCTGGCTCGTGCACCTCACGCCAGGCTGGAGGGCTAGTTCCTACCGCGCCCACTGCTTAAAGCAGCTGCTGGCTGAGCTCGCCCTGCAAGGCTCTCCCGGCGCGGAGGTGCTGCCCCCAGAGACCGCGAGTCCCAGCATGCAGCGGGAACCCCCCCCCCCCCCCTCAAGCCCAGAGGCCAGGCTGCATTGCACGGTGGGATTTGTAGAGGCTGCTTGGCACTGAGAAGGATGGTGCTGAGGGCTGGCTCTGCTCAACGCCTGGACCCTTGGGCTCTTTGCAGGTTGCCAGAGTGAGCCTCTGTCGTTCTCACTCTGACTGCAGCGAGCGTCTGTGCGAGTGGCCCTCAGAACGTGGCCAGGTGAGCTGCCCCAGGGCTGCAGTCAGCCTTGGGAGATGCAGGGCCTCGTGTAGCCCATTCTGAGCCATTGCTCTGAGAGCGCGGAAATCTGCCCCTAAATGTTCGCGCCTCCTCCTCAGCCTGTTTCCGGGGGGCCAGCACGGCCCTGAGCCCACCAAGGAGGGTGATTGTGTTTCTTCCTGCTGCATGCCCAGGAATGTTTCAAAACAAAGGAGCTGAGGGGCAGCTGCGTCCCGGCGTGTAGGAGGAAGATGCACTTAGGAATCGAGCATGGTAGCTGGGAGTCCTGGGGTCGCCCACCCGGAGTTGGTGAAAGCTCTCGGCTTCCTCATATTTTTAAATCAAAAGCTACTCATGCAGCCCCACTGGTTTGGAGTTTGCCTATAGATCGGGGGCCGAAGGGACACTCGACTGGAGTAAGAGCCTCTTGGAAGCAAGGCACCCGCGTGGATTTCTTCTCCTGGATTTATTTAGTGAAACGCTGGGTGGGGAATACCCAGGAGTGCTGCTGGCAGCTGTGCTGGGGATAGGAAGCTGCAGGTGCATGACGCGCACAGCTGGCGAGGTCTGTCCAGGGTCCATGTCGCTGGTTCTGTAGTAATACCGCTGATCCCCTCTCCCTTACCAGCCCTGCCTCTTCTAGGACGCATCCCCTGAAATTTCCCCCTACCCCTCACTCCATGGCATCCAGGTCAATGCTGCTCTCCTCTTTGTTTCCTTATTGGCATAAGATGGGGGGGCTTGTGCTTGCTGTCTGGTCGACCCTGTGGGAGCAGAACAGGGCTTCCCGTAGGTCCTACGGAAACAGTGGCACTTGGGCTGCCTGTGACGAAGTGGGAACGTTCTTGATGTGCTCTTCGAATACTGAGTGGGGAGTATTGACCTGGGAAGGTTGCAGGGGAGTTGGGACCGTCTGTGTTGGGGAAGGGAGGACACCTGAGCATGTAACATGAGAACCCAGGAGGGGGGTTGAAGGCCAGGTGACACCTCTGCCTGGGACACTGGACAAAGGACACAAAAGCCGGCTGGGGGGCGAGGGGTGGCTGAGTGAGAGGCTGGGGGGAGTTTCAGTTTGGAGCTGGCTGGGAAATGGAGGGGAGCCCCGACAGGGCTTGGGCTTCCCAATGGGGCTGTGGCCTCCCTGGGGGCCCCAGATGGACCTGACTAAAGGAGGTCCTGTTGTCTGTACCGGCAAGACCTGTTTTGGACTGTGTTCCTGTCGTGTAAATAAACCTCTGTTTTACTGGCTGGCTGAGAGCCATGGTGAATCGCAGGGAGCCAGGGGTGCAGGGCCTTGTCTCCCCCACACACCGTGCCACTGCCTTTAAAGTTTCTCGGCAGCTCAGGGGCGTTCCGTTTGAATCGATCTTGCAATCCAGAGGGCAGGCCTCATGTGTGGCGGGTTCTGCCGCGTACGCCAGACCCCGACCCCGAACGATGCAGAAGTGAAATCCCCGTTCAGCCGATCAGTCCCAAATGGGCTCGTGAAACAATCGACACCTTTGTTCTCCCGCCGCGCCATGCACGCACCCTCGGAGAGCAGCCCACTGCTGTTCCTAAACTCGTGGCCAGCGAGATACCAGCTCCCCACTCAGAGGCTGCAGGAAGACCCCTCATTAGCAGAGCTGCCCTCTAAGCTCATTATCAAGTTGCGCGTTGCTGGGTGGAAAACAGTCAGGGCTGGGACCATAATAAATCTGCCGCTGTCAGTGTTGATGTGATTGCACTAATGAAGAGAAATCAGCCACGAAAGGGAGCTGCTGCGCTGCCACAAGCTCCCTCCCCCCCGGCTGGGTGCACTTCGCCCCTTTTCCCCGCGGTTCCGCAGAAGAGTGAGGAAGCCGAGGGAACGTGACAGGCGGGTGGGCGGAGGTGGCGGACGAGTGAGAGGGAGGAAGCGGGAGCCGCTCTTGGGCCCACTGGAAACACGACAGGACGCGGTTGGGAGCGTGGGATTAGAGCTTGTCTCCCGAGTGCCTAGCGCTTCTCGTGCTCCGGCTCTCGCAGGGCACTTGCCACTTTGCCGGGCTGGACACCAGCCGCGTGGGCAAATGCAGCTCGGCCCTGGGGCGCTGGGAGCTGCTGCTTCGGGAAGGGGGTGCAAAAGGAGGGTTACCGCCTGCTGGTTTTGGAAAGCGCCATGGGATCTCTCAAGCCTCCAGCAGCTCCCGGAGGCAGGCAGGGAACCCTCTCGTGGGAGAGATGCCCCTTGCCTGGGGAGCGGAGGGAGGAGGCCAGGCTGACTTGGGACTCAGACGTATGTGGACTGTTCTGCCAAGCATCCTCTGGGGATTCCTCCCAGGGCTGCCTCTGTCTCTGTAGGCTCCTTAGGCTCAGGCCTAGGGGAGAATGACTCTCCCTGGGAGTGGGGGCCAGACTTCAGAGCAGAATACTCACCAAAGCCATACAGGCGAGGCTCATCTTACGCGGGGGCTCCGTTCCGCGGTTAGCGCGTAAAGCGAAAACCGCGTATAGTCAAAATTACATTGAGTGGAATGGCGGGCGGAATCGCCCGCACTACAGGTACAGTATTAAAATTATGTTTCTCTTTTTTTATTTTGTTTTTGCCGACCACGTAAAGCTGAAATCGTGCACGTTAAATGCACGTAAGATGCGACAGACCTGGACAGCTCAAACCCTTGTGCTGCTGGAATGCAGGATCTGCGGCTCTGCCTCTAGGGGGCGCTGCTTTGGGCTGCAGGGTTCTCGGGCTCATCAGCTGTTCGCATTGCATGGCCCAGGGACAGTGCTGCTGGCCAGGCTCTGGTCTGTCCAGGCGGACGTATCTGGCATTCCTTCATGCCTGTTCGCCCCGGTGAAGGGGCGTGCCGGCCAGGGAATCCAGGCAGTGCCTGCCTGTCTGCTGGGCATAGGGCAGGAACCCTTCTGTTCAGCCTGGCGCTGGGACCGAACCAGAACCCTGCATCCAGACACTAGAGCCCGTCTCAGACAGAGCCAGCACCGGCGAGGAGCAGGCCCAAGCGTGCTGTAGGAGGCAGGATAAGAGATGGGCCGATGCTGCGCACGGAGAGCGAGTCACCCTGCTGCTGGCGGTCCGCGCTCCAGGGCGCCCTGCAGGGAGGCAGTTTGCTCACCAGCAGGTTTCTGCGAGTGGGCAATTAAGCAGAGCGCCCGCAGAGCTCCGGTGGCGGCTTGGCTCCCAGCACGCAAGGCTAATGGGCAGGTGCTCTGACTGCAGCCCGGGCAACAGACGACTCGACCGCTCTCTTGTGACCGGGTCACGTGCCGGCCAGGGGAGCTGACTCCTGTGTCCGCATGGCCCTGGGCTGGGTCCAGGGGGAGGCTGGGAGAGCTGCCTCGCTGGCGTTAAATTCTCTGCCCTTTGAGGGACAAGGGGTTCCCCGTCAGCCCTCCCCTACCGACCCTCTTGTCCTTCGGGCAAAGGAGGGCTTGGGCACTGCTCCCTCTGGAGCCGCTGGGTGCTGCTGCTTCTGGGGTGGCTGGACAGTCTGAGGAGGGGGCATCTCCGGAGCACCACGAGCTACTTCCCCAGAGTCCCCAGGTCTGCAGCAGGCAGGAAAGGCCTCGGTACCGAGTGGAAGGAGCTGTCAGGGCATCACTTTGCAGCCCCAAAGCCGCCCCGCCCCAGCCCGCCATGCCGCTGGGAGCAGGGAGCCGGCGAATGCTTTGCATTCCTTCCCGGCCCCTCTTTCAGCAGCCTGCTGTGGGCCACCTGCCTCCGGCCAGTTGGGCAGCCCCCTCCCGGGACCCACAGGAATGCTGCTGCCGAAGTCCTGGCTGGGAACTCGGTAACCTGATCCTGAGAACTGGGGGTTGGGGGCTATGGACGTGACAGCCGCAGCAGGTGTGTTGTCCCCGCACTGTCCGGCCTTTCTTGTACTCTCTCTGGGTCGGAACGGTTGGCTCCGAGCACATGGAATTAGCACCGGAGGGTACCCAGGAGCTGGGAGCAAACCTCTCAGCCGCAGCCCACCTGCCATTGCCCTGCTCTCTCTGGCCCGTGTGACGGCTGAGGCCAGGAGAACCAGCACCGGCTGGCTGGGCCCAGCAGGGCCCCAAGGGGGCTGCCGCTGCCTCGTCTTTGATACAGAGGAGACTATAGGGTCTCCATTGGGGGCCACTCTGATCGAGAGAGAGAATTGAATGGTGGGAACTGCCGTCTCCTCCAGCTGCTGCTCAGAACAAGGGCCGCTGCAGCCTGCGCTATTTGGTTTGTCGGCCAGGTGCCACCTCCTGGCAAGCAGCCGACGCAGCCCACAGCTGGGCAAAGCCTGAGGAGCCCTTGGCAAACACCTTCTTGGTGCTGGCAGCTGGCAAGTGCCCAGGGCAGCGTGTGTGAAATCTTCACGGCACTCTGAAAACGCAGGGGCTGGATTCCCCTGGACTTGGGAACGCCGGAGCGGATTGCGGCTCCCAGTTCTTCCCCCAGCTCTGCAGGGGCCTGCTGGCTCTGAAGCAAAAACTGCCCAGGCTAAATAGAACCCCCCCTCCCGCCCCATGCTCCCCCTCTCCCCCCCGTTGGGACCTTGGCATCATCCCCACGGCAGCCAGGAGTGATGTCACGAACGGGATTATGACTTCAAGCGCAGTAACAAGCAGCCAGACCAGACTAGTTGTGAAGAGCAGAGCTCTTGTCTCTCTCTGTTTTTCTCCCCTGTCCAAGCAGCGTCGGCGAGGGGAGAGGGGCGGGGACGCGTATAGAAACACAACGGATTGGGGCTTGCTAGAATGTCGACCCGGCGACCCCGAATCCCCCCAAACCGCCCGAGAGCCTGCGTGATGCGCCAAGCCCTGGCTGGCCGAGGTGGCGAGGAAGCCCCAGCGAAGCTGGAGAGAGGAAGGGGTTGGACAGAGTGGAGGCTCCCAGTGGGGGAGAGCGCTCAGTGCCCCACAGCAGGACGAGCTCATCAGTTGCCTGGGAAGTGCTGTCAATGGAGGAGGAGCTGGGGGAGCCATTCCCGCCCTCTGGAGCCCCAGGGAGTCGCACCCCATTGCTCGGCTCTGCTCCATGGCTTTTATTCTCCAGGTCACAAAAACATCAGGTCAGACCTGAAAGGGTTAAACGGGAGCCTTCCTCCAGTGAGCCGTGTGGAGCTGCAAGCACTAGTCCCCATAACCCTCCCTGCTCCCATTTATGCAGAGGGGGAAACTGAGGCACAGAGGAGCAGCAACTTGCCCAAAGTCACCCCGCATGTCAGTGCCAGGGTTGGGAATGGGACCCAGGCGTCCGGACGCCTGAACCAGGACTTCAGCAGCTGGACCAAGTGTCCTCTTCCGCTCAGTGCTGCCTGCAGGAGCGGGTTTAGTCTGAGCTGCTCGGGCGCTGTGTGTGTGTGTGTGTGAGCACGCGTGTGTGCGCCTTGTTCAGTTCTGTCTCATAAATCATTCCCAGCCCTAATGTGAAAATGCCACGTTCCTCGGAGCCGGGGAAGGGAAGGAAACCTTGACGGTTTCGACCATTAGCGGCAGGAAGTCGTTGATCTAATTTTAGCTGCGATCACTAATTGCCTTTTACGGCGCTCGGTGAGGTGACTACCTGAGAGAGCCCTCCCCCCTCTAACCTTGAGCGCCTGCCCTGACTCACGTGTGGCCAGAGCTCCACATGCGGCGCCGGGTTTTTGGTCCAGAAGAGTTGGCCGGTTCCCCGCTGCGCCCTGAGTGCTCAGATGGAGAACTGGCTTTGCCAGCGGCTGCAGCAATTGGGCTGTTCCCAGCTGCGGAGGGCAATGCTGCGTTGGCTCCTGGAATGTTTGTGATGCATGAAGCATCTGGAGGCAAAGCGGCTCGCTGGGCCCCCTTCCAGCCCACTGCTGCGTCTGGAGGGCCGTTGTCTGAAACCTGGGCACAGCAGTGCCCAGGCAATGCGGCGGGATGCGCTGGAGTCTGCGGCGTGCGTTACTGCAGCAAGCCGTCTGATGCGGGACCGGCTCTTCCCTCGCCACCCGCTGCACCGTGGTACCGGGGCTCCGTACGTAAGCGGTACTTCCGGGTCTGAGTCTGCCTGGCATGGGACTAGGCCAGGGGTCTGCGGAGCCTGGGGTAGCTGATGGTCCCAGGAGGCCCCACTGAGACCCATCCAAAGAGCACTGTGGCGATGAGGTGTTGCAGGAAGTACCAGCCAAAGAGCCCAGGGCCGCAGCACCCTGTGGCCTTCTGGTTGGCTGCCCAGGAATTGTCGGGGTGACCATGCAGACCGCGGGCCTGCTGCGCCGCCAGACCTCAGCTCGCTTTCGGCTCCCTGGTCTCCCACCCCAGCCGGACTCGCCCTGGCTCTTTGACTGCTGCCTCGGGGCTATCCTTGACTTGTGGATGCCAGCCCAGCTGTGACCACTAGCCCAGACTGCCTGCGCGGGATCCCTGACGGGAGGAGTTGGGGTCAATGCAGACAACAGGTCTAATGGAGCATCGCGCCCAGCCGCGAGCAGCATCTCCCTGCTCTTACTCCAGGTTATCGGACAGAATTGCTGCCGCCTTCCCCAGCTGCCAGGATTGAACCTTCCATCCAGCGTGAACGTCACCCGTTGGCTGGGCCAGGCTTGGTGTCAGGACTGCACAGCCCGCCTGGGCAAACGCTACCCCGCGTCCGATGCCAGCGCTCCAAAGCTGGGTGTTTCCTTTGCAGGCCGTTACCCCGAATGCCCTTCCAGCGCACGGCCCTCGTGCAGCGGGGCCGGAGCCTGCCAGTTGGGGACACAAGCTGGCGTGTGTCTGCAGTGAGTTCGTCCAGATGCCACCTGGTGCCCTATAGCTGGACGGTCTGTGGCCCCTCCCTAAGCGGGGACGGGACCAGCTCTGTTACTGTGGGGCATGGTGCCCCCTTCCAGTGAGACAGGGGAACGAACCCCCTCCCCAGACGCTTCAGAGCTGTCCTAGGCTAGTTCTGTCTGTCTCGGGGCAGCCGCGCACGCTGCTGGCAATGGGCATGTGCTTCTGCTGCCTTGGCAGATAGGAGCTGGGCCTTGTGCCAGGTGCGTGGCACCTGTGCCCGGAGCACGAGGAGGAGAACCAGGCTAGATGCTGGTGAGCCAACGGGGCTGCGAATCAGCTGGGTCCCAGCTTCTCCTGCCAGCCAGGAGAGGCCCGAGCAGCAGGGGCGAGGGCAGAGCGTCCAGCAGCATTAGTTTATTCATGACTCAGAACAGTTGCTGGAGTGGAGCGCTATTTTTAGAGCCCTTAACTGATGGTTTTTTGGTGGGGTTTGTGTGTAGGTTTCCTGTCTAAGGAGCGGGCGTTCCATGGGACCAGTAACTCTGCTCGGCGAAGGAGGAGGAGAACGGGGAGGAGGGGGGAAGGGCATGAGAAAAGCAACATCCCCATGATGCATCTATGAAATGTAGCCGGCGCTAACCCAAGGAGACTCCCGCAAACCTGCGAGTCTGTTGTCTCTGGCTGCGTTTTGGTGACGGGCCCAGCCCCGCGTGGGACGGGTGAATAAATCGGCTCCTTCATTGCAGTGGGTTCCTGGTTCCTCTCTCCCACGCAGGGGGCTGGCCTCCTGAACAGGATCAGCCAGCGGTCGCCTTTCTGCAGGGGAGCAGTGGAGCGTGCCTGGAAATGGAGAGCAGAGAGACGCTACTTTCTTCCATCCAGCTCCCAAATCCCCACCCCCGGCTTTAGATTTGCAAACACCCCAAAGCTGCTCCTGATTTTGTCAGGGGCAGCTTGAAGAGAGATGCCCCAAACAGAGAAGCTGGGCTCGATCTCTGGGTCTGGGTCATCGGTGTGACCATTTGGGCCACCCACCTTCCATGTGGCTTCCTGAGCCACAGAACTCAATAGGGCGAGGGTCAGTCACCGGCACGGCCCCAGCTGTCTGCCCGCCATTCCGAGCACTAGGTTATGTTCCCCTGAAGAAGCCCCCTCCAACTTGGACATTAACTTCTCGTGATCCCCGGCGTCCTACCACTCCTCTCCAGGCGGCTCCGGCGTGGAAGCTGCAGGCGCTGGCGTTTCCGAAGGGGCGCTGACCTACAGATCATGCTGCTGGCTGAGAATCTCTACTCTGTGGCCCTCCCAGGTGCCCCCCAAGATGCCCTGGCTTTATAAATAAAAAATAATAATTGGAGATATACCAATCTCCTAGAACTGGAAGGGACCTTGAAAGGTCATCGAGTCCAGCCCCCTGCCATCACTAGCAGGACCAAGTACTGATTTTGCCCCAGATCCCTAAGTGGCCCCCTCAAGGATTGAACTCACAACCCTGGGTTTAGCAGGCCAATGCTCAAACCACTGAGACTAGCATGTAAAGGCTGCATCCTGCCAGCTACCTTCATGTAACCCCTCCTAAAACGCAAGTCTGAACAAGGCGAGTTGTGCTCTGGCTTGGTGGAGCTGAGGCCTGGGGCGTTGTTTGTGTTTGCTGTGTACATAGACCCCCCTGCAGGGTCCTCGTTCCCCGGCGGAGAGACTTAGCAGGGCCTGGCAAACGGGCATGTGGGTGCGAATCCCAGCGCTGACACTCCCTCCACGGCCTTGTCCTAGTCTCTTAACCCCTCTGTCCTGCTCCCTGAGCGCCGCGCTGGGGATAATGGCTACCTGGCAGGGAGGATGAATTAGGTGTCTGGGAAGCGTTTGCCGCGCTGCGCAATGCCTGAGTGTTCTGTTCATGCCTGTCCTTGACACCCCCCCGGTCCCTTTTCAGGCCCGGCTTTCCCTTCTTCACCAAGGCTGGGGCTTCTGAAGCAGAACGGTGCGTCGGATTTCAAACCTGCAGCCGAGCCTTCGGCTCTGTTCGCAGCCGATTCCATTCCCCCAGCACTACCCCCGCTGGGGAGGGGGCCGGGCTGCCGGCTCGAGGGGCAGACTGGCTGGGTTTAACCACAGAGCGGGTCCAGGAGGAGCAGATCCCCTACGCTGCCCCCCCTGTTGGGGGGCGGAGAGGGGCCGCTAGTCCTTGACCTCTCCCCTAATCAGCAAGGGGCCCCACTAATGGCAGCTCTAGATTCCTGTCTGCCGGGAGCTGGGCGGAGGGCCCCAAGGGGCTGGTTCAGTCTCCTGGAGCCGTTCCCCGCGATCTGTCCAGGGCTAGTCAGACCCCCTCCTCCTCCTCCTCCCCTTCCCATCCCTGTGGGGCGCGATCTGGATTCCCTCTTGTGCGGGGTGAGAGCAGCACGGCCTACGACTGCGGTGCTGACCGGGGTTGGCCGGGGGCAATAAGCCCGGCTGTGTGCAGGGGCCCCACCCGTCACCGGGCCTGCTGCGCCCGTGTGACTCCGCTTAGTGCTGGCAGGAGCCAGGCCGGAGCATTGGCACAGGAAGGGACTGGGGTACTTCTCGCAGAGGGACTTCGTGTGATGCGAGATCCGGGGCAGGCGGGTTCCGAGTGGCCAGTTACAAACAGCGCAGGGAGCCCCAGCTTCGCCCAGCCCGGCACCGGGCCGGGGGCACCCCCCGGGCAGAGAGCAGAGCAGAGTGGAGCACTCCTCCAGCCCACGGCGTAGATGGGTCCCAGCATCCAGTGCTCTTGTTCCAAGGCGCTGAGGGGCTTAGGACCTCCCGCTCATGGAAACTCCCTTCATCCCAGGGCTGGCACGGATTGCTGTAGGCGTAACCCCGGGGCCTGGGCGGAATTAGCAACGCGGGGGGGCAGGAATGCCATTCCAGGGGGATTTAAGACAGGCCCGTTCCCTGCTGGTGCTATTGACTGACCCGGTTGGGGGGGAGAGCAGAGGTCGGGGGTGGACACAATAGCTCCGATTTCAGAAACCCGCATCCTGAATGCCTGAAAACAGCTGACAGTCATGAAGGGGGATGAAGTGGGATTAGCCCATCCTTTCCAAAGAGAGACTAGTGTGCAGAGAATCACAATGCACCCGCTGTCCCGCCGGCTTCATGCTTAACTTCTCAACCCCCTAGTCAGATGTGGGAGGGGCAGGGAAGGGTGGGGGGGGTTGGCCGATGCATTGCCATGAGATCAGGATGCTCCAGCTGGCCATAGGCCCCTGCGTTTCCTCCCTTAGCCAGCTTGCTACAATCAGCTTTTCCTCTGCAAACAGACAGCCCCACCCATCTACCCAGGAATTTCTCCAGTGTCTGGACAGCCTCTTTCCAGCCCGGGCCACCCCGCAGCAGCCACTGCCCCTATCTAGAGTAGGGCTCGAGGGCTGCTTCGCGGTGCATTGCCATGTAGGGAGATGGCCGTGTGCGGCCGGGGCCGGGCGCGTTGTGGGGATTGCAAGCTGGGTTACTCTGGGGGAGTGAGGGAGCAGCCTCTGGTGTTTCTGGGAGAGTTTCTTCTGTTCGGTGTAGATCCTTAATCCGCCCTCATCAGCATGGCCCCTGAGCACCTTCCGGTGGAGTGAACTAAGGGACGTGACTGCTCTCCAGCTGATGGGCAGGGCAATTTCTCCAGGCCCTGGCCCAGAGTGGGACGATGCTCCTCTGGGAAGGGCTTGCTAAAGTTATTCCGAAGAAGCATTTCTCTTGCAAACGGCTGATCCTAGATTCAGGGGAGCACTTCGCCCCACAGAGATGGGCCCAGCTCCGAACCCCACATCCAGACTGCCCGGGACTTCGGGGGCAGTTGGCAAACTTGACCCTGGGTCTCCGCCGAATTTAGTAGCTTGCACGGGAGGGCCGGGCGGCTGCTGATCCCACTCAGATTCTCTCTTGCACCATACACACATAAGGTACTTAGCCAGCCCCTGTAACCTAGACCACATCCACTACAGCACTCTTCCTGCTTGGGCTGGGAGCCCAGGACAAGCCCCACAAGGAAAGGTGCAGGGGAGGCAGGCTCTGCCTTCTCCTCCAGCTTGCAAAGGGCCTGGGGTTTGCTGCTCAGGGCTCCGTTACTTTAGCAACGCTGCATGGTGAGGAGTAAACTTCAAGAGGGGACCTGTAGCGCCTATTGATTCTGTAAATTGCAGAAGAGCAGAGACGCTGGGGGGAGGGGAGGGCTGCAGCAGGAGGGATTGAGTCACACAGTTAATTTACAGCTGCAATGCTGTTGAGATGTGGGGGGGGGGTTGGTGAAATGAATTGATGTTTATTTTGATAATGAGTTCTCAGTGCATTCGCAAACTAATAAAATCAACTCATTAGGCAGCATGTTTAATTCAAAACTCTGCTGTTGGGAGATGTCCCCCCTCCCAGTGGCTGATGGGTAATATTAACACCCTGCCTGCGTGTGTATGTATTGTGTATCCAGGTGTGTGCCTAGATGGTGTAGTGTAAAGGGGAGAAATCAGCCTGGAGCCCTTTTTAAATGTTGCTTGTTGATCATGTAGCAGGCAGGGCCGACCGCTGTCAAGGAAGAATGAAATCCTGGGGCTAGACACTGATTCTAAATAATTTCAGCTTAGAACGCAGACAGAGTATTTTAAGTGAGGGGAATTAACCTCTGGAAGGAATCACCAAAGGGAGTGGTGGATTGTCCATCACTTGGCGTCTTTCTATCTAGAGTAGGTGTCTCTGTCTATGAGACGTGCTCTGGCTCACCCACAGGATATGGGCTTGATGCAGAAATCCCTGGGCTAAATTCCTTGGCCAGGAGGTCAGACTAAGGGCTCTCAGCGAGCCCCGCTAGCCTTAAAAATCTAGAATTTGGTATAAATTAATGCAATCATTCTGCTCAATTTTTTATATTACCTGGGTAACCTGTTGGAGTCTGATTGACAAACTAGTGCAGTGATGGCATGACAAGAACCGGGAGAGGGAAACTGAGCAACTCAGTGTGGAAAGGATTTTTAGCCAGACGATATAATTGTGGTTGTGTTGTTTAAAACAACTAGAACTGCAATGACTGACTAGCCTTTTGGAGCAAGGAAGTCATTGTTAAAGACCCCCTGTCCCCTCCCTACGCCTATTAATTCAGAGCCATTCCCTGGTGGGGTGGCAGAGACCTGGGTTGCCTTGTAGGCTGCAAAGCGTTCAAAAGCTTCCAACATCGTTTTTTGCTGGGTTTCCCCCCCATGCAGGAGCATGTGTGAGTGGGACCCTGGGCCCTGTGAATGGGTGGGGAGCCTGCAAAGCATTTGCAATTCCTTTGGGCTATAAAGCGGGGTGCTTGGCCCCACATGACGAGCCGGGGTTGGCGTATTTTCTGTGCCGCGATGCCGGTTTGTTGTGATTTGGTGGCAGAACAGAAATGGTTCTTGGCTGCAGAACGCGGCTGCAGAACGCGGCTGCAGAACTCTGCTGCTTCCATGTGCAATCTCACAGGGGGGACAGCGAGCATCCGTTCGTCTCAGCTCCAATGCTGGGCCCGTGAGCCGTGCGTAGCTCTGGAGGGATGCAGTGTCGCCATTTAATAACACTGGCGCTTTCCATCTGTCTACCTCAAAGTACTTCATAGGGCTGGCTCGGGGGAAGCAAGACTCCTCCCTCCTCCATCCCCTCATGCCCGTTATCCCATCCTGTGGATAAGTGACTTGCCAGAGGTCACCCAGCAGGCCAGTGGCAGAGACCGGGAAGTAGCACAGGTCTCCTGACTCCCATCCCAGCGCCACAGTGTCTCCTCCTAATAGTGTCCCTGTGGTGTGACCCCTGGAGGCAGGAGACCAGCCCAGAACCCCAGGCGGCTCCATGTGTCTGGGGCTGGACACACCGCTTACATTTGTGTGCGCGTAATGGGGCGCCAGCCATCTGCAAGGGCTCATCTGCACGGAGCGTGTTCCCAGCAAAGCTTATCGCAGGCGACGTGCCCTTTCTTCTGCTGAGGCTGTTAGAGCCCCGGGGCTGGGCACTGCCGGGAGGATCCCCCATCACCTCGAACGAGCATCAGATGGACAGCTGGGAGCTGCCCTCCCTCTCCCCTCCCCCATCCTCCTAGGGCATTTATTTTTAACACAGGCCAGAGAAATAAACGTGAGTGGTTTGACTGCAGCCAGGGCGCTGCTCCTCGTGCACAGGGAGAGGCAGTGACGGACTGGGCTGGAATCGCCGTGTGACATTCCCCTGCCTGCCCGTTCAGCTCCAGCCGGGTCTCCACCCCCCATTGCTCCTTGCACATCCACAGAGGGGGAGGCCTCAGTCTCTCCTTCCGGCCCCTTGGCTCCTCCCAGCTCCAGGGCTGTGGGGTGACTCGCTGGCTCGTAATTTGGGAGGGGGGCATCGGGGGCTGGGGTTACAGAGTCGCCTCGAGCGCTCCCCTCCCCCAGCGTTGCAAGAGGTGCCCTGGGTGGGCCAAGCTGTTGTGTGTTGGCCTCTCTCAAGGGCCGGGCCCCTGTGCCCCTCCGTCAGGGAGCCCGTCTGGGTCACCGGTTCCCAAGGCGCCGTCAGCTCTGGGTTGTGCCGCTCTCGCCCGTTGTCCATGCCCCTGAACTGGAGGCTTCTGGAGTCTCTCCGACAGCTCCCTCTCCCCCGGGGATCCATCAGCGCTGTACCATGGCCAGATTGGATGATCACATGGAAAGGGCACCCAGAGATCCCTGCACCCGACCAGGCAGGAGCAGCGTGTGCCCCCCGGCTAAGGGCTCCTGGCAGGGCACAGCTTGTTGTGGCCTGAGTGAGTCCCACATGGGAACGGGCTGCCATGGCCCTGCTGCAGAGCCGGCGGCGTCGCCCTAGCCAGTGCCACGTGTCCCAGTGAACCGGAGCACGGACCCGGCAGGCTGGAGCCAGCCTGGTGTGAGCAGGGGCTCAGCGGCTCTGAACCTTTCCAGACTCCCGTCCCCCTGCCAGGAGGCTGATTAGTCCTGCGGACCCCCAAGTTTCACCTCACTTCAGAACGCCTTGCTTACGAAATCGGACACACAACCACAGAAGTGCATCAGCCACTGTTACTGACGTATCGCTGACTTTCTTTTTACCGTAGAATTATAGAATAAATCCACTGGAATATAAACACCGTACTGACATTTCGGTGTATAGTAGGCAGAGCAGTGTAAACCAGTCACTGTGTGAAATTGTCGTTTGCACTGACTTCCCTGGTCCTTTTCCTGTAGCCTGTTGTAAAACTAGGCAAATCTCTGGAGGAGCTGATGCCCCCCCGGACCACCTCTGAGTGCGCCCGGGGAGACGTGCACCCTGGCTGAGAACCCTGCGCTAGCTGGGCGGGGACTGTCGCGTCGGGACTGTGCTACTCACATTGTCCCATGCAAGGCCACTCTTCACCCTCCGGGCCGTCAGGGCAGCGTTCGTCCCGCTGGGGCTGAGGGAGTCAGAGGAGAACTCGCGTGCCTGACCCCCACCCCCTCCATGCCGGTGCGGCTCGGCGGGCGCAGTGCCAGGAGCAGGGCTAGAGGAGCCGGCGGGGGAAAGGTCAGTGCCCTGGGCACAGCCGTGCCCTCTCTGTTGCTGGGGCAGGGGGGCGCGTACCGTGGCAGAGGCCGAGGGCCCACGTTTCCTGGTTCCTGGCTGCAAAAGGGGGCTGGGAGAGGGGCTGGGGAGGAGGGCGTTGCCGTTCAGAGAAGTGGGCAGAGGCATGAGGGCAGCAGCCCTGGCTGGGCACCATAGGTCGCACTTTCACAGGTGCCCCCCGTCCCACCACCACTGAAGAACAAGAGAACTCGTGGGTCTCTCGTGGCTCCAGCTCAGATTCCTAGAGTCCAAAGCCGGAAGGGACCCTTGTGATCACAGTCTGACCTCCTGTAAACACAGGCCAGAGACCTGCCCCCAGCCATTCCTACCCCAGTGCCCCCCAATCTGCAGTGCCCCCCCCGCCCTTGCCCTTAAAGTCACTCCTGGGGAAATTAGCTGGTCCCGTTGCCTTCCCCCTGCGCTGGCAGAGCCTTAACTGCACTGAGTCACTGCTCTGAGTCACGGAGCCAGCGACTGACCCAGATAGGGAGAAGCCGGCTAATCGCAGAGTCTGAAGGATTTGGCAGCCTCTGAAGAAGTTTGAAGGCATTTCGGGTTGATAGCTGGAGCTGCCAAGTGATTGAGAACAAGGGGGGGCTGCTGGCCCCTGCCTGGGCTGCGTCTTGGCTCCTGGCTGAACGCCTGGGTACACAGAGGGGAAGTGACTGTTAATCCAGTCTGGGGTTAAATCTCAGTGAGGAATCTGGTGCCCTCCCCCCCTCGATACACCAGCGCCTCTTGGGGGAGCCCCGTCCCCCTGGGAATCCCTGCAGACTTGGCCCCAGCCCAGGCGGGGTCTCGGTACATGGTGACAGGGCTGCGGAAATGGGACTCCCCCTCTGCCCTCCTTGGCCCCCAGGGCAGCGGGTTTTGCAGAGTCCAAGGCTGGCGGCGTTGAGCAGGTTTTAGGGGCGGCCTGTGCCTTGCACCGGAAGCCGGAAGCTGCTTTTCTAAATTCCTCTGAACTCGGCATCTTTGCCCCCTCACCACCCTCCTCCCGCCACCCTGGCCCCTCTCTCTGCTGCCACGGCGGTGCCCGCCTGTCAGACTGCGGTGACGGCGAGGTGGCAGCAGGTCAGGGCGCTATTTTTAACCCAGGTGCATCTGCCAACCCGAGCTGTGAATTCACAGCTCCTTCCCCACCAGCCAGGGAGGGGAACAGCTCTGGCGCTGGGGCTAGACGCGCCGGCTGAGCCCTGCCTGGGAGATCGGGGTCAGCACCCTGGCCCCTGGCCATGTGGCTCTGAGCCTGTTACTGTGCAGCCCTAAGCGGGGTGCCGGGGAGCCATGGTGCTAACCCGGGAGCACAGATTCAGCGGCTGCTGCCTGCAGACACAGCCGAGCTGCGTCCTGGCGTACCCAGGGTAACTGAGCAGGGTGGCCATGGCACCCGTCGTCTCTGGCGCCCACGCCGCACGCTTTCTGTTTGTCCTTGAGTGGTGGAGCCGGCCTGCAGGGGATGGAGGGGGGCTCAGACCCCCCAGGAGCCGCTAGCGCAGCTTGCGGAGGAAACACCTTCTCTCAATAGCCCCTGGGCTCAGGCAGAGTCCTGACCTGCTCCCCATTACGGCAGTGTCTGAGCACCTCACGGTGTAATGGAGCTGTCCTCACCCACGCCCCTGTGCACCAGGGAAACTGAGGCATGGAGCGACTAAGAGCTGGCTCATTTCCCTCAGCTTGCGTCCCCGTGGAAACTCCAGCAAAGTCAGGGCAGCTCCCAATGACAGTGGCCGCACGGGGTTAGCACGCTTCAGCTTCGCACCTTCGGCTAACTCCAGCAAGTGCGCGCGTAGCTTCGCCATGAGTGACCCGGTCGCACCGGGTGTCTGGCAGAGCAGGGAAGGGAGCCCAGGGCTCCTGGTGCTCTGACCGCTAGGCCGTTCTGGCTCTCCAGGGGGGCCATGCACACAATGCTTTTTGCCCTGTTACTGACTACGGGGCTGGCAGTGACTCCGTCTCCCGCCCCCTCCCTCCCCTGCCCCACGCTTCTCCAAGGAGCGGCCATTTTCCATCTCTCCTCCCTTTGCCAGACCTGCGGTGTGACGTGAAGCAGCACTAAGAAACACGCGTGCCAGGTTCCTGGGAAGGTCGGCTGGGCCGGGAAGGGCTTGGTGACACTGTGACCCCTATCAGTGTTAAAACAGCCCCTGTCCCAGGCCCAGCTCCCCGGAGCGCAGTGTCCGTATCTGTCGTGTCCGCCCAGCTGGTGTCAGGGCTGATTGATCGGGTGGGACGGCTGGCCAGCCGACGGAGCGGGCAGCCCGTCTCAGCCCCGGGCGCTGATGCAGGCTGACAAGTGAATTTCCTGAAAATGTCGACTGTAAGATCAGCGGCACTTGGGGGCGGCAAGGGGAGGGGAGGCCGGGAGAAACTGCATGAGCAGATGAAGATTCAGTGTTGGCTGGGGTCTGCTCCAGGTGCAGGCTTCCCCTTCCCGCCCCCAGTGCTGCAACTGCTCGCACATCCCACGAGGGCTCCGGGATTCTCCAAACACGAGGCAGGGGAGCGGGTCCCCCTTTTCATGGTGAAAGGGGTGGGAACGGGAGCCTGCTTCCAAGGGGGGCCCACCCACCTGGTGGCTCCCAGGCAGGCACCCCTGCTGCCCTTGCCTCTGGTGCCTTTCCAGCACGCTGCCCTCTGCACCCGTCCATGTCCACGGCTGCCTGACCTGCCGCCAGCCTTGCAGCGATGAACCAAAGTGCTCTGGGCTGGGTTTGTGGGGGGCTGTGAGGGGCCGGACCCCAGCACTTTCCAACCCCCCAGGGGCATTGCACACGGAGCAACTGATCCTCTCTGCTATTGCCCTGAAGTCCGGGAGCGGGGGAGTGTTATGGAGGGTAGACAGGGCCCGACAGACAGACAGACTCTCTATTCTTTCATGGCCCTGCAGCCTGCAACCGTTGGGCATCTGTGTAGCAGGGATTCATCAGAGGCCCTGTCTCTCTCTCGCCTGCGGCCGGTTTCACCCTCCCGCTCTGCCATCCCAGGAGCACTTGGCACCACCGGCTGCAGAGTGTTTTTAAAGATCCCGCTGGGCATGTGCCATGCTGCGCCCCCGGCTCGGTGTGAGCAGGAACGTCCTGTGGGAGGAGGGCAGTGCTGGCTCCCGGCTCCCCTGGCAGTCGGGGCTGAACAAAGGTGCCAATGTGCATGCGTGTACGTTTCTTCTGGGGGAAAATATTGGTTTTTCCAGGGCTGGGTGGGGCTGGCGTTTCTGCAGCTGAGCCTCCTTCCGAGACAGAAACGCTTGTTTTCCCCAGCTTGTGGCAACAGGCCGCCGGGCTGAAAGCGACTCTGTTCCCCAGCCGGGGACGAGCCTCCTCTCCCAGCTACGAAGCGGCTGCAGTTGGGCCAGACTTGGCTCCCCAGGCTCGGCCCCCTTCCTGCCTCCCATCCCGGTGGCGAAAACGCAGACGGCTGCCCCGCCTTGGGATAAACACGGATCCCCTGAAGGGCCCAGCCCAGGCCCCTGCTATCCCAGGGCGGGGAGCCTCGAGTGCTGCTCATTGTGGCTCAGCCTGCCTGTTGCCCCATGGGTCAGAGCTGGAAGTGTGCCATCTGGCATGGGCACCTCCATACAGCGGAGCAAAGCAAACCGGAGCTGGCTGGAGCGCGGCCGGGGGTGAGCCCGGCCTCTGCCCGCCCTGCCCTGAGAGCCGAGATCCGCGCAGCCCCCAGCCCTGCTGCCCCAGACGCCAGTTCTGTGCGAGGCTGGGAGGGAGAGGTGAACCCTAGCGCTCCGAGCGCCAGGCTGGGACGTTGGAGCCCCTGAGTCCTAATGCTGCCTGCTGTCCCGGAGCACGTCCCCCTCCCCCGCCCCGTCTGTTCTCCGTTTCCCTGGGGGTGGTGAGGGTCAGTCACAGCTGAGCTCCGAGTCCCTCCTGTGGAGGGTGCAGCAGAGGGGCTGTGCACTGTCTCTAGGCTGGGCCCACAATGCCCGGGGCTGGGGTCTTGCAAGGCTCAGGCCCTGTGCCACCCACATGCCCATCGCCTCTCCGAGGATTTCGGGCATAGCCGGGTAGCTGCAGGGCTGGCAGGGACAAGCCCATGGAGACCGGAGGTGCTTGCACGTGCAGCCTGTGGTTTAGTGCCCGGAGCCACCGCTGCAGGGGGAGATGGAGCTGTTTGGTTCTGGGATCAGCCTGTCCTGTGCAAAGGCCATTAACGCTGGAGCCTCCTGGCCCTCCAGCCCGTATTCACCGAGGCTGCTGGAAGAGCCAGGCTCTGGCTCCTTCTGCGGCCTGAACCCAGTTCTGTTGGATGTGGACCTGCCCTTGTGGGGCTCCCAGCCTCTCTGCCCACGTCCCGTCCCCCCCCGTCTTCTGGGCCACGCTGGCCCTGGCTCGCTGCCCCCTCGCAGAGGCGGGTTGTGGCAGAGGATCTTGTTATGAAGGCAGTCTGCTTTTAATTAACAAATTAAAATCCTCGTTAACAATCCAGCCCCAGGGCTGTTGGAGGGCAGGAGAAGCCAGAGCATTTGTTATGGAAACAGCAGCTAATTAAAAAAATAAATAAATAATCCAGGCCCAGAGCCAGATGCACCAGAGGAAGGGAAAGGACCGTGCGCCCCCCGTTGGGAACGGCCAAGGCTAGGCTAGTGGGCAAAAGGGGTTGTTGCCGGCATGGCCCTAGTCACTCTAATCCTTCCCCTGGGGAAGCTCTGGCCCCAGGGTGTGGATGGTAGGGGCCAGATCCTGCCCTGGTGTAAATGCACCATGGAGTGACTCTGGATTTACACTGGCGTAACAGCTCAGGGTTTACAGGGCTGTGGATAACTGGTGGCTTTGGCCTCGACCCAGGCGCCTGGGGCAGAATGTAACACCTCTCGCTGCAAACCAGCGCAGCCCCTGCCTCTGCCCAGCACGTGGGGCCGTGGGAGGCCGGTGCGTGTTCCCCCCGGCGCTGGGAGAGGAGCCGAGGAAGGGCTAGTGAGGGGTGGCCGATAGGGAAGTGCTCTCTGGCCGGCAGCTCGCCCAGCCCCTGCAGAGAGCGCACCTCCAGCCGGCCGTTGAGCGGGCACCATTGGGTGAGTGGCTGGAGCATTCATGGTGCAGCAAACGCCGAGTCCTGGAGGCGGGGCGGGACCTCTGCCTGCACTATGAATTTTACTGGGCTGTGAACGAGCGAGAGGAGTAGCTAAAAGTGGCTGATGAATATGCTCAGGCCGTGCACCCAACAGCGGCGCGGCCTGCACCCTCCAGAGTCCCCGCCTGCAGCACCGGGCAGCTTCCTGTACCCCGCAGAACTGCCAGCGGGGACGCTGGCACCTTAGCGACTGAGCTGCATTGGGTCTATCAGGATGGGAAGTGCAAACCCCAGGTGCGTCGGGCCCTGCAGCCCCCGTCGGTGCCTCTCACGAGTGCAGCCTTTCCCGGGAGACTCGGAGCGCCCTGCGGCCCCTTACAGCCAGCCGTGAATGGGGAGGAGGGAGGCCCTCTGCTCAAGGCCCGAGCCGCGCTGGCTGGGGGCTGTGACGCGGCAGGGGAGGGGAACCGGGGGGCTGTGTTTGTGTGTGTGAAGCGAGCCCCGTCAGCGAAAGCAGCTCCGGTGTCAGCCTGGGAGCGCTACAGCTGTCCAAGCCCGGCGAGGGCGGGGGACCCCGCACACCCGTTCCCGCGTGTCTCCCGTGACAAGGTCAGGGTGCTTGTCTCAAGCCAGCCTCAGCCCGGCTCCGGCGCTTGCCCTGTCAGCTCTCCTGTCAGCACTGGGAGCTGTCGCTGCATCCCATCCCCACTGAGGGGGGCACGGGAGACGGTCCCCCCCCCCCAGTGCCGCCTGGGCTCTGCTGCAGGCAGCTCGACCTTTCTTGGCATTGCCACTGGGCGCTCGTTGGGGGAAGGGATGGCTCCAGGACTCCAGCCCGCAGAGCCCTCTCCCTGGGTGGGGGGCATTCCCCTGTGAGGTTGGCAGCGCAGAGCCTGGCTCCGTTACACCGCCGGTGCCTGCTGTGTCCTTGGGGCAGGGGCGGGTGGGGGAGATGAAACCAGGACGTGCAGCTGGGGTGGGTGGGGGAGGGAAGTGGCTGCAAAACATCAGGAGTTTCCCTCCCCCTGCAGCTGCCTCTGCCCCTTATGTGGGTGCCCTGCCCCTGCCTCGGCCCGGGTGGTTCACACCTCACCAGGGGATGAGGCTCCGGCTCCCCAGAGCGTCTGGGAGAAGGAGCAGTGCAGCCAATGAGCTGTGCACCTGGGTCCCAGGTCCCCAAGGTGGCGGGACCCTGCCCCAGCCCCGCTGCAGCTGGGTTTCCTGGCTCCTGCCCTGCCCATCAGCCCACTACAGAGCCAGGTGGTCATGCTGGGTATCCAGGCCGGCCCGAGACACTGCCCCCCCCACCCCACCGCACCCCCCGCATGAGCTTCCCTGGCAGCTGGCAGGAGCCGGGGCCTGGAGATTTCTGGAGACCTCCGATACCTCCTTGGCAGTCACCATGGCAACCCTACATGCTGCAACCAATCTCACCCCCACTCCCAAACTCCAGCATCTCCCTGGATCGTATCCCCTGTGTGTGCCCATTGGGCAGCTGATGCTATCTGGGCTCTGTCTGGACATGGCCGTGCGGCTCAGCGCTGCAGCCAGACCCCTGGGGCTCGCATGAGGGACCTCTCTGAGGGGGGCTCGTGGGATCTCGCTGCCAGCACAATGTTTCAGTGTGGGGGAGCGTGGGCTAGTGGCTAGAGCAGAGGCTTAGGGGTCAGGACTCCTGGGTTCTGTGCGTGGGTCTGTCACCTTGGCCAAGTGGCTTTCCCCTCTGTGCCTGATTCTGTGCAGCAGGGCTGGTACCCAGCTCCCCGGGGTGGCGTGAAGGCTGGCCCATGCCAGACCCTCGTGCCACGCAGCCACTGAGCAGTGCCAAACGCGCCGGGAGCCCGGGCTGGAGGGGCTGGCACCACTTGGAGACAGAGTTGGGGCCTGAGCCCAGCCAGACCAAAGTGAGCTTTTCTGGCCATTCACAAACATTTGGGGTTTTTCTTTTGTGAGTGCCGGGTCACTTCTGCCTGGCCGTCCCCTGTCACGGCTGCACGCTGGCACCTCCTGCAAATGGCACTGACAGGCTCCGGCCCGGGAGCAGCTGACCTTTCCCGGCGGGAGCCGTGGATATATAGCAGGGTGTTACCAGGAAACATGGAAAACGCCCGGCTCAACCTCCGTGCCAGGACCCACAGTGGGACAGTGCACCCCCTACCCACCTGCCCCATGGCCTGACAACTTACTGCCCCTCTGCCTGCCCCGATCTGGGCCCGGACACAGTTACCTGCTACAGAACGAGACCAGCCCATCGCTTTCCAACGGGGCCTTGCGGCCCGAGCGACTCGGGGCAGCAGGAACTGGGCGAGTTTGCGACCTCGTAGGTAGCAGGGTCAAGAATGGGGCTTCACCAGCTAGCAGGGGGTCCGATCCTGCACGTCCCACCCTAGTTAGGCTGCTGTCCGGCCTTTTCACCACAGGCTCTTGTGTTAATGAACCGTCAATGCCAGAATGCTGTGGGCACATACACGGCTTCCTTTGGGCCGTAGCTGGGGCGTGATGTGCTGGCAGCTGAGACTGCAGGACCAGCCCTGTCACCTTGGCCAGACCTCGCTGCAGCGGCTCTGGGAGCAGGGAGGGCTCGCTGCTCTCGCTTCCTGCAAACCCGTCAGTTACTTAAATGGGACTTTCCTAACCAGCAGCCCCGTGATAACTGGGCCGTGTGACGGCGCCGAGGCGGGCTGTGCGTGCCCCACCCCAGAGGCAGCTGCACCAAGTCCCCGCAGCCGGTGCCCCCTGGTGTAGTGTTTGAAGGAGGTTCCGAGCTGGCGTCTGAGCCTGCACTGTGGTGACCTGCGGGTCATACCCCTGCCGGGAGGGCTGCAGCCGGGGGACAAGCGAGCTGTGCGGTGGCCCCCTTTGCCAGGGCCGGTAAATCCTCCAGCACGCGACGGGAGAGGCAGCCAAGCAGGGGCTTAGGTTGAGAACTCAGTTTAGAAGGCGGCTCTGCCAGCCTCACGTGGGCAGGAGCTGCCTGCTACTTACCGGCCGCTTCAGGTCTGTGCTGCACTAAAAACCCCCGTGGCTGCCAGGACTATAAAACTGCAGGGCAGACGTTCGGGCTCGGAGGGACCCTGGGCTCTGGGCCCCTCCTCCCTCGTGGGGGCCCAGCCAGAGGAGCTGCACCGCAGCCCCCGCCCATGTCAGCGGCTCCAGGCCAGCCGCAGGGGTTTCACTGCAGTGTAGACGTGCCCTGTGAGTCTCTTGGAAGCCTCCTGCCTAATCCAGTTAACACCCCTGTGCAATCCGATTACGCCGTGTAAGAAACCCCCGATCTCATCAGCAGGAGTCATGTGAGTGGCTGCGGGGGAAGCAGCTCCAGCACCATATGCTCCTGCGGGGGCCCCGCTGGGAACAGTTCTGCTGCCTGCAGCCCTCGCTGTCCTGCAGAGCGGGAGGGGGAGGGTTAGGGTGCTGGAGACTGGGGTTTGTTTCCCTGTAGAACCTGCCTCGGCCCTGGCTGTAAAATGGGTATCCACCCTCTGCCCTTGTGTGTTTGGACTGGGAGCTCTTTGAGGCAGGGGCTGCCTCTTGCTGTGTTTGTGCAGCACCTGGCATGGTGAGGGCCCTGATCTGGGTGGGCAGTGCAGTACTACACACTCCTGCTTCCATAGGGTTTCCTCCACCTGCCCCGTGCCCACTGAGATCCTGGCTGATCCTCCCTGAAGGGGTGTGCCCGCAGTCACTCTCCTAAGTCTGGGACAGCTGCTCTGCCCTTCAAAGGGTTGTGTGCTGTCAGCCCTGTGCGTGTGTGATACTAACAGTGAGCCTCACATCCTCTTACAGGTGGGGAAACTGAGGCAGGGGGTGGGGCTAAGTAACTTGCCCCAGTGAGTCAGCGGTGTAGAATCCAGGAGTCCTGATTCCCAGCCACCTTTCTCCCCAGCCCTTCCCTGCTCTGCTCTAACCACTAGACATGCTTCCCCTCCCCCCCACACACACTTTGTGGTGAGCATTCAGCTTTCCCACCTCTTCAGCAGAGAGGCGGGGCTGGGACGGGGGTGCTGCAGTGAGCAGCTGGGCATGTTCTGTGCACACGCACCCCGTGCTGTGAGAGCTGAGAGAGAGACCAAGTGTTCTGCGAAGTCACAGGGACGATCATTTTCTTTGGAGGGAAGGAATCGGGTCAACCTTTAGCCGGCTTGGGGGGTTGTGTGCAGAGAGAGAGCCAGACACATTATCCCCTGTGAACGGCTGGGCTTGTCTCCCTGTTCATTATTTGCACTGTCCACCCCCCACACCTACCCGGACGCACACGCACGCCCCCTCAGGAAAGCTGGCCCAGGCCCCAAGCAGCTCTGAGCAGCTAAGAATAAGACCTTGTTCGTATAAGAAAGTTGCATCCGTTTCACTTAAGCAGGTTTTGAATCTGATTGTGTTCAGGCAGCGCCACCCCGTGTGGCCGTTGTCCTTGTGGGTCCAAATCGACTCCAGATCAGCCGGGCTGGGAGCGAAGGCGGAGCGTCCACACCGTGCCTCGCACCTGACTAGTGACGTTGGTTAAACCCCTGCGGGTGTCTCCTGTAGACCAGCTGGAAGAGACAACTGGTGAATACAACATGCGCCGCAGGGGGGGCCCAAGGTGGCGGGAGCACCTTACAAGGAGCCCTGCCTTCCCCCAACATTTACAGTAGCCAGCGAGTGTCCTGTCCGGATAAGGGGCCACCGGCGCTCCGGCCCAGCAGCCGGATGTAGGGTGACCAGGTGTCCCAATTTTATAGGGACAGTCCCGATATTTGGGGCTTTTTTTTATATGGGCTCCTATTACCCGCCACCCCCATCCCGATTTTTCCCACTTGCTGTCTGGATGGTGCCCAGCTGGGTGCTCTTTGCTGGTGGCGTGACACCAGTCACACACACAGCGAACAGGGGGGGATGGGGGCACTGTTCCCAGCTCAGACTCTTCCTGTCTGGGGGGTGGTGGGTTCTGAACCAACATGCCCTTGCTGCCACCGCCTCGCTCCTCGTCACCTTGGCAGAGCTGCAGGCTGCCACGCTGCACTACACCCACCGTTGGACGGGTCTCAGCGTGAGCCTGTCAGGTTGCAGACAGCTCCATTTCAGTGAGCAAGGCACGCGTGTGGGGCGCTGGCACTGGCAGATGGCTGGAGGGCACGGGGGGGGTCTGGCTGAGCGGTGCTGCAATAATGGCGCTAGCAGGGGAAAGTCGATGCGGGTTAGCTGGCCCGGGCGGCTGACTCGGCCTCCCCTTCCTGCTTGCTTTTCGGATTAGTCGTCCTGTTGGTCGCAGGGGCTGTTCAGCGGAAGGGTTTATTGTGCAGCCCGGTGATTAGCATTGGGGCTGCCTGTGCTGTAACCTTGAGACCAGAACGACCGTGGGGGAGGAGGGTTTGAAATGCAGCCGGAAGGCACATGCCCTCCGTGGGCTGGCATTCCTTGGGGGGCGGGCGGTGGAGAGCCCCCTCAGAAGAGATCTGCCCCTCCTGCAAGGCTGCAAGTCATGGTGCAAAACTGAGAAGCGCTGTCAATAGCATCTGTTTTCCCTGGTACGGGGGGGGGGGTGTCGGGGGCGGGAATAACATGGTGGATTTAGCATCTCTCCTGGTCACTGGCACTTCTAGATGCTCGTGAATCTGTAAAAGCAGGTAGCTCAGGTCTGACCTAGCCAGTACCTTCAGGCCCTGGCGGGGGGGATGGACGAGGGGAGGGAAATGGGTTTATTTTTAGAGCCCGTTGTGATCTTGTGCGTTTGGCACTGAGTGAGGGGGGAGCTCTCTGTCGTGCTATCTGTTGAAAACCCTCTTAACCGTGCTTTGCGCTCACTGAGAATAAACGGCTCCTCTTCGGTGTGGCCCAGCGAAGATAAACCATCCCCAACCCCAAGGTGTGAGCTCCCCCCGCTGTCTCTGCCACAGCACGCGGCTGCGTTCCTCCCTCTGACCTTGGTGCTTAACTAGAGGGTCAGAGCCCAAACCCACCGCGTTCACGTTGGATAAACTAGGAACGCAGGGGGAGGCAGGGGCATGGTTTCCAAATAAGAAAATTACCAGCATGGGTGGGGTTTCCAAGCAGGGCTTATAACTCCCAGCCCCAGCGTGGCAAAGAAATGGCAGCTCCGGAAGCGGCTCTGAGTCCGCCGTCACGTTTTGGTTCACAGTTTCTCTGAAAGATGAATGAACACACCCCGCCTGTATTGTTTCTGTAGGACCTACAGTGCGGGTGCATTGTGGCTCCTACCTGACTTTCCGATGGGGCAGGAGTGAGTGAGAGAGGGCAGGTGTGGCGATGGGATAGCGTGTCCGGTGCTGATGGTCAGAGGGGATGTGGGGTAGAGGCACCGGGCTGGGGCTCTTCAGATCAGCATCCAGTTCCTAATGCGGCTGACAGCAGCACTTCCTTTCTCCCACCCGGGATCTGTCTCGCCTGTTCAGACCGGGAGCTCTTTGGGCAGGGACTCTTGTTCCGTGCAGCGCCCGGCGCGATGGGCCCCGACCTCTGATTCTGACCAATGATTTCGTAGCCATGCTGGTGCCCAGAGACGGAAGCCAGGAAAGGCTCTGTCGTCTCCAGCGAGGCCTCTGGGGACGGCCAGTCATCGCAGAACCGGATTGGACAAGACACCGGCAGTGGCAGCAAGCCAATGCTGGCCAGAGGGGAGGGGCAGGGCCAACATTTTCAAAAGTGTCTAGGTGAATTGGGCACCTAAATGGCTTTCAATGGGAGTCGGGCGCCTAACCTCTGTATTTGCTTCTGTAAATCTCACTAGGCCCCTAAATCCCTTGGTAACCCTTAGGCACTTTTGAAGGTTTTACCTAAGATGTAAGAGAGGTTTTTCAAGCATCTCTTATTTGTACCGTGTCCTTACAGATGTGTGTGTCACCAAAACCAGAGCAAATTGCACAACGCTTGTGACTTTGGATTGTTTCAGGTGCACTGCAGGGTGTGCGTGTGTGGATTTCTAGGTGTGCTCAGTGTGTGCGCGTGCACATATACCCAGTACTTTTTGCATGCTTCCAGTTGCAAGGTCTGTAACTTTTCCCTTGTCACCTCCCCAGCATTGCAGGCTTCCCTGACCCCCTCCGTTCGTGGCAAGATCGTGCCTGCCCGTCCCCCCCGGATACCGGTGCCAGATGCGCGCCAGATGCACACCTGCAGTTATGATTGATTACCCCGTTCTGTCACCAGGCAGCGCGCGCTACGAAGGGCAGGAACAAACGTTTGCTTAGAGTCCCTTTGTGCGGGCACCTTTGAGAGCCGGCTGCGTGGCCGCGGCTCGGGGAGGTGGCTTGGATGGTGAGGTGGTGGAAGCTGGGTCTATGGATGGGGTGGGCCGGGAGGGAGCCCGTCTCGCGGGGCTGTGCCCATTGCTCACTGAATAAGCGAAAGGGGACGGGGCAGGAAAGGATGGTGCAGAATCTCGGATGCCAAGAGGGACAGCTGTGGGAACAGGCAGTGCCAGATGCTGGCATTGTGGCTAACAGCACCCGCGAGGAGCCGAGATCAGACCGCTCCAAGCAGCCCCATGGCACTGGGGGCTCTCAGACGGCCCCGTTCTCGCCTGCCCGTGCTCTCCCTGCCCCGGGACAGGGTCTGCAGAGCTGCCTGGCCCGGGGCTCGAAGGCTGAGCGAGAGATGCTCCGAGTGGGAGGCTGGGGTTTGAGCTGGCCTTTATCAGAGGCCCAGTGCCAGAGGAGAGCGATGACTGTGGCTGGGCTGGCAGAGGGGCAGGGGCTTAGGGACCCCCATCATTGTGGGTGTGGGAATGAGGGTCCAGCAGAGCTCACTTAACCCCCGCCGCCTTCCCCCGCTGCTCAGCTCATGTGTCCGCAGGGGGCGAGGGCGCCCGCTGCACAGGGCTCCAGGAACCAGAGAGGGGTCGAGCTGGCAGATGGATCATCCCCTGCCCCCGTTCTGCGTTCTTGCCCGCCCAGAGGTGGGGGATCTCCTTCCCCCCTCCTGTTCCCAGCACACAGCTTCTCGGACACACCAGGCCAGTCTTGCCAGCCCTACTGCCTAGGCTGGCGGTGCTGGGAGAGAGGCAGATGGGGCCGTCTGGCCCCAGCAAGGACAGAGAGCAGCTGCCTCGTGGCACAGGGCACTGGCCATGTGCCTGCATGGACAGCGGAGCCTGGCTATGTGGGGGCCTCGTGCTCCCACCCTCCTCCCCCCAGCTCTCCAGACTGCAGAGCACTTCCAGGGCTAATGGGAGCTTCCATCAGTGCTCTCGGGCAGCCAGGACGTGTTTCGCGCTGCTTTAAAAGCTCTCTGGGTCATGCCGAGAAAACCTCTTCCCGGAGCCGCGCCTGCCATCCTCCCTCGGCTTCTCTCGAACGTGTGAGCTCCTCCCCCTTCCCCACTCGGGGGGAGCCCCTGCCTCTCGGCACCTCTCTTCCGGGCCTGGGCCTGCCGCACGGCCGCCTGGGGCCAGGCCAGGGAGACCCACCTCTGCTTTGCGGTGAGCCCCGGTCCCAGCGCCTGCCTGCCCCCAGAGAGGTGTGGAAAGCCGCAGCAGGGGCCGTGACAGGGTGAACGTTCCCCGCCAGCCGAGCAGACGCCTGAGCCCGCTGAGCTCAATGAGAAGATTCCCCCTGACTTTGGTTCCCATTGGAGCCTGCTCTGCATGGACGACGCAGACTGCGCTGGGCTCTGTCCCTAGGGGTTTGTGGTACAGAGGTGCCCGGCCGCCCCCGTGGGGATCCGGGGCCCTGTTGTAACGGGTGCTGAGTGGACACGACAGTGGCTTCCCCAAAGAGCTGGCAATCTAAACTCCCAGCCAGGGCCCTGGGGGAAACCCAGCGTGTGCCTGTGCTGACGTTCAGGCTCTTGGGTTGCCAGCCTGGCACCTTGGATGCGTTCAGCAGGTTGGCCCCGCTTCCCACGTGGCCCCTGGAGCCTGCCCTCTCTGGACTGGGCCCACGGGAGGCTTCATGCATCAGCCGTGGGCTAAGGTTGCCATCTGCCTGTCGGAGAGAGGGAGTGGGGAGGACTCGGGAGCTAACAGAGGAAGGGAAAGTTCCTGGAACCTCTCCCGGAAACTCGCGCTGTGCTGAGATACAACCCGCCCGCTCCGCTGTACTTTTTAAATAATGCAAAAATGTTAGAGCCCTCCGCGGAGGCTGTGTCTAAACGAGGTGAATGGCTGAGAAATGGAGCATGCGTTTGGGGAGTCCCTTCTGGGGCTGTGCGTGGACTGCTCTGTCCTCCACGTCTTGTTTCGCAGCCGCCAAACACGCTCGAAACAACCCCAGGAAAAGCCCCAAAACCCCAGCGCCCCATTAGGGGGAGGGGATGTTACTGACGGAGAGGCTGGGAATCCAGGTTAGGGAAAGGTAGGAGGGGTGTGTGGGGGCGTGGGGGTGTGGCGTGGGCTATTGGAGCATTGGAAATTACATTTCACAGCCCGGCAGGCTGCGAAGCCAACTCCCGCACTGTGCGTTCAGAGCGCAGAGAGGAGATTTGATTAAGAAGGCCGCTATTAATTTATGGCAAGTACACTCATGATAACAGAGAGGTTGCTTTTAATTAATAGCCAGAAGGAGTTTGAAAGCTCTTTGTCTCAGCAGGGGGAGGCAGGCAAGCCAGGGGACGGGGGAAGAGAATGGAGTGAAGTAAGTTACAAAGATTAATGGACACATCTGCAATTATCGGCCTTTTTGTTAGTCGAAGAGACGCGGGCAGAGTGGGGGCTGGAACGTGCGGAGCAGAAGGAGCCCTGGGTTTCCTTTGCTGATTAGTTTTTAATTGTGCTTTTTGTCCTGTTGCGGGCAGAGCGGGACGCAGGGATGGGGGAGAGAGGAGATGGGGCATTGGAGAGAGCTGTCGAGGGCAGTCCGGACTGGCAGCCCGGGCTCCCTTCCTGGGCTAACCATGCTGGGCCCAGAGGCCACGTGTTCTTCTTCCCTCTCCCCCCAGCCCGTTCCCGGCAATGTTCCCTTGTGCCGCCAGCAGCCCGCCCGCGCTGCCCTGGCCTGGTGTCTTGGAAAGCTGTCCCAAAGCGTCACACCCCACATGGCCCTGCCCGGGGGACCTGCCCGGGGGTCCTGCCTCCAGACCCAAGAGGAGACTGAGGGCTTGCATCTGGACCTGCCCCAGCTGGGCTGTGGCTGCTTTAACCCCGGCTGTGCTGGGGCCTGGGATTTGAAAACCCAGGTGTATTCTGTGTCGGTAAGTGAGAGGTGCTGGCGGCACGTCCGCCGTCCAGAGAACTGCAAGCGGGCACAGTGACAGAGGTGCCCTGTCCCACCTGAGATCAGGCCCCCTTGCGCCGGGCACTGCACAGACACACAGCGACAGACTGGCCTGAAGGGTTTGACTCTGAACAGACCAGACCAACACTCAGACTGGGGCAGTGACTGGCCAAAAGTCACCCTGGCAAGTGGCAGAGCCAGGAACAGAACCCAGGTCTCCTGAGTCCCAGTCAGAGCTCGCTGGGGACAGATGCCAGCTCCCTGGCAGTAGGGTTGCATTAACGACTGATGACTTTTAATGTAGACAGGGCCGGCTCCAGGCACCAGCGCAGCCAGCAGGTGCTCGGGGCGGCCAATGGAAAGGGGCGGCACATCCGGATCTTCGGCGGCAATTCGGCAGCGGGTCCCTCAGTCCCTCTCTGCCTCTTTGAGCTGCCACCGAAGTGCCGCTGAAGAGGAAGAGAGGGAGCGAAGGACCCGCTGTGGAATTGCCGCCGAAGAATGAAGCGGCGCGATTGAGCTGCCGCCGAAGTGCCGCCGATCGGCTTTATCTTATTTTTTTACCCCGCTTGGGGTGACAAAAATCCTGGAGCCGGCCCTGACTGTATCTGTATTGCTGGTCATGCCAGCCTGGAAGTGATTGACTGGGGCCAGCTGGCTAGGGCAGGAATGGTCATCGGAGCCATGAGACCTCCGGTGGCACGTGGGTGACTTGCCAGTGGAGGGCCAGGCGGGCGAGGATTCTTGTTTCCCCCTTGGCTGGAGGCTGGATAGTTGCCTTTCCCAAGGGGAGGGGGGCAGATCATAGGTGCTGGCCCACGGTCCGAGATTAACCCGATAATCCGGCTGAATAAGCTATTGTTGCCTGGCTCTGCCGTGAGCACAGATGACGTGTGTGGCCTGCCGTGCCCGTTATGCCAGGTGGCTTCTCTTCCAGCAGCTCTAGTGACTTCGCCGCACACCACGCTGCTCTGGTGCGAGGGACTCATCCTGCTCCCCGGCGGCAGGCAGAGATCTCTGCACACACCTCCCCTGGCCGGCGGTGTGTTCGTTCCTTGGCTCTCACAAAGCTGCCGACCTTTAGCAGGTGCCTTGACCCTTTGATGAAAGCAGCTTCTCCCCTTCTTTGGCTTCTGGGGTTTGATTTGTCCTGTGACATTCCTGCCTTCCCTGGCACAGTGTCAGGTCTGTACCCCTGGCTTCCCCTGAGCTGTCCCCTCTTGCTGGCTCCGTGGCTGCTTTTTGCTGTGCCTGAGCGGGCTTAGCAGAGCTCGGCCTCCCTTGGGAGGGGTGAGGAGTCCCCGCCCGCCTGTAGCCCTAGCACAGGGGCCTGCAGTCTGCATCCAGCAGCCCACCCGCCATGGGCTCGCTGAGGCCCCAGAGATCAGCCACCAGGCCATGGCTGCACTTCTTGAGCGAATAGCTCAGTGGGCTGTGATGTGCCCTAGGGACTAATGAGTCCACTGTGCTCCTCAGAGCACAACGACTGCTCCTGGCGACGGGCTCCTGGCATCTCCTTTCGGGAGGCAGTTCCCACTGTGCTGCTTGGGGTGGAACTGGCCATCCGTGCCCAAATGCCAGCTGCTTGGTTCTCCCCTTAGGCGGGGCAGGAGCAGAGCTTTATCGGCACGGATCGGCAGGAGTCGGTTTCACTGGACGCTAAGCGGGGGGAAGATATTTCCGTCGGTGATGGAGAGAGATGGCAGGCAAAGGAAGCGCTGCTGGAGAAGCGGGGTCTCGGTTACGGCTAGTTACTTTGTGTGCCGTGGCGTGACATGGACAGTCTGTCGTTTAGGAGTTATTAAGCTTTCGTTTTTGAATCTCAACATCTACTGTCCTTAAATAATGGTCCCCTTCCCCCCATTTCCTGACACACACACGCCCATAGTTTCCCACAACTATGACAATTTCAATAGATACATTTAGAAAAAATGCTTTAAAATAACCATCGATATTGTCCGTCGCAATGATTTAAAAACTAAGCGGTGAATTCTGCCCAGCCCATCTGTCCTGTGAGTTCTTCCCGCCTGCTCATCACCCCGGGCTCTGAGCGCCTTCCGGCCGTGCAGTAAGCGACGTGACTGCACCTCGGTCTGTGCGGGAGAAGCGCGTGTGTCCGTCCTGGAACCCCCCTCGCCAGCCAGCGCCTGCCGGGCTGCAGAATGGGGCCTTTATGCCCATTGATTTTTCAAGTAGTTGACACCTCAGTCCAGTGTCATCATGCCTCTTTGTGTTCCAGACAAGCTGGGCCAGGCCAGCGGCTCCCTCGCGTCAAGGAGACCAGCCAGGCGAGAGGCAGTCACGCGCTGGGAGAAATGGGGGGAGCATAAGAATCTGAAGAGATCAGACCCTTTATCTTGAAGCAGGCAGAGGGAGAGCTGCCCAAACCCGACAAGCCCGTCATGGGAGGAGGAGAACCCACTGTCTCCTCCCTAGCCCGGTGCGGGAGCCAGGACCTTCCTTCTGTCTGTCCCCCAGCCTCGTTCCTATGAGCACTCCAGCCAAAGGGCTGCGCCTGAAATCCACGTGTCAATGGGGACCTGTCCCAGAGCCACGGCTGCAGGCGTCACCTTCGCATCCTGTCTCGCGTTGGAAACGAAGCCCTGGCGCTGGGAGGTGCCTGCCAGCCTGGGTATGTAACATCGCCCTCTGTAAGTGTTTACATTTCCCCGTCCCACCTCTGCACCAGCCCAGCATTGCTAGCTCCGGCCTGGAGTTGCCGCATCCTTTTCCTCCACCCCTGCCGGTGCCTGGAGTAAATTAGAGAGGGAATTGGGTCCCCTTGAGACACCCCAGGCACTAACAGCCTGGGAGGAGCTCCTGGGGCAGGGGCCTCTGGTGCATGGCGAGAGGCTTGCAGCCGGGGGGCTTTTCCGCCTTGTCTGTGGAATGTGTTTGGTGCCAGCTCCCTGGAGTGTTTCAAACCCCTCCGCCCCCCCGCCAGCCACGGGGCTGGGATCTCCGTGGCAAGCACTGACGTGCAAGGGACTGTGTGAGCCCAGGGGCGCGTGAGTCTGCTTGTGCTAGGAACACACCCGTGCGTATCGCCCCCCGGGGCAGGAGGAGGCGGACACCTCATTTGTTTGCCGGGGTTATTGATGACCGAACTCCGGAGTGGTGGAGCGGCACGGAGCCGCCCGTGAGCCACGGAGGGTCGTTAATAACACGTGGCGATAAGCGATGGAGCCGGCGTCGGCCCTGCTGCGTGGAGGCGAGAGCAGCCGAGGATGAAGGAGCTTGGGGAAGGGCGGGTGGCTGGGAGGGGAGCACGGGACGAGCGCTCCAGGTGCCGGTTGCTGCATCTCGGGTGAGGCAGGGCCAAGCCCTTCCTCCCGAGCCGGGGGTGGGGAGCACCAGCCCTAGAAACAGGCAGGTTGGGAGGGGAGGTGGCTCACGACTGGCCATTCGCTGCGCCAGCTGAGCCAGCTCTTCCTTATTTCCCTCACCTCCCTGCCCTGCTGCGAGCTCCTGTACCTGCCCTGCAGAGTCTGGGCCCGGGCAGCCGCCTGGGGGCTGTGGGGCCTGGTCCGGCTCCCCACAGAGGCTCTGGCTGCGATCGCTGAGCAGACCCCGTCCCCTGCTCTCCGGGGCGCCTGCGTCGGCGCTTTCAGCCCCGAACCCCCAGCGGAGCGTTTGGGAGGAGCCGCCCCCCGTGTAGGAAGCGTCGCTCCGAGAGGTCCTGGCACCTGCCCACCCCCGGCCCAGCGAGCCAGGGAGGCGGAAAGCCACGCCGGCCCCTTTGGAGTGGAGCTTGGTTCGTGGCGGGGCTCTGGGCGAAGCTGCCTCTCTCTGCTGAGGGAGGAGCCCTTTGAACTCCACCGCGACGGCTGAGCCGGACGGGCCGGCCGAGCCCAGCTCTCAACAGCTCTGTCACCCACCCTGATGCACCCGCCCTCCGCGCCAGGTGGGGAGGGTCCGGCAGGGGCCGACGGGCTCTGCGGGGGCGAAAAGGGCTCAGGGTCCGTGCGCCGAGCTCTCCGAACCATAGGCGGCGAGTTATATTACCACATGGTGCCTGGGCACCAGCAATATTCAGAGCCCAGGAGCCCAGCTCACCCCCTACACCCCTACTCTCACCCTGAGCCCCTCCCACACCCCAAACCCCTCATCTGCAGCCAAACCCCACAGCCCTCACCCCACACCCCCTCCCATCCCCAAACTCCCTCCCAGAGCCTGCACCCTGCACCCCAATCCTCGACCCCAGACTAGGGCCTGCACCCCAGACCTTCTCCCCCACCCAAACTCCCTCCCAGAGCCTTGGGCAGGTGGGGGATGGAGTTTGGGGGGGCGGAGTTTGGGCAGGGGCAGGTTCTGGGCATCACCAAAATTTCTACAAACCTGCCACCCCTGCTCCGAACGTGGCGTGAGGCCGGAGAGCCGCAGCTAAGAGCTGTAGGGCCAGTGCTCTCCCCGGCGCCGGGAAAGGGTTTGCCGCCGAGTCCCAGTGGGTGGGTTCCTGGCAGAGGTGCCCCCGCGTGGCTCGGCCGAGTTGTACGGCCCAGCACCGCCTGCCAGGGCCGGTGTCTGGGAGAGCGACGTGCTGCTTGGGATGTGGAGCCCTGGTGTTTGCTCCCTGCCCAGAGAGCAGTGCCGTTGTGAGGGGGAACGAAAGGGCCGGGTATGAATCTATTCAGCACGGCAGCTTCCCACTTCAAAGCGGGCGCCTTCCTCAGAGGAGCTGCCGCCTTTTGTCTGGGGATGAAAGCGGAGTTCCTGCCGAGGCTCCGTCTCCGCTTGGCCCCTGCCCGGCGAGGGGGTGGCCTCGCACGCCGACCCCGCGAGCGAGTCCCTCTTCGGTGTCTGTGCCGGTTCAGCGCCGCCGGCGCGTGGGGGGACCGGGCTGCTGGTCGCGCAGGGACGCTCTGACCCGTGTGCCTAACGCTGGTTCGGCTCAGCCCTGCCTCGGTGAACGGCGCTCCTGGGCTCTCATGCAGAAAACTAGCTCAGATCCGGCTCTGGCTGTTTTTTCGCTTTGGTGGCTTGTAGCCGTGAGGGGAAGCGGCTCTGCCGATGTGGTTCCGAGCAGGGCACAGTGCAGCCCAGCCCTGGGCAAACTGCCCACGTCTGCTACGCTGCCAATGCACCTCAACCCTGACCCCAGCCCACCCCCCAACTCTGCTGATGCCCCTCAGTCCTGACCCGCAGCCCCTGAGTGCTTCGACCCCCCCACCCTGCCCCCCAGTCATGTCCAGTGCCCAGCTGCCGGCGTGTGTCCGTTACCGAGAGCGACGTGCACTGAACGTCTGGGGAACTGTCCCAGCCGGCAGTGCCAGCTGCTGCCAACGCTGCAGAGATAGTGCCATCCCCTGCCGAGGGCAGAGGTCAGGGGACGGAGGTTGCGAGCGGCCGTCGGGCAGAGAAGCACAGCCCAGTGGGCGTGAGCGTCCGTCACCACCTGGCAAGGAGCTGAGATGCCCAGTCCTGCGTGGCAGCGAGTGGAAGGGAGAAGGGCAGGCGTTACAGAGCAAAAATCTCCTGGGGGATGAGGCACCTGGAGCTGCCTCCTAGCTGGGGCTGTGACAGGCTGTGGATTGGGCGTGGCTGGGACCTGTAACACGCACTCCCCAGTGATCTACACCAGCACTGGTCCCATACTGGTAGATATGGCCCATCTAGGCAGTGAGAGTGCAGGGGGCAGACTATTGCATGGCACGTGTCCTCTTGCCTTCTCCTGCAAGCTGCGCCCTTGCGGCATGTCTGTGACTGATGCGGGCAGGAGAGGCCAGGGCCGGGTCTCCTGCGTGGCCCGGAGCACGGTGCTGTAACTTGCTGGAGCAAGTGGGTCTGAGCAGGGTGAGGGTGAGCCCAGATCTCCCCCTACCCCCGTGCCCCAGCTCCCTGTCACTTGCTGCAGGGTGGAATCCGGCGCTGTCAGTCGGCGGCCGGGCTAAGGGGGTGCCAGGGGGAGGTTCTTTCAACCTAGGCTGCATGGCTCCAACAGGATCAATCAAGTCAGCGTGCGCTATGCAAATGAATCCTGCCTCGTCTTGCCCAGGAAGCGCTTTGAGCACGGCAGGCAGAGCCGGAGCGGCGTTAATGAAGACCCTTGGCACCGATGCCAGCGAGGGGAGGGAGAACCACCCCTCTTCCCCGCTAGCCCTAAGGGCGGGGGGCAGCCTGGCTCTGCAGGGGACTCACCCCACTGAGACTCGTGCCAGCAGGGACACTCCGCATCGTTGATCTGAGCCCGGTGCCACCCCGGGTAGTGCTGTGATGGCAGGACCTTCTGCCCACCAGCCTGCCCGGCACAGCAGGGCCCGTCTCTCTCTGTGTCTGTGCAGCGCCCGGCACGGCAGGGCCCGTCTCTCTGTGTCTGTGCAGCGCCCGGCACAGCGGGGCCCGTCTCTCTGTGTCTGTGCAGCGCCCGGCACAGCGGGGCCCGTCTCTCTGTGTCTGTGCAGCGCCCGGCACAGCAGGGCCCGTCTCTCTGTGTCTGTGCAGCGCCCGGCACGGCAGGGCCCGTCTCTCTGTGTCTGTGCAGCACCCGGCACAGCAGGGCCCGTCTCTCTCTGTGTCTGTGCAGCGCCCGGCACAGCAGGGCCCGTCTCTCTGTGTCTGTGCAGCGCCCGGCACAGCGGGGCCCGTCTCTCTGTGTGTCTGTGCAGCACCCGGCACAGCAGGGCCCGTCTCTCTCTGTGTCTGTGCAGCGCCCGGCACAGCAGGGCCCGTCTCTCTGTGTCTGCGCAGCGCCCGGCACAGCGGGGCCCGTCTCTCTGTGTCTGCGCAGCGCCCGGCACAGCGGGGCCCGTCTCTCTGTGTCTGCGCAGCGCCCGGCACAGCGGGGCCCGTCTCTCTCTGTGTCTGCGCAGCGCCCGGCACAGCAGGGCCCGTCTCTCTCTGTGTCTGTGCAGCGCCCGGCACAGCAGGGCCCGTCTCTCTGTGTCTGTGCAGCGCCCGGCACAGCAGGGCCCGTCTCTCTGTGTCTGTGCAGCGCCCGGCACGGCAGGGCCCGTCTCTCTGTGTCTGTGCAGCGCCCGGCACGGCAGGGCCCGTCTCTCTGTGTCTGTGCAGCGCCCGGCACGGCAGGGCCCGTCTCTCTGTGTCTGTGCAGCGCCCGGCACTGCAGGGCCCGTCTCTCTGTGTCTGTGCAGCGCCCGGCACGGCAGGGCCCGTCTCTCTGTGTCTGTGCAGCGCCTGGCACGGCAGGGCCCGTCTCTCTGTGTCTGTGCAGCGCCTGGCATGGCGGGGCCCGTCTCTCTGTGTCTGTGCAGCGCCCGGCACGGCGGGGCCCGTCTCTCTGTGTCTGTGCAGCACCCGGCACAGCGGGGCCCGTCTCTCTCTGTGTCTGTGCAGCGCCCGGCACGGCAGGGCCCGTCTCTCTGTGTCTGTGCAGCGCCTGGCATGGCGGGGCCCGTCTCTCTGTGTCTGTGCAGCGCCCGGCACGGCAGGGCCCGTCTCTCTCTGTGTCTGTGCAGCGCCTGGCACGGCAGGGCCCGTCTCTCTGTGTCTGTGCAGCGCCTGGCATGGCGGGGCCCGTCTCTCTGTGTCTGTGCAGCGCCCGGCACGGCGGGGCCCGTCTCTCTGTGTCTGTGCAGCGCCCGGCACGGCAGGGCCCGTCTCTCTCTGTGTCTGTGCAGCGCCCGGCACAGCAGGGCCCAGTCCTTGGCAATTGTGTGTCTGCGGGTGGGGGACGGAAAGTGGGGAGCCGGGGGGACAGGGAGAGAGGGGCCTGGAGCACAGAGGTAGGTGCCAGCTGGCCTCTCTGTGTCTGCTGGCTGCCCCATCCTGGGTGGGAATTGCCTGCCCCAGACGCCCCACGGCTGCTCATCACCTGCCCCACTCGTAAGCCCCTAAATCTGCTTGTGGGGCTTGGGGAAAGTGGGGGAGGGGGGACACCCCCAGCCAGCACCATGCTCAGCTGAGCCAGGAGTGGGTGGGTTCTCCTCCCCCCATCGCCCCAAGGGGGATAAACAGCTCCCTGGCTGGATCGTTCTCCCAGCACCTGCCTCCTCCAGCAAGGGTGACCCTGTGGCCACCCCAGATCTGGCTCTGGCTGGTGCCCCTTTGCCCCAGGGGGAGGGGATGCTCAGAAGCTGCAGCCAGTCCGGATGGGCTGGGGGAGGGGAAGGGCCCCTCATTTCAGTAATGAACTCCCTCCCCCCCCCATATTGCGGCCGGGGGGCACATCACGAGAGCCGGGCTTGCCCCCAAGTAAACCATAACGGGTCTGGGCGGTCGTTAGCCAGAAGCAGCACGTGCAGCTCTGAGCGCGGGCCGGGCCCGGCGGGAGACGGCCATTTGTAACCATGTGTCACAGGCAGCTGGAGGGCAGTTCCTGAGGTCTGCAAGGGGGAATCCAGGGGTCCCTGCCCCCTGAGATTTGCTCTCATTACCCATATCCCTCACTCTTTAAATGTCATGTTCTGGGCGTCCCCCCAGAAGAACACTCAGGTCCGACCCCCAGATCCCTTGAGTCGATCTGGAGCGAGGTGCATTGGCAGCGCTGTCGGGCGGGGGTGGGAGTCGGTCAGAGCTAAGGTGCATTGGCAGAGCCGTGTATGGTCCCAGGGCCGGGGCAGCCGGCAGGGCGTGGGTGCATTGGCAGAGCCGTGCAGGGTCCCAGGGCCGGGGCAGCCGGCAGGACGTGGGTGCATTGGCAGAGCCGTGCAGGGTCCCAGGGCCGGGGCAGCCGGCAGGCCGTGGGTGCATTGGCAGAGCCGTGCAGGGTCCCAGGGCCGGGGCAGCCGGCAGGCCGTAGGTGCATTGGCAGAGCCGTGCAGGGTCCCAGGGCCAGGGCAGCCGGCAGGCCGTGGGTGCATTGGCAGAGCCGTGCAGGGTCCCAGGGCCGGGGCAGCCGGGAGGCCGTGGGTGCATTGGCAGAGCCGTGCAGGGTCCCAGGGCCGGGGCAGCCGGGAGGCCGTGGGTGCATTGGCAGAGCCGTGCAGGGTCCCAGGGCCGGGGCAGCCGCCAGGACGTGGGTGCATTGGCAGAGCCGTGCAGGGTCCCAGGGCCGGGGCAGCCGGGAGGCCGTGGGTGCATTGGCAGAGCCGTACAGGGTCCCAGGGCCGGGGCAGCCGGCAGGCCGTGGGTGCATTGGCAGAGCCGTGGAGGGTCCCAGGGCCGGCGCAGCCGGCAGGCCGTGGGTGCATTGGCAGGGCCGGAGCAGCCAGCAGGCCGTGGGTGCATTGGCAGAGCCGTGTAGGGTCCCAGGACCGGGGCAGTGCATTGGCAGAGCGTGCACTAAAACATCTCTAAAATAACAACCCCTCCCACAGCGAGCGCGACGTAGGTTTGAGTCTAACTCCAACTCTCCCTAGGCAGGGCGCCGGCGCCGGCCCCAGGTGCAAAGCATTTTCCCCGCCGGATCTTTGAACTGCGGCAACGTTCCCTTTAATGTTCGTCGCTTTAACAAATGCATAAAAATTAAACAAGTTCCTTCCCTCCAGCTACATTTTATTCTTTAGCAAATATTTGCCGAGGTTAGGTTTTGCCGGTGGCGTTTTGTGTGACTGAGGAAGATTAGAGAGGACTGAAAGGAGCTTTTGCTTTGTGATTTGCCGCTTGTGGAATACGGAAAGGGGGACAAAAAGAAACCCCTTTACAAACAGATATTGCTGACGCGTCTCGGTTCTCCAGCCAGTCTTTGGCTCTCCGGCTGCACAAGGAAAAGGCGGCTCAGGGTGGGGATGGGCTTGACGGGTCCCGTCTACACTAGTTAGCAGCAAAGGGCTAGTGTAGACGAGGCAGCTCTGAGATGGGGGAGGCGAGACGGTGGTGACAGGGCAGCCCCGGTACTAGAGCTACCGGGGGCGACTCCTCGGGGCAGACGAGGCCTGGAGAAGGATTGAGGGGCAAGGCTTGAAGAGTAGGGGGGCTATTGGTCAGAATTGAGGGGTGTCGGCGGAGCTGTGGGAGAGGAGAGCCCGGGCCTGAGATAGCAGGGACTGCGAGTCGGGATTGAGGGACACTGGCATAACTGGGTGGGGGTCTCAGGGCTGGGCTAGCAGGGGACTGCGGATCGGGATTGAGAGGCACTGGCAGAGCTGGATGTGGTGCATCCAAGGCTGGGATGATGGGGCTGTGGGTTGGGATTGAGGGGCACTGGCAGAGCTGGGGAGATCTCAGGGCTGGGATAGGAGGGGGCTGCAGGTCAGGATTGAGGGGCACCAGCAGAACTGGGTGGATCTCAGGGTTGGGATAGTGGGGGGCTGCAGGTTCTTGAGGGGCACTGGCAGAGCTGGGAGTGTCTCACGACTGGGATAGCAGAGGGCTGCAGGTCAGGATTGAGGGGCACCGGCAGAGCTGGGTGGATCTCAGGGCTGGGATAGCAGGGGGCTGCGGGTCAGGAGTGAGGGGCACCGGCAGAGCTGTGGGGAGGTCAGGGCTGGGATAACAGGGGCTGTGGGTTGGGACTGAGGGGCACCGGCAGAGCTGGGGAGATCTCAGGGCTGGGATAGGAGGGGGCTGTGGGTCAGGAGTGAGGGGCACCGGCAGAACTGGGTGGAGGTCACGGCTGGGATAGCGGGGGGCCGTGGGTTGGGATTGAGGGGCACCGGCAGAGCTGGGGAGATAGGAGGGGGCTGTGGGTCAGGAGTGAGGGGCACCAGCAGAACTGGGTGGATCTCAGGGCTGGGATAGCAGGGGCCATGGGTTGGGATTGAGGGGCACCGGCAGAACTGGGTGGAGGTCACGGCTGGGATAGCGGGGGGCTGCGGGTCAGGAGTGAGGGGTACCGGCAGAGCTGGGTGGATCTCAGGGCTGGGATAGCAGGGGCCGTGGGTTGGGATTGAAGGGCACCGGCAGAACTGGGTGGAGGTCAGGGCTGGGATAGCGGGGGGCTGCGGGTCAGGAGTGAGGGGCACCAGTACAGCTGTTGGGGTCGGGGGGAGCCCAGGACTGGAATAACAGGGGTGCGGCGGACTAGATTGAAGGGCATCAATAGAACTGGATAAGTAAAAGTGTTGCTGATTCCCCCGACCTGTCCTTGGGCAGCCCCCCCCCCCGGGGGGGGAGAGCAGGGAAAGTCCTTGGCCAGCGCGGTTCTGTTCCTGCCCCTGGCGCCTTGTCAATGACAAACTCCGCAGGCAGGCAAGTGTTTTAGGAAAACTCTCCCTTGGCCTAGCGCAGAAGCGGGAGGAGCTGTCAGGGGAGGGGCTGATACAGGGCGTGGGGGGGGTGAGATTTCCTTTGCTATCAGAGGAGGCTGGAGATGTCTGGAACAATATTGTCTTGCACTCAAAAAAGCCAGAAAAATCTTGCGGGGCCGAGGGGGGCGGATTGTGCGGCGCGTGGGCTCGGATGAAGGCTTTGCAGTGTCAGGCCGGGCTGCCGGCGCTGGGCTGGGGAGAGGAGCGCGCTGGCAGGGCTCTTTACATGTGCTAGAAAGAGCTTTTCGGGTCTTTCCCCACTTTTCGGCGGACAGGCCGGGGGAGACTCAGTCAATCGATAGGAGACCCGGGTCTGAAATAATCCAGTCAGGGTTCCGGGGCATCGCGCCAGGACTGACACCGTGGTGACATACGGGGGCGGGAGCGACCGACCGTGTGCCCACTTCGCAGACAGGCCCTGGAGGCTGCGCAGGTGAGGGGCAGAGAGCTGAGAACGTAGGTCAGCGGTTCCTGGCTTCACTCCACAGCCACCAGAGGTGCAAACACACACACGCTCTGTGCCGTGCCCCATAGCCGTGTACAGACACAGACACACACACACACGCTCTGTGCCATGCCCCATAGCAGTACACACACACACACACACACACACTCTGTGCCATGCCCCGTAGCCGTGTACACACACACACACGCTCTGTGCCATGCGCCATAGCAGTACACACACACACACACACACACTCGCTCTGTGCCATGCCCCATAGCAGTACACACACACACACACACGCTCTGTGCCATGCCCCATAGCCGTGTACACACACACACACACACACACACACACTCTGTGCTATGCCCCGTAGCTGTGTACACACACACACACACACACGCTCTGTGCCATGCCCCGTAGCTGTGTACACACACACACACTCTGTGCCATGCCCCGTAGCCGTGTACACACACACACACACACACACACACACACTCTGTGCCATGCCCCGTAGCCGTGTACACACACACACACGCTCTGTGCTATGCCCCGTAGCTGTGTACACACACACACACACACACGCTCTGTGCCATGCCCCGTAGCTGTGTACACACACACACACACTCTGTGCCATGCCCCGTAGCCGTGTACACACACACACACACACACACACACACACACACTCTGTGCCATGCCCCGTAGCCGTGTACACACACACACACACACACACACTCTGTGCTATGCCCCGTAGCTGTGTACACACACACACACACGCTCTGTGCCATGCCCCGTAGCTGTGTACACACACACACACTCTGTGCCATGCCCCGTAGCCGTGTACACACACACACACACGCTCTGTGCCGTGCCCCATAGCAGTACACACACACACACACACACGCTCTGTGCCATGCCCCATAGCCGTGTACACACACACACACACACACACGCTCTGTGCCATGCCCCATAGCAGTACACACACACACACACACTCTGTGCCATGCCCCGTAGCCGTGTACACACACACACACACACACACACACACTCTGTGCCATGCCCCATAGCAGTACACACACACACAGACGCTCTGTGCCATGCCCCATAGCAGTACACACACACACACACACACGCTCTGTGCTATGCCCCGTAGCCGTGTACACACACACACACACACACGCTCTGTGCCATGCCCCATAGCAGTACACACACACAAACACACTCTGTGCCATGCCCCGTAGCCGTGTACACACACACACACACACACACACACACACACACTCTGTGCCATGCCCCGTAGGTGTGTACATACTCACACACACACACTCTCACATGCACACCCTGTGCCATGCCCCGTAGCCGTGTGTACACACACACACACACACACACACTCACACACACAGGGATGTGCGCCATTTAATCAGCGCGATTACTTTACCAACAGCCGATGAAATATTAATGGCTCCTAACCGCACACTGACATTTACCAAGCAGCAAATGTAACGTGCCTGATGCAGAGCTGCGCTGGCCCCAGAGCAGTGACGCCGGCTCTCTGGGCCCCCGCGAGGTGAGGGGAGGGGTGACCTGGAACAGCCTTGTGTGGTAACCTCCTCTGCCAGGCTGTGCGGCGGAGCCAGGAGGGGCTCGGGCTGGGGGCTCCATGCACGATCTCTGAATCCTGGGCTTGCTGTTCTCCCAGGGCCACCTGGCTTGGCCCCTGGACTCAGCTGGAACAGGGGTCAGGCTGGGGATCCATGTAAACCAGCCCGCCGGCTCCGCCGGCCCGCGCCAGCCGACTGCGTCAGGGGCAGGTGGGAGAAACCCCCTCCTGGAGAATTTGGGATAACCTGCCCCAGGGACGCTCTCCTGGCTGGCTCGTGCCCTGAAGCATGAGGTTTTTCTCTTTCCTGGTGGTTGTTTTGACCCTGTGTGTCTCTGGCCGTTCTCGCTGCCCGCACCCCCACCCTAGCTGCCTGTGCAGAGGAAGGCCGGTGCAGTGGGTAGGGCTCTAGCCCGTGGCTCCAGAGACCAGAGTGCCATTCCTTGCTTTGACACAGATGTCCCGCGGCAGGTCACTTAGTTTCTCTGGGCCTTGGCTCTCTATCAGACCACTGTCTGAGGACAAACACGTCACAGGTGGCGAGGTGCTGTACCGCAGTGGGGCCGCAGGAATTCCTGAGCTGGAGGGGGTAGTGATATCCAGCTCCTCAAAGCACTCAGCCTCCACGGTATCCAGTGGCGGCGAGTTCCACAGGTTAATTGTGCCAGTTGGACAATGCAGTGCATGGACCAGCAGGGGGAGCAAAGCCGACCCTTCCTGCCCATGCCCTTTCGGGCACTGAGGTTTGCTGGCCCTTGCGGGGTTTTCCCAAAGGGCCGAATGAATTGCCTGGCTGGTTTAAATGTGGGGGGTTTGTTAAATAACTTCCGCCACAAGCCAGCTCGTGTGTGTACGTGCACACCGGCGGTAGCACGGCCGGGACGCGCTCCCGACTGCATGGAGGACGGGGGCGGGGAGGGGGGCTTTGCTTTGGGAGCTGAGCTGAGGCTCGGGAAGTGGGGTTTGGCGCAGCTCTCCAGCCAGAGGGGCTGGAGCGGCCGCACTTGGCGGGCGCTCGGCTCGCCTGTGGGAAGGAAGCAAGCGAGCAGTTGTGAACCCGGGAGCCCGGCCAAGCAAGGCCACATCTGGGAGCAGGCCCCGTACGCCCGAGCACCGGCTGCCGAGCTGTTTTTAGAAGCGGGGCGGTATTGTTACTTGGAACAACTCCGGCTGGCAAAACAAGGCTTCGGAGCGGGGAGAGGGGAACAGACGCTGCTGGGCTGGGCTTTGCCAAGGGGAGGCGTGTTTGGGGTGAGACTGTTCTCCAGGCCACAGGAGGGGCTCGGGCCAGGCACATGCAAACTCCTCCCAGACCCCCGGGTCCCAGGCAGAGCCGGCGGCACCCTGGGGGGAGCTCTGGGAGCGCGGGGCGTGCGCCCCCTTCGTAGCCGCGGGAAGCAGCGCGGCAGAGACCTGCCGCGACGCTGTTCTGTGCGCCCATCCCCTCGCGACGTGGGCAGGAGGAGCCAGGCTCTCCCTTCTGACGTGGGCCGGGGGTGGCTGGGAGTCTGAGGGGCTTTTCCAGGGCGCCCCCCCCCTTTGGATTCTGCCCCTTCCCAGCCTGAGGTCAGCGCTTGGTCATCCTGCGGGCGGCCAGCAGGGAGCGATCTGGGCGAGGGGCGCCGGTGCGACATCCCTTTTCCAGGGAGGCTCCAGCCGGAGCGGAGGGAAGAGAGCTCAGCTGGGCTGAGATCTGAACTGCCGCCCGCCAGGCTGTGCCCTCGGGCTCTGCTTAGGGAGGTGCAGAAACGTGGGATCCGAAGCAGGATTCGGACCCTTCGATGCCTCGGCAGAGGCGTGTGCATGCATCCACCCCGCCTGTGTGTGTGCGCGCCCGCGCATCCCTCCTCGCCCCCGGGGCCGGCGCTGCCCGGCTCTCCAGAGGCACATCCCCTCTCCTCGAAGTTGTCTCAGCGCCGGGGAGTGACGCTTCCAAGATGTTGCACAAATGAATAATAAAAACAAAGGAAAATGACCCTCTTTATGGAAACTCATTTTATGAATAAAACAATTATTCTGGTAATTGAAAAAATGTGTCGTCAAATGGAATGCAGTGGTTTCTATTAAAATTTTAGTGGATTTCTTTTTTTTTCTCCGTTGCTCTCGCGGCTGGCGGCTAAGGGCTGGTAATGAGAGCGGAGGGTTTCGCTCGCTCTTGATTGGTTTTTAATCTCTCTCCGAGCCGTGTGGCTCTGATGATATTTTGATGCCAAAGAGACTTAACTCGATACCCGACGAGGGAGAGAAGGAATGGGGGTGGGGCGGAAAGGCAAGCGTAGCCCTTGTGTGAGCTACTTGCCTGGAGGGCGCTGGGGGTGGACGTGGCCATTGGGCCTCTTGTCTGTCCAGGAGGCAGGCGACGGCCAATGGCCGCGTGGGATTTTCACACCTTTGCCCCTCCTCCTCCTCGCTGGCTCCCTCCTCCGGCTCCCCCTTCCAAAGAGTCTTAAAGAAAATCATCCCCAAGAAAGAACAGAAGTAGCGTGTCCGTGGAGAGAACGCAGTGTGGGTGTCTCCTCTGTCACAGGCTGGGGCATTTTTGAGGCCAAAGTCGCTGCTTAGAGATTTAAAGGTGGGCGAGAAATCCCTCATGTTTTTCCGGCTCCGTGCGCCAGGCAGACCATCCCCTTCCAACAGGCAGGAGAGAGCATCCCGAGAGAGGGGGTGACCCTGGTGTGGAAGGCCCGACCCTGGGCAGGGCGAGGGCTGGTGGGACCCAGCTGCGAGCCGTCTGAGCTGCATTCTCCTGGCTCTGCTCGTGTTGGCAGCGGCACCGGTTCCCTCTCTGGTGGAGTCTCACCAGCACGGAGAGCCTTGATCTTCAGGTTGGGGGGATGGGAGGGCTCATCTCCCTTCGCGGGGGTGGGGGGCTGGCCCAGCTGGAGGAATCCTTGCCTGATCCGGAGCGAAATGCAGCTTTGACCCCGCATTGCAGACGCATCACGGGCTCAAAGTAACACACCTGCCAGCCCCGCTCCAAGCCAAAACCTCGGTCCAGCCCTTGGCAAAATGGCTGGAGGCCAAAGGTCGGAGCTGGCAGCGCGTGTGCGAGACCGGACAGGGCAGTGAATCCATCGTGCGCTGGGCTGGGGAGGGAAGGGAAGGACGGAGCGACCATGAACGAGCAATCTGTCTGTTCCACCCCTCCCCTATGGCACATGTGGGGCTGTGTTATGCTGAGGTGCCTGCCCCGAGGGGGGGGTCACTGGGACACCCCCAGTAACCTGGAAGAAAACCGAAAATCATCCCTGATAAAGTTGGCAGGCGACACAAACACGGGGGAGTGGGAAATAATGCAGAGGGCAGGTCACTGAGACCAGGGTGACCAGATAACGAGTGTGAAAAATCGGGACAGAATGTGGGGGGTGGAGGGGTAATAGGCATCTATGTAATATTGGGACTGTCCCTGTAAAATCGAGACATCTGGTCACCCTAACTGAGACAGAGCGATCTGCATCGCTTGGTAACCCGGGCACAGGCAGACAAGGGGTGTTGTAATACAGCTCCATGGAAATGTGTCTGTCTGGGAACAGAGAGCGCAGGCCATGCAGACAGGATGAGGGAGTCTGTCCTGGGAAGCAGGGGTGCTGGGGACGATTTGGGGATCACGGTGGATAATCAGATGAACGAGAGCTCCGGGTGTGGCGCTGTGGGGAAACGGACTAACGCGATCCTTGGCTAACGCGCCAGCAGGGGACTCTTGGGTAGGAGCAGAGCGATTCTCTCAGCTCTGGATGTGGCTGTGGTGAGACAGCGGCTGGAGTCCCGTGTGCAGTTCTGGTGCAGTTCAGTTGTATCCGTTGATACGTTGGAGTGGGGTCGGAGAAGAGCCAAGGGGGTGGTTAAAGGGTTAGAAAACCTGCCCTGTAGGGACAGACGCAAGGAGCTCAACGTATTTAGCTTAACAAAAAGGCGGCTCGGGGGGGACTGGATCTCAGTACCTACATGGGGACCGAACACGGCGTAACGGCTCCTCCGTCAAGCCGAGGAAGGTCTCACGCTGCCCAGTGGCTGGACGCTGAAGCTAGACCCGTTCAGACTAGCGCGAGGGCAGAACTCGACGGCAGCGGCCCACGATTGACTGAGCGTGGTGGTGGATTCTCCATCCCTGGCGGCTTTCACAGGGCGATGGGAGGTTTTTCTATAAGCTCGGCTCTGGTTCAGCCAGGGCTTAATTCAGGGGCGTCCCTGGCCTGTGCTGCGCAGGTCAGATGGTCCCGGCTGGCCTGAGAGGTGGTGACTCTACAGGAGATGGGGGGTTGTGTGACACCCGCGGGCCCATTGGAGAGGGGCTCCCCACTCCCTGTGGGCAGTGCCATGCAGCGAGCTCAGCAGCCAGGCACACCTCCCTCCCTCTCCCTGGCATGTGGCCCTCCCCAGCGCGGTGCATGCTGGGAAGCTGGAGGTGTGTGTTTGGGGGGGCTATGCAGGCAGGAGCAGAGTTGCCTTGAGACCCCTGTGGACACGCTGGGGCTCGGGCACTGGTGCTGCTGGAGGGAGTCTGCAGCTCAAGGGCCTCTGGGGAGCTGCCAAAGCCCGGTGGCACAGGGGGACGGCCCAGGCTGCAGTGAGCCCCAGCGATGCAAGAGTCTCCCCCAGGCTGGGTGTGGGGGGGCTTGGAGGAGCCTTGGACCGGGGGGCCAGCCCTGCTCCCAGGCCCCGTGGAGCTCGCTGGCACAGTGGCCAGGAGCTTCGCCCCTAGTGGGATTTGGATGGAATTTTTTGCAGCCGTTTCCTTGCTCACAGCTGTTCGCTCAGGTGCTGGGGAGCTGCTGTCTTGGTGTCTGTCCAGATCCCTGGGGGCTGGGGAGGGGGCCACTACTCTCCCTTTGCCTCTCAAGTCCCAGATTCCTCTTGCACTGGGCACGGTGAGCCGGATTCCTGCTGCCCAGCCAGAGCCCCCATCCCCACTCCTCCGAGTCCCCGTCGCTTACATCTCCCCCGGACAAACCGGACAGACCCCCCCGCCCAGAAACGCAGCGAGCGGGTGGCAGCCGAGTGGGCAAATTGCCCCAGACCCAGCAAGGGGCCTGGGATCTCTGGCTCCTGGCTGTTTCCCTCACTCCCGACCCGCAGCCTCCCGCTGTCCCAGCCGTGACCCCCCCAGCTCAGCCCTGCGATGAGGTCCTGGCTGGGGGGGTGTTGCACATTCCACAGGGCTTGCACCGGGAGCGCCTGGCTGCTGGCTCTTGGGAGGGAATTGATACGTTAGCCGGCCTGCACTGTTGATTTAACAGGCTTTATGGTTCAATTACCCCCCCCCCCGAGTTTTCATTGCGTCCACGTGTTCTCCAGCTGTTGGGGCGAGGCGTTCTCTCTGGGCTAGCGCCGTCACCTCGCCGCGTCCTGCCCCAGCCGATCGGCACCTCGAGACCGGGCCGGCTCTGAGCAGAGGGGCCTGCACCCCAGAGGAAGACCAGCCCGCCGGCTGGGGAAGGGATGGTGGAAGGCAGCTGAGAGCCCCGCAGGGGAGGAGAGATCTGCTCCCAAGACTCCCCCGGCCCCTTCTGCTTGCAATGAGGAGCGCTCTGCGAGGGCTGGCGTCGGCTTGGCTTTTAACCAGCTCCCTGGCTGGGCGCACGGGTATAAATAGAACGTAGGCAGGCGCTCAGCGTGGGCTCCCTGCTCCTTGTGGGACAGATGTTCCAGATGCAGCGCTTGCTGGTGCGTGCCTCGGGCACCTCGTGGGGGGCAGAGTTAATGGCCCCTCGTGCACAGGGGAAAGGGGGCAATTTGCTTTTCTTTGCCCTTTTTGCCTCTCTGAAGGTTCAGAAGGTGAAACGCTGAATCTCTGAGCTCTGGGAGGTCCAGGCTCCAAACCTTTCAGCCGGCTTTTGGGGCTGCTCTGGGAGGAGAATGCGGCTTTTCTGGCTCTGTTCTGTGTGGCAGGGCTGGGTCTGCTCTGAGGCTCAGCTTCTCCTGAGCAGGAGGGAAACGACCCCGAAAGGCCGCGTTTGTGCGGCTTTCGCAGAGAACCAGGCTTCTTGCAGGGACGCTCTTCCGTGGCTGCCTGGTTGGGATGAGTGTGTGTGTGTGGCGGGGGGTGGGTATATAAATCACATGTGGAACTTCCTGCTGCAGGTGTGATGAAGGCCAGTAGCCTGGTCTGATTGCAAAGCATCACTGGTGAGGGGAGCGTCTGCAGCCAGGCCAGCTCAGCGGCAGCCAGTGTTTGCATTATGGATCCACATGCTTCAGGGCAGAAGCTGGGGTCAGGAAGGAACTGCCATCATGGCAGCAGAGCCACAGGCAGGCTGGGATGGGTGTTACTGCAGCCAGGGGAGGTGGGGGTGGGGAGCCTGTGCAGAGCCCCCCTCATGTGTCTCAGCTCTGAACTGCTGCGGGTGACGAAGACACTTCTCTCGCTGCCAGCAAGGGAGCAGTGTGGCCTAGTAGCTAGAGGGGAGGCCTGGGTGCCCAGATTCCTGGGGTCTCTTCCCAAGGATCCTGTGAACTCTTCACTCCCCGGCTCATTCCTGCTCTTTGCCTCAGTTTCCCCCAGTAAAATGGTGATGATACCCTCTCCCCTGGGCACATAATGATCCGGACTCTCCCTGACGAGGCCCCTCCCTCTGCTGTGCCAATGTGCGCGTGTGATGCCAGCCTTAGCAGAGCGGTGGGGAGGACTGGCCCGATATCCATGAAGTGCTTTGAGATCCTTGGGCTGGGAAGGCAGCTAGGGGTGCGCTTAGCCCCCCAAGCAAGGGGCTTCTTTGACAGGGGGTGGGAGGCAGGCATGTGCGTGGCGTCTAAGGGTATTTACCATGGTCACGTTTCCCTCTTGTCACTGCAACCTGCCTCTCCCCTCCCCTCCTCTCGCTGAAGCTCCAGTCAGAGCTGAGCTGAGGTCAGAAGGATCCCAGACTTGTCAAGGGCAGCTGCGTGCCCGGCTGAGACAGTGCCCTGACCGTGCCCGCCTGGGAGAGCCTCCAGCAAGCACGGCCTGCTCCCTCCTGGGTGATGGGAGAGAGCGCAGTGCCTGCCCCGGGCGGGGTCCTCGCAGAGCCGGCGGCTGTTAGACTGAACCTGGCCTCCCCGGCCCGCTGGCTGAAAGCAAATGCCAGACAGCAGGGACTCTGCAAAACCAGCCGGAGCATCGCGGGGGTTCTGGGCACAGGACCGGCTGCCCATGGAGTGAGTGTCAGCCAGGTCCAGCCGCTGCCCTGGTGCTGGCAGCAGCCTGGGGCGAATGGTACAAGAGAGATGCCTCCCGCCACGCCCAACCCTGGGCACATCTAATGAAACCACATTATAGGAGGCTGGCGATGAGAAATCCTCATCAATCCACCTCGTCCCCTCATGGAACCTCCCTCCCCACCCCCGGGCTCTCCGGCAGGGCTGAATTACGCCCTCCTCCCCGGACGCTGGGTATCATTATTCATTTTACAGCTGGGGAAACTGAGGCAGGGCAGAGCTTTACATGACTTAGAATCATAGACTCTCAGGGTTGGAAGGGACCTCAGGAGGTATCTAGTCCCACCCCCAGCTCAAAGCAGGACCAACCCCAACTAAATCATGCCCCAGGTCACCCAGCAGAACAGTGGCTGAGCTGGGGATAGAACCCAGGCATCCTGGCTCCCAGGCCTGCAGTTCAGCCAGGAGAGAATCTGCCTCATCTATTCCTGCTCAAGCACTGAGGCAGCTCTCCAGGGGGACTGCGGCCCGCAAGGCGTTTGCTGGCGCGCCCAGCGCCGGGACGCGTGGCCCTGACCTCGCCCCACCCGGCCGGGCGGGCTCCGTAAAGGCTGCAGCCTGAGCCAGAGCAGAGGGGATCAGCGTCAAAGTCCATTCCCTCCCGCAAGCCCCCAGGCTGCTTGCGGCATTTCGCTCTTTGGCATGGGCTGGGCGGGGGGAGATTTTTATCCCTTGCTGAAGTGGTTTATTGCGCTGGAGTCACTGTAATGAGCGTGTGCGTGTGTGTGTGTGTGATGAGCGTGTGCATGCGTGTGTGTGTGATGAGCGTGTGTGTGTGTAGAGTGTGTGTGTGCGTGTGTACTGAGCGTGTGCGCATGTGTAATGAGTGTGTGTGCGCGTGTGTGCAGACAGGGCCGCAGTGAGCTGTGTGGAGCTGACACAGATAGAGATCGCGCCTGTCACCGATGCCTCTCTTGTTAGCCTCTCTCTTTCTTCTCCCCACACACAAGCGGATTTAAAAGCTCTCAGCTGAGGATAAAGCCCAGAGCTGCTTGTCAGAGCTGAGCCGCTGTCAGGAGCTGCCCTGTTCGAGGGAAATGGAGGCACAGAGGAGCAGGGATTCCCCCATGCAGTCACAGAGCATCTGCATCAAGGCCAGAGTTCCCCTCCTCCGGGCCATGAGTGGGAGCCTTCTGTTACCGGGGAACCAGTCTCCGTGGGGTGGGGAGGTGTTGGGCTGGGAAAATGACCAGGGCGCCAGCTCCAGCCTGAGCCCGAATGTCTACACCGGTTTTATAGCCTCACAGCCTGGCCCGTGAGCCTGGTCAGCTGACACCGGCCAGCGGGGATGTTAGACTGCGGTTCAGATATATCCTGTGCAGCGCCTGGCACAATGGGTCCGGATCTTGGTCACTGTCTGTGTGGTGCCCGGCCCGACGGGGCTGGGATCTCGGCGTCTGTGTGGCGCCCGGCCCGACGGGGCTGGGATCTCAGCAGTTGTGCGTCTGTGTGGCGCCCGGCCCGACGGGGCTGGGATCTCGGCAGTTGTGCGTCTGTGCGGCGCCCGGCCCGACGGGGCTGGGATCTCGGCGTCTGTGCGGCGCCCGGGCCGACGGGGCTGGGATCTCGGCGTCTGTGCGGCGCCCGGGCCGACGGGGCTGGGATCTCGGCAGTTGTGTCTGTGCAGCGCCTGGCACACTGGGGCCGGCTCTCAGCTGCTGCTGGTAAGAATACGGTGGTAAAGAAGAGCTGTGATCTCTGATGCTGTTGGATGGTGCAGACCTCGCCCTCCCCGAGCAGCTCACTAGCACTCGTTCCCTGCTGGCAGGGGGCTGGCGGGGACATCCCAGTGGTGGTGGTGGTAGCGCTGGTCGGACGCACGTGGCTTCGCCCTGTCTCCTGACTGGGTGAGCGTTGTGCTTGGCCTGGGGGCTCTGGCTTGCTGGATTTGTATTGGTGCTTCCTAGGGACCCTCGCTCTTATTTGCCTCTGTTTCCTCCTGGTAACCCTGGGAGGGCTCAAACACGAGAGGGCACCTCCAGTCCTGAGACAAAACCAGTTTCTGGGTATTAGCTGATCATCCTACCCCCTCCCCACCCCTGGAGGGCCTGTGACTTGCACACATCCACGCAGCAGCAAAGCCAGGAATGGATCCCAGGCGTCCTGGCCGCCATCCCTGTCCTATGCTTCCTGTCTGGTCTCTGTGTAACTTAATAAGCGGAGCCCGCCAGGAGGGACGGGAGCAGCTGAGAGAATCCTTTAGTGTTGAAGAGGTTTCTCAGATGCAAGCTAATGACTTCGGGATTGACCTTTGACCCCCCTGGGGCCAGCCCTCCAGCGGCAGCCAGCCTGGTGTTTTAGTGGAGCCAAGGGAGGGGGGCGGTATCCCCTGGCCTGCAGTGGACCCTCTGGCTGGAAAAGCATCTCTCAATTATCTGGAACGTCGCGCGTCTGAGTCGCTCCAGCTCCTGGCCGTGTCTCACTGCACCAGCGCTCGCTTTGCAGTGGGAATTCTTCTGCTGGCTCCAGCTTTCCCTCGGCGGGGACCCCGGGCGGCCCCCGGCCCTCCCCGCCGGCTTTAGCCCAGGAGGGGAAATGAATTTGGTGGATCTCATTGCGGATTCCAGTGGCTCACGGTGTGAAATTGCCACTTGGTTCGACACTGCTGGGCCCGGCTCAAGGGGGGGGGAGGGGTGCTCTCTCAGCAGAGCTGGGGGGGGCATCCCAGACCTGGAATAGTGGAGGGGAGGGTGTTAGGAACGAGGTGTATCAGCTGGGGATGGAGCGAAATCCCCCTCTGCACGGAGTGACGGGGCCGTGGGGCTGGCAGGGGCCGTGCGGGTGGCACGGGGCAGTGGGAGTCAGGCAGGGAGGGTACCTTGGAGGGTTCCCCTCCGTCTTCCTGGCCTCCTCTCTGCTGACAGGACCTGCACCAGCACTTTGGCAGGCCAGCATCAGCCTGGCTCTCCACGTGCCAGGGGCCATGCCAAGCCCGCACTGCTTTGCTGGGTTGCCTGTCAGCCAGGAGTGCGGGCACAAGGGGGACCTCTGCTTTCTGTGCCCTCCGTGCACACTCCTGTTGCTTCCTTGCCTCCCTTCCAGGAGAGCCCTGGGGTGTTTGTCTGAGATGCCCCTTAACTGTCCTCCTCCATCGGTCCTGCCCCACCCGCCCGACTCCCCTCTCCTCGCCCTCCCGTTCCAAAAGCCAGAGTCGCTCCTTGCTTCCCGAACAGCAAGGAGAGGCCTGGTGTGGAGCGAGCCAGCTCAGTGCCCTGAGCCCAGAGACTCAGCGGCATCAATGGGCATTAGCAGCGCAGTCAGCCGAGCCTGGCTGGAGCTGGGGCCAGGGGAGGCTGCAGGACAGAGACTGCGTCCTCGGCCCCCTCCAGCTCTGGGAGCCTTGGCAGGGGTCCCGTGGGCCGGGATCTGCCTGGCAGAGCCCAGGTGAGCTGTGACTGCCCCGGCACTGGGGTGAGCTGCCCCCGTAGCCAGAGCTGAGCGCAGTCAGGGGGGAGCTGGAGCTGCCTAGCCGGGCTCCCGGCCAGGCTGTGTCAGTTCAAGCCCCGTCGACCCAAGACGTCCCTGCGCCCCGTCCTGCGGCTCGTCAGCACGGCCAGCAGGCCTGGAGCAGCCAAGCAGGCGGAGGGGGATTTGGTGTCTCTCTCGCTGGCTTTGCCCGGCACTGCTGAGCCACTTCGCAGCCCCCTGCCCAGTTGTGCGGGGCCACTGCCCTTTCCTCCCCTCCTGTGCCGTGCCCGGGGGCCCCCAGGACCCCAGCTCTGAGCGCTCCTCTGGGAGGGGCCCCTGCTCCCCTCCCAGAGCTTCACTGGTGCCCAGGCTAGCCAGGGCTGAACCCCGGCACCTCTGGCTTTGCCACGGCCGCTATGAAAGGAAAAAAACTTGCTTGTGCCCCGGCCCCTCTCATTACAGATTACGCCTGGCCCTCTCGCCCTCGCCAGCTGACCCCGCGGATGGCGAAAGGCGCCTGATCAATAACCCGTCCTCGACGGCTAAAAGCACCTGGGGGCAGGGGGCTGCGAAGGACACAGTCGAATCGACAGATTTAAAATCTCCTTTGCTGCCCCTCGGTTTATCTCCCTCGGTCTGAGTGGCGCCTTGGCAGGGGTTCAGTTTGGCTTCTCGGGGTTTAGAAGGGGATTTTCCTGGGGCAGGGCGAGGGGCTCTCTCTCGCGCGGGGTTTATCTGCAAAGCTGCCCCATTACGGCCAGGAATTAGGCTCCATTACTCCCTGTCGGCGCGGGGCTGGGGGCAGCGACGTGTTCCCTTGACCTATATAAACGCCCCCTCCCCGCCCTCCTCGTGCTAATGCACAGAGCGCTGCTCCACAGCACGGCTCCTAATGCCCGTTGTGTAAATAAAGTGCAGGGGCAAAGATTTTTATCCCATTAAGAGGGATTAGTGCCTTACCGGCTCTGGCATGAAAGGGGCAGCGACTCTCTCCCCACCCCTGCGCATTCCTGCTGCTCTTTTCACTGGGTTTCCAGGCCTCCACTTAGTGTCCCCGTCCACTCGGGCAGTCTGGCTTGTGCGGGTGAGCGCTCCCGCTGGCTGGGACGGAGAGGCTCTCGCTGGCTTTCCGTGAGTGCAAACAGCGGCCATGAGGCGAGAGCAGCAGCTGATGCTAATCTGCACCAGCCGTGTGAAAAGCATCTGGTGCCCATGGCTAATTGGACCAGGAACATGCCAGTGGCAGCCAGCTTCCCCATACACACCTCTGCCATCCCGATCTGCTGCCCCCGGCTATCCCAGCGCCTGGCTCCCCCTCCCCCTCACACATGTGATGGTGCCCATCCCAATCCACAGTTGTCACGGAGTGTAGGGGAGTCAGGGCCCTGCACCCCTATTCCTGGGACTCTCAGTGACTCTCAGCCAGCCAGTAAAACAGAAGGTTTATTGGGCAACAGGAACGCAGGCTACAGCAGAGCTTGTGGGCACAGCCAGGACCCCTCAATCGAGTCCTTCTGGGGGTTCAGGGTGCTTGGATCCCAGCTCGGGATTCCCTGAATTCCCTCAGCCAGCCCAAAACCAAAACTGACCAAACCCTCTCTAGCAGGCTCTCGTCCAGCTTCCCGGGCAAAGGTGTTTACTCCCTGGCTCAGGTTACAGGCTCAGGTACCGTCCCTCACCTAAAGTCACCCCCTGCTCTCCCATCCCCCACACAGACAGTCCCTGCTCCATCACATCTCTCCCCCCTTGGAGACTGAACTGAGCGGGGTCACTCTGCCCAGTGTCCCGGGGAAGTTCAGGGCCCCCTCTCCGGGACAGCGCGTCCGCTATCAGGTTGGCGCTTCCCTTCACATGGAAAGGTTCTTCTGTGATGGGTAAAGGCCTCAAAGCTGCTTTCCCTTTGTCCCGGGCCTTCCCCACCCTCTGCAGGGGTCACAGGATTGGCAGTACTGTCGGACATGGGTAAAGACCCCAGGCCAGTAAAAGTTCTGTAGCAGCCTCTGCCTGGTGCGCCGGATTCCCTGGTGCCCGGCGAGGGGGATGTCATGGGCCAGGTACAGCAGCTTGTGGCGAAACTTCTGGGGAACCACCAGCTGCCTCCTGATCCCCCATGACTCCACTTCCGCGGGGGGAGCCCATTCTCGGTACAGGAACCCCTTCTCCCACAGGAACCTCTCCTGACAACCTCTCCTCATGGGCTGTACTGCATTGAGGTCAGCCAGGTCCCTTGGCCTCCGCAAGGAGGGGTCTTTCTGCAACTCGGCCTGGAACTCGGCAGCTGGGGAAGGGATGGGGACCTGCTCTCTCTCATCGGCTGGCTCAGGAGCCACAGCCCCCCTGAGCCGTGTCCCTGGGCGTTCCCTCCCCACCAGGGTGGGGCTCTGTGCCTCCGGGGTGACTCCTCCCCAAGGTCAGGGCGTAGGGCCCCTCGCCGGCTCTGGCTACGGGTCACGACTAAGGTGTTCTGGGGGTTGCTTGGCCAGTCCTCTAGATCCCCCCCCCATCAATACCTCAGTGGGCAAATGGTGGTGCACCCCCACCTGCTTGGGCCCCTCCTTGTCCCCCCATTTCAGATGCACCCTCGCCACGGGCACCTTGAATGGGGTCCCGCCCACCCCCGTCAGGGTCAGGAAGGTGTTGAGCATCACCTGATCTGGGGCCACCACCTCGGGCTGGGCCAGCGTCACCTCAGCGCCCGTGTCCCAGTATCCATAGACCTTCCTCCCCTGCACCTCCAGGGGAACAAGGCACTCGCTCCGCAGGGACAGCCCTGCGCCCACCCTGTAAACCGAGAACCTTGAGTCCGGGGCATCCAACCCCCCAGAGGAGCCGGCCTGGGGACCTCTCTCCTGAGCAGTTGATAAGCTGCGAGCGCCCCCCTTGCCTGGGAAGCCTGCCCCTTGTCCGGCTGGGCCTCTACCGGTGTGGGGGTCGGTCTGCTCAGTCAGTCCTTGAGCCTGAGGCACTGGGACCGGATGTGGCCCCTCTGGCCACAGTGATAGCAGCTCATGTCCCGTGGGTCCCCTCGAACCGGTCGGTTGTCCCTGGCGCTGGGCGTTCCCCTTGGGAGGGGGTTCTCCCGATTCCCCCTTTGGGAGGTCCCAGGATGACTCTCTCTCTGCATCGCGACGGGCCTGTTCCTTTGGGGTTCCTCCCTGCCACCCCCCAACCGGCTCTTCACATAGTCATCGGCCAGCCGCCCTGCATGTCGCGGGTTCTCTGGCTTTTGGTCCCTCAACCACAGCCTCAGGTCGGATGGGCACCGCTCATACAGCTGCTCCAGTACCAGCAGTTTAACCAGGTCCCCCTTCGTCTGGGCCCCATCTGCCCACTTGCTGGCGTACCCCTCCATGCGGACGGCCAGCTGCAGATAGGAGACCTCAGGGGTTTTATCCTGACTCCGGAACCTCTCCCGGTACATCTCAGGAGTCAGCCCAAACTCGCGCAGCAGGGCCTGCTGGGATGGGTCGTAGTTCCCTTTCTCCTCCTCCCCCAGCTGGCCGTACAATGCCACGGCTTTGGGGTCCAGTAAGGGGGTGAGAACACGGAGCCTGTCCGCAGGATCCACCTGGTGCAGCTCGCAGGCCGTCTCAAAGGCCCCCAGGAAGTCACCCCTGTCCTCCCCCTCCTTGCGCGGGGCCAGGATGGACTTATCAAAGCTCCGCGCAGTCCTGGGCCCCCCCTCACTCCCCGCAGCCGGGGGCCTGCTGCCCCCAGCCTCGCCAGGCCAGCTCATGATGACGCTGTTGTTCTTCATGTTCCCTCTGTCTCTCCTCATGTTCCCTCTGTCTCTCACGATCCTCCAGCTCTCTCCGTTTTAGCTCTTTCTCCCATTCCAGCCGCTTCCGCTCCACGGATGCCGAGCGTCGCCGGGACGATCCCCGGCTGGGGGGTGAGCATCGCGGGGGGGTCCCCCGCTGGCCGGGGGGGTCACGGTGCCCTCCGTTTTCACTGGGCCCCTTCCCCTAGGCATAGGAAGGGGGGGTCTCGGGGAGCCCTCAGCCGCCGGCTGACCACTCCCAGCGGGGACAGACCCTGGTGCCTGCGCTGCATCTGCCCGGCTGCTTCCCTCAGAGACAGGGACCGGTTCATTCACACGATCTGCCTCCTCCAGCTGGGCAATCAGCTGGTCTTTGGTGAGCTTCCCACTGTGCAGCCCCCTCCGCTGGCACAGCTCCACCAGGTCGCACTTGCGCTGCGTGGCAAACATCCTCCTGCTGGCCGCTCGCAGGCCGAGGTGCTCGCCGCTCCCCCCTCTCTGCCAGGGTCGAGCTGCAGACTCCGCCCCTGGGACCACTCGCTGTGATCCCCCGGGGGACCCTGTTACTGCAAAGTCCTTCTCTCTGGCCACACTGCCCCAGGGGTTAATCGCCCCTTCGTTTTACTGCTCCCCAGTCACTTACTGCAGGAAGCGCCGTCCACGGGGTGCAGTAGATCCCGCCGCTGCCACCAGTCGTCACGGAGTGTGGGGGAGTCCGGCCCTGCACCCCCCTTCCTGGGACTCCCAGCGACTCTCAGCCAGCCAGGAAAACAGAAGGTTTGTTGGACAACAGGAACGCAGGCTACAGCAGAGCTTGTGGGTACAACCAGGACCCCTCAATCGAGTCCTTCTGGGGTTCAGGGTGCTTGGATCCCAGCTCAGGATTCCCTGAACTCCCAGCACCCCTCCCCAGCCGCCCCGTCCTTTGTCCAGCTTCCCGGGCAAAGGTGCTGCCACCCCTCCCCCTGCCCCTGCCCGGCTCAGGTTACAGGCTCAGCTCCTGTCCCTACCTAAAGCCACCCCCGGCTCGCCCATCCCCCACACAGACAGGTCCTACTGCAGCGCAACCCTGTATAGACATTTTTAAAGTAAGTGCAGGTCGGGGTTGAGGGGCACCGGCAGAGCTGGGGGGGCAGGGGGCTGGGCTAGCAGGGGGCTGTGGGTCGGGGTTGAGGGGCACTGGCAGAGCTGGAGTGGGGGGAGCCCAGGGCTGGGCTACAGGGGGCTGCGGGTCAGGGTTGAGGGGCACTGGCAGAGCTGGGGGGGCAGGGGGCTGGGCTAGCAGGGGGCTGCGGGTCGGGGTTGAGGGGCACTGGCAGAGCTGGGGGGGCAGGGGGCTGGGCTAGCAGGGGGCTGCAGGTTGGGGTTGAGGGGCACTGACAGAGCTGGGGGGGGCAGGGCTGGGCTAGCAGGGAGCTGGGCTAGCAGGGGGCTGCGGGTCGGGGTTGAGGGGCACCGGCAGAGCTGGAGTGGGGGGAGCCCGGGCTGGGCTAGCAGGGGGCTGCGGGTCGGGGTTGAGGGGCACCGGCAGAGCTGGGGGGGCAGGGCTGGGCTAGCAGGGGGCTGCGGGTCGGGGTTGAGGGGCACTGGTAGAGCTGGGGGGGGCAGGGCTGGGCTAGCAGGGGGCTCCGGGTCGGGGTTGAGGGGCACTGGCAGAGCTGGGGGGGGCAGGGCTGGGCTAGCAGGGGGCTGCGGGTCGGGGTTGAGGGGCACTGGTAGAGCTGGGGGGGGCAGGGCTGGGCTAGCAGGGGGCTGCGGGTCGGGGTTGAGGGGCACTGGCACAGCTGGGGGGGCAGGGGGCTGGGCTAGCAGGGGGCTGGGCTAGCAGGGGGCTGCGGGTCGGGGTTGAGGGGCACTGTGTTAGACCAGGACTGGTATCGCAGCGCCAGGGCTGTGTCTGTCTGTCTGCCTGTCCTAACGGTGTGTGGGTGGCGGAGGGGGAGGGGAGAGCTCCGTCAGCCCCTGCCTGTCGGGTGCCAGGAATTGCTGGGCACCAATTTGACGCCCTGCCCTCAATGCACCCCACTCCCCAACGCACCCCGGTGCAGCGCCCGCCCCGCGGGGAGCTGATGTGCAGATGTTCCAGGCGCCTGCTCTCCCGCCTCGCCCCCGCCTGGCTTTGGAAAGTGATGAATTCCTGCACCAGCTAATTAGTCTCTAATTAGCCAGTGGTGTGTAAACAATCCCAGCAGATGGGGGAGAAGGCGGCACTAGTGATAATGACCCGTCAGTGGCGGGGCTGCCTCTGCCAGGCAAGGGGGCAGAGTCCGGCTCGGCGCGTGCGGCCTCCCTGGCTCTGTCCGTCCTAGGAGAATACGCTGACGGATGTCTCCAGCGTGGGCCTAGCGTGGGCTATGTCTGCCTGGCTTTTGCTGGTGGAGATCTGCCCAAGGCCTCTACCTGCTGGCGTGTGTATGCGTGCGTGTATACACACACGTGTGTGCCTGCCGTGTGCGCGTGTTGGCAGCCTGGATTTGGCGAGGCTGCCTCAGGCCCCATTGATGTCAGCGGGAGCCCCTGGGTGCACAGCCCCTGGGATCACCCCTCCTTGGGCACGCTGCCCCCCTGCGTGCGGTGGTACCCCAGGGCTTGTGCGTCAGGCGTGGCCCGCGGGTGTGCTCTGGCTGTGCACGGGGAGCGCGGGGTGCCCAGGACGCTGCGTGGGCTGTGCGAGGGCACGTCTTGCCCGCACGTTTTAGCCGCAGCTGTTTGGGTGGGGCGGGGGGGAGTGTCCTTTGAGCCACCTGCCGGGGGGACAGTCCCCTGTCTTGCCCTCACCCTCACCCTCACCCTCACCCAGTCCCGCACGGGATCCTTAGCTTGGCACGCGTCCCCCACCAACGGGCTGGAGCCCCGTGGGGGCGGCTGGCTGAGGGCCAGGGCAGCACGTGGTGCAGGCGCTGCCCTTCCAGGGTGCCCAGCAAGACAGCTGCCACTCCCATGTCAGTGGGGGCAGAGCATCAGCCTGCAGCGGGCCCCCAAAGGCCCCCCAGCTCTGACCAGCGCCCCCCCCTTACCCAGCGGCCTCCCTGCGTCAGATCTGTAGGCGACAGTGTCAGGTGTCACAGGGAGGGGGAGAGGCAGCTGGGTGCGGGGGGACAAACCACGGTTGCTCCTGGGGACGGAGCCGGTGCCGAGGAGTGAATTGGAAATGGCCTGTTGGTACACTCGGCCCATCAATCACGCCTGAGCCACTCACGTCCCCGCCTGTCAAAGTGTCAGTCATCCCGCGGCTGCACGCCTGCTGCATAATGGCACTGTCAGTTACCATTAACGCTGCCCGGGGCCGGGGGCTGCTCCGCGGGGGACCTGGCTGGGGGCCGAGCGACCGGCTGGCTGGTGAGCAGGAGGTGCCAAGGGCCGGTCAATGCAGTGCTGAATCCTGGGGGGGAGATCGGTGTGTCAGTCTGTCTCCATACGCACCCGTCTAGCGACGCACGTATCAACCTCTTCTACGGAGCCCATCACCATCACGTCAAGCCTTCCTCCCGGTCTCCTGGCCACTCTGAGCCTGCCTGCCAGCCCGCAATAACCTCCCCATCCCGACTCGTCTGGGCAGGACTTGAACCTCTCCGCCTGGCTCCCCGTCCCTACACTCAGCAGCTTTCACCCCCGGGTATCCCTCCCAGGCAGGCAAAGACAGCAGCTGCACTATTCTCACTAGTGATTTGTACCACGGTAGTTTCCTGGGACAAAGTGAGCAGTGCTGGGCCCTCTGCAGGCTACAGAGCGGCTCCCAGACCCTTGTGCCTGTCACACACGCTTTGGCTGTGCACAAGAGCACTGGTGTTATCCCCATTGCACCAATGGGAAACTGAGGCACAGACCTATAAAGCCACTTGCTCAAGGTAAGGCAGGGAGATGTCAGAGCAGGGAATTGAACCCAGCTCTTCCTAGACCCAGGCTAGTGCCCGAACCCCCAGAGATCCTCTTCGCTCACCCCCTCGTGTTCCCTCACATCACCTCTCCGTTACCAAGCCAGGTTTTCTTCTCTCTCCCTCATCAGCATCTCGGAGTAATTTTGTATTCCTCCCCCCTCTGTCTCCCCCTTTTCAAAGCTGAGCCACCCGAGTGCAAAAATCCACACGCTCTGCCGTCAAACTCCAGGAGCTCGCGCTCATGTCTGGGGGCATCAAAAAAGAATCTACATAGAAAATTTCCAGGGAAAGAACTTTGCTGCATGTAAATTGGAGGCCCAGAAATCTCCCGGCCTCAGATCTCGCTTTTATTCCAGTTCAGTAACTAAACTGATGATACCTGAATTACAGAGCTGCGCCTCGGAGCGCTCCTGTTCCGCCCCAGCCTGCGCTGCCTCTCGGTGCTCACTCCTGGGATTGTTTTCTTTTTTCTTTTATTAAGACTTTGCTGTTGTGGCTTCCCATTAACGAGCTAGGCAGCACTCGTCAGCAGGCTCCTTTCTCGGCCTCGGCCGGGATGTTAACGACGTCACTCCAGGGCGCCGGGTTCCAAATGCGGTGGCAGTGAGGCAGAAAACGAGGGTTTGTAGGAAAGCTGGGGTGGCAAATCGGCCTCGATTTATTATTATTAATTGTTTGAATTGCAGCGGCACTGCGAGGCTGCCGCTGAGATCGAAGCCCTGTTGTGCTAGGTGCTGGATGGACACCCAGTGATTGAGCGGCTCTGCCCAAAGGAGAGATCAGTGGCCTTAGAGGGGCCCAGAGACGAAGTGATGTGCCCAAGGGCATACAGGGAGGCAGTGGCAGAGTCAGGAGCTGAACCCGGGAGTGCTAAGGCAGAGCCTTAGCTGGCAGGCCCGTTTCCCTGGTCAGGCAGCTCCAGCTGGCGACGGGCTGAGCGGAGAAGGGGGCTGGACACCGACACGGCCCTGCTGCCTGCACCCCTCCCGGGCTCCCCTGGCATTCAGAGGGAGGCGAGGAGACAGCAGCATTCTGACTCAGGCCGTCGGGGCTGAACCTGCTCCCCGTGAAATCCAGGGGAGATGGCTGGGGCGGGCTGGGAGCAGCCTGCCTCCTCCTCCTCCGTCACTTAGGGCCTGCTGCAGGCCTCCGGCTCCCTCTGGCTCAGGTTCGCTGCTTCCTCCCCAGCCCCCCCTGAAATCCCAGCCCCCCCCCCATCCCCACCAGCTGCCTCATCATCATTTCCACAGCAACCATCCTCGTCATCACGGAGGGGGGCTGGAGGACTCCAGTGGGAAAGGAGCAAGCGCAATCCTCAGGCAGGAGGATGCCCTCAGCATGCAAACGAGGAGCGTGTCTGAAGGAGGATAATAAGGGTTTCAGGTCACACTGTGCCTACATCACTCAATTGCAGCCACCTCTGGGGTGGAGGATGGCAACTGCCAGTGCACAGCACGACACCATGAAGACTGGAAAGCCGGGCTGGGGAAACCCCCACACTCCTATGAAAGATGTCATGGGACATTTGGTGTGCCAGAAATGCAGACAAACCTTGGGCAACTTGCCCAGAACTTGGAAGAGCTGCGCGGGCTCTGTCCAAAGCTGGCTGCATTTCAGCACTGAGTGAGCAATCTCTGTGCAGTGTTGTTGTGTGGCGGTTAAATAGCTGCTGCGCCCCACCCCAGAGGTGGCTGCATTTCAGCACTGAGTGAGCAATCTCTGTGCAGTGTTGTTGTGTGGCGGTTAAATAGCTGCTGCGCCCCACCCCAGAGGTGGCTGCATTTCAGCACTGAGTGAGCAATCTCTGTGCAGTGTTGTTGTGTGGCGGTTAAATAGCTGCTGCGCCCCACCCCAGAGGTGGCTGCATTTCAGCACTGAGTGAGGAATTTGGATCTGTGGTATTAGAGAGATTATGCTTTTCAGATCTGTGTCTCCCGGCATTCCACTGTCCCCTCTCAGTCTCGGCACATGAGTTCCCAGTGCTGCTTGCTGGTGGGCTCTCGGCAGATGGGGCTGGGGCGGGGGAACCCAGAACTAGCTAGCTGTAAAAAGGCAGCCGTGACCTTCGCGAGCACATGATCAGTAGTGGAATTACGCGCCGCTTCTCCGCCTCTGCGCTGCATTTCACCCTTTAACGCAGAACAGATGGCGGAGGGGCTTCGGAGCAGCAAGGAGAGAGTGTGCTGTTTGAGATCAGGTTCGGAGGTGTGCAGCCTGCAGCGGGACCGACTGGGGAGGCAATCGCTCCGTGCCCCCCACACCTGGAGTGGGATCTCGGCTTGGCACAGGGAGGGGCTGCCTGGGTGCCCTGAATACGCCAGGCCTCAGCGCGCGAGTGTCTCGGACCAGCCCCGGAGCTGTTCCGTTGCGCGAAGTCCATCTGCTGCCAGTGGCCTGCGCCTTGGCCCAGAGGGGCTGGGAATTCTGGAGCCTGGAGCCCGGCAGCTGATGCCTTCTGGGGTGGGAGGGGCTGGTCTCAGCCAGTCAGCAAATAAAGCCTGGCCCGCCCCACCCTGTCCCAGCTGGGGTGGATCCCGTGGCAGCCGGAAAGGGAGACTTGGGCTGGGGGGTCCTGGATTGGAGTGGGGCTTTCAATTGCCTCCACCCACACCCTACGCCAGCAAACACCCCTTCCCCGGGCACAGGGCACAGCCCATCCCCAGAGGGACTGCGCTCCCTGGCCTGTGCTGTCCACGCTTTCCAGGCGGTGGCCTCTCGCCCCTCAGGGGGAGCCCCCCAAGCCCAGCCTGCCCCACCCCCCCGCCACCAGGCATTGGGCACAGGCTGAGCACGGGGCCAGTGTCAGAGTCTGTAATTCCCTCCCCAGGCCGAGCTCCCTGCAATCTGGATCCCCCGTCCCCGGCTGGGTTTTCTCCTGCTGAGCTGGTTTGCCATCGTTTGTAACCAGTCCATTTGGGCCTTGCTCATTTCAGAGCTGCCGCCCCCCAGCACCTTCCGCCCCCCCCCCTTCCCTTTCCAGGAACGTGCTGGGTCCAATCTTCCCCTCCGATCTCGCTCCCAGCCTCACGATTACCCGGCTGCCCGGGGAACCGGCCTGGAGTCGGCTTTGATTAACTGCTTCGTCTGGAGAGCGGAGGGGCCCTGCCGCCCGCCTGGGCGAACGGCTTTGCTGGGGAGAGTGTGTGTTGGGGGGGGGTCATTCAGTATAACCCCCACCCCGCACCTAACCCCTCTCCTGCCCCCACGGGAGGCAGCCGGGACAGGTGCAGGGCTCTAGACTGACTGCTTGGGAGGAGATGTGGGGGAACAGCCAGGCTGACACCTCTAGGGGGTGGCTAGGGCCCCAGCTGGCTCATTCTGCTGTCTCCTGCCAGACCCTGTCCCCCGGAGGATGAGACTTGGGGGGCTTCCTACCTGTGTTCAAACCAGGCGCGGCCTAGTTACCTGGCTAGGGCGGCTAGCAGGGGTCTCGTCTCTAACCAGAAATGCCCACTGATGCTGCTGGAGGGAGCTGCGTTAGAACCGGCCCAGCAGCACATTAGCGAGCCGTGGTGCAGTATACTTGGATTTTAGCAGAGCACTGGATCCGGCAGGTCTGCTGTGAGAAGGGCAGATTCTGGTTGTGTTCAGCCCGTTGAACAGGGCCTTACTCTGTGCCCGTTATATTGGAGTCAACAGAGCCAGGATCCACCCGCTGGGAACAGGGTGGCAGAATCGTGTCCCAGCTGACTCCAGATTGGCTCAGACACTGATGCTGTGTCGCCGACTGACAGCCGGCTGAGGGTCTGAAATGGGCCAGTCGCGGGGATTGGCTGCGGGTGGAGATCTGGGTTAGGTCCTGTCCTGCCAGATGCTGAATGTGAGGTTTACGTGCTGACCTGGCCAATGGGAATTGGTAGGTGACTTCCAGTCTGGAAGCAGGGCAAGAAAATACATCCCCGGGGGACCTGCGAGGAGGCGTTGGAGGACAGGAGTGTGCGGGCAGGATGACTGTGGGGACGACAGGGGTAAAATCTGCAGGGAAGACGAGCCCTGGAGTGATCAGGCAGGGGGGCTGGTGGCATTGACCGGGGAGATTGGAGGAGCTAAATCTACGTAGGGTATGAACAAGGTGCCCCTGGGGGGGATGAGATGAGGAGGCTCCCTGACCGTTAGATCAGCCCAGCGGTGGAACAGGGTCCCCAGGGGACGGGACAGGAGTCCTGCTGTCAGACAAGCACAAGACAAGAGATTGTAGGGGACTGTCTTTTACCTGCGGGTGGGGTGGAGCTGGATCTCCCCCCCCCGGCAGGCGCACGTTGGACGAGCAGGACCAGGTGCACTGCCCAAGCTGGAGTGACCCAGCTGCTTTGGTGAGAGCGGGAGGCTCCCTGTCGGCCCAGCCACTGCACGGCCCTGACCCCTCCTGACCGATAGCATCGGGCCGTGGGGTGGCGGGCGCCACCCCTGGCTCATCGCCCCTGAGATCAGACTGGGTTGCCTCTTGTAGACTTGCTCTGGGGAGGGCCGGAGATCGTCAGGGTCCCAGCTGTCCAGCACCATCTCCTCTCCCAGGAGCGAATGCTCCGTGGTGCCTCTGGAGCAGAGAATGCAGGACGTGCTCCAGGCCCCAGTGCTGCCCTCGGCCTGTGCCGAGGAGATGAAGGTGCAGTGGGACCGGGAGCAGAGCAGGCTGAGAGGCCACTCATCCAGGGCCCGGCCCTGGGTACCCCAGCAGCTGTCAGTTCCTTCCCCGGCTCGTCCCATCCAGGAGGCGAGACCCAAGATGTCAGTGGAGCAGCTTGCCAAGTTGTCATGGAAGGCCAGTTTTCCCAGCTCTCCTGACTTCTCCGGGAGGCAGCCCCCCGGCGAGCTGTCACGTGGGCTTGTGAGGCTGCAGCATGGTGGGACTTTCTAGGTTAGCTCATGGAGGGGACCTGGGTTCTAGTCCCAGCAATGCCACTGATTCACTGGGTGACCTTGGGCAAGTCACATCCCTGCTCTGTGCCTCAGTTTTCCCATCTGTAAAATAGGGCTAATGCTGTTTGCTCTCCTTTGGGTGCGATCCAGCTGCAAACTCCTCAGTGCCTAGTTTCCCCACTGAATTCCATGGGATTTCCACACGCAGGGGGACTTGTGGGGCCGGATGCATTGAGATGCACCAGTGAAAGTGGCTGTGTTTGGACCAGGTATCACTGCTCCTCGTTATTATTCTATAAGGCCTATGCTGTGGTCAGTCACGTCCCCGTCTGCAGAGGCAACTTTTCATAGCAGTTTCTTTGCAGGCTGTCTGCCTCTGCTAACCCATGGCCATAGCAGGTCACAAAGCACGTGCGGCTACTCGGTCCCTAGATAGGTGGGCAGGGGGTGAGGGACTGTGTCTGTCACGTTTATTTCCTTCACTTTCGTTTGGGAGCCCGCCTGACGGAGCAGCCAGCTCCAGCCGGCGTGTTTCAGCCAGCGGCGTGGGCGCGAGTGCCTTTCCTGCCCCCAGAGACATGTTAATCCCGTGCGCTCTCTGCCAAGGGGCATGCCTCTGTTCGGAATGCTGCTGGATGGCAGACAGAGGGCATTTGTAGTGTAGATTGGCATCAATTTACTGTTTTCCTCTCAGTTCTCAAGACTTAGCAGTTTTGCTTAAGCAAAGAGCTTGACTTATGCCGGGGGGGAAAAGATGAAGGCGTTTTCTCTTTCTTTCTTCTTTTGCTTTTCTTTTTCAAGAAAGATTAGATTGAAACTAACCGAGAAGGAAGATTAGCCAGCACTGGAGACTCTGGGGGCAGCCAGTCCGGCAGCCTGGCCCTCGGGGCCTGAAGCCAGCAGAGGATATGTTCAGGGGTGAATTTGAAACCCCCAAGAGGACGAAGCATGAGAGGGAGCTCAGACCCCACGCTGCCGTGCAGGGTGCCCCGAAACACACCAGGATCCCGTTAGTTATTGGCCTGTTCCTTGGTGCAGCTGCGGCTTTGCTGTGGTCAGAGTGATCTGGGCCAGGGACTCTGGGAGGTGCCCTTTGTCCCTGGGTTTCAAGCACTTTCCAATCATCACAGTGCACCTGGTGGGCAGCTACGCCCTGAGCGGGGCTGGGGTCCGCTGTCCTCTGGGCATGGGGGGAACCATGGCGCCTGCCTGCCCTGGGGTGAGAGCCTGACGCCTTCGCCAACAGTCCTGAGTTTGGTCCGCGGACGAGAGAAGCCAGGACGTCCAAGCGTTCACCTCCGAGCGAACTGCCCCGCATGAAAGCAGCAGAGAGCCATTTAGTGCCATGCGCACCCCTTCCTGCCCCCACCCTGTTGCTTGCTGAGAAGCGGGCCCCGGGGGGAAGGGGCATTCGGGCCCCGGGGGCCAGAGCCGCTATTGTCTTCAAACAAACTGCTGATGACAGGAACTAAGGGCAGCGGGTTTTGTGCATCATGTTTGTTTTCTCCCCCCGTAAATAAATAAATAAATAAATAGAATTAAACTGCAATTCAAAGTGCACTTGAAGGCTGCTGGGGAATAGGAATGTGCCTTTGAAGTACAAGGGCTTCCATTTGTTAAACCGAAAATGGAGCTGTGTGTTTCAATTTAGAGGTTCCTTAGCAAAGCAAACCGGAGAGAGGAGCGACTGTTTCTTCTTCTCTCGCTCAGCCTGCAGCTCTCCAGCCCCCAGAGTTAAAAGTCCGGTGCCATCTGAGCCGCTGCAAAGGGAGCGGGCAATAAAGGAAACAAAGCAGCTTGAATAAGCCCTAGACGGACTAAGCTCTTGTCGATATGGCTGCAAAAATGGCCTGGAGGGGAGAGGTGGAGGGAGGCTTCTGAGCGGTGTGATTACTGGGGGTGGCTTCGCGGGGTAACCAGATTAATGTAGGCTGTGTCAGCCACCCCTGGTTTAAAGAGTGACTCGGGGATGTGTGGGGTTCATCTTGTAATGAATCTAGCTGGGTCTGTGAGACCGCTGCCCTCTAGTGGATGGATCAGAAGTGCTCAGCTGTGTTTCATAGGAGCTGTACTGTTAATCACTAATGGAGATTCTCCTTTAGCTTAGGTGGCAAGATCCGAATTCTGTCCCCCTCATGCCAGGATGTTCCACTGGCAGTGGAATGACAGCTGTGAATTCCTAGGTGTCCCGAGATTCTTTCCACTATTCCCAGATCAAATTGGCGCGGTTTGTGTGTTGAAAGCAGGACGTCCTTCATGGTGCGGGATCAGCATGGCCGGTGGTTGCACTGCTGCACAAGGAGGAAGAGCACCCAGCTCACTCTCCTCTAGCTGTGTCAGCTCAGGTGGGGCTACCGGGAGCACGAATTGGCTTGTGTCAGTAAAGCCACGTACACAGGGTGTCCTGCTGGAGAGTGCTAGGGTGGGCTAGGAATTGAGTGGGAGCCCTCTGGAGCAGCGGCTCTCAACCTTTCCAGACGACTGTCCCCCTGTCAGGAGTCTGATTTGTCTTGCGGATTCCCAAGTTTCACCTCACTTCAAAACGACTTGCTTAGAAAATCAGACAGGAAAACACAGAAGTGTCACAGCCTCTGTTACTGACAAATCGCCTCCTTTCTCCTTTTTACCATAGAATTATCAAATAAATCCAGTGGAATATAAATACTGTCCTTCCCTTGCAGCGTACAGTCTACAGAGCAGGATAAACAAGTCATTGGATGAAATGTTAGTTTGTGCTGACTTTGCTAGAGCGTTTTATGTAGCCTGTTGTCAAACTAGGCAAATCTCTAGCTGCGTTGTTGCACGCCCTGGAAGGCTGCTGCGTACCCCCGGGGGTATGTGTAACCCTGGCTGAGAACCACTGCTCTAAAGGCCCTCACCGTGTCCTGTGTTCCAGGAGACACCACAATCCTGCCGGAGAAGCAAGCTTGATTCGTCCCTTAGGGCTACCCCAGCTATGCCTAGAAACACCTGCCTCTTCCCCCCACCCCCGAGTCCAAGCAGCACAAAGATCCTTAGTTCCTTTGGTCTGGGGTTTTTACCCCTCCTGCCACGTGCGCTGAGCAGCAAATTCAGCTGCTGGGAGGACTCCACTGGCAACACTCATCTTCCCAGGGAGGAGAGCAATGATAAGAGTCTTTGATCCTTTCGTTGGTGACTCCCCTATCCAGACGTGGGGAGTTTCCACTTGTCTGGACCCAGAGCCCGTCTGGCATTGACGGGGCTCCTCTTTCGGGAGGGGCGGAACAATTTCCCTCGAAGAGCAGCGCCTCTCCCTATGAATGTCCCACCCCTGCAGAGTCATGCATCCGGTCGCAGAGGCTCACGCTACGCCTGCTCACACATTACCCTGCAGTACGGAGCACGGATACTGCCAGTGAGATTAATTCAGGCAGCTGCTCACAAGCATTCGACAGTGTCCGAACACCGAACGCTTCCTTCGCATTCTAATACCGGTTTGATCAATATTAACCCGCCAGCGGGCCCGGCAGATTCCAGCTCCAGATCTGTCAGTGTCCAGTCGAGACGTGAGGATTTTGGCATGAGCTGGTGCCTGGTCTGCCAGGGTCACATGGGTGAAGGCCAATGGAAGAGGATGTGCCGAATGCGAGGGGTGGTGGTGTCCGGCAGACAGCTAGAGGGTGGGGTAGTGGTGTCTGGTTGGTGGCCAGTGGAAGGCGAGGTGCCGAATGCGAGGGGAAGTGGTGTCTGGTTGGTGGCCAGTGGGAGGCGAGGTGCCGAATGCGAGGGGAAGTGGTGTCTGGTTGGTGGCCAGTGGAAGGCGAGGTGCCGAATGCGAGGGGAATTGGTGTCTGGGCGATGGCTAGTGAAAGGCGAGGTGCCGGATGCGAGGGGAAGTGGTGTCTGGGCGATGGCTAGTGGAAGGCGAGGTGCCGAATGCGAGGGGAAGTGGTGTCTGATTGGTGGCCAGTGGAAGGCGAGGTGCCGAATGTGAGGGGAAGTGGTGTCTGATTGGTGGCCAGTGGGAGGCGAGGTGCCGAATGCGAGGGGAAGTGGTGTCAGGGCGGTGGCCAGTGGAAGGCGAGGTGCCGAATGCGAGGGGAAGTGGTGTCTGGTTGGTGGCCAGTGGAAGGCGAGGTGCCGAATGCGAGGGGAAGTGTTGTCTGGTGGGTGGCCAGTGGAAGGCGAGGTGCCGAATGCGAGGGGAAGTGGTGTCTGGTTGGTGGCTAGTGGAAGGCGAGGTGCCGAATGCGAGGGGAAGTGGTGTCTGGTTGGTGGCTAGTGGAAGGCGAGGTGCCGAATGCGAGGGGAAGTGGTGTCTGGTTGGTGGCTAGTGGAAGGAGAGGTGCCGAATGTGAGGGGAAGTGGTGTCTGGTTGGTGGCCAGTGGAAGGCGAGGTGCCGAATGCGAGGGGAAGTGGTGTTTGGTTGGTGGCCAGTGGAAGGCGAGATGCCGAATGCGAGGGGAAGTGGTGTCTGGGCGATGGCCAGTGGAAGGCGAGGTGCCGAATGCGAGGGGAAGTGGTGTCTGGGCGATGGCTAGTGGAAGGCGAGGTGCCGAATGCGAGGGGAAGTGGTGTCTGGTGGGTGGCCAGTGGAAGGCGAGGTGCCGAATGCGAGGGGAAGTGGTGTCTGGTGGGTGGCCAGTGGAAGGCGAGGTGCTGAATGCGAGGGGAAGTGGTGTCTGGTGGGTGGCCAGTGGAAGGCGAGGTGCCGAATGCGAGGGGAAGTGGTGTCTGGTGGGTGGCCAGTGGAAGGCGAGGTGCCGAATGCGAGGGGAAGTGGTGTCTGGTGGGTGGCCAGTGGAAGGCGAGGTGCCGAATGCGAGGGGAAGTGGTGTCTGATTGGTGGCCAGTGGAAGGCGAGGTGCCGAATGCGAGGGGAAGTGGTGTCTGGGCGATGGCCAGTGGAAGGCGAGGTGCCGAGTGCGAGGGGCAGTGGTGTCTGGGCGATGGCTAGTGGCCAGCGAGATGTTCACGGGACACTGTCTATTGCCGTGTCCCCCCCACTTTGCTTCGTTTAACAGCCTGAGCCCGGCTCTGGGAGCCTGGGACGCCTGGGCTCCATCTCCCCCGTTGTATGACTGTGGGTGATGTCCTAGCGGGTCCCCCTGTGCTGGGAAGCAGGGGTACAGTTCCTGCCCTGCCTGGCGGGGTGGGGAGGAGGTTTGCAAAGGGCTTTGAGATCCCCTGGCACCAAAGCATCATTATCTCCCCGGCTGTGGCACTGTCAGCACAGAACAAATCTTCCCCGGGGCAAAGGCGTCCCCAGGTCTCATCTCGGCCTTGGCAGGGCTCTTTTAAGCACCAGGTGGTTGGAAAGAACAAACCCTTCAAAGTCCCCCCACTCGCTCCTCTCCTCTCTCGCTTCTGTTTTCCTCCTTCTCCATCCCCCTACTCCCAGGCCCCTTTCCACACCTCCTCCAGCCCCCACCCAGCCGTGGGCCAGGGCCGCTACCCTGCTGAGGCGGAGGGGTCAGGTTGGCGAGATCAACTTCCTCTCTGCCGCTGAGTCCCGGTGTGGCCCGGGCAAGGCTCTTCACCTCCCAGGGCCGCAGTCGCCCCCGTGTGATCCCTGTGTCCTCCCGGGCCGCGCCCAGGACAGCAGGGCTCTGACCGTCCGGCTGAACGAGCAAAGAGGAGGCCTCAGTCCCAATGCCCAGCGGTGCCGCCCCCACCTCCCTGCAGGGTGGCTCTGCTAGAGTCAACGGAGGCATGGGCCAGCAGCTCGGGGAGGCATCTGGGCTGGCATGTGCCCACCTGACGGGGCTGAGGCTGGTCTTGGGAGGTGGGTGACTCTTGGGGGGGCTGAGGGAGTCCCGCTCCTGCCAGTTGCCATTCAGCCTGGCGTGTGGCGGCCGCAATGCTGTGGGTGCCGGGGGGGGGCGTAGGCCCCGCGGGAGCGGACGGGGGCCACATGGGGTGCTCTCGGGATCCAGTGGGTTTCATTTTGCCCCTTCTGCCTCTCTTTCTAGATGACGTTTCGCCGTATTTCAAAACGGAGCCGGTCCGGAGCCAGGTCCACCTGGAAGGGAACCGCTTGGTCCTGACCTGCATGGCCGAGGGCAGCTGGCCACTGGAGTTCAAGTGGCTTCACAACAACAAGGAGCTGACCAAGTTCTCTCTGGAATACAGGTGAGCGAGCTCCCGCGCCCGCCTTGGCCTGCCCCAGTCGGGAACTGCCGGGACCCTTCACATCCAGAGCAGCCGCAGCAAAGGGGCTGGGGAGCTTTGCGCCTCTCGACTGTTTCTTCTGCTCAGGCTGTTGTGGGGTGGGACGAGGGGAGCTGGCCGGGGCGTCCCAGGTGCTGGGGGATCCCGGGGGAGGACACGCAAGCGTCCTGTAGAGCGGACGAGTTCCCCGGGGTCTGGGCGCGCATCTGGGGAGGCTTGCTGTGGAGGTGGGACGCAGGGACACGCTCGGAGCCAAGATGAAATGATGTTGCCCTCTCCCGGCCTCCCTGGGCACCATCCACCCGAGGGCAGGAAATTGCTAACAGTGTCGCTGCCCCTACGCCCCCGCTGCCTGCTCAGCGATCGTGGAGCAGGCAGGGCCATCGGGAGGTGCCGGGATGCACCGGCCCCCACATCCAAGGCACCGGAGAGCCGCTAAGGGGCCAGTGCTGAGAAAAAAGGGCAGAGTGGCAGGAGCCGTCTGTCCCCCTTCGCTCTCCGAGCTCCTGTCCCTTGCTAAGGCCCAGCTGGGCAGAGAGGGGGGCAGGTGCTGGCGGTGCTTTTCCTGGGGTGCGGGCAACTGCCCTGCACTGGCCAGGGGTGTCCAAGAGACCTGTGGAAATTGCCAGTTAATTCCCGGCTTCACCCCCTTCTCCCAGACACGACGGTCTAGTCTCAGGCGTGTGCCCGTTGGGGGCAGTCTGCCCACCTGCTGCCCTGCGCGCTGCCCCGCGAACACTGTGGCAGGGGCGTTGGGGGAGGCGGCTGGGCAGTAGGGTGGCCAGGCAGCAAGTGTGAAAAATTGGCACGGGGGGGGGGGGGGGCGGAGGGGGTAATAGGAGCCTATATCAGAAAAAGACCCAAAAGTTGGGACATCTGGTCACCCTACTGGGCAGGGACTCAGGATTGCCAGGGACGAGGTGGCCACACCCCGTCCAGTATGATCTGTGGCTGCCATCCCCTTGAACGCGGCGTGCGGCCTGGGGAGACTACGGGTCCCAGCATTCAGGGCTCCATCTTGGCCCAGCACAGGGGATTAAGGGGGAGTGTTGCATGCTGGGACTTGTAGTCTCAGCTGGCTGCCCCGCTGCAGGAGATGAGAGCAGCTGGTATCGGTAGGGTGACCAGATGTCCTGATTTGATAGGCACAGTCCCGATATGTGGGGCTTTTTCTTATATAGGCTCCTATTACCCTCCACCCACTGTCCAGATTTTTCACACTTGCTGTCTGGTCACCCTTAGGTATGGGCCACATTTTAGGCCAATGATGTGCACCACTGTTGCCAGATTTATGCCTAGTGACACCAACACCACCGCCTCCCCCCGAGGTTCCTCGGGCCCAGCCCCTGGTTCTGGCCCATCTGGGTGGAAGGGAAGGAGCCGTGCGTGTGGTGCCCCCATGTCGGTGCACAATGCTGAGCATGCCAAGGGCTGCCTTGCCGTGTCTGGAGAACACGCTGGGCCGGGGAAGCGCAGGCCGGTGACCGGAGGAAGTGCTCGGGCAGAGCGGCATGCGGGCGGAGGCCAAGGCGACGCAGCTGGCATGCCGCACAGCCAGGGCATGGTTTGGAGAGGCTGCAGGTTTGTCAAGGGGGAAGGGACAGGAACCAGAGCCTGCCGGGGCTGCTGAGGTCCCTGCTTTCCCAGGAGGCTTTAAAACCCACTTCCCAGGAACACTCTGGCTGTGGACTCCCTTTGCCCCGGACCAGCACCGCCCCCGGCCGAGACGTTCCCAGGGAGCGAGTGTGGGGCGGGGGGTGGCGCATGGGGAACCCGTTGGACATTGAAATATTCTAGTGCAGTAGCACCTGGAAGCCGTGGGTAGGGATGGGGCCCGCACTGTGCTAGGCTGTCCCAGGCTGACCCCACCAGGGACTGATCAGCTGCCGCCCACTGAGGCTGGGACGCCAAGGATCCGGTGATAACCTGAAGATCACCTGGTCCTCGTAAAAGAAGAGCTGCGGAGAGTAGGTAGATCCTGCACGAGCCGCTGGGACTGGGTTTCTGGCCAGCTCAGGCAGATGACTGCAAAGAGTGATTCTGCAGGGAGCAGGCTAGGGAGGAGAAGGGAGCAGCGAGGCCTTTGACCGCCAGTGTGGGGTAATTCCAGCCAGGAGCCGGCTCCTGCAGAAGACCTCCAGTTGGGGGGATAGGATCTGATTGACCCGTTGAATTTACGTAAAACTGTTTGATTTGGAAGATTCAGAGCTGAGGCCTGGGAGAAAAGGGACTGGGGCCGGTGTCAGGAGAGCACACGGGCCAGGGCATCTGCGTAGTGGCTTCCCCAGGCACCGAACACGTGTGTAACACAAAGTCAGTCCCTGCCCGGGTGGCTGCACTTGCAGCAAACGGAGGTGGAGGCGGGGGACTGCTTTGGGCCGGTGAGATCTGTGTGCACCGTGCACCCCGCTCTGATAATCCATTAACGCCAGGCCGAGCGCTTTGAAGGTGAAAAGTGCCGCATGCTAATATTCCAGCGCTGTGTACTTAGCCGGCGCTCGCCATCTTCATGCTGTTCGTTAGCTGTCCCGCGCTTTGACCATTATCAGTAGCTTTCGCCGTGATTGGCAATGCCACCCCCTCCAGCCCGGCGGCGACAGCCCCACCTGCCGTCCCCAGGGCCCATCCTCAGCTTTATTCCCAGCTCCCGGTTCGCGTGGCGGGTGGGAGGAATCAGAAAGAAAAGCCACTGCCCCGGAGTCACAGCCCTTGAGGCTCACCTTTAAATCAGGCCGGGCACCTCTCCCCCTCTCCTCCGCGTGTGTCATCCTCTCTATTTTAATCAATAATTCAGCCCGAGACCAGCCATTCCCCATTTCAAGTAATCAAATCCAAAGGCTTCTCGTTGCCGTAGCAACTCCTAAGTGGTCCAGGACCCTGGGAAGGCAGACAATGGGCCCGGTGTGAAATCCCCTCCCTGACGGTGATTGGGGGACCCCTGTTGGCTGCTGGGCCTGCTATGAAGGGAAGTAACTTTGTTTTGTGTTAGCCGAGGGGGTGGGTGCAGAGGGCCCAGGAATGCCGGGCTCTCCCCTCGCTGCGCCGGGTGGCTGGGCTGGGCTGGGCTTTTGCTTTGAGGTTTATTTTTCCAGCTGAGATTCTGGGGTTGCAAGGAAAAATGCTGAGCTGAGAATCGAATTACCCCTCCCTGCTGTGCGCAGACAGGCAGCGAGCTCTGGGCAGGCCAGAGTCACACCCCGTCGCACTGCACACAGGGCCCGTCCCTGGGCTCTGTGCTCCAGCTAACCTCTCGGGGCCTTTGCCTGAGCGAACAATGGCTCCGTGGTTCCCATCACCATCGCATCTGGGCACTGCACATTCATTCCCCTGGAGCGGGGCAAGTGTCATTTCCCCCGTGTTATAGATAGGGAAACTGAGGCACAGAGCTGCAAAGGGTCTTGCCTGTGGTCACAGAGGCAGCTGGCTGTTGAACCAAGGGCTCCCAAATACTGGCCCAGTGCCTTAGCCAGACTCCCGCAGCGAGCGTAAGACCCTCCAGACTTGGCTTGCAGTGACTCGCTGGGGCAGGGCTGGGGAGGGGTGTCACTCACTTAAGCAAACAAGCGTAGAACAAATTGCGAGTCAGAGGGCTGGAGCGAAGCGGGTGCTGCCCAGTGGAGTCGGGGCCAGGTGGGTGGGGAAGAACCAGCACGATGCATGGGTGTTTCACACGCAGCCCGTCACACGCCTCAGCCTTCCCTGCCACCTGCTGTGAGCACAGACCCCCCCACCCCCCGGCTCTTGGGAGGGAGGCACCCCCGTGATGCCTGCATTAGCCCCGTGGAGTGTGTGGCAGGGGGTCTGTCCAGGGCGGGAGAGCCCAGGGTTCCTACACTGCAAGCGGTCACGGGGACACAGCTGCCAGTTCGAGGGAGCTCGAGATCTGTGGGTGCAAATGCTCCCATTCAGGCTTCCGACAACCCGCAGGCCCCAGGAGACCCCCTCTCCCCCAGCTTTCAGCAGCCCCTGCAGCGGGCAGCTGGGGCAAAGCCACCAGGACGCTTAGCGCAGCCGACTCAGGGGACTGACAGGTCGGGGGAGGTGGGGACTTGAGGGCACTGTGGGAGTGGGGGAGCCAGATGAGCGTCCCGACCGGGGTGCGGACCCCCAGACGGAGTCGGGGCCAGGTGGGAGCTAGAATCGGGCTGGGTTTGCTGCTCTGCCACCTGTGAGTTTCTGTAAACTCCCCTTCGATGCTGAAACATCCGGGAGGCGGCAGAAAAGCCGGTGGTGCTGGGGGCGGGGTGGATCTCTGGGTCACTGAGGGGGCTGGGGATCGGTGTGGTGAGCAATATGGGGAGCCAATTAAGCAGGGCAGCGAGAGAAGCACTGAGGTGGATGCCGACATGACAGCTTAGCTGGCAGCTGCTGCGGCGGCGTTTCCAAGGTGGGTTTATTTATTCATGTGACAGGTGCTGGGGCTGGGATTGTGGCGTGCACACGGATCAGCCCGGAGAGGAGCCAGCCATTGCGGCTCTTAAAGGAGAAGACAGGAAACAGGCTCCTGGTTAACGTGTTATGGAGCAGGGCAGCATGTCAAGGGGGCTTTTCCCGTCCACTTGGAAAGTCCCGCAACCGCCGCATTGTGCAAAACCAGGCCACGGAGCCACTCGCCGCTCCCTCGCCCGCAGCGCCACCCCGCTGGCCAGCGTAGGTGCTGCGGTGCATTTCAGTACGGGCTGCCTCCGCTGAGGACCAGCTGGCGTAGTCCTGTTGTTGTTAGTGGCCTGGGGAGGGGGAATCGAGGCCTTTCCCCGTGGAAAAGGGTCACATGGCTAGGGAGGCTTGGAAGGGTGAGAGGGATGTCAGGAAACGTCAGTTTCACCAGGAACCAATAGGTTCCTCAAGGAGAAGTGAAATTTACAGCTAGGCAAAGTAAGGAAAATGCTGCTTGGGAACTCGTTTGCGTTGGATTTAAGGCTGCTTCCTTTGTGTGTTCTGACATGGGACGATGACAGGTTGTGTTTTAAGGGTTATAGAGCAGCGGTTTTCAACCTTTTTTCATTTGCGGACCCCTAAAAAATTTCAAATGGAGGTGCAGACCCCTTTGGGAATGTTAGACATAGTCTGCGGACGCAGGCTGAAAACCACCGTTCTACAGTAACGACCTTTCTCGGCCCCTTTAGACATAGTCCGTGGACCCCCAGGGGTCCATGGACCCCAGATTGAAAACCACTGTTAGAGACCTTTCACTTTCTGAATGTCAAGTCTACTGTCATGAAATAATTGCCTGGCTCCCCCATAATTTCCCACAAGTGTGAATATTTACATTGATAAAAATAAAAAAAAAACCTGCTTAAAAATAAACATCACTGTTATCTGTCAAAATGATACAAAATGAAATGGGATTCTGCCCAGCCTGTGGCTGGAGGGGGGGGGGGGAGGGGGAAGAGATGTGTTGCCAGGGTGGGAGGGATGGAGGGAAAGGATGGTGTGTGCGGGACAAACAGTAAAGATTAGACCTTCTCCAGGGTCTTGTCCAAGGGACAAGTTACTCAGCCTGCTTGCACCAGCTAGGCACTGGAGAGAGAGTGCCTCTGAGCTGCTGGAGGAAGGAAACCTTTCCACTTTGCCAAACGGCAACCAGTCACTTGTCCGGCGTGGAAAGGCAGGACACCTGACGAAGCCACTTCTCTGAGGACGCTCTGGCTGCCAGGTCCAACTCCCAAGACGGTCAGTGGGGATTAACCCATTCAGTTCCGGACCCGTCTTTCTCTCCCTGGCTGCATCAGACCGAGAGTCCTTGGAGTGATGGGGACGTTCTCTGGATTTTACAAGGCTGTGACCGGGATTCCCAGGTTTAGGTGTCAGGAGAGCAGGGCCAGGCTGAGGATGTCAAGCCAACGGTCTTGCCCTTTGGTGACCTGGTGTGCCGAAGTGGGACTGGTTTTAATGTTCCCTCTGAATACTGTGGGGGGGGCTCAGTTCCTGGCTGACCCTCTGTCGCCTGGGAACTAATGGCCAGGCCCTGCCCCCCTGCAAGGGGATGCTAAAGGTGTGGGAGACAGAGAGATCAGGTGACCTCCTGGCCTGGGAAAGAGACAAAGCCCAGAGAGGAGGGGCTGGGGGGTTGGGGTTTTTTGGAAGCTGGCTGGGAAATGGAGGGGAGCCCCGAGGAGGCTCGGGCCTCCCTCCGGGGCGGTGGCCTCCCTGAGGCCCCAGATGGACCTAACTAAAGGGGGGTCGTCTTGTCTGTACCGGCAAGACCTGTTTTGGACTGTGTTCCTGTCATCTAAATAAACCTCTGTTTTACTGGCTGGCTGAGAGTCACGTCTGACTGCAAGGTGGGGGTGCAGGGCCCTCTGGCTTCCCCAGGACCCCGCCGGGGCGGACTCGCTGTGGGAAGCGCACGGAGGGGCAGAGGATGCTGAATGCTCCAAGGAGAGACCCAGGAGGTGAAGCCGTGTGAGCTTCTTGCCCTGCAGACAGTCTGCTCCAAGGGAGAGGAGGCTCCCCAGAGTCCTGACTGGCTTGGTGGGGAGCAGTTCCAGAGCATCACCCGGGGACCCCGTGATACCTGGACACATTGGAAAACAAGCACCGGATGCAAAGTGAAAACGATCGTCGCTCTAATAACTAGCGTACCTCTGCGGCACCCCACAGATGTCCCTCTCCTCAGTTAACAGCAACAGAGCCTGGAGTCAGAAGCCAGGTCTCCTCTGCCCTTTCTGCTGGACCATGCCGCTGCCCCTGCCTGTGATGCACGTGGGCAGTTGCACCAATACCACCTTGGGCTGGTGAGTCAGCGTGCCCGGGGAGAGGACCCTTCCTGACCCCTGTCAGCTGGTCATCTGGTGCCCTGAGCCAGGGGAGCTGCTCACCCGTATCTCAGCACATGGAGCTTTCAGGCCTAATGTAAGTGCCAGGCCACTGAATTTGATGCCTACTTTACCCCATGGCTGGATTTGGCTCCACATGATATCAAGGCTGTCTGTGCTCCTGGGGACAGGCTGGACTGGACAGGGAGCAGAAACCCCTCCATTTCCAGGCCAGAGGTGTCAGTGCAAACAGGATTCATCAAGCCCGGCGGATGAACTGGGGCGCACTCAGGCCAGGAATCAAACGTGCTCCCCGTTGCTGCGGGAATAATGCAAAATATCAACCATTACATTGGACTGTGGGAACTCCAGTAAGAACAGGTTGGGGGTGGGGAGTGGTGTGCACGGCCTGGGGAGGAGAGACTGCAAAGGGGGCGCTGAGGTCACAGAGACGAGGCCGCCCCAAATGCATCCTGCAGCATCCACCACTGTCGTGTCCCGGTGCCGAGAGTGGGTGGGTCGGGTTTACAACAGGCAGCGTGGCCTCCTGATTAGCATAGGAGACCTGGAGTCCGGACGTCTGGGTTCTATTCCCACCCCTGGGCTGGGCAGTGGGGGCTAGTGGTTAGAGCAGTGGGGCGCTGGGAGTCAAAATGCCTGGGTCTGCTTCCTGGCTCTAGGAAGAAGCGCAGTTTAGTAATTAAAGGACTGTGAGCCGGGACTTCTGAGTTCTATTTCCGGGTCTGCCACTGACTCGTTGGGTGGCCATGGGAGAGTCACCTCATAGCTCTAGGCCTCAGTTTCACCATCTGTAAAATAGGAGCAGGGCCCATATTGCTGAAGTGCTTTGAGCTCATTGGCTGAAAGGTTTCATATAAGTGTGACGGTCACGGTTGTCTCATGGGTGCAAAGGTGACGATTTCCCAGCCCTTGAGAAGGCTCCAGATTCCCCGATCCAGCTTCCAGCCAGAGGCTTGTGAGAGAAAACAAACACGTGCTGCAGGGAAAGGCAAACAAGCCAGCCCACTGCTCTGCGGCTAACGAAGCAAATCACTGCTTGACTCTAACCCTCTTCTCCAGCCGGGCCTCGGCAGTTCGGTGCAGCCTGAGTCTCCGTGGAGACGGACGCCATCGAGACGAAGGCCTGGGCCTCTTGTCTGGAAGTTGGGGGCTGCTGGTGAGGAAGCGGAAGTGCCGGAACTAGTTGTGATGGGCATAAATGGAAGGTTAATGGAGATGTAGGTGGCACTGCGCCAGCCAGAGGGGCGGTAGTAATTAGCAGTTAACGAGTTTAGAAATGGACTAGTCCTTGGCGACAGCAGGGCTGGGAGATCCCTTTATGCCAAAGGCTCCCTCCTTTCTCTGACCCTCGGTTGGGTTGCGCCGGGGTGTGGCCATGGGCACCTCTCCAGCGGGTGAGCGGAGCGGCACCATGGAGCTGCCGTCGGGCCCAGCTGGCCTTGCAGAGCGTCTCGCTCCCCAGGTGCTCCGGCCGTTTCGTTCTTTGCTGCCAGTTTAGGCTTGGCAGAGCTCGCACCCGCCGTCCACGTGCGCTGCCCTGGTGAAAAAGGAACGAGGCAGGCCCCCCGGGTGCACCCCTGAGGAAACCCGCTTTCTCCTTCGCCGCCCTGGGCCCCGGCATGGCTGGCTCATTGCAGTGGGGTTTGCTTGGGCAGCTCTTCTCAGCACTGGGGCCAAGGATGTGGAGCTGCCTGGGTCTCTGCTACGCATCAGGTGGGAGTGGCGAACGGAGGGGCAACCCACCGCCACATCGTTACAGGTTACAAAATCAAGCTCCAAGCCAGGCCGGCGACCTCTTCCCGACATCCCCATGGTGGCTGCACCCCTCGGCTTGCCAGGGGCCTATCGAGGAGCTGTGTGGGCGTTACTTTGAGCATGGGGACTGATCAGGCAGCCCGCCTGGGCAGAGCCGGCCTGCGTAGCACTATGCTCTACCTGGCCTAGTCAATGTGCTCCGGGTACGTGCGACTAAAGTCAAGCAGCATGCACCGTACGGCTGCCAGCCGGTCATCCCACTGGGCTGCTTTGGGGCTGAGCAGCGATGCCGGGATGTGACCTGAAACCCAATGCTGTGGCTTTCTTTCCCCTTTCTCCAGAGCCGAGCTTAGCCAGCCCTGCCAATAGCTCGCTCCTAATGGCACAATTACTGCGCTGTGCGGCCCTCGGAACAGGGACATCACTCACGGTTTTTCAGCAAATACCGGTTTCAGGGTGGAAAAAAGTAATTACGCGGGTCAAAATTGTTTATCATCTTTAGTGCTTCTCTTCACTAGCCAGGGTTTCTGCTCGGGGCAATTGCTGAACCAGTGCTCCTTAGTGAAGTTATTTCACAATTAACAATGAATTCTGCCGCGGCTGGAGAGTGTTTTCCCTTCAGGTTCGTTGGGAGGAAGGTAATTGGATTGTAGATTTTACTGTTATAATACTCAGTACAGGGGACTCCTGGGTTCTAATTCTGGCTCTGCAAGTCGCTGGTCTTCCTCTGCACCCTCAGTTTCCCCTCTTGTTAAGGGGTTCTCGTGGGAGGGTGTGGGGCTTAACGCACTCGTTAAGCGAATTGGTGCCGCTGGGTGGAACGTGATTAGTTATTTGTATTGCAGTAGCGCTAAGAGGGCAGGTCCCAGGCCCCAAAGGTATTTAGGCACCTTGATTTCAAAGGGAATTAGGCACCCAAATTCCATTGAGGAGCTGGGCCCAGGGACCTGTTATGCTGGGCCCGATACACCACCAGTCAGGGTCTCTGCCCCGAAGCGCTGAGTTTCAGGTGTTGACAGCGGATGCCAGAGGAGCACCTGGGAGCGGCAGACAGCGACAGGACGGGGTGAGCGCTGGCCATTTACAGCTATTCACTCTCTGATCGGTTCCGTTGCCGGGGCTATGAACTAGTGCCCAGTTCGATTTGTTGTTGTTGTTTAAAGCAGCACAAGGGCGGCCCGGTTACCAAGCACCCTGCTCCTCCTGTCCCGGCACCTGCCCAGGAAGGAAGCAGTTTGGGGTATTGTCGCCCGGTAGCAGCCCGGGGTGCGGCTGGAGAAGAGAAGCACCGGCCGACTCCTGGCTTGGTCGCGCAATCCTCTCTCTCCATCCAGGCATTTGCCTCGGGAGGCCCAGCTGGGTCAGCGGAGATGCAGGATTTGACACTGGTTATTGTGTGTGTCACCATGTGGCCCCAAGACCGAGCCAGGACACTTGCGCTAGGTGCAGGACAAACACAGGACAGAAAGCCAGTCCCTGCCCCAAAGAGCGGGCAGCCTGCCCCCGTGAAACTGGGGTGTCCAAGGTGCCAGCTTGCCTGCCCAGTGGGAAAGGCCCGGACTGCGAGATGGGAGCGCTGGATTTGGGTTGGCCTCTTGTTATCCTTTGCACTCACCCTCCAGGCTAGAATAGCTTTGGCGCAAGGCTCTCTGTGGAACACAGAGCGGGGAATGGCTTTACCCAGCTTCGCAGAGTGAGGCAGAGGCAGGGCTGGCCCAGGAACGTAGCTGTCCTGCCTCTGTCTCCCAGTCAACTGTGCCAGCAATCTCCCCTCTCCCCTGACAAGAGCAGCCCTCGGCCACACACAGAGGAGAGTCCCCCCATCCCGCAGGGGAGAACAGCGACCCAACAGGCCTGGGCCCCTGGGGAGGGAGAGCCGCGACCCCGGAGGAGTTTAGAACAGTGCACCCTTTGAATCTGGAGGCTACATCCGTCCCTGCCTGCACCCCATCCGTGCCACCCCCCGGCAAGGCAGATTCCACCCTCGCCAAGAGCATCTGAGGAAGTGGCAGCCTGTCTGCTGAGGCTCCATGCAAGGAGCTGGCAGACGGTGGTTCCTGTAGAGCCCTTGCCCTGGCATTGGGGACAGCCGGGGCTCCGGTTCCTCTTGCCAAATGAGGCGTCGCTAATTCCCAAAGCAAGCGCCATGCCCCACAGCCTGGCATCTGCTCCGTTGCTTTCGTTTCCCACCTTACACCAGATCTGGGTGCAGTCACGGGCAGCCCGTCGTGGGTGGAACTGCCCTGGCGTCCTTCCCCCCTGCATACACCGAGCCCTCCAACCGACTGAAAAGAGCAGGGGTCACCCAGAGAAGTGCTGGGGTCCTACCCCCAGCAGCGGAGTAGGAAGGAGCGGGGGCACGAAGGCTGATTAGCCCAGCGAGGGGGCCTGCGCTGCCTTTCAGGCGTTATGGCATTGGAGACTAAGAAGTTCACTTTTTTTTCTTTTTAAAGAAAAGAACCCGTCTCCCAGGTTTGCATCGCGTTTCCATAGCAACCCCCCTTTTCTTCCCGCCGTGAGTCAGGGCCCGGCACACAAAGGGGAGCGACTTGTGGAGGTGCCGAGAAGGGCGAGGGGGAAGGATGCGGGTCAGGGGGCCCTTCGTCCTCGTGCGGCTCTGGGTTTGCATCAGAGCTGGCGAGCTTCCCCCGTGAAGCGTGCTGGGCTCACGAGCTCATTGGGGCTCCAGTCGCCCGGCCTGCAGGCGCTGCGAGGAAACTGGAGATCCCCGCGCTGGTTAGCTGCCTTCTGTGCACCAGTCTCTGCAGATCAGCTCCCACCCTCCCATTTACCTGTCTGGAAGGGAGGCTCTCAGGGAAAAGCTAAACTGCTCAGAGAAGGGTTTCTCCTTCCTTAAGGAGAAGGCAGCTTAACCCAGCGTCTCCAGAGAGTTTGAGGCCGAGAAGTTGGAAAGATTTTGCCTAGCGTGTGCTGCGCTCTCTCGACCCCAGCCCCACGCACACACACTCCTATGGCTCGGGGCTAAGACATTTTTCCGCGGTTTCTCCCTCCTGTGGGTTCTCCAGAATCTGAGCTCTTTTCATACACGGAATCATAACATGCAAATTAGGGCGTGCGATGTCTTTAATGAAACCCTCCGAAGGAAAGAGCTTCTCTGGCGGATTGAGGATATTTATTTCTCGTGCAAGAAATTGAACATGCAGATTGGTTAGGGCTGGTAATTTATCACATGAGATTGTGTATTAGGGTTTGCATTGAGTCCTGCTCCCTTCTGAAATTACATCGCACATATATTAGAATATGGACAGACAGACAGACAGACAGACGGACGGACTCTCACACACACGCCCCTTTCCCTCTATTAAATACATTCTCATTCCGCTTCCATCCTTTCTCCCTCCACAGCTGGTGCAGGACTCCGGCACCCCCCCAGAGGATTTCCCATGTCTTCCCACGAGCCCAGAAGCCCTCTGCCAGAAGCGTGGAGACTAGGAAAATTTAATTAGCTCCTTGGCTTGCATCTTAGCTTTGTCAGACACGTCACTCACCCTCCCCAAAAAAACATTTTTGCATGACTAATTCCCCACCAGGCTCTGGTTTGGGTTTCCTCTGCTACGCCACAGCTCCCCCGCCGCCTTGCTCGGGCTGGATGCCCGCGGGTTCTCTTTCTGGCACAGGATTCTCATTTTGGCTCTTGTAATACCTTTTTCGGAGGAAGCCGGGAAGAAAACGGGCCCGGTTCTGCTCTCGCTCCCATGTAGGGTGACCAGACAGCAAGTGTGAAAAATCGGGACAGGAGTTGGGGGGTAATAGGAGCCTATAAAAGAAAAAGACCTACAAATCGGGACGGTCTCTATAAAATCGGGACATCTGGTCACTCTACTCCCATGGGTTTCACTCGGGAGCGGCTCCGCCCAAGTCAGTGGTTTTGCACCAGTGCGAAGCTGACGCAAGCGAGAGCAAGAATCAGCTGCTAAAACCAGCGAGAGGAATCCCAGTTTGGTTTCTGGGCTCCTTCCTCAGGCGTTACAAGCAAATGGGCACCAGCTGTGGGGATCTGAGCGGAGCGAAGAGCTCAGGGTTTGGCCGGCTCATTGGAATTGACCACAGAGATGAGGGAAATGCAGCCAGTTAAAAGTCAGATGCATCCCAACCCCTGTGAGGTTCTTGAAAGTTCAGTGAACTTTACATGTAAAACAGAGGGGCCGGGGGAGGGGAATGTGAAGGGTGGGGAGCCCAGGACGTGCCCCGTCCACGAGGCTTCACCCTTCCTGTGGGCAGCCAGGAGCTTTCCCGTGAGCCAGGCGGCACCGCGTGCTCCATCTTGGCCAGGTTTTGCCAGTCCAGGGATTTGGGGCGGATTGGAGAAGCAGCGGGTTTGCAGTCACCGCTCCAGCTGGCGCTCCCCTCCCTGTGGAAGGCTGCTGATCCTGCACTTTCTGGGTGTCGTTTCGTTTTAAGGGTCTGCTCAGTGCAGCGTGTTTGGGGTGTGCCAGTGCCCTGTACTGGGGGCAATCGGAACCGCTCTACAGTCTGTGCCAGGCCCTGTGCTGCTCCGAGGTAGTGGAGACTTTCCTTTAACTCACGTGGCAGGGAGGGGTGCCTCCGGAGCAGGGGGTTCGGAGTTCTAGCCCCATTGCTGGCGGGAGGGTCTGTGCAGCTGTGGGCTGCAGCGTCCCCATCGATTTATTGAAGGGGGATGTTTCCCAGTTCTATTTGGAAAGAGACGCTTGATTGATTTTAGGTTTTCTCATGAGCCCTGGCCTACCGAGGTTGGTATGTTGTTGCAGGGTTGCTCTGGAGGGCGGGGCTGCGTGTGTTATTGTAGGGTAGCCAAGCTGTGCGTGTTGATTGGATACTGGGGAGGGGAGGTGTCTGTGGAAGAGCCAGTGTCGATTCGTGAGTTTGGAGCAGCAGGCCGGGAAGGCACTCACCCCAGCGGCGGAGGAAAGTAGGACATGTTCCCGGCCTCCTGCCCTGACCTTGGCCACGTCCCGTTTAGATACTGAAACATGAATCGCCGTCTTGTTATTTGTGCCTCTCTCCGGCCCGACGTGGCGGGGCTCTCCGCCCCCTGCGCGCCGTAGGAAGCCAGCAGATTAATGCATGTGCATGAATTATTAAACGGCTTATTGTTCTAGCCGGACCAATTGAGCTGGCGATTTACAAGGCCGCCGGAGTTACTGGAATTCCCCTGACCGCAGCAAAATGCCTCTTTGGCAGGCGCCGCCAAGGATGGCTCTGGCCGCATGTGTCAAACTGCAGCCTTCTCCAATCAGGAGCTAATTGAGATTCAATAACACCGTTAACATGACCTGATTAAATACCGGGGGGATGGTTAAAAACACATTGAGTGAGGCCCCTCTGCTGCGGCTGGCCACTGCTCCCTGCATGTGGGGAGCTGGTAAATCTTGCTAAGTGTGTTTTAATGCTCTCTTGCCATTTCATTATCACACAATAACGATTCCAGTACATGTGCCCCTGTAGAATTAATTAGTCGTTCTACAGTATGTTAATCAAAGGGGCTGTGCCAAGGCTCTGAGATCCCAAATCTGTTGAGCTGCTGCTTTCTGTGGCCTGTGTTTAAAGTGTCACATGGACCTTGCAACGTTCTGGTTTTTAATTTGCTAGAGCAAACGCTGCAGCTGTGATGTCCCTTCACCCCCTGAATAAATCAGTGGCATCAGCCATTAAAGATCCCTACAATAACAAACCAGCCTGCACGATCCTGGGCAACCCTACGATAACAAAGTGAGTGTTAATATCCCGGGGCTCGTAAGCAGCCGTATTGTACAATGACAAACTGGCACTTGCCGCCAGGGGCGGCTCCAGGCTCCAGCACGCCAAGCGCGTGCTTGGGGCGGCATGCCACGGGGGGCGCTCTGCCGGTCGCCGGGAGGGCGGCAGACAGAGTGCCTTCGGCAGCATGCCTGCAGAGGGTCCGCTGGTCCCGCGGGACCGGCGACCGGCAGAGCACCCCCCGCGGCATGCCGCCGTGCTTGGGGCGGCGAAATGTCTAGAGCCACCCCTATTGCAGCCCAGCCCTCAGGAGCGACCCTACGATAACAAAGCGACATGAGCTTCGGGGTGATGGCTTGGGTCAGGCGGCCACGCCCCAAGATAGCCCAGATCATGTCTTTGCATCGGATTGGTTGCCACAGAGGGAAGTGCTAGCCACAGTTTCTCCTCCTTTCACCTTCACGGGAGGAGAGGGCTGGGGAAGGAGCCCAAAAGGGCAACTCCCACCCAAACCAACGGAGCAGATGAGCCTAGAAATCCCCGTGTGTCTCCGCCCCTGGGCGGAAGGGGCTGTTTTGCCAGCAGGTTCGCCCAGGGGAGTGGGTGTTGGTCATCCCCCTTTTGGAGGGGAAGGGCTTTGGGAGATGGATTTCCTGGGCAGCTCAGAGGCCGTTCCTTTTCTCTGCCCCTTGGCCTTTGCTGCCCCTGGCACTAGGGGCGACCTTCCAATAACAAACCTGTGCATGTAATTGCCCCGTGAGTGACCCTACAATAACAAACCCGTGCGTGTCCCCGCCCGGTGAGCGACCCTACAATAACAAACCGACGCGTGTCCCCGCCCTGTGAGCGACCCCACAATAACAAACCGACACGTGTCCCCGCCCGGTGAGCGACCCTACAATAACAAACCGACGCGTGTCCCCGCCTGGTGAGCGACCCTACAATAACAAACCGGCGCATGTCCCCGCCCTGTGCGTGACCCTACAATAACAAGCCAGCACGTGTCCCCGCCCGGTGAGTGACCCTACAATAACAAACTCGTGCGTGTCCCCGCCCGGTGAGCGACCCTACAATAACAAACCGACGCGTGTCCCCGCCCTGTGAGTGACCCCACAATAACAAACGGGCGCGTGTCTCCATCCTGTGAGTGACCCTAAAATAACAAACCGGCGCGTGTCCCCGCCCTGTGCGTGACCCTACAATAACAAACCGCTCTGCCCCAGCCCAGTGCTCGTGAGCAGCACAGCAGCAACAAGCCAGGCTGTGCCGGAGGACAGGCCATGCCGTGGGAAGGCTGGTTTCAGTGCCACTCCTCAAGGTTTATACCATAAACAAAACTTCCTGCTTAATGATTTCAGAGCTGCCCACCTCTGCATTGTGGCCCCCAATTAATTCCCGTCCCCGTGAAGGCAGCCCCGGCCCTTGGTCAGGCGCGCGCTTGCACTCAGTAACGACCCTTCGAATGCCAAGGGAGATCAGAAAGACAACAAAATTAAAGCCTTTGCGGAAGGCGAGCCGCAGAGAACTGCAGGCCAGGCTGTGATTTGGTTAATAACTGCAGGCCAGGCTGTGCTGAGTAATTTGTTTCCTTTCTCTGGGCTATTTCCATCCATTCAGGTGCAAAACAGGCCAGCTCCTTAATGGCCCCTTTGCCTCTGGTGGCGAGAAGAAGAGGCCCGTTAATTGGGGTGTCAGGATCTCTTCATTCTCTCCTCCCTCGCAGGCCCAAGGAGACGGCGCCAAGGCGTTTGCCACACTCCACGGAGCCGGAGAATCCAGGCAAGGAGCCTGCCAGCACCAGACACTGACACGCTGCTCATTTGATAGAGGAGGCCAGCAGGGGGGTGAGCGGGGAGACTGAATTCAAATGAGTCTCTAGCCCTGGGTCCCTGGGGGTTGGCGGACCCTGCACTGGGCTGCGTTAATCAAGGGCTTCGAGTGAATTGGACAAGGGGTCCGGTACACCCCCCCAGCGCACAGTACAAACACATTGGGGGGAAGCAGCGTACGAGTTTTGCGTCTGTCTGTGCACTTACAGACACGTCGTACGCTCGTCAAGCAGAATGCGTACGTGTGCCTTGCACACGCTTGTGCATGCACACACGGCACATCCGCGAGCAGGCTGCATGTGCAGCAGGCGTGATGCAAGCCCAGGTATCATGTAGTGGGCGCTGCTGGGGATCAAACCAGCGAGGGTTACCCACACGCCAAACGTGAGCGGATCCTCTGGGTGAGCCAGCAAATATACGCAAGGCAACTCAGGCCGCACGGGTGATACTCAGCCCCTCCTGTTTGTTTACATAGCACTCTGCATGCTCTGAGCCCTGCACAGTCCCTTAAGGCAACCGGCGTATTCTCATCCCCCTTTTACAGATGGGAAACTGAGGCACGGAGCGTGGACACAGCCCCAGGTCACACAGTGAGACAGTGTCGGAGCTGGGAATGCAGCTGCCGAGTCCCCGTGAGCTTTCCTGCCCCTTTGCTCTCTGCAAGTCAGCACGCGGGTGCAGTATCGCACGCTTGCTGTCTCTCCCGTACGCTGTGCCCAGAGGGTTCGCGATCCCGCTCCTGGGTTCTGCTCCCAGCGGGGGATAGGTGTGTGTGGAGGTTAGGGCAGGGGACGAGGCCCAGGACTCCTGGGTTCTGCTCCCAGCGGAGGATAGGTGTGTGTGGAGGTTAGGGCAGGGGACGGGGCCCAGGACTCCTGGGTTCTGCTCCCAGCGGGGGATAGGTGTGTGTGGAGGTTAGGGCAGGGGACGGGGCCCAGGACTCCTGGGTTCTGCTCCCAGCGGGGGATAGGTGTGTGTGGAGGTTAGGGCAGGGGACGGGGCCCAGGACTCCTGGGTTCTGCTCCCAGCGGGGGATAGGGGTGTGTGGAGGTTAGGGCAGGGGACGGGGCCCAGGACTCCTGGGTTCTGCTCCCAGCGGGGGATAGGTGTGTGTGGAGGTTAGGGCAGGGGACGGGGCCCAGGACTCCTGGGTTCTGCTCCCAGCGGGGGATAGGTGTGTGTGGAGGTTAGGGCAGGGGACGAGGCCCAGGACTCCTGGGTTCTGCTCCCAGCGGGGGATAGGTGTGTGTGGAGGTTAGGGCAGGGGACGGGACCCAGGACTCCTGGGTTCTGCTCCCAGCGGGGGATAGGGGTGTGTGGAGGTTAGGGCAGGGGACGGGGCCCAGGACTCCTGGGTTCTGCTCCCAGCGGGGGATAGGTGTGTGTGGAGGTTAGGGCAGAGGACAGGGCCCAGGACTCCTGGGTTCTGCTCCCAGCGGGGGATAGGGGTGTGTGGAGGTTAGGGCAGGGGACGGGGCCCAGGACTCCTGGGTTCTGCTCCCAGCGGGGGATAGGGGTGTGTGGCGGTTAGGGCAGGGGACGGGGCCCAGGACTCCTGGGTTCTGCTCCCAGCGGGGGATAGGTGTGTGTGGAGGTTAGGGCAGGAGCTGGCACTGAAGTCACTGCCATGCGAAGGGGGCGAAGGACAGAGCTTTTTGTGGGAGGGGCTAGGACAGGGGACAGCATCCAGGCAGGGGGCAGGGACTAGCCCGGGCCCTGTGCCCAGCTCAAGCCTGTGGCTGTCTCAGCACAAGGCTGTGGGTGGACCACGGTCTTGCTCCATGACCAGCTCCCTGCCGTCCCAGCAGGGTATGTCATTGCGGTGGCTGCAAATTCCTGGGCCCCCTGTTTAATTTCCACCAGAGCATAGAGTCCTCTGCAGACTTCTTCCAGCTGGGCCAGCCGCAGCACCCTGCTCCCTTCGTCCTCCCCCCGCCAGCCCCACGCTTGGGTCTGTGCTGGGGGTGCTAGGCCTTGGCGTGTGTGTTTCTGGGCCCCGGCGTGTGCACATACGTGTGCGTGCATGTCCGTGTCTGCGTGTGTGTGTGAGCACGTCTGTGTCTCTACACGGCGTTGGGGGTGCGGGTGAGATTTTTTACCGAGGACAGTGCAAGGAGAGTCTGCCCGTTTATTCCTGGTGTCCGCGTCGGCTCCTGACAGCTCGGCGGCATTGAAATATCTCATTTAAAGCCAGTCAGGATCTTGGTCGATATCGGGTGTGACACTCAAGGACTCTCTCCCATAGGACACCGGGTGCTCTCCCTGTAGGGTCAGGCACGGGCCACAGGGCTGAGCCGGCTCTTTTCTCCTGGCACCTCTTTGTCTTTTGAACGCCACTGCCAGCTCGGGTGACCAGAGGTCCCGATTTTATAGGGACAGTCCCAATTTTGGGGTCTTTTTCTTATAGAGGCTCCTGTTACCCCCTCGCCCCTGTCCCGATTTTTCACATTTGCTGTCTGGTCACCCTGTGCTGTGCCCACCCCGGCATGGACCCCGCAGGCCCAGTTCTGATCTCCCCGAGGCTGGTGTCAGGCAGGAGAGGCTCCACCCAGCTCAGGACGAGACCCCTTTGGTCTTCTCTCCTTTCCTGGCCCCGGCAACGCTCAGACCCAGGCCTGGCTCTGGACCCCAGGGGGGCACACAGGCCCTCAGGGGGACTGCTGGGCACCGTCACGCTGCAAACACCTGCCGGGGGCTCGCCCTGCCCCCCGGCCCTGTTCCGCCAGCTCCCTGCCCGGGGAAGCTCGGTCTGACGTTTCCAGCAAAGGCCAATGACAGCCTGGTGGGGGGAAGCGGGGGATGGGGGCCGTTTCACCGTGCCCAAGGGACTGCTGGCCACTGGCCCAGACAGCGGGGGGGATTTGGGCTCTCCTGCTTCTCTCCTGCTTGCCTCTCGCTCACCGTGTCTCTCCGAACCAGTCACAGAGCCACGACAAAACGTGAGGCGGGGGGGGGTCAGCAGCTCCCCCTTAGAGAGCCGTCTGCCCATGCTCAGCGCAGCAGAAGATCCAGGGCTGGGAGGGTGTTGCAACCCCAGATGACCCTCACCCACAGCCCCACTTGGTGGGGGAACAGTGGCGTCACGAGCAGGCAGGCCTAATGGCTGGAGCAGGAGTCGGGAGACGGGGGTCAGGAACAGGTCAGGGGCGATTGCTCAGCCAGCCTGGTCCTACCGCAACCCAGCTGAGCTCATAGCCTGCCAGCCAGGCTCAGCTTGCTCCTGGGCAGCGCGGTGTGCGCCAGTGGGTTAACAGCCTCCACCCCAGAAGTGGCTGCATTTGGCGGCGGAGGCGTGCTGGGATTGGCTCAGCCGGGAGCACTGTGATCATCTGGGGCGGGGGGTGGTGAATGTGTGCAGTGGAGAGGGAGGTGTTGCAGGAATGCCAGGGCCTGGCGGTGCTCCCTCTGGCCCAAGGCGCCCGAAGAGCTGTGACAGTGCGGCTGTCAGGGAGTCGTGGCCGCTTGGGCTAATGAGGCCGGCCAAGCTGGGGCTTCGAACTCCGGGCGTGCTTGGCTGCCGGTGGAAAGCGGGGCAGGGGGAAAGCTGGCAGGACGCTGGTGGCACCTGGCCTGTCCATTGCGCTGGAGAACCAGAGTCGAGCCCTTAGGAAACGGGTTAGTGGCCCAATGGGGGTCTTACACTGCCACCTAGGGGCTGGTCGGGGACCCGGTGGAATTTCAGCACGCTGGTGGCTCGCACACGCTGGTGGCTTGCACGCTTTTAACATGATGACTGCTCTCGGAACAGCGGTGCCCTGTTTTTAAGACGAGGCCTGGCAAACCGTGGCAATTAGCTCTTGTGTCTCCACTGAGCGGCTCTCAGGACACTGGGCCTGCTTGCAGTCATGCACACCAGGCCGGCGTGCGCCTGTCCCCAGCTCCGATCTGCCTGTCTGCTCTGTTCTGTGAGCTGGCAGGGGATCGAAATACGCAAGGATCCTGCTCTCAGACACACTTGGACAGTGCTCATCTTGTCTCTGCAAATCCCCTGCTAGCTCCCACGGCCAGGGCAGACAAGCAGCATGGACAGGAAGATGGCCCGGCGTTCACAGCCCACGGCAGCCCTGGGGTCCTCCAGGCTTGTCTCTCATTGTGGAAAGACGGAGGGGTCATCCAGGCTGTGGTGGTGAATGACATGAGTTTGCAAGGTCTCAGCAATGAGTGTGGCCCCGAGCAGGCAGCCTCCTGTTCCCTATAGCACAGATCAGCGTGGTGGCCAGGGCTGGGATTCAGGGGCATCGGCAGAGCCGACTGAGTTTCAGGGGTGGGTTTCACATTGGGGATGAGGGGCGTTGGCAGAGATGCGTGCGTGAAGAGCGTGCAGCGCCCGAGTGGAATATCACGGGGCGCTGCAGGGTAGGAATGAGGTGCGTCTGCAGAGCTGGGTGTGTGACCCAAAACTGGCATAGCCGGGGGCTGCAGGTCGGGATTGAGATGCGCTGGCAGAGCTGGGGGTGGGGAGCCCAGAGCTGGCATAGCTGGGGGCTGCGGGTCGGGACTGAAGGGCACTGGCAGAGTTGGGTATGTGGGGAGCCCAGAGCTGGCATAGCTGGGGGCTGCGGGTCGGGACTGAGGGGCACTGGCAGAGTTGGGGGTGGGGAGCCCAGAGCTGGCATAGCTGGGGGCTGCAGGTCGGGATTGAGATGCGCTGGCAGAGCTGGGGGTGGGGAGCCCAGAGCTGGCATAGCTGGGGGCTGCGGGTCGGGACTGAAGGGCACTGGCAGAGTTGGGTATGTGGGGGGCCCAGAGCTGGCATAGCCAGGGACTGCGGGTCGGGACTGAGGGGCACTGGCAGAGCTGGGGGGTGGGGAGCCCAGAGCTGGCATAGCCAGGGGCTGCGGGTCGGGACTGAGGGGCACTGGCAGAGCTGGGGGTGGGGAGCCCAGAGCTGGCATAGCTGGGGGCTGCGGGTCGGGACTGAAGGGCACTGGCAGAGTTGGGTATGTGGGGAGCCCAGAGCTGGCATAGCTGGGGGCTGCGGGTCGGGACTGAGGGCCACTGGCAGAGTTGGGTATGTGGGGGGCCCAGAGCTGGCATAGCCAGGGGCTGCGGGTCGGGACTGAGGGGCACTGGCAGAGCTGGGGGGTGGGGGCAGAGCTGGCATAGGTGGGGCTTGCGGGTTGGGATTCAGGGGCGCTGGCAGAGCTGGGTATGTCTGGAGCCCAGGAGTGGCACAGCGGAGCGCGGGGGGGTGGGTACTTTGCTGCTTGGGATCGAGGGGCGTCATCGAAGATGGAGCGGGCGGGGGAAGCTTTGCACAGCACGTCCCCACGACATGACCAGCTCTCCCAGCTATCAACCCACCGATGCACCCAGGGGTGGCTCAGGGCGCATCTAGGTTATCTCAGGCCCCCTGAGAGGTTCCTTGGGGTGAAAGAGCCACTTCCCCGACTCCATTAGCCCCCCGCTTGGCATCGGAGCCCTGGCACGGCAGAGCGGTGCCGCTGCTGCTCCCCCAGCTCTCTGTGGGGCCTTGACATGAAACCTCCATCGCCCTCTTCCCCTTGGTCACGTCAAAGGCTCCCGGCTCCTGTTCTCCAGCCGCCGCGTGGGGCAGATTAAATTCCAGGTGCGGCAGCACAGGGGCGAGATGCTCCTCTCGAGCTCTTGTGTGGGTGCCGGCTGACCGGGTGGGGGGGTGTCGGTGAGGGGCAGGGAGGCACTGGCAGTGCTGATGCCCACAGCGGCTGGGCGGGAGGGTTAATCTGTCAGGCAGCAACTGTCCGTGAGTCTCTTGTTATTAAAGTTTAATTTAAACTGTATCAAAAGGACAAAACGCAGCCGAATCAAAGCAGCCAGCGGCACTTTTTAATACTTGATTGGCTGTCGGGGGGAGGCTCGGGTTTCCTTATTTATTTACTCGCCCCTGTCTCCGGTGTCTCTCTGTTCTGAACAGAAATAGTGCAGAGGTTAATGCTCCGGCTGCCACTCATGCCTTCCGGCCGGGAGGTGCTGCTTTACCCTGCAGGCTCAGGCGGCTGAAGCTAAGGGGCAGCCTGGGACACTGCGGAGCTGGGTTCTGTTCCTGGGTCCGCAACCCGCTTGGGCAAATCGCTCCCCCTTTCTGTGCCTCTCTGTCCCCCTCCTGCCTGGTCTCGGCTGTGGATGCTTTGGGGCAGGGACTGTGGGTGCGCCATGGAGCCCTGATTGTGCTTGGGGCCACTGTAATCCCCATAGGGTTAAATCCAGGGGGGGCTGAGTGTTAAATCCCCAGGGAATTGGCGCCCCATTGGGAGCTGGGGTGAGTGGGACGGAGGAGGTAAGCGCCGGTGCCCAAGGGCGCCGAAACGAGCCAATGTACATTCATTTTCCTTATCTCCTAATAATCTGCTGAGGCTAGAGAGGGAGAGATAAGCGCAGCCGCCGCGGGTGGCGGGGATGATAAGCGGCTTGGCGTGCAGCTCGAGCCAGACTCATCAGAACCGCGCCGGGCTGGGTGACCTTGCCGAGCGGGCCGGCCCTGCTCCCCGGCAGCCTCCCTGGGAGCGGCTGGGCCTGAGGCTGCAGCCTGTCTCTCCAGTCGCTGCGGGCCATGGACTCACGCCGGCACAAACTGGGTGGGCTGGGGTGAGCCAGGAGGGCCTTTCGAGAGAGGCGGCTCTGCCAAGGAGCGGGCGAGTCTCCCGTAGGCCGCCGGCAGGAGGCAGTGGGGTTTCAGGGACTAGAGCGCGTTTGTCTGAGTGATGCCTGGCTGCGTTGCTGCTCGAGCTGGAGAAGTTGCCTGTTGCCTCAGGCTGGCAGAGCTTGTCTCCTGGCGAGAGCCGGAGCTGGGAAGCCAGGCTGCTCCATGTTCCCCATCCTGCGTGCTGCTCCTGAGCACTCCTGGCTTCCCTTTGGGTCATGCCAGGGAGCTGTCCCGGGTCCCAGGAATGGCCACGGGGGGAAATGCCAGAGAGCCCCACCACTGTAGCATTTCACTTCCAGACGGGGAACGACACGGAAACGAAGCTAATTAGACAGCACTCAACAGGAGCAGTCGCCAGGGTGAAACGCCTGCAAGCTGCATGGAGACTATTTCAAAACACCATGATAGAGGCCCAAACGAAATATGGACCCCAAATAAAAACGAAACAGTCAGGGGGCCAAAAATGCCTCCAGGGCTCAGCAGCAGAGTCAAGAGGCGGCTAGAGGCAAAAAATCCTCCTTTAAAAATAGGAGGTCAAATCCCAGTGCGGGAAAGTGAAAGGAGCATGAACTGTGGCCAGTCAAGCGTGAAAGTGTACTAAAGGGGGCCATGAAAGACTCTGCAGAGCGCCTCGCCAAAGGCACAGCTCAACCCGCTACAGCCACGTCCTTCCCTGGGGCCCCTCGGAAAGGGGGCAGAACGGGGCTGCTTTCAGAGACAGCCCCCAGGACTTGGCTTTGCTTCAAGCCAATGCCTGGAGGCGAAGTGCGATGCACTGACCTGCGGCACCGGCTCCCAGACCTTGGTGGGGATCCCCCAGGCAAGGAGCCCACACAAGCACCAGGCTCCCGCACTGTGCTGAGTGGCAGGCGTGGGGATGGCGGGGCCATTAACGGCTCAGCAGCGAAGGGGAAAAGCACCTGTGTTAAAGGCTGCAGTCCGGAACGGGGGGGAAGGAGCCCTGAGCCCACTCCCCTTCCCTCGTGGGGTCAGTGGGGCCAAGGATGCTCGTTCCCCAAGGCCCAGAACAGACTTCAAGGTCTCTGTGTCCTTGCTGGGGGTCAGAGCTGTGCAGCCGGGCGCCAGTGACTCAGAGCAGCGCTTTGTCAGGAATTCGTTTGGTCTCTGTGAAGCTCAGAGGCTGCAAGCAAAGGTCAGGAGTTCTGGGACAGCCCCTCCAGACGTCTCTACCTTTGACAGCCGGCCGCCTCCTGTCCCCGACACAGGCGCACACGAGCGGTGGGGGCAGCTGGTGAACACTGCTCGTGTTTCCTGGCAGAAATACGAACTCGACACTTGTCTGCGTTGTGTCCTGTGCTGCGAATCCTGCACCAGGGTGCCCATTTCACCACAGCAAGAGATTTCTCCCATCCCACACTTGGCATGGTTGCTTTTTAAAGGCACGCGCGCTACCTGAGCTGTGTTAGAGCAAGGGAAGCCACGTGGATGCGAAGCCCATAAGAACGGCCATATTGGGTTACATAGGCACCGACTCCTGGGGTGTCCGGGGCTGGAACACCCACAGAAAAAAAATAGTGGGTGCTCAACACCCTCCGGCAGCCCCTTAATCAGCTGCTCCTCCTCCCTCCCAGTGCTTCCCACCCACTGCAGATCAGCTGTTCAGGAGGCACTGGGGGGGAGTGAGGGTAGGGTGCCATCAGGGGCAGAGCAGGGGTCAGGAACCCCCCAGCAACTCATAAAGATGGTGCCTATGTTGGGTCAGACAAACTGGGGTTCATGAACCCTTGGGGGGTCGTGAATGTATCAGGGGGTTCTCAGAAAAAAATTCTGTAATGGCGGACAAAGCCGTCCCTAGGGACCCCGGGCACGGGGGCCGGCAGCCCGAGCCCCGTGAGCATGACTTCCTGGCAGAACAAGTTTAAGCTTTGTTGTAGTCGTGCGTTGTTTGCGTGGACTGCTCAAGACCCGAATGCTTGTGGGAGGAACTCTTTATTAAATACCTTCCTGCTGTTTCACGTCTGGTACTCCTTGATGAAACATGTAGGAGGCTTCATCTAAGTGATATGAGCTACAAAAGTGAAATCTTGGAAGAGCGTTGCCATTTCCATAATGTAATAAAATTAATACTGTAATGGTAAATAATAATGTAATAATAAATAGTGTGTAATAAGCATGTCATAAAAAAAACCAAATCATTTCCAAGATCAGTGCTTCTGTGATTTATGTTCAGGTAAGGGAGAAGATCCCTGGAAATATTCATTTTTAGGAGGGGATTTGTGAGATTTGATATTTCTGTGAAAGGGGTTTGCAGGTTGTTAAAGTTTGGGAACCACTGACCCAACCCAATATCCTGTCTTCTGACAATGCCCAGTGCCAGGTGCTCCTGAAGGAATGAACAGAACAGGGCAATTTATGGACTGATCCATTCCCTTATTGCCCAGTCCCAGCGTCTGGCAGCCAGAGGTTTAGGATCACCTCTGCAGCACTGGCTTGCGTCCCTGAGCATCTTGGCTAATAGCCACTGCCTGATCTATGCTCCACAAAGCATCATGGGTAAAAAAATGCAAATGTACCCTGCAGGCTGTGTTCTGGTAATACCATTTGCTGCCAGCAGGGGGCGTTCTCTTTTTCCGTCCCCATCCCGCCCGTCCAGCTGTCTCGTGGGTTGGGAAGTCTATGGTCCTGGCTTTGGAGAAGTAACCGGCACCTGGCGAGTGACTGCAGCGAGGCACATCACTAAATAAGTGCCTAGATCATTGTGGATGCTGGTCGAGCTGGTGCTGCGCAGAGAGACATAAAGATAGTAGGAACTTGGTTAGTCTCTTGGCTGATGTGGCAGTTTGTGGTTGGCCTCCCAGCGTATCTAATCAGCTGGGTGTCTGTATCTGTTTAGAGACTAACAAATTTATTTGGGCTTCCGATGAAGTGGGTTTTAGCCCACGAAAGCTTATGCTCAAATAAATGTGTTAGTCTCTAAGGTGCCACAAGGATTCCTCGTTCTTTTTGCTGATACAGACTAACACAGCTGCTACTCTGAAACCTGTATCTATTTAGTCACCTCTCCCTTTCTCCCTCTAGGTACATGATCACATCACTGGACCGCACCCATGCCGGCGTCTACCGCTGCATCGTCCGCAATCGGATGGGGGCCCTCTTGCAAAGGCAGACAGAAGTCCAGGTGGCATGTAAGTCGCACCCTCCTCCATGTCTCCGTTGGTGGGTGAGTCTTTGTCCCAGGAGCTGGAGTGCCCCGAAGAGCCCACCAGAGCCCAAATGACCTTCACGGCCCACGGCAGGCAGATGTCATTGTTCTTAATTATGGTTATGACCGAGGCCGGGGCCCCTCTGCGCTAGGTGAAGTATGAACACAGAACAGCAAACAGTCCCTGCCCCAGTCTGGTGTCTGGTGATGCTGCCTCTGCATGGGCAGAGCCCTTTGTGAGCAGTGGTGTCCTCAGGCTAAATTCCTCACCGGATGTAATAAGAGATGCTCAGTATGATAGATTTGGCTGGCTCAGACTCTGGCTAAGAGACCAACTGCAAAGGGGTAGGAATTGGAGCTCCGTTTTCGACACACTAAAGGTTCACGGAGAGGGGCGTCCTGGGACTGGCTGGAAAAGGCGGGGAACAGTGAGGTGCCAAAATGTGCAGATGACCCAAATTTGTACCGTTCGTCAGGACACGGGAGAGGGCGTGAAGAACTTCAGAGGGGCCTAACGAAGCGAGTGGAACGGGCAGCATGACGGTAGATGGTAGATAGCCGGGGGCTGCAGGTCGGGATTGAGGGGCACCAGCAGAGCTGAGGGGTGGGAGCCCAGGGCTGGGATAGCCGGGGGCTGTGGTTCAGCAATAAGGAAGCATTGTCAGAGCTGGGGGTGCATGGCCAGACTGGAATAGCAGAGGGGGCTGTGGGTCAGGACTGAGGTGCTTTGGCAGAGCTGGCGGGGGCAGCTTGTCCCACTCCTATCTCAAGCCGGCATCGTCCAGGCTTCACTCAGGAGTAAAATTCCCCCGGGAGCGAGAGGAATCCGTTCCTCCGAGTAGCCTTCGACAGGCACCCAAAGTAAACAGCGTTTATAATCATTATGGAAAGCAAATGCAAACGCTGGTGCGGGGCGAGCCGCCCGCATAAATCAGCAGCGAGGCAGCTGCAGGCGCCCTGAAGAGCGGGAAAGGCTGGAAGGAAGATGATGGATTTCAGGCTGGCGTGAGGCGCGGGATTGCCGGATGGCTCCTGCCGAGCCGTGTGTAGCTGGCGAGTCTCGTCCGTCAGAGAGAGGGGGAAGAACTGGAGCAACGGGGCCGAGGAGCATGGGGCTGGGACGCAACGCGAGCAGGGGCGGGCCCCGACCCAGACAGGGCCCTGTTTGCCAGGCGCTGCACAGACAGAGGCGGGCCCTGCCCTCAAGGGCCGATGGTGTAGAGATGAGGCCGGCAGGATCAGGCCCTGAGGCTGGCACCCAGTGCAGGAGGCTGGGACGGCCCCTCTCGGGCGGAGGGGTGGTTGTTTTGGGGGTTCACGCGGGGTGTGTGGAAGGCAGGGACCCAGAGCGGGCCGTGCGCCCAGGGCTGGCTCCCCACCCCTCAGCACGGGAGAGGGGCAGAGGCGGAATTGGCTGGGAAGCGTTGGAAAAGGGGGGGGCGGCCGAGGCTGACAGGGAGCGGGCAGGTGGGGGATCCTCGCTGGGCACAGTGCCATCGACGCAGGCCGGGGGTGCCCCAACCACGGCGGCAGGGGCTGGTAAGGCAGGGATGACAGGAGCCTGGCTGGCTGTCCCGCGGCGCCGGAGCTCTTTGGATCCACCACGCTCGGCGCTAGGATGAAAGCCTCGGGCCAGGACCGGCTCTCAGCAGTAACGAAGGGAAAAGCCGGGCAGCTCGTTCTAATTAACTGAGCTGCCTCTCATCCGACAGCTACACAGCCGGGGGGGGGAGGGGGACACTGGAGCAAAGGCCCCCCGCTGACCATGTCGAGGGGGCTTCTTGTCCTTGAGTGCGTGTCACTCCCCCCTCCCCCCCCAGCTTCTCTTCCTCCCTCCCTTCTGTGTCCTGGCACCGTTCCCGCGCAGGCCGGAGGCCTCTTGGGATGGGCTCGTCCTACGTCCTTCAGGCGGGAACCCTGCAGCGCTGGGATCAGAGCCACCTGAGCAGACCTGCGCACTCCCGGCCGCCTCTCCGAATGGCCCTGTGCCCGCTGGGCACTGGCACAGTCTGGTGCCGTCGCCAGCGGGCCATGTAACAGCGACGCTGTGACGTTATTGATATAAATGGGAACCATATAGAACATGGGTTGCAACCAAGGTCCTGTGGTGGCACCAAATCCTAAGTAAAGGGGGTCATATAAGGTGTCTAAGACCAGGTTCTGGGTTGCTGGTTATGATTATGCTGTCTGTATGTCTGTGTATCATTTTGTAGTTGAAGTTATAAGTATTGGCTCTGTACTGTCTGTAGTTTGTATTATGCTCTGCTTCTGGGAAAGATCCCAGACAAGCTGATGTTAGCCCTGCATAGCTGGCTTGATGGCCCATTAAAGGGCCATCAGCTACACAATTGACCCATGGAGAGAAGGCAGACACGCCTTGTGACTCAGCAAAGTATGCAGAAACTTGTCCATGTGACTGCAAACTCCATTTTATTTTTGCTGTAAGTTTCCACCGTGAGGACAAAGGGATTCTTACACCTGGAAAAGTCTATATAAGGCTGAGGCATCATCTCCATCTGGTCTTCAATCCTGCTTCTGACCTCTGGAGGGATTTTGCTACAAGCTGAAGCTCGGCACAAAGGACTGACTGACCCATCCCAGCGGGGGTGTATTCCAGAGACTCAATTTGGACCTGCAGTTTACTCCATCTCTGCTGCAAGCCTGAACTAAGAACTTTGCCATTACTGTATGTAATTGATTCCATTTAACCAATTCTACCTCTCATCTCTACCTTTTTCCCTTTATGAATAAACCTTTAGATTTTAGATTCTAAAGGATTGGCAACAGCGTGATTTGTGGATAAGATCTGATGTGTATATTGGCCTGGGTCTGAGGCTTGGTCCTTTGGGATCGAGGGAACCTTTTTCTTTTATTGGGGTGTTGGTTTTCATAACCATTCATCCCCAGGACGAGTGCACTGGTGGTGATACTGGGAGACTGGAGTGTCTAAGGAAATTGCTTGTGTGACTTGTGGTTAGCCAGTGGGGTGAGACCAAAGTCCTTTTTGTCTGGCTGGTTTGGTTTGCCTTAGAGGTGGAAAAACCCCAGCCTAGGGCTGTGACTGCCCTGTTTAAGCAATTGGTCCTGATTTGGCACTTTCAGTTGGGTCCCGCCAGTATCGCACTGTCACAGTGGCGTAGTCGTGCTTGGATCCACAGAACCAGGTCAATTAAGCTTTGGGTCAGAACCCCACGCTATCCAAATTCGAATTTTGGGGTTTGAGAGTTTGATTGGTTAGAGAGCTGCTGCAATGGCTGAGCAGAGAGATTATGCGGGACTGGGCAAAAGAGCCCTGGAAAATTTGTGCTCAGAAAAGGGGATAAGCTTTAGAAAGAAAGCTACAAAGGAGGAACTCAGAAATCTGTTAATGGCCAATGATCAGGGAGCTTGGCCCTTGCCTGACGCTGCAGAAACAGTTGGAGGGCAAGAAGCGACAGATAAACTGCAACTTGAGCATGAACGGAATCTAACAGATCTTCGGTTGCTGGAAAGGCAAAAAATAGCTGAATTGGAGAAGGAGGCCGATGAGAGAGAGAAAGAAGCTGATAAAAGAAAGAAGGAGGCTGATGAGAGAAAGAAGGAGGCTGATGAGAGAAAGAAGGAGGCTGATGAGAGAGAAGAGAGAGCTCGTAAGGGGCGTCTGGAGCTGCTGGCTGCTGAACGGGAGACTCACAGGATGCAACAGGAGACGGCCAAACTTCAGCTCCAAGTGGAAGAGCGGAGAAAGTCATCACCCCCTGATACTCCACTTCCCCACCGCCATGAGAAAAACTGGGAAAGGATGTGTCCCATTTACAGTGATACTGAGGATATAGAGGCGTTTCTATCTACCTTTGAACGACTCTGCAATCTGTACCAAATCCCAGAAGGTCAGCGGATGCCTGTCCTGCTGACCAGACTGACTGGAAAAGCCAGGGAGGTATTTAATGAATTGGGGGAACGGGAAGCCTTGGATTATGAGCGGTTTAAAGATTCTGTGTTAAGGCGGTTCAAAGTCACTCCTGAATCCTACAGAGTTAAATTTAGAGAGTTTAAAATGTCTAAGGATTGTACTTTTGTAGAATGTGCTCATAAACTGATGGGTTTTGTTAAAAAATGGGTTATGGGAGCAAAGGCACATGGGAGTTTTGACAAACTGCTGGATTTGATAACTTTAGAACAGTTCCTAGACATTGTGCCTGACCATGTGAGAGCAGCTGTGTGTGATAGGGACCCTGAGTCAGTCCTACGGGCGGCAGAGATTGCGGATGCCCATACCCAAAACAGGGCTCGGGAAGGGTGTAGACCCCTGGGGAAAACTAGTCACCATTCTCCCCAGCTCAAGAGGAGGGAAGGATTTAAAGGTAAACCTGGCCCTGACTCCTCTAAAGGGGGGATGGAGGGTAGGAACTCGCATCCCAGGATGGAACAGGTGACCTGCTATCACTGTGGTATGCTGGGCCACATCAGACCCGATTGCCCGACCCTGAAGGGCAGCCCAAAGCCAGCAGTGCAGGCCAACTCCATTACCCTGAGCACTCAGGCTGAACCAAGCCTCAACAGCGCCACCTTAAGTCCAGGTGCAAGCACAGCGATGGCTAATGCCAACCCCATTGTCTCCAGTGGCCTGGGGGGAGGGGATGAGCTCACCAGTTATGTCAGGACTGAGGCTTGGCAAGGGAGTGAGAGGTTTATTAAGGAAGCAAAGGTCAATGGTGTTGAATGCATGGGATGGCGAGACACGGGCTCTGATGTAACTATAGTCAAGGGACATCTGGTGAAGCCAGAGGACATGTTGCCAGGGGAATATGTGACAATAGTGGCACTATCTGAGTACTCTGTGGACCTGCCAATGGCTAGGATCCACCTTGAGTGGGATGGCTTTCAAGGGGAGGTGAAGGCTGCTGTCCGGGATTTAATCCCGGCGGATGTTTTGGTAGGAAATAACATACTGAGGGTGAATGGCCACGTGAATGTGGTGACCAGGTCGCAGAAAGAGTTGGTGCCTGGGGCAGATACCTTGACTGAGGCCAGTGAGGGGGACGGCGAACAGACAGAGAGTGTCTCTCATGATGAAGCAGGCGAGGGTTTGTCTGAAGTTTCAGAGATGGCTCTGAATTCAAACAAAACCCAAAATGAATTCATTGCGGCTCAGCAAAGTGATGTATCTCTGGAGAGAGCCAGGAATGATGCCCAAAGTCAGGTCCCAGCCAGTGAAGAGAGAGGCAGGTTTTTCATGCAGGATGGGCTGTTGTATAGGGAGCCGCCCAGGGGAAGGAAGAATTCCCAAGCAGCAGCTCACAAACAGCTTGTGGTACTGGAGAGTTACCGCAGTGATTTGTTGAAGTTGGCTCATGATGGTCCATTTGCAGGACATCTGGGTGTAGGCAAAACATGTGACAGGCTAGAGCAAAATTTCTACTGGCCTCACCTCTTTGGGTCGGTGAGAGATTACTGCAGGAGCTGTGAACTGTGCCAGAAGCGTAAGGGGTTAAGAGGGCCTAGCAAGGTGCCCCTCCAGCCTCTGCCTGTTATTGGGGAGGCTTTTGCCAGAGTGGCTGTGGATATTGTGGGGCCATTCCCAAGACCCTCCAGAAATGGGAAGAAATACATTCTGGTGTTGGTAGATTTTGCTACCAGATATCCTGAGGCTGTAGCCTTGGCTAATATTGAGGCAGAGACAGTGGCAGTGGCCTTGTTCTCTATTTTCAGCAGGGTGGGTTTTCCTAAAGAAATATTGTCTGACCGTGGGTCTAACTTCATGTCCGTGGTTTTCAAGCAGTTGTGGGAGTTATGTGGGGTAAAGCACCTGAAGGCTGCTCCCTACCACCCCCAGACTAATGGCCTAGTGGAAAGGTTCAATGGAACCCTAAAGTCTATGCTGAAAATGTATGTTGATAGACGCCAGAATGACTGGGATGTTCTGCTGCCGTATCTATTGTATGCGTACAGGAGTGTGCCCCAAGAGTCTACAGGGTTTGCTCCCTTTGAGCTGCTCTATGGGAGGCAGGTCCGGGGGCCCCTAGATTTGGTCCGTGACTCGTGGGAAGGTAATGTGAAGGAGACAGAGCAGCCAGTGGCTGAGTATGTGGCTCAGTTCAAGGAGAGTTTGCAGGAGATGATGAAGTTGGTTGAGCAGAATCTGAAGGAGAGCCAGGATTCTCAGAAAGCCTGGTATGATAGAGATGCTAAGGAGAGAGCGTTTGAAATAGGGGACATGGTATTGGTGTTAGATCCTGTCCGGAGGAACAAAATGAAAGATGTTTGGATTGGGCCCATGGAGGTAGTGGAGAAAATTAATGAGGTGACCTATGACGTGGGAAAGCCAGAGCTCCAGGGAAGTGTGCAGACAGTGCATGTGAACAGAATGAAGGCTTATCATGCAAGGGAGGTAAATGTAAACATGATCTGTTGTGCTGAGGAAGAGGCAGTGTCTGTCCCTTTGATTGACATGGTTGCTGAAACCCAGGAAGAGACGCCTCTTGAGAGCATTGAGATGGGGGAGGGTTTATCCCCCCCTCAAAGAAAGGAGCTGCTAATGTTGTTAAAACACCACAAGCGAACCTTCTCCAACAGGCCAGGGCTCACTGATAGGATGACACACTCCATTCAGACGGTGGGTCCCCGCCCAGCTCCTAGCAGAGCTTACAGGGCCAAGGGAGACATGCAAAGGCAGATCCAGGAGGAAGTAAAAAGCATGCTGACAATGGGGGTAATTACCCAATCCATGAGCCCCTGGGCCTCTCCCATTGTGATGGTGCCAAAGAAGGATAAAACCATGAGGTTTTGTGTGGATTACAGGAAGCTAAATGCGATCACTCAGCCTGACCCTTACCCCACACCCAGAATAGAGGATCTATTGGATACACTGGGGGGGCAAAGTTTATAAGCACCCTGGATTTGACTAGGGGATATTGGCAAATTCCCCTAGATGCTGATGCACAAGAAAAATCCGCTTTCATAGTGGAATCTGGCCTGTATGAGTTCAAAGTGTTGCCCTTTGGGATGCGTAATTCAGGGGCTACTTTCATGAGACTTATAAACGAGGTCCTACGGGGATTAGAGTCTTTTGCCAGGGCCTATATAGACGACCTGGCCATATTCAGCAGTTCGTGGCAAGATCACCTTAACCACGTAGGGGTTGTGCTGCACCGGCTCAGAGAGGCCAATCTAACTGTTAAGGTGTCTAAATGCAGAATGGGAGCTGCTGAGGTGACCTACCTGGGGCACAGGGTGGGCAATGGGCAACTGCGCCCTGAGCCTTTGAAGGTGGAGGCCATTAAGAGCTGGCCTGTCCCTAGAACTAAGAAACAGGTCCAATCGTTCATTGGTCTGGCCAACTACTACAGGAGGTTTGTTCAGGGATTCAGTGACATTGTTGCTCCCATCACAGACCTGACGAAAAAGGAAAAACCGGACCAGGTGCGATGGACCGAGGCCTGTGAGCAGGGATTTCAAAGCATCAAGAATGCTTTGGCTAAAGAGCCGGTTTTGGCCAGCCCAGATTTTAGCAAACCTTTTCTGCTGTGTACAGATGCTTCCAATATCGGGCTTGGGGCAGTACTGATGCAAGAAGGGGAAGGTGATAAAAGACATCCCGTGGCGTATCTAAGCAAGAAATTGTCCCCCACTGAGCAAAATTATGCTACCATTGAGAAGGAATGTTATGCCATTGTCTGGGCTGTCAAGCAGCTTAGGCCCTATTTGTACAACAAAAGTTTCACTGTGTTGAGTGATCATGCCCCTCTGGTCTGGCTGCACAAGGCCAAAGGTACCAACTCCAGATTGCTGCGCTGGAGTTTGGCCCTTCAAGAGTATGAAATGGATATAATCCACATAAGGGGGAAGGAAAATATCGTAGCTGATGCATTGTCCAGAGTGGGGAGCTCTTAGGATGCAGTCAGTGATGTTTTGTCATCCCTTCCTGCATCACTTTTGCGTTGGGGGTGTGACGTTATTGATATAAATGGGAACCATATAGAACATGGGTTGCAACCAAGGTCCTGTGGTGGCACCAAATCCTAAGTAAAGGGGGTCATATAAGGTGTCTAAGACCAGGTTCTGGGTTGCTGGTTATGATTATGCTGTCTGTATGTCTGTGTATCATTTTGTAGTTGAAGTTATAAGTATTGGCTCTGTACTGTCTGTAGTTTGTATTATGCTCTGCTTCTGGGAAAGATCCCAGACAAGCTGATGTTAGCCCTGCATAGCTGGCTTGATGGCCCATTAAAGGGCCATCAGCTACACAATTGACCCATGGAGAGAAGGCAGACACGCCTTGTGACTCAGCAAAGTATGCAGAAACTTGTCCATGTGACTGCAAACTCCATTTTATTTTTGCTGTAAGTTTCCACCGTGAGGACAAAGGGATTCTTACACCTGGAAAAGTCTATATAAGGCTGAGGCATCATCTCCATCTGGTCTTCAATCCTGCTTCTGACCTCTGGAGGGATTTTGCTACAAGCTGAAGCTCGGCACAAAGGACTGACTGACCCATCCCAGCGGGGGTGTATTCCAGAGACTCAATTTGGACCTGCAGTTTACTCCATCTCTGCTGCAAGCCTGAACTAAGAACTTTGCCATTACTGTATGTAATTGATTCCATTTAACCAATTCTACCTCTCATCTCTACCTTTTTCCCTTTATGAATAAACCTTTAGATTTTAGATTCTAAAGGATTGGCAACAGCGTGATTTGTGGGTAAGATCTGATGTGTATATTGGCCTGGGTCTGAGGCTTGGTCCTTTGGGATCGAGGGAACCTTTTTCTTTTATTGGGGTGTTGGTTTTCATAACCATTCATCCCCAGGACGAGTGCACTGGTGGTGATACTGGGAGACTGGAGTGTCTAAGGAAATTGCTTGTGTGACTTGTGGTTAGCCAGTGGGGTGAGACCAAAGTCCTTTTTGTCTGGCTGGTTTGGTTTGCCTTAGAGGTGGAAAAACCCCAGCCTAGGGCTGTGACTGCCCTGTTTAAGCAATTGGTCCTGATTTGGCACTTTCAGTTGGGTCCCGCCAGTATCGCACTGTCACAGACGCGCTGGCCCCTGCCTTGGGCAGAGGCCTCATGATTCACCAGCGGGGCAGCCCTCTGGGCTAGCAAGATGGAGGCCGCACGGCGAGCCAGTCTCAGGCGTTTTAACCGTCGGGTCACCTGCCCCTGCACAGAGCCCCGTCTGCGTGGCAGCCTCCCCTGGTCCCAACAGGCAGAGCTGGCAAGGGGGGTGAATTACAGCTCCTAACTGGCACAGCCTCTCCCTAGGAGCAAAGCTCTGCTAGGGAAGAAAGGATGGATGGCCTCTGAGCTACGACTCCAGAGATCCGGGTTCAGGGCCTCGCCCTGCCACAGCCTCCCTGTGTGCCCTTGGGCGAGTCACTTCCTCTCTCCAGGCCCCGTTCTCTGTCTGCCCTGGGGGGAGAATGATCCCCGTCGTCTGTTTAGATTTCAAGGGACTATCTCCGGCGATGGCTAAGTACAGCGCCTAGCGCAGCTGGGCTCTGTGTGCGGCAAATCATGAGACAAACTAGCCCCTACCACTAGCCCCAGCCCAGCATGCGGCTAAGCCGATTGTCAAGGCAGCGCAGACCAGGCTGAGGTATAACAAGCCTGTTGCAGACAACAGTTTTCAAGGTGAAATATTAGAACGGCAGGACGAGGTTCCCTGAGTCGTCACCCGGCGAGGGCTTTCACCCAGCCGAGCTGCCCCCGTGGGACTCTCAGCTGCTGGATCTGAATATGCAAACGCTCGTCTGCCCTTTAGTTTGGGTAACGGAACCGCTCGTTGGCTTCTTTGAAAAAGGGGGTGAAACAGCCGCAGTGACAGGCCCGGCAGGCTGTGGCGGGGAGCTGGTGCAAGAACAGGTTGGAAATCAGGCGCACGTTGTTTGCAGGGAGGGCAATCACCGTTGTGACGGTGTAGCTAGGGAAATGGGGGACATGAGAGTCTTTAACTCAAGACTCTTTCGCAAAGCCTCGGCCAGAAGGTGCGGGCGGCATGCTGGAATCGTGGAAGTGGGGGTGTTCTGTGACAGAGGAGGTCACATTAGATGGTCCCCAAGTGCCATTTGAGCCTTACAAATCTATGAATCACAAAGTACCGGCACACCCAGGTGAGCTGTCCTGGGTTCCTCAGAAACTCGGCCCATCCTCTGCAGTGCAAGGGATTTCCGGGCCGTTGTAATGAGCTGAGGAATGTGTCTGAGCAAGCCCCCGCTTGTGTCTCATCCAGCATTAAAGTCTCCGAGCAGAGCCAAGCAGTGACAGAACGGAACAATCCAGCTGAGCGGTAACGGGGGCCTTTGCAGCTCAGTTTGAAAACGGCCCAGGCCTTGGTGCAGTGAGTTTGGTGGCTCTGTGTCTGGACTGGGACCGTTCCTGATGTGGGCTGCGGTACCTCTGCAGGGCTCGAGCACGCGGCACTTAATCCTGTGGGTTAAAGCCAGGCTCAAGCGGTGCCCTGGGTATCGTGCTGGCCCCCTGCCCAGCGGTGATTTCACTCCGGTGCTGAGGGACTGGCTTTCTCCTCTGGTTGTTTGGATGTGAGCCCCACCCCACTCCAGAGTCACCCCCAAAGCTGGTCCCAGCCAGATCCCCACGAGCCCCGCTCTCAAAGAGTGATGACAAATCAAGAAGCTAATGAGAAATTAATAAGGCAGCTGCGCTAACAACTAATGATAATGGCAAAGTCGTTAAAAAAAGATTCTTTACATGTTTTTAATTACAGCAATTAAGGGAAGTCAATAAAATATCTCCCCTCCCTCCCCTCTTCCTCACACACCCTAGTTTACTCCTATTTTTTAAAACCGCGATAAATTTCCAGGGTGCAAACAGCTGAGCAGTAAGAAGGCAGAGTGAGGCTCTGACCTTGCCCTCAATGCCACGGTCATGAGTCGGCTCGGACCCTCCACACAGCTGGTTTTTCATAGAATCTCAGGGCTGGAAGGGACCTCAGCAGATCATCTAGTCCAACCCCCTGCTCAAAGCAGGACCAAACCCAACTAAATCATCCCAGCCAGGGCTTTGTCAAGCTGGGCCTTAAAAACCTCTAAGGATGGAGATTCCGCCCCCATCTGCGGGTCACCCCAATACGCTATTCCATTGTGGCGCCTGGCCCCCAGTGTGCCGGGTGCTGTTCAAACCCAGGACACAGGGACGGTCTCTGCCCCAAAGCCTTTCCAGTCCAAGTCAAAGACACGAGACGAGGGTTGCTGCAGACAGGCGGCCGGGGGCGCGCAAAGGGACCGTGAGGCGGTACCGGTCAGCGTGTCGGGCTGTGGTCTCTGCACACCAGCAGCTGAACCGTGGCCCAGGTTTTGTGTCGGCACTGCAGCAAAGGAGAGTCTAGCCCTGCCACGAGTCGGAGACAAGGTGTGGCAGCTGAGCGGCGAGGCTTGTGCTGCCCGGACAGCCGCGTTGGCCCTGCTCGGGACGGGGGCGAGCGGCAGGCCCACGCTGTGGCAAGGAGACGGACACAGACAGTTCCCTCCTTGGCCCACGCTCCGGCGTTGGGCTCCGAGAGCACCTTGCTGGCTCCCTGCCGGCCCTGACGCCTTGGTCTCTGTTTGCTTTCCAGACATGGGCAGCTTCGAGGAGAGCGAGACGCACCAGAGCGTGTGCCACGGCGAGGCGGCCGTCATCCACGCCCCCCGCATCGCCAGCTTCCCCCAGCCCCAGGTCACCTGGTTCCGGGACGGCCGGAAAATCCCCCCCAGCAGCCGCATGTGAGTCCAGGAGGGACGCCTGGGGGCAGGGAGGAGCCGCTGACTCTAGGGAGGCCAAAGACAGGTGCCCCGGTGGCCCAATGGCACCGGCTGGAACGGGACGGGGTGAAGGTTCGGGGCCTGCTGCCTGTGGGGGGTTGTCATGGCTTATGCAGGCAGGGGGTCGTCTAACTAAATAACCCCCTGCAGAGCAAGGCAAGGCCACCCCGACTGCACAAGGCGACTTGCCCCCAGCCGTCCGCACGGCAGTCCTGGGCGCGGTCCAGCCGGGCACTAGGGCAGCGCTCACTCTGCATCCTACAGCGCCCCCCTGCAGCAGTGCGGCCCCGCAGGGCACGCTGGGGGCAGGAGTAGCGTACCGAGGTGTGGAGGGAAGCCCCAAGCCTTCCTCCTGCACGTGTCCACGCACCAGCTTCTCTCTGCTCTCCCCGTCTGCCCCCTAGCATCACCCCTCTGCCTGCCAAGCGCCTGCTGCACGTCAGGAGACAGAGAAACCCCTGAGCACGTCCCCCATCGCCTCCAGAGGCCCTGTACTGCACCTTCCCCTGGGGGAGTGTGCGCTCCGGTGTGTCCTCCCCTGGCGAACAGCCCTCTGGGGAGCCAGCCTGCCTACCAGCCTGCAAACCAGCCCCCCGCCTCCTCCCCGGGCTCTGCGCGCTGATTCTATTAAACGCCCGCTCCATCACCCTGCTCCTGGCAATTACAGCAGATTAATATTCATGGCGGAGTTCAAAGGGGTCCTTGGGAGCGAATCGGCTGGTGCCTGCGGGGTGGAGATACGGATCTGATGAGTGCTATCAGGCTGGCAGAGGCAGGCCAGGGTGGCATGTAGCCACCAGCCCTCGGAGCCCCCTATCTGACCGGGAAATTCGGCTTCCTGCCCCCTGCCTGGTGATTAGCAGCCGCTTATCAACCCACTGGCCGTGTTGTGCCCACGCCAGGACGAGCACGGAGCGGGGAGGGGAGCAGCGGGGGTGGGTTTGTTTATTCGTTTATTTATTTGGGATTGATTCGCTTTTGTCTCCTAATTAAATTATCAGGCGGCTGCAGGTGCTCGACTAACTAACTACAGACTCCTGTCTAGGAGAGCAGGGAGAGGCAGGAAATGTACCCATGGCAACAATGGGTACCGAGGAGACGCAGCTCTTCATTTATTTAGCGCAGGCTGGCAGTGCTGGAGCTGCTTATGGTGACAGCTCGCATCCAAAATACAGAGGGTTCTCCCCATTTACCTTCCCCTCAGCTCTCCCACCCCTTACCGTCCCCTTGGCATCTTAAGGTGCGCCCGGTTCCTTCTCCACATCCAGACAGCACCTGCGCCGTGCCACTCTCTGCAGGGTGTGCAGTGTTATCGTTTTACCTGGGGCGTGGAGGGGTGCCACACCAGAGCCGCACCCACACATACCCCGGGACCCACCAGCGGAGCAGCACTGGGGCCGAGGGTACGTCTACGCTACAGCAGCACGGCTGCAGCGTAGTCCTGGCCTGAGAGCAGCTGGCGCTGTGTCTTGCGTTGTTTGCATGCAGGACACAGACTAACTGACGCTTTCCGCTTGCAATTGGCAAACACGTGAAGGGTTAATTTCCTTTAAATGGAGTCACCTCCGAGGCAGCAGCCAGTCGCCCCAGGCACTGGGCTGTTCCATACAGTCACTGCAAAGCGATATCAGTGCAAAGTTTTTATTATCATTGTCATTACGTTCCTAGAGCCCCTTTCATCCCCGGGATTCCAGGGGGCTTTAGAGTCTGGTCTTAAAGCCATCACGGCACCCCCACAGGACAGCAAACCGCCACGCGGCGCGCCAGCAGGAGCCTGGGAATACGGCAAAGGGGCTGAACGCTCCCGGGGAAGCCCGGAGCAGAACAGAACCTGGCCAGGACACTAAGAACCCAACTGCAGCGGCACAGCACCTCCTAAGGGTGCGTCAGGGCATTGCTCGGAAAGTATTTCAGAGCAAAGAGCACCCCCTGCTGACGGACCTGTGGAGTGCTGGTTCTTCCCGGCAGAGGGAAGGGGATAGTCCTGCGAAGGGAAGCCACTTTCCTTTTGACCTCAAAGAGCTCTGTAGCGATTGGGTTCCCAGCACTTTGCAACCCGCCAGTCCTGGGCGCCTGCTCGCTGAGGTCCCCTGCCTTCGGGATTGCCCATCGCAGCATGCATCAGAGCCCAGCAGCCTTCCGCAGCCGGGTGGGATTCCCGGCTCTGATGGCTCCATCCCGCCGACCCTGAGTGCAAAGAATGAGTTGGCCCAAGCTCTCTCCGGCAGCCCCAAGGTGAAAGAATGAGCCCAGGCTGGTCAGTCTAGGGCTGCCACTTTTGTGGGATCACACTTCTCACCAGCTCAGCTGGCACAGCTGTTAACGTGACGCTCAGATTCTTTAGGGCTTCTCAGCCTTGAGACACACTGCTGCTGCTATGCCATGACATGCTGCTGCCTCCCAGCATGTGACACGTTGTCGCCATGGTGCAGTGAGCTTGTGCATGACAGGGTTTCTTGAGTCCGAGGGCTGGTTTAAAGTCTGGGCATCGTAGGCTGGGCCACAGCTCCTGGAGTCGCACGATGAAGAACATCTATATTTTCTAGCTCTCATGCGTGCAAAGAAAAGCTTGAAAATGTGAATTGAGCATGACTATTGGTTGCCTGAGTCTGCAGAGAGCCTGAAACAATAGCTCCAAATGCCTCATTCATCTTAATTCTGAAACCTGCTGCCACCTCGAGGAGAGGTGGGGCCACAGCAGGGGGGTGGAGCCATATGGGGGTGTACCTGCATCCCTGGATTGTGCTAAATTGTGAGTCAGGCTGCTTTGAGATCAGGCAGACAAAGCACTGTTTCCTGGACCATCTGTATTTTGAGGCCGCAGTAGGGCATCTCGGACTTCTCTCACAGCCTTTCGGACGCGTGTCAGACGTCCCGATCCCCCCTCCCGCCAACCCGACTGCAGGGAGGCAGAGACATTAGCGGAGCTGTTTATTGGAGAGAATCCATCCAAACCCTGCCACGCTCACCTAATGGGAGAAAGCGAAAAGAACTCGACTGGATTTGTCCTTGTTAAACTAGCATTAAGGATGCTTAACAGATGTCGCGGGCGCCTCACATTAGGATCCGGAGATAGACTTGACAAACTAATGGTTTTGTTTATCATTGAGAAAATGAATTAAAAAAAAAATGCGGGAGCCAGAGAAAATGAGAGAGGGAAAGCGCTGGCACTCACGCAGGCCGGAATAGTCTGCTGGAAAAAAATGACTCCCTCTCCCCACGCAGACGGATACATTCATAGTGAGACATGCCTTGTCCCCTGGGCTAGTCTTTAGGAAAGATCGCTCTCATAGCAGCCTCCTCTCTGCTTGTGTGCTTACCCACCTAACGCGCACACACACAGGTAGCAGCGAGGCGGTGCACAGCCTCGGCCATGCACATGTACATGGCGTGTGTAAACATACATACCAATATTACATGATACAGCCATGCACACATGTAATCGTTCTGGATTGCGTAGCCTATAAGACACACACATATGGGGCACACAGATAGACACATTCCATACACACACACACACACGGGTGGCCCCTCTGCTCCGGGCATCCCTGGGGTTTGAACTCTGAAGCCCAAAAAGCCTGAACATCTGCTGCTTTAGCTAAAGGAGCACCTCCACTCACTGGCAGCTGTAGTAGGCTTGTAACTTTTTATGCAGACCAGCTGCTAGAAGAGCCACATGCTCCCAGTGTGCGTTTCACACTCCCATGTGTGGATATAGAAATACTTACACGGTGGACACACACTTGTCCCCATGTCTCTGGACCAGAGATATATACACACAAAGAGAGAGAGAGAGAGAGAGGTGGCAGCAGCATTGGGCGCCGTCAGCCACAGCGAGCTGGAATTGAATTTGTAACCCACATTATGTGGGAATTGAACTGGTCTCTTTTCTATTTGCAAAGCAGGATTGAGGAGATAAAACTCCTTTATCTCATATTTAATGGCAAAATATATTCCTCAAACCATTTTATGTTTCCAGCAGATTAGATCATTGGGTAAAAAAAGAAAAGAAAAACCTATTAATCGGCAACTGTCCGATCTGTCGGCCCCCTCCCTCAATGCTTAGGCACTGGGCAACATAAAGATAGACGTGATCAATTGTGTAAATTCTGCTCGTTGTCCGAGATTAAGGGTTTTGCAGGCTCGTTAATTTGTGCGCTGCGCTCGGCGCCTCCTGTGGTGTTTTACCCTCTTAGTGAAACCCGCGATGGGGGAGCGTGAACCGAACCTGAGCTAGGCTCTGAGCTGCCTTCCCCACCAGCTCCGGATCCGAATGTCCGCAGGGACCCTTGTCCAGAGATGACCCTGAACTGGCCCTGGACCAAAGATCCCTGAACTCGAGGGCTGGCCCCGCCCCTGCCCCCTTGCTCCCTGCGGCGAGTTCGCTCCTCTCACGCTGTCTCCTCTGCGCTCCCCTGCCAGAGCCATCACGCTGGAGAACACCCTGGTCATCCTGTCGACGGTGGCACCCGACGCCGGCCGGTACTACGTGCAGGCCGTGAACGACAAGAACGGAGATAACAAGACGAGCCAGCCCATCACTCTCACCGTGGAGAGTAAGTCCCGGGCCCCGGGTCGGGGCGTGTTAAAGGGAGCTGCTTGGAGCTTCTGGAGGCCGCTCCAGGGGCTTGTTCCTCAGGGGAGGAATCCAGGAATCGCAGGGAAAGAATATGTGCCCTGCTGGCTCTGCGCCGCCTGGCGCATGGGTCCCAGGGCCAGATCCAGGGGGCGAGGGGTTGGCATTGGGTTAGATCCGCAATGTCCAGACTTGGTGCAGTGTGCTCGGGGGGGGTGGGAGCAGCCTGAGAGAGAGGAGAAGCAGGGCGTGACTGTGAGGCCAGTCAGAGGCTTGGGGTAGCTTTTGTGTGCAGGTGGGCGGGTGTGTTTGGACGGGCAGGTGTGTACCGGCTGGCGGGTGTGCACAGGTGGGTGTGTGTGCAGGCAGGCGGGTGTGCACCGACAGATGTGTGTGCATGGATGGGCATGTTTGTTCGGGTGGACAGGTGTGCACCGGCTGGCGGGTGTGTGTGCATGGGTGGGCATGTGTGCACGGGCAAGGGGGTGTGTGCATGGGCGGGCGTGTGTGCAGGTGGGTGGGTGTACTCTGGTGTGCTGGTGTGCACCGGCAAGCGGGTCTGTGTGCATGGGCGGGTGTGCAGAGGCTGGCTGTGTGCACTGGTGGGCGGATGTGCACCGGCAAGCGGGTCTGTGTGCATGGGCGGGTGTGCAGAGGCTGGCTGTGTGCACTGGTGGGTGTGCTCTGGTGGGCGGGTGTGCACTGGCGAGCGGGTCTGTGTGCATGGGCGGGTGTGCAGAGGCTGGCTGTGTGCACTGGTGGGTGTGCTCTGGTGGGCGGGTGTGCACCGGCAAGCGGGTCTGTGTGCATGGGCGGGTGTGCAGAGGCTGGCTGTGTGCACTGGTGGGTGTGCACAGGTGGGTGGGTGTGCACCGGCGGGCGGGTGTGCACCGGACTGGCTGGCATGTGTGCACTGGCGGGAGTGCACGGGTGGGCGTGTGTGCAGGCAGGCGGGGGGGTGTGCACTCTCTCCTGTCTGTGTAGAACAAGGGAGGGTGATGGGCCCCCAGGCTCAGCCTGGCATTAACCAGGGCTGCCCAGGGATCAGGGAAGCCTAGATGGTGCCGCTGGCTCTGCAGTGCCGTCGGTGCCGGGGCGGGGGGGAGCAGCCGGCCCCAGAAGGTTTACCAGGGCTTTTCACGGATGGGGCGGGGGGCTGCAGCTCGCTCCCTACATTCTTTGAGGGAATTGCTCCCTGCTAATAGCTCTCCTGGCTCCATCAGAGCCCCCTCCCATCCCATCGCTCCCCACCCAGGAGGGTCCCCCCCACCACCACAACCCCAATGTCTCCAGGGCTGTCTCTGTGCATCTGGCTTTCTGGCCCCCGCTCCCGTTGGCTCAGGCCCAAATTTAATTTGCAGTAAATCTCTTCGGAGGCTCCAACTTCTGCTGACTTAACAGCTCAGCCTCCTTGAAATTTATTTCGGCTCTTTGGGCCGTGCTGCAGGAGCCGGCAGGCACTAATTATCTCACCAGCCCAGCCCCCTCCCCGTACACCCTCCCTCCGCCACAGGCTCCCCGGGCCTCAGCATGGCACATGCCCTGCCCTGGCCCTGGAGATGGGGGTGGACCAGCTCTGGGCAGCCCCCCCTTGCAGAAAGGGCTGCAGGAAGTCCCTGCCCTGTGGCTTTCATGAGGGGCTGTTGGCAGGGACTGGGGCTCTGCATGGGGCAGGGACTCCCCATGCACCGGTGCAGCTCCACCCCACTGTGCAATTCCTGCCCTGGGCTCTGCGTCCCAAAGGCTCTGCCTGTGCCCCTCAATCCCGACCCACGGCCGAGTGCAATGAGCACTGGGTTCCCCTTTGACCTCACCTGCCCATGGCCCTCCTTGACCAGCGTGGCCCCTGCCGCAGCCGCCGAGTGACCCGTCCCCTGGAAAAAGCCCTGACTTGGTACAAAGCGCCCGCGCGATCTCATCCCTTTGCTCTCTCCCTCCTGCTGTTTGCTCCGCGGCCGCTTTACGGCCTCCCTTGTCGGGCTTTATCTGCCCGGCCCGGCCCCGCCCGGCCCGGCCCGGCGCGCCATTAATCCGTCGTGCTGTACTGCTGTGTCCCGCCACGTAAATAAACAACGCCAAGGCCTGTTTATGGATTCAGCTAGATCAGCAGCTTTCACGCCAATCCCTTTTTACCGCACCTACATGAGGGTTTTTTATCGTTGCAATTATTTTGCCTTCTACACTTCCCCACTCCCTCCTTCTCTGCCGAAGCCGCGGGCGGCGCAGGGCTGCCGAGATTACCCCAGGGGGGCGGGGGATGGATGCTCGATGCCCTCCGGGGCTTGTAGGGACCATGCGGGAGGGTGGGTGGGTTACAGAACCCCCTGAACCCTTTCCCACTCAGCTAAGCACTCTTGGCATCCCCGACCGGCTGGGCACGGGACCCCCGTGGCTGGGCAGCTGGTGGGCCAGGCCGTGATGGAGAGCAGGTGGGTGCCAGCCCCCACTGAGCTGGGAGTTGGCGTGGGGCAGAGCGGAGCCGTGCTGAGCCTGGGGAGGTCTGCAAGGCAGGACTGCGGGGCTCCGACAGGCTTGCCAGAGCTCGGACTCGCCTGCTGCCTGTTCCCAGCCACCGAAAGCACAGCCCCCTCCCCCTCGACCCGCACCGGCTCGCTGGCCCTCCGTGCTGGTGCCTGGCCCCGCCCCGCGAGCCCCGTCGGCCGAGGAGGCGGGCGCTTTCTAACAGCCTGCTCTGCCGCCTCGGCTCCCCTTAGATGTCGGCGGCCCGGCCGATCCCATCGCTCCCACCATCATCATCCCGCCCAGGAACACCAGCGTGGTGACCGGCACCTCGGAAGTGACCATGGAGTGCGTGGCCAACGCCAGGTGGGTAGCTGCCCCCCAAGGTCCCGGGGGCTGGACTCTCATCTGAGGCTACCCTTGGGGCAGATCCTGATCAGGCTCCCCTAGGTGTGGGGTGGGGTGGGGTTCCTGGCATAGGGACCCCTGTTGGCATGGGAAGCTGGCCTAAGATGCAGAGGGTGGGCCCTGCCCAGGGTGGGTGCCCTGGTGCTGGGTGATAGGGGGCTCTGCTGGGTCAGGTCTGCTCTGCCTGCCCTGCCCCATGGCGAGGGAGGTCCCTGGCTGGGCCCCAGAGCTCTGTGCCACGAGAGCGCTCGAGGGATTCAGCTGCAGGTCGAGACCGGCTCCAAACCCACCTCCCGCTGGGGGGGCGGGAGACAGCCCAGTGACATGGGCAGGTCTCTTGCTGTGGTCGAGGCCAGAGACTCCCCTCGGGCTTGGGGTCCCCTTCTGCTGAGCCCTGCAAACGCAGATCCCTGGCCCAGAGCTGCTCTGAAACCTCCCTCCCCCTAGGATGCCTGGGTCCCTGTTCCCCTGCGGGCTGGCAGGTTCCGGTTGCAGGAGCTGAGGGGGATCCGGGGCGGGTGGAAGGCAGGGGCTGTGTCCGGGGCGGCTCTCCCACACTCTCCTCACCCCCCAGGCCGCTGATGAAGCTGCACATCGTCTGGAAGAAGGACGGGGCGCCGCTGTCCAGCGGGCTCAGCGACTACAACCGCCGGCTCACCATCCTCAACCCCACGCTGGGCGACAGCGGGTACTACGAGTGCGAGGCCGTGCTGCGCAGCAGCAGCGTGCCTGCCGTGGCGGAGGGGGCCTTCCTCGCCGTGCTGGGTAAGGGCCCAGGCGAGTCTGGGGAGGTCCTGTCTTGCTGGGTCACCGTACAGAAGCAGGCGCCGGAGGAGCCGGGGCAGCCTGGCCAGGCTCGTGCCTTTGCTCCTTCTGGGGTCTCAGTGCCAGGGGCCTGTGGGGAGGAGCGTATCAGCCCCAGCACCCGGGCTGAGTTGAAGGCTGCTGGGCTCTCTCTGCCTCGGGCGCGCTCCCCAGGGCTGCACTGCAAGGGGGTGGGGCCCCCCGCAGCCCCTTCGCTGCCTCCAGCACCCTCCTGCGGCTCCACCAGGGCCCCTCCCGCGGCTGGGGCCCATCAGAGCCAGGCCCTGGGGGTGCCCCCGGCTGGCTGCTCATCCAAGGGCCAGGGAGAGGGCAGCGGGCTGCTCCGGTTGTTCCTGCCTCTACCTCTTGGGGTCTCGTTGCAGAGCCGCCCCAGTTTGTCCAGGAGCCGGAGAGGCACGTCACGGCCGAGATGGAGAAGGTGGTGACCATCCCTTGCCAGGCCAAAGGTAACGTGTCTCCCCCCAGCCCCGGCGCCCTGCCGCTGCCCAGACCCGGGGCTGCTCATGTCTAACGCTGCCTCTCGGGGGCGGGCTTTGGGTTGCAGGCGTCCCGCCGCCAGCCATGGCCTGGTACAAGGACGCGGCCCTCGTGCATGTGGAGAAGCTCTCGCGGTTCCGGCTGCTGGGCGACGGGAGCTTGCAGATCAGCGGGCTGGTGCCCGATGACACCGGCATGTTCCAGTGCTTCGCCCGCAACGCCGCCGGCGAGGTGCAGACCTCCACGTACCTGGCAGTGACCAGTAGGTGCCAGCTCTCAGCCCTGCAGGCCCGGGAATAGCGCCCAGCAGTGGGCCCAGGATTCACGGGTCCTGAGCCCGTTGGTGCCTGGCGCCAGCCCCTCGGGCGTGGCACAGGCTGGGAGCCCAGCAGGGACAGGCCAAGGCTGCCCTGGCTGGGAGACCTCCAGAGTCTCTAGCTAGGCTCTGCGGGGAGTGGGGTGGGTGACTCTCCCCTGGCAGTCAGTGCTGACCCCAGTGTGGCGCTAGGGGGCGCTGTGCTGTGGGGAGCCCCAGCAGGAGGCGCTGACCCCAATGCCCCAGTGGGGTGCTAGGGGGCATGTGCTGCAGGGCTGGGATCTCAGGAGGGGGTGCTCTGGCCTGGCAGTCACTGCTGACCCCAATGCCCCAGTGGGGCGCTAGGGGGTGCTGTGCTGCAGGGGTGGGATCTCAGGAGGGGGTGCTCTGGCCTGGCAGTCACTGCTGACCCCAATGCCCCAGTGTGGCGCTAGGGGGCGCTGTGCTGTGGGGCTGGGATCTCAGGAGGGGGCGCTCTCCCCTGGCAGTCACTGCTGACCCCAATGCCCCAGTGGGGCGCTAGGGGGCGCTGTGCTGCAGGGGTGGGGATCTCAGGAGGGGGCGCTCTCCCCTTGCAGTCACTGCTGACCCCAATGCCCCAGTGGGGCGCTAGGGGGCGCTGTGCTGTGGGGCTGGGATCTCAGGAGGGGGCGCTCTCCCCTGGCAGTCACTGCTGACCCCAATGCCCCAGTGGGGCGCTAGGGGGCGCTGTGCTGTGGGGCTGGGATCTCAGGAGGGGGCGCTCTCCCCTGGCAGTCACTGCTGACCCCAATGCCCCAGTGGGGCGCTAGGGGGCGCTGTGCTGCAGGGGTGGGGATCTCAGGAGGGGGCGCTCTCCCCTGGCGGTCACTGCTGACCCCAATGCCCCAGTGGGGTGCTAGGGGGCATGTGCTGCAGGGGTGGGGATCTCAGGAGGGGGCGCTCTCCCCTGGCGGTCACTGCTGACCCCAATGCCCCAGTGGGGTGCTAGGGGGCGCTGTGCTGCGGGGTGGGGATCTCAGGAGGGGGCGCTCTCCCCTGGCGGTCACTGCTGACCCCAATGCCCCAGTGTGGCGCTAGGGGGCGCTGTGCTGTGGGGAGCCCCAGCAGGAGGCACGGACCCCAATGCCCCAGTGTGGTGCTAGGGGGCGCTGTGCTGCGGGGGGGGATCTCAGGAGGGGGCGCTCTCCCCTGGCGGTCACTGCTGACCCCAATGCCTCAGCACAGGATGCGGGAGATGCTGCCTGAGGATAAAAGGGGCACTGCCGGCCCTGAGCACGGTGCCACCGAGAGCCCCCGGTGCCCCTTCACTGCCCGTCCCGTGCTGGGCAGTGCTGCCCCGCCCCTCGTGCAGTGTCGAGGGAAGGAGGCTGCCGGACAACTGCCACTGGGGTGCAGGGCCTCTCTGCGGGCACCGGAGGGTGCGCAGGGTGGCAGTGGATCCCAAGCCTCTGGCATGGGTCAGCCCAAGGACGAGGTGTTGAGAGCCCGAGCGGGCCGGGGGCTGCCGCAGCCTGATGGTAGCCACTGGGGCACCCCAGAGCTGGGCCGCAGGAGCCGCTTCACAGGCTTCTCCGTGTCTCCTCTGCTCAGGCATCGCTCCCAACATCACCAAGGGCCCCCTTGACAGCACCGTGATCGACGGCACGTCCGTGGTTCTCAGCTGCGAGACCTCGGGGGCGCCGAGGCCGGCCATCACCTGGCAGAAAGGTAAAGGGGGCCACGGGGAGGACGGGCCGTGCCCCAGCGCTGCATCTCTGGGCACAGTCACCTGGGGTCCTTGTAGGGCCCAGAGCTGTGGGCACCTCCACCTCCCCCAGCCAGAGCCCCACCCCGTGGCAGAGCCCTCCCGCTGCCTCATGCATCATGTGCACCCTCTCATCCCCATGCAGAGCCCTCCCTCACCTCCCAGCCGGCACCTGGCCATTCTCCCTGCCGTGCCCCTGAGCCAGAGGGCAGTGGGAGGTGTCGGTGCCTGGGCAGAGCCTGTGGGGGACTCAGCTGGGCTCTCACTCCCCGGGCAGTGCCCTGCTTGCCCCATAACATCGGGCACATGGCAGGCAGGCCGGGTCCCTTTGCTGCCGCACCCCCGGCATGTCCCGCCTCTAGGAGCAGTGTCCGGAGCTGCGGAGTCTTGCCCTGTTCCCGACATGCCAGGCTCACCCGCCCCCTCTGGGAGGACAGCTCCAGGTTACGCTGCTCCCCCGCAGGCCCCCGTCACTGCCTTGTCAAACCCCCCCGGCGCCCGCTCTTAGGGCCGCAGCGCTGCTTGGGAGGAGGTTCGTGCTCCCTGTCCGGGGCAAAGCCCGCGCTGCCCGCCCCCGGCTGAGTGCCTGGGAGACGGGCAGTGTCTCCTGCCGGCATTTCCAGCCCAGGCCAGGGGCTCGGCTCGGTGAGCATGAGGTTGAGGGGCTGAGAGCTTGGCTCAGAGCCAGGCGTGATGGACCCTGCCCGGCTCCCTCGATGCCCCTCCAGCCGCAGCCCCCCCCCCGTTCTCCCAGCCCTGCAGGACTCTGCAAACTCATGTCACTTGTGAGCAGGCTGGTTTGCAGGCAGGTCTCCTGGCCCTGTGGCTCCTTCCCCGTGTGGCTCGGGAGCGGGGCGCTGGGCTGGCTGCGGGCGCCGGGCTCTCCCTGGCCATCGCTTCCTGCGGATGACGGGGCTCTCCCCTCTCCCCACAGGGGAGCGGATCCTGGCCAGCGGCTCGGTGCAGCTGCCGCGCTTCACCCTGCTGGAGTCAGGCAGCCTCCTCGTCAGCCCCACGCACATCGCCGACGCCGGCAGCTACACCTGCTTGGCCACCAACTCCCGTGGGGTGGACGAGGCCTCTGCGGAGCTCGTCGTGTGGGGTAAGGCTGCTCCGCCCCTGCTGGCCCCCGCCCCATCAGACCCAGACCGACGTCCCCAGCACCCAGCGCGGCACGGCTCTCGCCACTGGGCCCGGGTTCCCCAGCGCCCCCTGCTGGCCCCGTTGTGAGGCTTACGTGGGGCTCGACTCCAGGCCCCTGGCACGGGAGGGCGGAGCACAACCCCACCCTCCCCGCCGCCAGGCTGTGACGCGCTCTCCTGCTCTTTGCCCCAGAGAGAGCCCTGCTGGAGCTGGCCCCCCAGTGGGCGGAGCCCCCCCACATTCCCACGAGTGGGGGCTGCTGCTCACTATGTGTCTGTTCCCCAGCCCGCACCCGCATCACCAGCCCCCCTCAGGACCAGAGCGTCATCAAGGGAACCAAAGCCTCCATGAGCTGCGGCGTCACCCACGACCCCAGCGTGGCCGTCAGGTACGTGGCCTTGGCTTAGCAGGGCTCTGTCCTGGGAACCCCGGCTCCCGGCCCTGCTCCCCGAGCTCCCTGGCAGGGCGTCCGGGGGCTCCCGGCCCTGCTCCCCGAGCTCCCTGGCAGGGGGGGAGGTTGGGAGTCCCAGCCCTGCTCCCGGAGCTCCCTGGCAGGGGGGGAGGTTGGGGGGTCCCAGCCCTGCTCCCGGAGCTCCCTGGCAGGGGGGGAGGTTGGGGGTCCCAGCCCTGCCCCCGGAGCTCCCTGGCAGGGGGGGAGGTTGGGGGTCCCAGCCCTGCTCCCCGAGCTCCCTGTCAGGGGGGAGGTTGGGGGGTCCCGGCCCTGCTCCCCGAGCTCCCTGGCAGTGGGTGAATTAACACCCCCCACCCCCCGGTGCTGGGCAGGTGGGAGCCAGGGGACCCTCCCTGCAGAGCCAGAGACCCCAGCGCTGACAGATCCGCTCCCCTGGCCCTGGCTGAGTATCTGATGGGGGGAGAAATGCTGCCTTGCTGCAGGAGCCCCCGCTGCCATCTCGGGTGCCCCCCCCCACGCCCAGCTTCCTGAGCCGTGTCATTGCAGCTCTGCACCGCCACCCGGTGCCCAACCTGGGTACAGCGCCTGCGGGACGCTGCGAGCTGTGCCATGCCCCTGCCGCCCCCCCCCACCGCCGCCCCCGCCCCGCCTGGTGGCTGAGACCCAGGCTGGGGGTCTGCTCTGAGCGAAGCCAGCGCGCACGGGGCAGCCCATGCACCGCATCCCGCCGAGGGGCCGGTAGGACTCCTCCAGAGCAAGGGCCGTCGCTGCGTTACAGAGAGACAGGGCGGGGTCTGGGGGCTACGTGGGGGCTAGGACACCTGGGTTCTCCCCCAGCTGTCGGAGGGGAGTGGGGTCTGGTGGTTGCGGCAGGGGGGCTGGGGTCAGGACGCCTGGGTTCCATTCCCAGCTCCAGCCCTGAAGCCTGTGGTGGCCTTGCGGCAGGTACGTCTGGGAGAAGGACGGCGCGCCCGTCAGCGTGGACGGCATCCCGCGGCTCCGGCTGGACGAGGAGGGCACCCTGCACATCTCCCAGACCTGGTCCGGGGACATCGGCACCTACACCTGCCGGGTCCTCTCCGCCGGGGGCAACGACTCCCGCAGCGCCCACCTGCGCGTCAGGTGAGGGAGTTTGCTGGCCTAGGTCCCCCCAGCGTGCCCTGCCTGGGACAGGAACGCTGCAGGGGCTCATCCTCCCACCGAGACACCCTCCCGGCTTCCTGCCATGGCATCTCCCCCTTCCCCCTGCCCACGCACCCTGCCTCCTCCTGCCACGGGGCCCCCTCCCGCCACGGCGTGTCTTCTATGGCATCCCCCTGCCCACGTACCCCGCCTCCTCCTGCCACAGGGTCCCCTCCCACCACAGCGTACCTTCTGTGGCATCCCCCTGCCCACGCACCCTGCCTCCTCCTGCCACGGGGTCCCCTCCCACCACGGCGTGTCTTCTATGGCATCCCCCTGCCCACGTACCCCGCCTCCTCCTGCCACGGGGTCCCCTCCCACCACAGCGTACCTTCTGTGGCATCCCCCTGCCCACGCACTCTGCCTCCTCCTGCCACGGGGTCCCCTCCCACCACAGCGTACCTTCTATGGCATCCCCCTGCCCACGCACCCTGCCTCCTCCTGCCACGGGGTCCCCTCCCGCCACGGCGTGTCTTCTATGGCATCCCCCTGCCCACGTACCCCGCCTCCTCCTGCCACGGGGTCCCCTCCCACCACAGCGTACCTTCTATGGCATCCCCCTGCCCACGCACCCTGCCTCCTCCTGCCACGGGGTCCCCTCCCGCCACGGCGTACCTTCTATGGCATCCCCCTGCCCACGCACCCTGCCTCCTCCTGCCACGGGGTCCCCTCCCGCCACGGCGTACCTTCTATGGCATCCCCCTGCCCACGCACCCTGCCTCCTCCTGCCACAGCATCCCCTGCTCCCTTGCGATGCGGCTAACCGGGGCACCCTGCAGCCAGGCCATAGGCTCCAGAGCCCCTGTGCCGTGGCAGCCCGGCAGTACAGGCAGGCTTGCCCTCGCGATGCCACTCCCCACCGGAGTGAGCTCCCGTGACCCGCCCCAAACGCCCTCAGCTCCCTGCCCCACCTCCTCCCTGCCTGCCTCCCCCCCTCGCCAGGGCAGCGTTCACTCTGAAGCTGTCCCGCTGGTTTCTGTCCCCCCTCCAGGCAGCTCCCCCACGCCCCGGAGAACCCGGTGGCCACGCTGAGCCCGCTGGAGAAACGTGCCATCAACCTGACCTGGGCCAAGCCCTTCGACGGGAACAGCCCCTTGCTGCACTACATCCTCGAGGTCTCCGAGAACAGTAAGGCACCCGCCGCGGGGCGCTGGGAGCGGGGTGCCGGGGCTGGCGAGCGGGCACAAGCGTGGATGGGCCTGGCCCGCCCGACTGGGCTCCCGAGGGGGGAACCTGCAAGGGGCGGGGGGAAATCCAGCTCCCTGGTTTGTGGCACTAACCGCACGCCATCGGGCCGGGGCCTGGGGCTTGCCCTCGGCACGCCAGCGGCTTCGCCTGCAGCACATTGTGCAGAGTGGCTGACAGCCGGGAGCCAGCCGGGGACCCCGCGTGTCCTGTGCAGCCGAGCAGCACGGGGGGTGCCAGGCCAGGGAGCGGGCATGGGGCCTATTGGCGACTGAAAGGACTGTGTTTGCCCCGTGCCGGCTCTCCGCTCCACCCCTCCCCTCTCTGCCCCGCAGACGCCCCCTGGACCACCCTCATGGCCAGCGTTGACCCCGAGGCGACCTCCATGGTGGTGCGAGGCCTGGTGCCCGCGCGCTCCTACCAGTTCCGCCTCTGCGCTGCCAACGACGTGGGCAAAGGGCAGTTCAGCCAGGACACCGAGAGGTAAGGCGGGGCCGGGCGGCCGCCTGCGTGGCCCAGGAGCTGGCCAGGGCAGGGCGGGGGGCCTCACTCACGACCTTCGCTGCCTCCCCTCCCAGGGTGTCCCTGCCGGAGGAGCCCCCCACCGCGCCCCCCCAGAACGTCATCGCCAGTGGCAGGACCAACCAGTCCATCATGATCCAGTGGCAGCCGCCTCCTGAGAGCCACCAGAACGGCCTCCTGAAAGGCTACCTCATCAGGTAGGCCACTGGGGGGGGAGCCGGCCCTCCCCACCCGGCCGGTCCCCAGGGCGGCATCTGCCTGGCTCCCACCGGATGGGCCTGTGGAGCCAGAGGGGGCCCGGCTGCCCGCTGGCCTGACTTGCCCTCCCCCTGCCCCCAGGTTCTGCCTGGCCGGCCTGCCCGTCGGCTACCAGTTCAAGAACATCACCAGCGCCGAGGTCAACAACCTGCTCCTGGAGGATCTCATCATCTGGACCAACTACGAGATCGAGGTGGCGGCGTACAACAGCGCCGGCCTGGGGGTCTACAGCGCCAGGGTGACCGAGTGGACCCTGCAGGGAGGTGGGCGAGGAGGGGGGGGGCTTTCCCCAGCTCCGGGGGAAGGGCGCTGGGTCTCCGCTGCCTGGCTATGGGGTGCTGAGTCCCAGGGGATTCGTGAGCCCGGCCTCAGCTCACGAGCTGCTGGGGGCCAGGTGATCAGCAGTTGGCTCCGGACCCAGATCACCACCCCGCAAAGCAGCATTTGCCAGGCCGCTCGGGCAGCTGCGCTGCTGGGTCCCCAGAGGGGCCTGGGCAGTGTCTGCCCCAGGCAGCACCCCCCCACCCCCACCTCCCGAGCGAACCCGCCCTGCGGCTGGGGGAGAGGTGGGGCTGGGCTCTGCAGTGCCCCTATCCCCAGGGAGGTTTCAGAGCTCACTGTGGGGGGTGTGGGTGGCCATAGGGCGGAGAGGAGCCCAGCCTGCCACTCCCTGCCTGCCCGGTGTCCCGGTGCCGTGGCTGGGAGGGAGGCTGCCTGATCAGAGAGATGCTGCCGCTGCCAGTGGCCCTGACCGCAAGCCCCAGGCCCAGGCAGCACCTCCATCCCGCACAGCGTCCCCGCCCCCGTGCTAAGCCTGCCCTCCTCTCCTGCAGTTCCCACCGTGCCCCCGGGCAACGTACAGGCCGAGGCCACCAACGCCACCACCATCCGCTTCACCTGGAACCCGCCCAGCCCCCAGTTCATCAATGGCATCAACCAGGGCTACAAGGTAAGGGGGAGGCGGGGGAGGGGAGGGCACAGCTCCAAATCGAACACAAGGCACAGAATGGCACCCACTCCTTGAGACACCCACCAGCAGCACAGGCCTCGAGGGTGGGGGGCGGGGGGATAGGAAACCCAGCGTGGAAGAAGGGCCTGATCCTGGGAGGTGCTGAGTACCCTCAGCTCAGTCCCACGGCCAATACATTCCTTTCTTCTCACACGTTGTCACTTAGCTACAGCCGGTCCATGTCTCATTTCCTACCCCTCTCTGGGGTGAGAGTGAAACAGCATCCCCCTCTCCATGGGTCATCACTCGGGTTTGGACCTGGGACCTCCAGCACCAACCTCTCCCATTTTGCTAACAGAGTAACTCCACTCGCTGGCAGCAATAGTAGGTTGTTATCCTCGGTGTGAGCCAGCTGCTACAGGGTGGGCAGGACACACTGTGCCCGTGTGTTGCAAACACTCAGGGCTGTACTAAGAGACCCTAATCCATCTTTGCTCTGTATTGCGATTCGTTGGATTAATTAGCGAGAAGGCAGTGTTTACGCCTCAGCTTCCCCAGGAACGGCGCCACCATCTTGGATTCTCCGCCAGGGGGGCGAGCCGGGAATGTGAATAAAATCAACAGCATCTCTGCTTAAACCCTCATTCCGCACTCAAACTTTCTAAACCTCTTTTCCAAGGAAAAGTCTTTCCTGTGTCCGCTTCCCAGACCCTGAACAAAAATGGCTTCCCTTTGCATTAAAACCCCTCCAAAGCAGGTATTCCAATTGAGTCGAGCCTGACCATTAAAATAACAGTTACTAAGATTTAACACTTACACAGAACCTCAGCCTCCAACGCTCCGTAATTAATTCCAAATCGTAATTAATTCAAATTTACATTAATTACATTGAATTAAAATATTATACTTGTTTCTTAATCTACTGCAAAGAAGTTCAGGAATTTAATTGCCAACAAACGAGATAACCAGAGTAAGCAGGATATTTAACATACTTATTAAATTCCACTTAGTATTTTTGATTAGTATTTTAGGGCCTAATTAGTAGCTAATTAAGTTGCTATAGGCTATCTTCCATGGTCCCAATTTAATGCCTAGACGTCCCTTCTAAATGTAACACCATAGCAAAGCAGGCTATTGTGCATTGTTATCGGAGGAGTTAATCACAAAGCATCAGCTGTCTGTTGTTTTGTATGGATAAATACAAATGCTTATTAAAACACATCAAGTGTTTGCTTTTCGCCATTAATTGATGTTTAATCAACGCCGAATAAATGAGAGGCTCCGAATGAAAAGCTTTGATTTGGAGATGCACTAGAGGGTTTGCATTGTCTTGAAGAGAAGTGTGGGGAGATACCCCCTCCCCAAAGGAAATCTCTGTTCCCTTGGGGAAAGCGAAAACGTCCCCCACAGCTTGTGAGTGAAAAGGTTGTGGGAGTCCAGTAGCAAACACCTCAGAGCTCAGCTTGTTGGCTGAGGGCCGTGCGTGGCCGGGAAGTTCGTAAAGCCAAGTTGCTAAGCACTCCGAGATTGCCCGCTCTCTGGGACAGTGGCCGTCTCTTCGTTCTGTGTTTGTAAAGCACCTGCCACAGCAGCTAATAATAATACAGAGGCTGGTTTAAAAATGCTGTTTGTTAAAGGTTAAAAATCATGTATTCAAAAATAATCACACACTCCTGACGCCACCTGTGTTGCTAACAACTCCTTTGATCGTTGTTTAAGCATCAGATTTACCTTTTCCCTGTTTTCTGGTCTGAGCCCGGGCAATGAAAGTAGTCGGGCCCATTTCCCTGGGTGAGTCTCCTGCCGGAGCCCGGTGCTGCAGTGTTTGGGGGCCAGCTAAACCCAGCGCTGGGAACCTTTCCACTGATATTGCAAAGCCGCTCCGTTCCCCCTCCACACGTCCCTTCTGGCCTGTCTGACAGCGCCCCGGGAAAGCTAAACCCCAGCGTCCTGGCCAGATGCAGGAGCAGGTGGGGGGAGTGAGCTGAGTTCAGAGGAGATCCAGGATCGTAGGCCCCAAAGACACACTAGCTGGAAACACGGACGCATCAGAAACAGACCTGACCGTGCTCCCAAGGTCAGGACTCTGCCCCAGCAGAAAGTAGATTAAGGCGTCCTTGGCTTATCTATCACCATCTGGCTCTGTCTACCCTTGTCATACCTTCCAGTCTGTCTAATTAAGTATCGGGGCAGGTTACCAAGGGGGGCTGTAAATTCTCCATCCCTCGGTGTCTTTGAATGGAGACCGAAAGATCTGCTGTGCTCCTTCAGCCAGGATCGCTGGGCGAGGGTCTCTGGGCTGTGTTACGGAGGAGGTGCGGTGGGGCTGGGGCAGTGATCTGGCGTCTTGGCGTCCCTCTGGTCCCCGTGACCAGTGGACATCCCGGGCGTTTCCGTCACTCACGACCCGCCCTTTGGGAGGAGAGGCTGCTGAGGGGGCAGCCGTGGGGCTGAGGGCTGGTTCTCCCCCCACGCGGGGCTGTGACCCTGTTGTTCTGCCCCCCTAGCTGATCGCGTGGGAGCCGGAGCAGGCGGAGGAGGTGACCGTGGTGACGGTGAGGCCCAACTTCCAGGACAGCATCCACGTGGGCTACCTCGGGGGCCTGAAGAAGTTCACGGAGTACTTCACCTCCGTGCTGTGCTTCACCACGCCGGGCGACGGCCCGCGCAGCCCGCCGCAGCTGGTGCGCACCCACGAGGACGGTACGGGGAGGCCTTGCATTGCCTTGTGACACAGCTCCCAGGGGCGCCTGCAGAGCCAGGCACCTGGGCCCTAGAACCTGCCCCTACTCCCCATGGGGGAGACCCCCCCTCGCTCCAACTCCCCATGGGGGAGACCCCGGCGAGACCCCCATTTGCTCCAACTTACTATGGGGGAGACCCTAAGGAGACCCCCACTCACTCCAGTTCACCGTGGGGGATGCCCCACAAGACGCCTGCTTGTGCCCATTCCCTTTGGCGGATACCCCGGGAAGACCCCTGCTCGCTCCAGCTCACCATTCACTCTCACTAGCCAGCGCCCTGGGGAGACCCTGGCTCACCTCGGCCTGGCTGCACAGGGGGTGCTGAGCTGTGCACTGCTTGCTCCGCTCTAACTCTTGGCGTTGGGGGTTTTTGGGCAGCGCCTGGCCCCGTGGGACACCTCAGCTTCAGCGACATCCTGGACACGTCGCTGAAGGTCAGCTGGCAGGAGCCCCTGGAGAAGAACGGCATCCTGACCGGTGAGGAGCCCCTGCCGTTCTCCTGGGGTGCTTCCGTTACCCCATCTCCACCTCGCTCCCCTCGGCCCCGTCCTCCGCATCCCTCCGCGCCACGGCATGCCAAGGAGGCGCTGGCGTGGCCGGGGCAGCGCCCGCTACACCGGCTGGATGCTGCTGTGGACGATAGTGGGGAACTGGCTCCATGGCGAACACTCGGTGGAGAATTCGGGGCAAGAGCCGGCGGGTGGGACATTCCCAACCCCCCAGGCGGCTTGAACATCCCACTCCTGGTGCCTGAACCGCAGAGGGGTTGGCAAGCGAGGGGTGTGGGGCAGAAGGGACCAGCATTGGCTCAAGGAGCTGGCTCTGCCCTTCAGCCTCTGGCTAGTGGCCCCTTGCGCCAGGCTGTCAGGCTGCTGGGGGCATCTGGGAAGTGAGGCCCCTCTGCTGCAAAGCCTGGGGGTGGCACTGCATTGGCTGGGGCCCACGCGCTGGCCTGGGGAGGGGTGCAGTGCAGGCAAGTTGAAGGGTGTCCCCTCGGGGGGAGGGAGGTTCCCGCAGTGGGGGGCTGCGTGTTACCCGCCCGTGTGCATGTGGCTGGCTCGTGTTTGCAGGCTACCGGATCTCCTGGGAGGAATACAACCGCACCAACACACGGGTGACGCACTACCTGCCCAACCTCACCCTGGAGTACCGCGTCACCGGCCTCACCGCCCTCACCACCTACACCATCGAGGTGGCCGCCATGACGTCCAAGGGGCAGGGCCAGGTGTCCTCCTCCACCATCTCCTCCGGGGTTCCTCCAGGTAAACCCGGCTCCCAGCTCCCTTCTGCTCCCGTCACCAGCCTCCCGCTGGCTTCCAGCAGGCCCTGGGTGGAGGGCACCCCACGAAGAATGTGCTGGGAGCGGGTCTGGGGCAGGGGGTGAGGCTGGGCCCGAGCAGCACAGAGCGGGAGCTGGCTCCTTAGCAGCTGTTGACCAGGCCTGGCTACTCGTGCTGGGGGTGACTCTGCCCCTAGAGCTGCCGGGACGTGTGCATGATGCTCCAGTAGCTGTGCCATTCTCCCCTACGGTCTCCCCCCACTGCTGCCACGGGTGCGGGCACTGATGGGAGGGGAAGGCCGGCTGCACTTGCCCCCTGGCCCTGCGACAGGATGTCCCCTCCCATCCTGTCCTCTCCCTGCAGAGCTCCCTGGCGCGCCGACCAATCTGGGCATCTCCAACATCGGCCCGCGCTCCGTCACGCTCCAGTTCAGGCCAGGCTACGACGGGAAGACTTCTATTTCCCGCTGGCTGGTGGAAGCTCAGGTGAGGGGTCTCTGGAGAGGGAGGTGAAGGAACCGGGGAATCCAGGCCTATTGGGGGGTGTACAGCACCTTGCACTTGGGAGCTCTCGGCCTCCGCTGCCTTGGGCTGGGACATTGCGCCGACAGGAGCGACCTGCATGGCCCATGTGCAGTGCAGGCAGCGCCACCGCCCCTCACGCCACCCACTTGTCCACAGGTGGGTCAGATCGGCGAGAACGAGGAGTGGGAGCTCATTCACCAGCTGGCCAACGACCCCGACGTCCGCTCCATGGAGGTGCCCAACCTCCACCCGTACATGTACTACAGGTGGGTGCTGGGGACCGGCGCTTGGCGAGTGCCGTGGCTGCTACAACCCCCACCCTGGGTGGCAAGGGGGCCTGGCTGGCTCTAAGGGGTCTTCTCAGCCCGTCGGGCACTGGGCTTTCCTCCGCCGAAGACGTGTTTCCCCAGAGGCGCTGGACACAGCCTCTCCTCCCCTAGCATCGTGCCCCCAGCGTCAGCCTCGCCCTGGGAAGGTAGCGGAGCCTGAGAGCATCAGGGAGGGGGGCTCTGGGTCCCAGGTGCAGCTGAACCGTTCCCCAGCAGCAGCGCCCCCTAGTGTCCCCCGGAGCACAGCATGGGTGCAGCATTGGGGGTGGGGATGCCCTGAGCTTTGCACAAACGGGGTGGGGGTTGTATTGTCGCCCCTGTGGAGGAGCTCGGGGGGTCCCCTCCCTGCCCACGGTGACTCGGCTCCGCTTCTCGCAGCTTCCGCCTGCGGCAGGTGAACATCGTGGGCACCAGCCCGCCCAGCGTGCCCTCCAGGAGGATGCAGACCCTGCAGGCGCCCCCGGACGTGGCACCCGCCAACGTCACCCTGCGGACGGCCAGCGAGACCAGCCTGTGGCTGCGCTGGATGGTGAGTGACCATGGGGCGCATCCTGGAAACCCTGCCCGGGATGGGCACTGCCACCGTGTCTGCCCGGGGCGCTCCCTTGGGTGGGGAGCCGGGAAAACGGCAGTCACAGGGTCTGGGGGCGGCAGCCTTGTGGAATGCAGCGTCAGCCACTGTCTTCCCGGGGGTGGGGGGTGGAAGCAGCCTGGCTGTGCATTGCAGTGCGTGGGGGGCTGCACACAGGCTGGGTTGGGTGAGGGGGTGAACATGGATGAATGGGGGGCTGGGTGAGGAGTGCAGAAGGGAAGCGAGGTTTGTACAGATTAGTTGGGGGCTGTGTAGGGTATGGGGGGAGCGGTTAGGTTGGAGGAAGGTTTGTGGGTTGGGGGGGCTGTGCCGGGTGTGGGGGAGGGTACATGGGTTAGTGGGGGCTGTGCCGGGTAGGGGGGAGGGACGGTGGGTTAGCGGGGGGCTGTGCCGGGTGGGGGGAGGGTACGTGGGTTAGCGGGGGCTGTGCCGGGTGGGGGAGGGTACGTGGGTTAGCGGGGGGCTGTGCCGGGTGTGGGGGAGGGTACGTGGGTTAGCAGGGGGCTGTGCCAGGGGGGGGGGAGGGTACGTGGGTTAGCGGGTTGGGGCTGTGCCGGGTGCGGGGGAGGGTACGTGGGTTAGCGGGGGGCTGTGCCGGGTGCGGGGGAGGGTACGTGGGTTAGCGGGGGGCTGTGCCGGGTGCGGGGGAGGGTACAGGGGTTAGCGGGTTGGGGGTGGGCCGGGTGTGGGGGAGGGTACGTGGGTTAGCAGGTTGGGGGTGGGCCGGGTGAGGGGGAGGGTACGTGGGTTAGCGGGGGCTGTGCTGGGTGGGGGGGAGGGTACGTGGGTTAGCGGGTTGGGGGTGGGCCGGGGGAGGGGGAGGGAAGGGGGGTTAGCCGGGCGCTGTGCAGCGTGGGGGGAGGGTACGTGGGTTAGCAGGGGGCTGTGCCGGGTGGGGGGAGGGAAGGTGGGTTAGCAGGGGGCTGTGCCGGGTGGGGGGAGGGTACGTGGGTTAGCAGGGGTCTGTGCCGGGTGGGGGGAGGGTACGTGGGTTAGCGGGGGGCTGTGCCGCGTGGGGGGGAGGGTACGTGGGTTAGCGGGTTGGGGCTGTGCCGGGTGGGGGGGAGGGTACGTGGGTTAGCGGGTTGGGGCTGTGCCGGGTGCAGGGGAGGGTACGTGGGTTAGCAGGGGGCTGTGCCGGGTGGGGAGAGGGTACGTGGGTTAGCCGGGGGCTGTGCCGGGTGGGCGGAGGGTACGTGGGTTAGCGGGGGGCTGTGCCGGGTGGAGGGAGGGTACGTGGGTTAGCGGGGGGCTGTGCCGGGTGGGGGGAGGGTACGTGGGTTAGCGGGGGGCTGTGCCGGGTGGGGGGGAGGGTACGTGGGTTAGCGGGGGGCTGTTCCGGGTGGGGGGAGGGTACGTGGGTTAGCGGGGGGCTGTGCCGGGTGGGGAGAGGGTACGTGGGTCAGCGGGTTGGGGCTGTGCCGGGGGGGGGGAGGGTACGTGGGTTAGCTGGGGGCTGTGCCGGGTGGGGGGAGGGTACGTGGGTTAGCGGGGGGCTGTGCCGGGTGGGGAGAGGGTACGTGGGTTAGCGGGGGGCTGTGCCGGGTGGGGGGAGGGTACGTGGGTTAGCGGGGGGCTGTGCCGGGTGGGGGGAGGGTACGTGGGTTAGCGGGGGGCTGTGCCGGGTGGGGGGGAGGGTACGTGGGTTAGCGGGGGGCTGTGCCGGGTGGGGGGGAGGGTACGTGGGTTAGCGGGGGGCTGTGCCGGGTGGGGGGGAGGGTACGTGGGTTAGCGGGTTGGGGCTGTGCCGGGTGCGGGGAGGGTACGTGGGTTAGCGGGGGGCTGTGCCAGGTGGGGGGGAGGGTACGTGGGTTAGCGGGGGGCTGTGCCGGGTGGGGGGAGGGTACGTGGGTTAGCAGGGGGCTGTGCCGGGTGCGGGGAGGGTACGTGGGTTAGCAGGTTGGGGGTGGGCCGGGTGAGGGTGGCTGGTGCTGAGCGTCTCCCCCGTCCCAGCCGCTCCCGGAGCTGGAGTACAACGGGAACCCGGAGTCGGTGGGCTACAGGCTGCGGTACACGCGGGCGGACGGGCGGGGCAGGACGGTGGCGCACGTGATCCACGAGCGGGTGGAGCGGGAGTTCACCATCGAGGACCTGGAGGAGTGGACCGAGTACCGCGTGCAGGTGCAGGCCTTCAACGCCATCGGGGCCGGGCCCTGGAGCCACGTCGTGCTGGGACGCACCAGGGAGTCAGGTACCTCCTGCCGGGCCCGGGGCCTGCCCCACCGGCTGCTCCTCGGCTGGCAGTGCCCAGCAGCCCCCCAGCCTGGGTGTGCCCTGCCCGGCCCTCTGCCCCTCCCAGCCCCACTGCCACGGGGAGCAGCCGGGCCGGCTTCTGACCTCGCTCTCTTCTCCCCCCGCCAGTCCCCTCCTCCGGCCCAACCAACGTGTCTGCGCTGGCCACCACCTCCAGCAGCATGCTGGTCCGATGGAGCGAGATCCCCGAGGCGGATCGCAACGGGCTCGTCCTGGGCTACAAGGTGGGTGGCAGCCCGGGTGATCCCTTGTTCGGACCCAGCCGCCCCCTCTGAATAGCTGGGCTGGTGCCCCTCAGCCCCAGCCACAGCCCCCTGCGACGCAGCCCTGGGCTCCCCACCACCAGCTCTGCTCTCAATCCCGATCCACAGCCCCCCTGCTCCCCAGCCCTGTGGCTCGTGGCTATTCCAGTCTTGGGCTCCCCGAAACATGCCTGTCAGTGCTCCTGCCGTGGCTTTTCCTTGGGGAGAGGCTGCCCTGCGTGCGGCGTGGCGCTGTCACGTGCGGCTAGGGCAGGTGTCCCCTGGTGACCTCGATGGGGGGTGAACTGAGGGGCCGTCGTGTGCCCGGGCCCCATTCAGCCTGGGGCGTGGGTTCGGCTGGTGTGGCAGGGCAGCCCCGGGGTGGCTCCGTGGGTTCACGTGGCCTGTTCCAGGTGGTGTACAAGGAGAAGGACTCGGATGCGCGGGCCCAGGTCTGGCCGGCGGAGGGGAACGCCTCCCGCAGCGCCCAGCTCGCAGGCCTGGGCAAGTACGTGCTGTATGAGATCCGCGTGCTGGCTTTCACCCGCATCGGAGACGGCGCGCCCAGCTCCCCGCCCATCCTGGAGAGGACTCTGGACGACGGTAGGCGCTGCTCCTCCCCCGCCCATGCCCGCTGTCGGGGGCGCTCCCTCGCGGCGGGTGACACGCGGGGTGAGGCCAGGCGCAAACGGGGGCCAGTCCGTGAGAGGGCGAGTGTCCCCATCACGCTGGGATGGGGAGAAAACGGCATCTGGTCGGCCCTCGCCACGCTCCGTGCGGACAGCTCCCCCTCTGTCTGCCTGTCCTCGGAGGGCTCCCACAGATGGGGGTGGGGGTGCCGGCCCCAGAAATAGAACGAGGGGACGTAACAGGGCAGGAGAGAGCATTCCTGAGTGTGTATCTGGGCCCCAGGGTGGGTGTGTGCCCCCATGCACGCGTGTGTGTATTTGTGCTGGTGTGTGCCCCCAGCAGGGCATGCTGAGGAGGGGGTGTGTACGGATGGGGGAGCCCCTAACAGGGTGCATGGTGGGGTGTGCCCCTAAGGGGCTGTGGGTGTGGGGAGGGTGTCCCTAAGGGTGTGGAGGGAGGGTCGGGGTGTGTCTGTCCCTAAGTCCACGCGTGTGCGTGTGGGAGTCTTTCTGCTCCGTCAGCCTGAGTCGGGGCGCGGGCAGTTTTCAGCGGGACGGCTCCCGGAGGGGAAGCACCATTCCCCTGTCACCCCGGGTGCCCTGTGGGGCATTTGCACCCGGCAGAGTTGTGCAATGGAGGCCCAGCGGCCGCTAGATTCAGGGTTTGGCCAGCGGACTCCCCCAGCCGCTGGGCTGGGCTGGGCTCCGTTCCCCGTTTGCTCCGGCCGAGGGCACTGAGCCTGTTTGCCCGTCACCCAGCGCGCCCTCTGCTCTCGTCCTGCCCCAGTGCCTGGGCCCCCGGTGGGCATCCTCTTCCCAGAAGTGAGGACCACCTCAGTCCGGCTGATCTGGCAGCCTCCAGCCGCGCCTAACGGCATCATTCTAGGTAAGCGCTTCTCCGAGCGCCCTGGCGGGTGGGTAACGGTCCCGGGACCCCTGGGAGGGGGCCGTGCTAGGGATGCTTGGCAGCGGGAGGGGTGCAGCAGTGTGTGTGAGCGACAGGGCTGGGGCCGGGGGATGGAGCTGAGCTGAGCCCTGCAGGGGGAGGGCCGTGCTGGAGACCCACCAGTGCCCTGCATGCCATGGTCTCGCTGCTGTACCAGCTACTCCCCAGCTCAGGGCTCCTCTGCAGCAGGCAGGAGCCAGCAGCCTCGGTCCCTGGATGCACCTGAGCTGCTCCCCTGATAAACCACAGAGCTGGCGAGCCCCATCAGCCGCCAGAGGGATGCAGAATCCCCTCCCCTTCTGGCTGGCCCGAGCCCAGCCCTGCCTGGCACCGAGATGGGCTGGGCACGGGCGCCCATCTTCCTGCTGCGGGGAGACATGGACAGTGAGTCCCAAAGGGCCAGTTGTGAACATCTCACCCAGCCTGAGGCAGCGGAGCCAGCCCAGTGCCACCCGCCCCCGGCGTGGGGTCACCTCCCAGGCGGGCCCTAGGGCCGGACCCTGCGGGGGCAGCTGGGCCCAGGCGCTCACGACTGGCTCATTAGTGCGTCCCCCCGGCCAGTCCTGGCTCCATCCCGTGTCTCCTGGAGCAGCCTTTCTGCCCCCTTGCAGGCCGGGGTGGGGGGCAGCCTTGCCCCGGCGCTTGCTGACCGCCGCCGTCCCCCTTCTCCGCAGCGTACCAGATCACCCACCGCCTGAATACCACCAGCACCAACGCCGCCACCGTGGAGGTGCTCAACCCCAGCGCCCGCCAGTACACGGCCACCGGCCTGCAGCCGGAGTCGACCTACCTCTTCCGCATCACCGCGCAGACCCGCAAAGGCTGGGGCGCGGCGGCCGAGGCGCTGGTGGTGACCACCGAGAAGAGAGGTAACCGTGCCGGGGCTGGGGGGCGCTCTCCCAGGGCAGGGGCGGGCACTGCCCCGAGCCAGCCACGGGCGTGGAACTCAGGCCCTGCCCGAGGGGGGATGGGGCCAGGCGCTGCTTCCGACCAAGCCCTCACGGCCGTCTCTCCCTGCTCAGACCGCCCGCAGCCCCCCAGCAAGCCTGTGGTGCAGCAGGAGGACGTGAAAGCCCGCAGTGTGCTGCTGTGCTGGGAGCCGGGCAGCGACGGCCTCTCCCCGGTCCGGTACTACACCGTGCAGACCCGCGAGCTGCCAGCTGGCGAGTGGACACTGCACTCCGCCTCGGTCAGCCACAACGCCACCTCCTTTGCCGTGGACAGGTGAGGTGGGGCCTTCGAAGCAGGCACGGCCTGGTAGGATCTGTGGTGGGGTGGGGCAGGCGAGAGGCAGCGTGGCCTGGGGGCACTGGGCTGGGAGTCAGGAGGTCTGGCTTTTATTCCCGGCTCTGCCACCGACCTTAGGCGCCGCTCTGTGCCTCAGTTTCCCCACCTGAAATGAGGAGAATGGCTTTGTGACGCTCCTTGGGCTCTTTGGTCGATCTCATCCCCCCCCGCCGCCCCGCCCCGTCTGCCTCCACTGGAAGGCTCTGGAACCGGTGCCTCACACCCATCCCCTTCCCCTCCTGGCCCAGGTTGAAGCCCTTCACCTCCTACAAGTTCCGCGTCAAGGCGACCAACGACATCGGGGACAGCGAATACAGCCCGGAGTCGGAGTCACTCACCACCCTGCAGGCCGGTCAGTCCCCCTCCCCCGCGGGCAGGCATGGGAGACGCGGCACACGGAGGCTGAAGGCCACCGGAGCCGGCCTCGTCTCTTCAGCGGCAGGGTGCAGCCCACGCTGGGTCACGGCTCCCGGCGCGCTCCAGGCTGGAGCCTTGTCTGCAGAGCGAGGGGGCCTCGTTCCCCTCGGCCAGGGGGCCAGCTGGCACTCTGTGGGGCGAGGCCGGGGTTGGTCACGTGGGCCTCCCAGAACCAGAGACCATGTGGAAGGCTCCAACCCCCTGAGCTGCTCAGGAAGGGAGCCGGAGTCTGGAGCCATGGGGGAGGGACCCTCGTGCCTCTCAGCATCTCACCTGTGTTTCTTCTCCCCTCAGCCCCAGAGGAAGCCCCCACCATCCTCTCGGTCACGCCTCACACCACCACCTCCGTCCTGATCCGCTGGCAGGTACCGTGCGGCACCGCGCTGCCCCTGCCTGTCTCTGTAAGACAGCAGCTCGACTCACATTCCCGAGCCCGGGAGGGCCTGGGAGCCGTGTCCCCTTGGCACTGCGGATCCCCTCGTCCTCCCTTCCTATCCGCACTGCTCTCTGTGGGCAGGGCCCCACTGGCTCACCACCACCCGCTCCAGAGCTCCCGCCCGCCGCGGCTGGCCCAGTAGGACCCGGCATCCGGGGCGCAGAGTGCCTGCCGCAGAGGGGCCGGAAGCAGGCTGGCCCCGGTGGGTACTGCTGCTCCCCGCGGGTTCCGGGGAGCGCTGCTGAGGCACCTTGCACCTCTCTGGATCGATCCCTCCTCACACCAGGGCTGGGCTCTGCAGGGACCCCTGAGCCCGCCCTGGCTGTAGGCAGCGAGCGAAGAAGGAAACCCCACAGAGGGGTGAGGGCAGCGCAGGCTCCGGGCGCGGGCAGGGCCGGGCACGTCTAGGACAGGCACCGTCTCCATGGGCTGCCCCTCCCTGACTGCACCCGCCCCTTGGCTCCTGTCCTCCCCCTGCAGCCCCCCACCGAGGACAAGATCAATGGGATCCTGCTGGGCTTCCGGATCCGCTACCGCGAGCTGGTCTACGACGGGCTGCGCGGCTTCACCACACGCAGCCTCAGCAGCCCCGGCGCCAAGTGGGCGGAGCTCACCCGTGAGTGCCCTTTTTCGGCTCCTGCTTAAGGGGGGATTCCTCTCGCCCTGGCCCGTGGGGCTCTCCGTGAGGCCCAGCCCCACCCCTGCCCTGCCTTGCAGCCCCCCACCCCGAGCGCTCTGCGTGTGCACACCAGCCCCCCCGAGCGCTCTGCGTGTGCACCCCAGCCCCCCCGAGCGCTCTGCGTGTGCACCCCAGCCCCCCCTCCCCCCCCGAGCGCTCTGCGTGTGCACACCAGCCCCCCTCCCCCCGAGCGCTCTGCGTGTGCACACCAGCCCCCCCGAGCGCTCTGCGTGTGCACACCAGCCCCCCTCCCCCCCGAGCGCTCTGCGTGTGCACCCCAGCCCCCCCGAGCGCTCTGCGTGTGCACACCAGCCCCCCTCCCCCCGAGCGCTCTGCGTGTGTACACCAGCCCCCCGCCCCCCCGAGCGCTCTGCGTGTGCACACCAGCCCCCCCGAGCGCTCTGCGTGTGCACCCCAGCCCCCCCCGAGCGCTCTGCGTGTGCACCCCCGCCCCCCCTCCCCCCCCGAGCGCTCTGCGTGTGCACACCAGCCCCCCCGAGCGCTCTGCGTGTGCACACCAGCCCCCCCCGAGCGCTCTGCGTGTGCACACCAGCCCCCCCCGAGCGATCTGCGTGTGCACACCAGCCCCCCCGAGCGCTCTGCGTGTGCACCCCAGCCCCCGCGAGCGCTCTGCGTGTGCACCGCAGCCCCCCCGAGCGCTCTGCGTTTGCACCCCAGCCCCCCTCCCCCCCGAGCGCTCTGCGTGTGCACCCCAGCCCCCCCGAGCGCTCTGCGTGTGCACACCAGCCCCCCTCCCCCCCGAGCGCTCTGCGTGTGCACCCCCTCCCCCCCGAGCGCTCTGCGTGTGCACACCAGCCCCCCCTCCCCCCCGAGCGCTCTGCGTGTGCACCCCAGCCCCCCCGAGCGCTCTGCGTGTGCACACCAGCCCCTCCGAGCGCTCTGCGTGTGCACACCAGCCCCCCCGAGCGCTCTGCGTGTGCACACCAGCCCCCCTCCCCCCCGAGCGCTCTGCGTGTGCACACCAGCCCCCCCGAGCGCTCTGCGTGTGCACACCAGCCCCACCGAGCGCTCTGCGTGTGCACCCCAGCCCCCCGAGCGCTCTGCGTGTGCACACCAGCCCCCCCCGAGCGCTCTGCGTGTGCACACCAGCCCCCCCTCCCCCCCGAGCGCTCTGCGTGTGCACTCCAGCCCCCCCCCCCCCCAGCGCTCTGCGTGTGCACCCCCGCCCCCCGGGCTCTGAGTGTGCACACCAGCCCCCCCCCGGGCGCTCTGCATGTGCACCCCAGCCCCCCTCCCCCCGAGCGCTCTGCGTGTGCACACCAGCCCCCCCCGGGCGCTCTGCGTGTGCACACCAGCCAGCTGGCCCCAGAGCCTCCTGCGCACCGAGCCGAGCTCCAGGAGCTGTCCTGCGCCGGCGTGTCCCGCTCCCCTCCCGCGGGGCTCAGGGCAGCGTCCCCCGCCAGGGCTGAGCCCCGTGCCTCGGGGGGATGACATGGCTGGTGGGGTGAGTGCTGACGCCAAGGGGGGGTGGGGCAGGGGTCTGCTCCCTGCCGGGTGGGGGGACCTGGAGAGGGCTATGAGCAATCGGGGCAGCTCCCGGCTTGAGAAGGACGTTGGTTAGCTGGGGAGAGCCTGAAATTTGACCTGGTGCTTTTTTTCCCCTTTTCCCTGTTTGCGAAGTCTCTTGCACGCTGGGCCAGGGGCAGGCAGGGGCCAGGGGCAGGCAGGGGCCAGGGGAGTTGGCCAGGGGCTGAGGTTCTCCCCAGACTTATGCTAAAGCCGCCCTGAGGGGAGCCCCAGCCCCCAATTCCCAGAGTTGCTCTGCTGAGACCTGTCAGTCATCTCTGATCATGGCGCCGACACTGGCACTGCGCTGCGTGCTCCCTGCTGGCTGCGGTTAATGCGCAGAGGAACAGCACCCTGGGGAGGGCTGCAGCCCATGCCCTGGTAGTGGAGAAGGGGAGTGAGATGGTAGGGCAGAGGCCACCCAGTGCCAGATGGGCAGCAGGCAGCCTGGCACTGCCAGCTGGGCTAATGCCAGTGCCAGAGGAGCTGAGGCTGAGGGGCAGAGACCGGGCATGCCAGGGGCAGGGAGGCAGGAAGCCATCTGAGGGCAGTCCCGGGGCGAACTCACCCAGCCGGGCACAACCAGCTCCTGTCACTCCCGGGGCGCTCCCCAGCTCTGGCTCCCCTGAACCCCCGGTGGCAGCAGTTACTTCCTGCCCGCTAACCAATGCTGCCCGCTGCGCTAGCCCTGGCAGCCGTCCCGCCGCTCCCGTGCTCCGCGGGGCGTCCGTCCTGCTTGTTGTGTCTGTGTGTGACTAACCCCACTGACCGCTCTCCCTGCGCTCCCTCTCAACGCCTGCAGCAGGGTACGCCGTGCGGAACCTGACCGGAGCCGGCCTCACGCACCACGAACTGGACAGTAAGTCTCCGCTCTCCGCTTCGGGGCTCGTCTCTGTCCGTCTGCGTGTCGCTCCCCTCCTGACCCCCCCCCCGCATTCCAGCGACCACCTACGGGCCCCCCCCGCACTCCACCTACGGCCGACCCCTGGTCACTTCACTGCTCCCCATCGTACCTACCGGCAGAGCTGCCCCCTGCGGCTGGGGCATCACAGCAGGACAGGACATCCCCACCGCCCGGCCTAGCCCCGAGGGGGTTAATGGGAGGGAGGCGAAACACCAGTGCTCCTGGCCCTGTGGATGGGCCCCTGCCCGGCTCTCCCTGGCACCCACTTCCCCTGCTCTCGCCCCCTGCAGATCTGAGCAAGCACAGGCGTTACGAGATCCGCATGAGTGTGTACAACGCCGCAGGCGAGGGGCCCGCCAGCCCCCCCCAGGAGGTCTTCGTCGGCGAGGCAGGTGAGTCAGGGCTGCGTGGGCATCTCTGCTTCCGGGCAGGCTTCGAGCTCCCCCGTTGGTCGCTAAGGGCCGCCCCGTCCCTGGGCCACACCCAGCGCTCACCAGGGAATTCACGGGCCCTGGCCAGCTGAGCTAAGGGAGCCTCTCCCAGGGTGGTAGCTGTCGCCATTCCCTATCGGCAGCCGGGGCTGCACTGCCCTGCAAGGAGCCAGCCTGTGCCCACGGCCTGCCCTGCTCCCCAGCAGCCAGCCAGCAGCCGGACACCGTCTGATGGATGGCAGCACAGCGGCTGCAGGACCGCAGGGAGAGGGTGCGATCAGATGGAAGAGGGGCCGTCCCCCTCTCCCGCCAAACCCCAGCCGCCATGCCAGGGGACGGGAGTGCCAGGGGGCTCGGACGCTCTCACCCCAGCTCGCTCTCCTTCTGTAGTGCCCACCGCCCCGCCGCAGAACGTGGCCATTCAGACCGCCACGGCCACCCAGCTGGACGTCACGTGGGAGCCGCCGCCCCTGGAGGCGCAGAACGGCGACATCCAGGGCTATAAGGTACTGGCCCCCCACCTCCCGCTGGCTGTTACAATCGGCACAGCGCCCATAGGAGCACGTTGCTGCGGGGCACTGGGCTCCCAGAGCTCCCATTGGCTTCCCTCTCCAAACCAGATGTGCCTCAGTTTCCCTCTGATGCCAGCGGGGCCAGGAGCACTGAGCCAGATGTGTGAAGGTGTTTAACTGGTCAGTGCTGGGAGATGCTCGGGTAGAAGACGCTCCAGGAATACAAGCCACAGTGAACCTGTTTGATTCGAGGCCATCGGAGCCAGGAGGGCTGATGCCCAGCAGTCAGTGGCATCGGGATTGCAAGGGAATGGGAACAGGGGATGTAGCCACCCTGCAGTGCATCCGTCGCCCCCGGGGAGCAGGGTTCTTCCACCCCGGGGGCGGTGCCCAGCCCTGAGGCGGTGGGCATGGTAGCCTGAGCTATGGGGCAGCGGATTAGTGACAGGCTCCAACACACACACACACACACACACACACACGGGACGGGCCCAAGCAAACTGTCCTTGTCCCCCTGAAGGAATCGTCACAGCTGAGCGCAGTTCCTGGTGTGCTCAGCAGGTGGCGCGGTTTCACTTCCAATCCCGCCCCAGCCCTTTTCTCCGGGGTCGGGGCGCTCCCTGCAGCAGGGCACAGCTGGGATTTGGGGCGGGGGGGGACCTGGCATTTCTCCACGGGCCGGATTTCTTTGCCCCACAGCCCGGTGGTGGGAGCTTGCAGCTTGGCTGCCCCCCCCCCCCGTTGCCTCCCCCGTAGGGCCGGGGTGGGTCTGCCCCTGAGCTGACGCGCGCTGTGGCGTGGTGGGGGTGCACCGCTGCGGGATACTGGGTCAGCGGGCGGGGGCAGAATGGGTCCATGGCCAGGCCATGGGGTGTGCTGCAGAGGCCCAGTTCTGGGCAGTGGCTTTGCCGCTCTCAGGGAAGCGGGGCTGGGGCAGGATTGCTGGGACCGTACAGCCTCTCCCTGGATATCTGGGCACCGCTCAGGGGTGACCTCAGCCCGCGTGTGAGTCTCTGGGCTCAGCCAAGGGATGTGGGTCACATTTTCCATCCAGCGTGGCCTGGAGACGGCGCATCCTGCTCCCCCCTTTCCTCTGGACACAGGAAAGCCCCTTCTCCGACTCAGAGCCAGAGACGTGCGTGCGTCTTCTGTGCTCCCGGCCGGCGTGTGGCTGGGCCCTTTGGATCCGAGAGGGGCTGCGGGGGCTTCTGGAATGGAGACGCCTCCGGCGCTTTGCTGGTTCTGGAACCTGGGACTCTCCAGACCCAGACGCCGCAGGGGCTGAAAATGGGACTTAATGAAACCGGTGCAAGCCCCATGTGGACACACTCGCTTCGCTTTGTGGTGTTCGGCTCAAACTGGTCAGGAGGCGTTTAAGCTAAGCCCAGAAAAGCCACTTTTGACCCGCAGTCGATATCCCCTCACAGAGGTTTTGAGAAATGGGTTGAACTCCCCATTCCCTACCCTGTGCCAAGCAGGTGCGTTTCCTAGGAGAGGGCACCGGCCTGACTGCACCGCTGTAGGGTAGGTGGGCCCAGGAGCTTTCCTCTTTCTGGAGCGTGTCTGAACGTGTCCCACTGAGAGATGGGGCAGGGGTCTTTCTTGAGGGGCAGGGGACCTTAACGATAAAGGGCCCTACGTGTCCTCCACCGCCGAGCAGCCACCGCCGCAGTCGCTCCACCGAGGGGCCGCAGCGGGGTCCGTTTCCCGGCGTGCTCTGCACACGGAGAAGCCAGGCAGGGCTGGATCTGGGGGAAGCTGAGCCTGCGCGTGGGGAGCCGGGGACCCCAGCCCAGGGTGGAGACGCCGGGAGCAGGCTGTGAAGGGGAGCGCGTGGGGATCAGCGAGGCTAGCAGCATTGGGCCTGGCCTGACCCCATCTCCCCGCAGATCTATTTCTGGGAGGCCCAGCGCCGGAACGGCACGGAGCGGGTGAAGACGCTGTTCCTGCCCGAGAATGGGGTGAAGCTGAAGAACCTCACGGGCTACACCTCGTACCTGATCACCGTCTCAGCCTTCAACGCCGCCGGGGACGGGCCCCGCAGTGCCCCCGTCAGGGGCAGGACGCAGCAGGCAGGTGGGCTCCATCCTCCTCTCACTCATGGGGCCGCGAATCAGGAGAGGTCGCACAGCGGCCCACGTGCCCCCTCCCGACCGACAGACCCACCCCGCCCGCCCCGCCTTATCCCAGCCCTGGGCTCCCGCTGCCCAGCTCTGCCAAGCCCTGTGTGCTGCCACCACGTCCCTCTGGGTTCTGGTCCTGCCCTGAGCAGAGGCTGGCCGCTGAGCCGAGCTGTGCTCCTGCCGGGTGGTTCGGTGCTATGCGGCTCTAGGCTGAGACCTGACAGACTCGTCCCACTTTTGGCCCCGGGCTGGGATTGAAGCCAGGTGGGGGCGGGGCTCTGCAGTTAGCAATGCTGTGGGGACACCTGGCTGCTGAAGTCCCTGGCACCCTCCCTTCCCATCTGAGAAATAAACCAGCCCGTGCGACCAAGTGCTCCAGGTACGGAGCCAGCGTGGGGGCAACGCGGGAGAACCGGGCCGGATCCGCTGCCATGTCCGGCCACGTTACCCCACTGCCACCAGCTGATGCCTGCGCAGGAGCTGGTCCTGGGTTCCAGTCCCTCACCCACAGGGGCGGTATCGGAGGCAGCATCTCGTCACGGCCTTGGGGTTGTTCTCGGCACAGCACCAGGCAGGAGGCTGAAAATAATCGCCCCAGTTCTTTGTGCTGGATCTGCCCTGGTAGCTCCAGGGCTCCCCGCTGGGGCAGGCCCCCCCGTCTCGGCCTTTTGGGGGGGCCTCAGGGCCAAGACCCGGAGACGCTCTGCCGGGTGGGCTTCGAGCACACTGCAACAATGCCTCATTCTCCTTGATCGTTCCTGTCCCCCGGGCAAAAGGGGAATGGGGGCATTAACCCCTTCGTCCCCTCGCCCGTCGCGTCAGGGCAGGAAGTAGCATTTCCCCAAAATAATCCAGAGGTGTGAGGTGTCTTGGCAGGGAGCTTGTCGTCAGGGAAACCAGAGGCGCAAGGTGCGCTGGTGTCAGGAGGAGACACAGCCCAGCTGCACCGGGGGTGCGGAGCTCTGCAGACTGGGGAGGCACAGAGGGGCCCGGCAGGGCCGATCAGTTGTTTCCGATCGGGTCTGGAGTGCTAGTGTCTCTCGCTCTTTTCTGGAGATGCGGTGGGACGAGGGGGGCTTGGCAGAGTCCAGCCCCGCAAGGGGGTTGTTACTGGGGACTTGGCACTGGCAGGATGAGTTTGGAGTTCTCAGCTAACTCGGCGTACCATGGGCAGCCACCTCCTGAGCACGCCCTCCATCGCGCCCTGCCTCGGTGTCCCCCCTCTTGAGGGCCCTTTAAGAACTCACTCGGTCCAAAAGTCCCCCAAGTGACCCCTTCCCAGGGTCCGTTTAGTGAGTCCTCAAGTGCATGCTGGCCCTCTAGACCCCAGCCCCAGCCCAGCGTGTCTCTCCTGGCAACCCACACTTGGACAAAGTCTTTCAAACACAGAACACAAACTCGCACAGTCTCCCCCACCCCCGCTCCGAGGGACTGCCTGTCTGCTTCCCACACCTGCTCAATAGGGCGTGCCGGGTGGGGGGCAGGGAATTTGGGCAGGTCACAGACACACACCCGTTAATGCTGATGGCGTGTGACTGAATCCATCCCTTTCCCACGGTCTCACTCGCCAACCACCCCACCCAGCAAACCCCAGGACAGGCTGGCCGAGGAGCGAGGGGGGCCAGCGGGATCCACGCCCCGCTGCTCCCTCGCCCCGGGGGAAGTCTGCAAAGCCCCTCTGCTTTCTCCTCGCAGCCCCCAGCGCCCCCAGCACCATCCGGTTCAGCGAGCTGACCACCACCTCAGTGAACGTCTCCTGGGAGCCGCCTCTGCTGCCCAACGGCATCCTGGAAGGGTACAGGCTTGTCTATGAGCCCTGCACGCCTGTGGACGGTGAGGGCCCTGGGCTGAACGGGCGGGGTGAGGTGGAGATGGGACAGGGCCATTCGCTGCGGAGGGGAAAGCTGGGGAGGTGTGAACAGGGGTCGGGGGCCTCCGCTCCCGGGGGGCTGGGAAGCAGAGCTGGTAAAGGAGCCCGGGAGGCAGGAAAATCTGTTTCTGGGGAAGGATTCAGTTTACCCCAGGCCAGGTGGATGTGCTGGGCAGCATGGGCTAGAATCGCTTTGTGGCCCCCTGCCACTCGTCACAAGGGTCTGGGGACCAGCCCAGTGTCCCGGCCCAACTCCCGCTTGTGCCCTTCCCTTCTGTTGCTGTTCCCTTTAAACCCGTTCCCATGTTCCTCCCCAGGGGTGGCTGCAGGGCACCTGGGATTGTCCCGTAGGTCACTGTGTGAAGGGCTTGGAGATACATGAGGACACACGGTCCTGAGCACACCTGAAGCGTCGCTGCGGGAGCAGAGGGCGCATGTTTTGTCCCGCCATTTTGATGGTGAACATGTTTTTTTCAACAAAATGGAAATTTTGGCCAAAGTCCCTTTGTTGGTGAAAAGTTTCAGGGATTCAGAAAAAAACAAACCAAAATAAAACCGAGCAAAGAGCATCTTCAGTGGCATTTTCATGGGGTCAATACATCCCGGTGCAGCCAGCTCTCATGATCCTTCATCACGTCTTCAGAGCGGGTCCAGCACCCCCCCCCCCCCGTCTCTCTGCAGCCCGGCAGTGCCCCATGTAGCCCGGCCCAGCACTGCCACAGCACCGGCTCCCCTGCCTGAGCTGTTACGTTCCAGAGCGACAGGCAAATAGGGGGAGCGTTGGCTCCCCCCTCCTCCCCGGGCGGCCAAGGGGACATGCAGAGCGGGCAGGAGAGAGCCTGAGAACGCAGCGAAGAGCGCGGGTGGGGTGGCCCGGGGACAATGGCTGCTCAGTGTTCCCTGCTGCCACTTGGGCTTCTGAGAGTCGGGTTCAGAGGAAGTGCCGTGAAGCAAGAGCTCTGGAGGAGGGCCGCAGTGACCCCAGGGAGCAAGGGCGGGGGGGCTTCTCCTTTGAACCCGCGCCATGCAGGATGTCCTTTGATCCTGCAAACCCTGCTTGCCGCCCACAGCACAGAGGGGCCTGGGGTTCTGCCAAGCAAAGGGTATGCTTCAGGGCGTGTGCTGATCCCGCGGGGTCAGGAAGGCTCTCCCTCCTCGTGCTGTGCCAGCTAGCAGGGGGCATTACGTGCTTCCTGCAAAGCAGGGTACTGGAGCAGGATACGGGCCATGTAGGTGTGTGTTAACGGAGCCAGCCTGTGCTATAGTGCAAGAGACCTGGGATCCAGTCCCCAGAGCAGGGACGCCAGCCCGGCTACTCTGGATTTGTGCTGCAGGGAGTCGCTCCTCCACACAGGCCTGTGGGTTGGTTTGGCCACACTCACATCAGGCTTGCAGTTCTCTTCCCCAGCGCCAAGTCCTGGCACTGTGAGGGAGGGTGGGCGCCAGGATTTCTGCATGCCACGTCTGTGCCCTCTGCCCCCCAGGCGTGAGTAAGATCGTGACGGTGGACGTGAAGGGGAGCAGCCCCCTGTGGATGAAGGTGAAGGACCTGGCGGAGGGCGTGACGTACCGGTTCCGGATCCGGGCCAAAACCTTCGCCTACGGGCCCGAGATCGAGGCCAATATCACCACAGGGCCCGGGGAAGGTACGGCGCTGCTGCTCAGGCTCATGCTGCCTCTCGGAGGTGTGGGGGGGCCCCCAGGATTCCCACAAGCAGAGATCTCTGCAGCGGGAAGGATTGACCCGAAGGGCCCCATGGGCAAATGCAGTGGGAGGCCGGATGGGCAGTCAGGGTTGGATGTGGGGGTTGGAGCCATGGGGGGCTGAGGACAGAGGCAGGCTGGGGGCTGGGTAGAGGGCAGGGGGCTGGACCCTGCCGCCCCCCCCAGTGATGTTAGAAGCTTGTGTTTTTTCTCCCCATGACGACTTGTTTTTCTCTGGTTTCCCAGGTGCCCCCGGACCACCGGGCGAACCCTTCATCTCCCGGTACGGCTCAGCCATCACTATCCACTGGGCGAATGGGGATCCTGGCAAGGGGCCCATCACCCGATACGTCATCGAGGCCCGGCCCTCAGGTACCGTACGCTCCCCCCACCCCCCAGCATGTCCGTCCGTCCCCATCCCCCCCGCCACTGGCCTGGCAGGAACGCAGGGCCCAGCTCTGCCCCGCGGCTGCCATCCCTGCAGGGCAGGACGCGGGCCGGTGGCCTAGCTGTCCCTGGGGCCCAAGGCAGGACCGGGCCCTACAGGGGGAAGGAGGGCCGGGCGCCCCGAGCGCGGGGGGCAGCCCAGCGCGCACTGCACTGGAACAGCTGGGAACTTGCTGCCCTCTGCCCCCCCGTGCGCCCCCCCCCGCGCTCTAGGGCTGCTCCCCCCCCAACCGAGCTGGGCCTCTCTCCTCTCTTCCAGACGAGGGGCTGTGGGACATCCTCATCAAGGACATCCCCAGGGAGGTGACCTCCTACACCTTCAGCATGGACATCCTCAAGCAGGGGGTCAGCTACGACTTCCGGGTCATCGCCGTCAACGACTACGGCTACGGGACGCCCAGTGCACCCTCCCCTTCCGTCTCAGGTGCGGGGGCTGGGAGGGGCGTGCCCCGGGCTGCTCTCCTGGCCTGTCTGTGGGGCCACTGGGCCAGGAAGGAGGGTTCATGCCACAGGGAGGCAGGGACCTCCTCATTCACCCTGTCCCACCTAATGTACCCCTGTCCCTGCAGCCCAGGCTGGGGGGGCGAGGAGGGGCGGGGATCTGGCACTTGGGGAAATCAGCAGCAGGGGAGGTGGGGGGCAGCAGGTGCTGTCGGCATGCTGGGGGCAGGGGCCTGGGCTGGAGAGTGGGGGGGGGCTGAGTTAACTGGAGCAGCCCCTGCCGGGAAGGGGGTGATCTCTCCATGTGCTCTGCTCCACAGCCTGAAAATGGGCGGATACGGACAGGACACCTGGCGGTCACTGTATTGTGATTCCCCTTCCCTCCCCACAAACACTGCCGGTGCCCCTCACTCCCGACCCATCACCCCTGCCAGCCCAGCCCTGGGCTCCCCACACAGCTCTGCCAGGGCCCCTCAATCCCAACCCACAGCCCCCTGCTCACCCAGCCCTGGACTCTCCCCCTTGTTCTGCCGGTGCCCCACCCCGTCAACCCCGACTGGCAGCCCCCAGCTCACCCAGCCCTGGACTCTCCCCCTTGTTCTGCCAGTGCCCCTCAACCCCGACTGGCAGCCCCCTGCTCACCCAGCCCTGGACTCTCCCCTTTGCTCTGCCAGTGCCCCCCACTCCCAGCCCCCCGCTATCCCAGCCCCCCAGTTGAAGAAGATCCGTTGTTTGCAAGTCTATTGGGGTTCCCCAGGGGCAGTGGAAGGGTCCCCGGGATGAGACAGGTCCCATCCCAACACACCAACAAGCTCCGAGCCCCGCCAGCGCCCAGGACAGGCCCCAGGGTGTGAGCCGGCAGGGCGGGTGGGTGACTCACCCTGCTCTCCACGGCTGCCTTCCAGCCCAGAAAGCCAACCCCTTCTACGAGGAGTGGTGGTTCCTGGTGGTCATCGCCCTGGTCGGGCTCATCTTCATCCTCCTGCTGGTCTTCGTCCTCATCATCCGCGGGCAGAGCAAGAAGTATGCCAAGAAATCAGACTCAGGTGAGCGCCCCTGCAGGCAGGGCAGGAGCTGCCGCCCAGTGGGGCTGCCCGGCCCGGCGCAGGGGGATGTGGTGCCACCGAGGCCGCGGTGCGGGAGGAGCGGCCCCCAGACTCACCCGGCTGCGGACAAGGTGCTGGGAACCAGGGGTCTGGCTCCGAGCCGCCCGGGTCTCAAAGACAGAGGTGCAGCGCTGGGAGCCCGGGAGCCGTGCCTGGGTACGGGAGACGAGGGCTGTGGAGGGTCGCGTTTCGCCTTCGCTGTCTGCAGCTTGCACCCCCCGGGGCTGTGGAGCCAGAGGGCCTGTCCCGTGGCTGGGGTAGACCAGCGCCGCTCTGCTGGAGGTGTGCCTGGATACACCAGAGGAGGCCAGGGGTCTCCATCAGCTTTTGCCCTAGTTATTATGGTTCACGTCACTGCTGGCCAGGCCTCTCGCTGCACCCCGTAACACCGGGGTTAGGGCAGAACGTGGCTCAGGCGGTGACTCCAAACCCGGGGGAGCCAGCGTCAGGGTGCACACCGTGCTCCTGGCGTCCCTGGGCGTGGCGTGGTGCCTGCCCCGGCCACCCAGCGCTGGGAGCTTCCCCGAAGGCTTCACCCAGCAGCCTGATCAGTGGGAGCCTTTTCCTTCACTGCCCTGGCTCGCGGGTGAGACCCTGCCGCCTTCTGCCACTCGCCCGCCAGCTGCTCTGCTGATGGGAGCGACACCAGAACCGTCCCCCCAGCACAACAGACCCATCCCGCCCCTGCCCTGCTGGCAGACGCGGGTTAGAAAAGCGTGTTAATGTCGCTGGGAGCTAAAGATCAAACCACCGGCTTCTCTCATTGTGAGCTGCCAGCGCCAGGAAAGGTCAGGGGATTAGCTGTTTTCTTAGCCAAACGAAGGGCTCAGATTGTGGGGCTAATGCCGCCCGCCCTGCTGAGTCAATACACTTGTGTAGCAGACGCCTGGCGCTGGGAGCCCGGACTCCTGGCTTCTAGTGCGGGCGACTCGCACCCAGAGCCTCTAGGGCTGGGGTCTGGGTTTGTGGGGCCCGGAGTTGGAAGCCAAGGGGCCCGATTCTCCACCCCTCGGCTGCTGGGTGACTGCTCCCACCGGGGCATTGTGGGTGTGAAGTGCCGCCGCACCGTTCGCCCCACCGGTGCCAGCGTCCGACGGCAGCGCTGCCCCAGGAAACGCCCACACCGGCTGGAGGGCAGGGGGCAGAGGGGCCAGAGCCGGGCAGCTTGTGCAGCTGTTTGCAGCAGAACCCTGTGCCAAAACCCAGCGCTCGCCCTTCAGGGATCTCAAAGCACTTTATAGACATTAACGGGTTAACCCCTGGGGGAGATCAGGAAGCATCCGTACCCCCGTTTTAGGGATGGGGAAACCCAGTCACGAGCAGAGTGGTGATTTGCCCAGTCAGCTGCTGGCAGAGCTGGGACACAGATCTCCTGATGCTCAGCCCTGATTTGCCCAGGGCCTGCTGCCCCATTGCTGGGCACAGCGTGCCATCCGCCCGCTGTCTGCGCGAGGCCTGGGCACTTCACAGATGGCATACCGGGTGGGATTTTACCACGCTCGCAGCGTGACGAGCAGGGCTGGCCAGACACTGAGCTGAGCCTGACTCCCAGCGGAGCACCAGCCATGCAGTCTGTGCCTCACGCCTTCGGCTGCCCAGACGGCTGGGCTGGCACGGGGAGCTCTGCGTAACCCCTGCCCCCTGGCCACGCCGGGGACCTGTGAAGAGCCCCAGAGAGGCGCCTCAGCCCTGGCGATATGGCACTGCACTGGGATACGAGGGCTGGCTGGAGAGGGGGTGAGCTCATCCCCCGGAGCCCTCCCAGCCCAGCCCAGCCTGAGTGATGAGACGGGACGGGTGCAGGCTGCCCTACCCCTTCATTGGCACTGAGCGTGCTGGGCGTGGTGCCCGCTGGCTGAGCTGGGGATGTTCTATGCCCACGCACCTGGGGATAGAGGGGGGTCATCGGCCTGGGGAACCCCTGGCTACAGTGCACCTCCCTGCTCCTCCTTTCTCCATCAACTTCCCGGGGGGCTTCCCCTCCAAATCCCATTGCTCGTCTCCAGGCCTGTCTCGGGGAGCAGGCCGCTCCCCACGGCAGGTCGGGCGGGTCGGCCCAGGAGACCGAGCTGGTCCCGTAGTCGGGTGTGTGATGTGCGGGTTCCCCTGGGGCTGGGCGCTGCCCCAGCTGATGACTCCCCTCCCGCCCCGACAGGGAACAACTCCAAGGCGAACGCGCTGAGCCACGGGGAGATGGTGAGTCTGGACGAGGGCAGCTTCCCTGCCTTGGAGCTCAACAACCGGCGCCTCTCCGTCAAGAACTCCTTCTGCAGGAAGAACGGGATCTACACCAGGTACTGGCCGTGGGGCCCAGGGCTCTGTGTGCCCAGCCAGAGATCTGGGGCCAGGCCCCCGCCCCCACTGCGCCCCACTGCCCGGGTTACGGGTGTGCTAGCACCCGCCGGACACTCACCGACACCAACTGCACCCACAGGTGGTTCTGGGTGGGGATGTGGAGCCCGGAGCAGCAAAGGGGTTGGATGTGGCTCCGCCCAAAGCCATTGGCTCCAGTGGGGCTGCCGCTGCTCACCCCCCACCCATGACTGTTGTAGGGGGCCCGGGGCTGGCATTGCTCTGAAGCACCTGGGAGCTGGGCCGACGCAAAGCCCATAGGCACCTCACAGGATTGCTTGGCTGTTCCCCCGCCCGGCTCCAGGAGCTAGCTGCAGCCAGCACACCGGTCTGTGGCGGTGGGTCAGGATTGAGGGGCACTGGCAGAGCTGGGGGGCAGGAGCCCTGGGCTGGGCTAGCAGGGGGCTGCGGGTCAGGGTTGAGGGGCACCGGCAGAGCTGGGGGCGGGACCCCGGGGCTGCGGGGCAGGAGTGTGGTGCTGGCGGAGCTGTGGGTGTAGGCACTTGCTCACGTCCTGCCCGGCTCCTGGTTTCGAGCACCAAACCGGCTCTCGGATTGGAGAGGGCAGGAGAGGAAAGCAGCAGAAGCCGAGCTGCCAGGACCCCGCTGGTTAACGGCTCATCCCCAGGCAGGCCAGCAGACTGCAGAGGGGAGGGTTGGGGTGCGAGCCCCACGGCCGATGCTCTGAACAGCCCTGCTAGTGCCCAGGGTCATGGCGGGGGGTGTGAGTGGGCTCGGGTGGGGCCTGCTGGGGGGGCCGTGGCTGGTCTCCCCGAACGGGGCCCGGGGGATCGGCTCCAGCGCCAGAGTTCTCCCTTTCCAAACGAAACGTAGAGCTTCCGTGTCCCTGCCGAGGTCCCCGCCGCGGCCCAGCCCCGGGAGCCTGCATTACTCCGACGAGGACGTCACCAAGTACAACGACCTCATCCCGGCCGAGAGCAGCAGCCTGACGGAGAAGCCCTCGGAGATCTCGGACTCCCAGGTGAGGGGCGGCTTGCCGGGGCCGGGGCGCTCAGCTCAGCAGGGCTGGGGGGCAGCACGCGCTCACGGCAGGGCCTGGCGGGAGGGTGAGAGGTGGCTGCAGCCCAAGGGGGCAGACAGGCCTCCCCACCCCATTCAGCCATTGGCCCCCCGGCTGGCTGCCTCCGTCATCCCCCGCAATTCCTGTCCCCTCTGTCAGCTGCATCCCCTTGTCCTCATCACCTCCCCACACCCCGTAAAGGGGACCGGGGACAGGAGTGTGTTCCAGTTGTTGTACAGACAAAACTACACAGGATCTTGTCAGGGGGCAAGACAAAGATGCCACATTTATTATGATAACAATTTGATTTATGACCAATAACTAATATCTTAATCCTTATACACACACATTATACCTAATATCTACACACACACACACACACACACACACACACACACACACACACACACACATCCATCAGATGTTCTCCAGCTGCTGCATAGTTCCCAGTCCTGAACATAGCTTGAGTTCGTAGCTTGATTTTGCAGCTTGGGTTCGTAGCTTGTGGCGGTAACTGGCCAGGAAAGCCGGGCACAAGGACGAGCTGGGTCTCTGCTGGGCACGCACTGATGCCCTTCCATGTTGGCAGCAGAATGTTGCCCTCCAAACTCTCCCAGCTCACCCATCCTTTTTGTAGGCTTTAGTTTGAATCCAGAGTCTCTAGGTCTCTGTGTCAGGCTGCCTCTGGGTTTGGTGATCGATCACCCGTCAATTGCAGGTGTGACTTTCAGCCTGGGACCTGGCTTTGATCTTCCTTCTATTGCACCTTTCCTTTTTAGGGTGGGCTCTTCTCACTTCCTTAGGGCTCTTGTCTGCATCTTCAGCCGGTGGGGTTTGAACTCTATTGCATCAGGCCAGGCTGGGGCTGGAGGTTGATTCCATCACCCATCCATACCTCAGTCACACGTCTAAACTAACTCATAAGAGTACAGCAGGGTTTGCAAAAATGAAGGTTGGAGGAAGCTTTTACAAAATGGAGTGAGCGTTTTAAAATGGGGTTTGAATTACAATATGGCAAACAGTGAATAGAAGTTACAATGTAGGCAAGTGTAGTGAATGGTGAACAGAAGTTACATTAATAAAGTGAACAATTAAAAACAATTTCATTGATCAGTTCTACACAGTGCATGCTGGGAAAGGGAGGAACGATACAGTTCCCCAGCCCCGACTGATTCCTGCTAGAAGCTCCATTGCTGCCTGGGGTTCCCACCGTGGGGTGTGCTCCCCACAAAGGCTCCTTCCCTGTTTGCAGGCAGGCTACCCCCCGTGCACCCTGGGCAGCACCACGGACATGGGTCACCCTCTGAGCACCTAGGGTTGTGGTTATCATCTCAGCTGGGCCTGACGGACACAAAACTCCTGTCCCCTGGCAGGTGCGCCCAGGACTGTTTGTTCTGCCCGAGCTGGCACAGCACATGGGCGTGTCCCCGATGCACCAGCATGCCCCTGCTTTGCTGCTCAGACAGCCAGACCCCTAGCAGCCTGCCCCGCAGCAACCAAATGGGACCCTGGCTTTCCTGGTGTCGGAGGGGGGAGCCAGGGGCTCGCACAGTGGCGGGGGTGAGCACAGATCCAGGAGGCTGGGAGCTGAGCTGCGGTAACTGCCAGATGCTGAATATACCCAGGGACAGTGGAAACAGGCCCTCGCCACGGGCTCTCTCCACGCCGGTATCAAACCCCAGCTGGCAATCTTGCACTGCCTTGCACCATGCCGGGAGCTGCTGGGTGTTTAGCCCAGCTCCCCACAAAGGGAACAGCTGCTCCGGGACCCCAGGCAGCCTGTGTCCCCGTCTGACACACCCTCTTTGGGCCATGGTGAGCAGTGAGCAGTGGCCGCAGGGTCCAGGCCAAGGTTCAGGGAGACTCTCTGCAGCGGCACCCCTGGGAACAGGATGGGGCTAGAGAGACCTCAGGAAAACGCGTATTCCCCCAGGACCCCTGGTTTCTCCTGGCCATGCATTTCCAGGTGCAGATGCTGCAGCTGTGCTGGAACTGGCCCTTAACGAGGCCTGCGTAAACGAGCCCCTCTCCTCCAGTGGCCCTGGGGGCTGAGATTCAAATGGCTGCCTGGAATCCCCGCTCCATCTGGGAGACTGTGAGCGATGGCGAGGCCAAAACAGACCCTGCCGCTCGGCTCTCTCATTAGCACCTCGGGTCATTAGCACCGGGGTCATTAGCACCTCGCGCCGACCACGTGGGGCTGAGCAGCGGGCCAGGGGACCCAGGCCCGCTAATCCCACTTCAGCAACTGTCTCAGCTGAGGCACTCGACTCCCTGGTGCACGTTTCTTCCCACCCTGCGGGACCCTCGCTTGGGGGTGCCCAGTGCTGAGTGCGCCTAGGGAATAACCAGAGCCTCAGAGCGGGATTATGGTACTCGCAGGAGCAGCGGGTAGAGGTGATGGGTCAGATCCTTCTGTCAGTGGCAGCCGGGCAAATCCCCGCTGAGTTGGGGGGGACATGCCGGGTGTAGCCGAGATCTCACTCTGGCTCATAGCGCCTGCTTCTCTTTTACACCAAGGTCCCTTTGGCCTTTCCCTTGCACCAAGGCTCCTTTACGCTACTGGAGCGCTGGGAGTGGGAATCTGACCGACTGGCTCTTTTCTCCCTACGCCTTGGAGGACTGTAGCTGCGCGGCCGAGCTCTGGCGGAGCACTGGGAAGGGGCAGAGGGAACCCGAGGGGGTGCAGACGCGGGTGCTGCGTGAGCACTAAGCCTGCCCGTGTACCCCCACGACAGGAGCGCCTGCAGGTGCCCCCAGAGATCAGGACCCCCTTGTGCCAGGCACTGGGTAGCCCCGCACGGAGAGGGCCTCGCAGGCTGAGTTATTCCTGCAGGAGAGCTGGGGCCCCAGCAGGTACAGTGACGCTTACTCGGGCATCTGGGGCACAGCTGGGAATTCCCTGGCCGCTCCCATCACCTGAGCCCGGTGCAGGCTTGTGTCTCAGAGCCGCAGAGGGGAACAGGCAGCTGAGGGCTTCCAGCTCTTCAGCAACCCCCCAGCTGCCCCATAGTCCTGGGCCTTGCCTGCCCTTTCCTTTGCCTGCAAAGTGGAGGCAAATCCAAGTTAACCCCCCTTTGCATTATCGCCGGTTGAGTGTCTTTGAGGAGCTGTAAGAGCTGCGGAGCGGAAAGCTGCTCTCCTGGCCGGCCCCAGCTTCCTCATGAATGGGGCCATTGTGCCTTGGGGAAGGGGGAAGCTGAATTCAATTATGGAAAGCAGAGGGCGAGTTGAAAGGAGGGACGGGAGCCAACCCAGCCTCTGCCTGAGCTCTCTCCTTCCCCCGTCCTCCCCTCCCCGCTGTGCCCTCTGACGAAATAACTCCGGCTGCTCCCAGAGATGGCGCGGAGGGTCAGCGCTGCCAGGGCTTGCGCTGGGCCTGGTCACCAGGGAAACCGGGCGGGCCCTGGGTCTGGTCATCGGGGAAGGGATGCCAGGCCAGGCTGGGGGCTGGATCTGGTCACTGGGGAAGGGGTCTGGGTCTGGTTGTTGGAGAAGGGACACTGGGCCGGGGTCAGGATCTGGTCATTGGGGAAGGGATGCCAGGCCAGGCCGGGACGGGTGCTGGATCTGGTTGTCGGGGAAGGGATGCCAGGCCGGGACGGGTGCTGGATCTGGTCACTGGGGAAGGGGTCTGGGTCTGGTTGTTGGGGAAGGGACACTGGGCCGGGGTCAGGATCTGGTCATTGGGGAAGGGATGCCAGGCCAGACCAGGCTGGGTGCTGGATCTGGTCATTGGGGAAGGGACGCCAGGTCGGGCCAGGTGCTGGATCTGGTTGTTGGGGGGATGATGCCAGGCTGGGCACTGGTTCTGGTCATTGAGGAAGGGACGCCGGGCCGGGACGGGCACTGGGTCTGGTCATGCTCTATCACCAGCTTCCCCCAGGGCCCGATTCGGACCCTCCCTTACTCCAGTGCTGTTGCATGGAATCACTCTGGACTCACACCAATGTGTGGGAGACCCCGGTTGCACCTGCCCACCCAGTCCCCTGCCTGCAGGATGGGTGCAGTGGTGAAGGATTCAGGTGCAGGCTCTGATGTCATGTAGGGTCACGGTTTCCAAGCTGCCTCTCACAAGCCAGTGCCCAGTGGGCTGCTGATGGCACTGCCCGGCGGGTGCCCCCTCAGCTCCTTCTGCTAGCGCCATGTCCTTGTGGGCCTGTGCTTGTCGGGCGGCTGAGTGCTGCCCAGCCAGACCTGGAGTAACCCAGCGCTCTGTCTCTGCAGGGGAGCGACAGCGAGTACGAAGTGGATCAGAACCACCAGAAGGCCCACTCCTTCGTCAACCACTACATCAGCGACCCGACCTACTACAACTCCTGGCGGCGCCAGCAGAAGGGCATCTCCCGGGCCCAGGCCTACAGCTACACGGAGAGCGATTCCGGCGACCCCGACCACTGCCCCTTGTCCAACAGCACCAGCACCCAGCAAGGCAGCCTCTTCCGGCCCAAAGTCAGTAGGACTCCAACCCCCCAGACGCCCGTCAACCCCCCCAGCCAGCAGAGCACCCTGTACCGCCCCCCCAGCAGCCTGGCGCCGGGCTCTCGAGCCCCCATTGCAGGATTTTCTTCTTTTGTTTGATGGTTTCAAAAGAAATAAAGAAAAGCGAAAAAGGAGAAAAAATCCCAGACCCACGTTTACGTCCAGAGTTATTTTTTCCGAGGCGAAGGAGACGTCCGGCAGGTGAGCCCAGCGCCGGCCGGGGAGAGACAAGCGGACCCGGTTCGGATTCTAAGCATTTGCTGCTTCCAGAGGCACATGGAGCCCTATAGAAGAGGAACCCCTTGAAAGGACCTTTGCAAAAGCTTGCAGTCCAGCTGGGGGGGCTCCTCTTCTCTCTGAGGCTGAGGCGCGGAGAGGAAAGTCACAGGGTAAGGGACGGCAGCAGGCGGGCTCCCGGACGACGCTGGTGTCTCCACATGGCGCTGGCTCCTTGCAGGCGGGTTTACTCAAGGGCCTTTGCTAACAGGACAAACCCACCCCTTTTTGGCCAAAGCTTGCTTTGTGCGATCCCTGAGAGGCCAGCCAGCTAGCGGCAACCCGCGGCGTCTGAAGGAGCGGGGCGTGGAAGTGCCATCGGGCAGCATGGTTACACAAGACTTCAACCGGCGAACCCACGCCAGTGACCAACGGCGTCCTCGGCCCAGCACGGCAGAGCCTGACGTGGGATGGGAACGGTGCTGCTCTTCTGCTCAGCGTTAGGTGGGAACAATGCCTGCGGCCCTTGCTTCCAGTGGGCCGCGGACGTGCCCGATGGCCCGCGTGCTGGACGTGGGACCCGCTTTGCCAGGCTGCCCACTCGGCTCGCCGGTCCCTCCTCTGCCCGTCTCCTCTCCTGTCTCCCCGTGACGCGCCATGTCAGAGTGTGGAAAAGTGACAAACCGAAACACAAAGCCCGTGTGCAGCCGTTTGGTTTGCTGCTTTGGGGCGGGATGTGGGGGCTGGAGAGTGGATTTGGGAGGGACGGGGGTGCTGGAGTTGTAATCAATTTACTTGAATCCTTCTGGAGGAGACATCCCCCTCCCAGCCTCCCTTATCCCTGGCGAGAAGCGCTGCCCGCTGGGGAGGGGGCCTCTGTGGCCGAACTGCACCACGGGGCAGGTGACCAGCACAGGGGGGTTGCTTATCGGCACCGACATTTGGTTTGGGGCAGCAATTCATTTCTTCCTTCCTTGGCCACATCCTGGAAGGGGGAGGGAAAGGAAAATGCCCCGGGGCCCGGGATGGTTGTGGGGCGAGATGTACCCTCCGCCTACAACGTGGTCCTCTCCCCCTGGCTTGGGACAGACGCCGCCCCTTTAACTCCAGCAGAACAGGGGGGCGGGACGGGGTGGGGCTCTGCTGGCGTGATGGATTGGCAGCCGCAGTCTTTGTTTTGTGTTCTGTTTTAGTGCCCAGGTTTGGCGGGGGATGCGAGGGGAGGGGGCCAGAACCGGGAGGAGGGGGATCGGTGGTGGTGGTTGTTTCCAGCATCGCAAAACACACACAGTGCCTACTCGTCAGCTGGATCCCGAACTCCTCGGCCGTCTTCCCTTCCGCACGGGTGCCAAGTACGAGTGGAGGGTCCGGCTGTCCCCCGCGGTGTCCCCCTCCTTCTGCGGAGGGGGTCCGGAGCTGTCACCAGGGTGATTGGCTCCATCCATGATGCCCCACGTGCTCTCGCCCGTATTTGCACATTCTCGGCCCAGGCTGGTTGACAGAGGATTGAACCTGGTGCGTGGGGTCCCTTTAATAAAGACTCGAAAGCGCTGGAATAGTTTTTTGGTTTATTTCTCTCCCCCCAAAAGCAGAGAGCTGCACTCAGGAATGACCCTGTACCCTGCAGAACTTGAGACAGGGATGGAGCTGGGATCACCCCGAACTTCCCAGCTGCCGGTCCCTTTTGCAGGCGCATTCCTGCAAGGGAGGGTGATGTGGGTAAGTAGCTGTGGCCCACGGGGTCTCTCTCGCCTACGTTCAGGTGCGCAGAGAAGGAGCGACGGTTTCTGTGCAGGTGACCGAGAAATGGGTTATCCTGGGAAAGAGCTGGCCAGAAATCAGCTCTGCAGTGCTGTCTGAGCGCTCAGGGCAGGGCTGGAGAGCACGGTGGCTAAAATACCCGTGTGCCCCAGAGCCTTGGCTACACTAGAGCTCCCACTGGTGCAGCTTTACAAAGCTCAGCCCTCCTCCCACGCAGATCGCCTTGTGGAGAGCTCCATTAACTCCAGCCAGGGAAAACCCCTTCTGTCGCTGTAGGAAGCGCCTGCCCTACGTTGCAAAGATACCGTATCGCCAGGTCTCTACCTCCCTGGGATCACAGCTATGCAGGAAAGAAGCGTCCAGTCAAACCCACAGGCCCCCTCATTGCAAGGCAGCTAAATCCTCAGCCCCTCCACTCACCACCACGGACAGGGCAAGTGCTGGCTGCTTCCCGTGAGCCCAGGATTTAATCAGCACCTTCTGATACCCTGAGGACACTGACCCTGGCTTGCAGGCCAAGGCCTGATTGGGATTAGCCCAGAGCCAGGAAATAGGTAATCAAGAATCCCCAGGGGGCCGGCTGGCAGTTTAATTTGCAGATTCCAAACCCATTAGCAGTGGGGCTGGTTCCTCCCTGGGGTGAAGGGTGGGGGGTCGCTCTGGATCCAGACACAGAGCAGAAGGACCTGACGCCTGCGGAAGTCAATGGGGTCCCCCCCCGCACTGGAATCAGCCTGAGTGGTGAGGTCAGACCTGCAGAAACCTTCCTGTGCAGCTGACACGCCAGTCCTAAAATCTGCATTGCCCGAGCCGTCCGCCACGGCCAGGCTTGAAAGAAGGAATAGCAGAGAGACGGTGCGCTTCCCGTGGCGGGTGTCCTTGTTCTAGCTAGACAGGACTCAGCAGTGGATTAGCAACTGGTAAATGGCCAGCTCACAAAAAGTAACTGTAAATGAGGAATCATCATCGAGGGCGGGAGGGGTTCTCGCAAGGATCCACCTGTGACCCTCCAATCGCTTTATTAATGATTGGGAAGAAAATATAAAATCATTGCTGGTGAAGTTTGCCACTGACAAGAATCGGTGGAAGGTAAATGATGATGGATTTCGCGCTAAGGTGGCTTCTTTGAACACTGGGCGTTTTAACACGGCCCAATGCAAGGGCCTACATGGGGGAGCAAAGGCTGTAGGTCACAAGGGGAGGGTGGGCGACGCTATCCTGGAACGCAGAGACGCTGAAAAGGACTTAGGGGTTCTGGTCGCAAGTAACTGCACATGAGCTCCTGGCGTGAGGCCGCAATAAGAGAACGCTGGCAAGCTGCCGTCCGACGGATACGGAGGGAAGTGGCGGGCAGGAGTAGGGCGGGATATGACATTAGTGAGCCGATTTTGAGGACACTCTGTCCAGCCTTGGGGTCTGCACTGCCAGGAAGGTGGGTGAAAAACTGGCAAAGATTCCTAGAATCAGAATCTCAGGGTTGGAAGGGACCTCAGGAGGTTCTAGTCCAACCCCCTGCTCAAAGCAGGACCAACACCAACTAAATCATCCCAGCCAGGGCTTGTCAAGCCGGGCCTTAAAAACCTCTAAGGATGGAGATTCCACCCCCTCCCTAGGATTCAGCAAAGTGCTACAGAAATGACGCCCGGTGTGGAAAACCTGCCTTAGAAAGTCAGCTGGGAACATCTCACCAACGGAAGGGGTGGAGCCTTCGTCATTTGATGGCTTTAACTCAAGACTGGCTGTAGCGCGAACGGGCGTTACAGCTGGGATGTCTATTTCCGCTGCCATTCCTCTTGTTTGCCTCTACGCTTCAGTCCAAGCAGAGAAGATCCGATCCCAGCTTGCGTCTCGTCCCGCCCTTCGGCTCCTGCTCGTGCTGGCGAGAAGCCCCCGCCTGGCCACTGAGCGATCCCTGCTGACCCACCCGTCCATAGCCCCCATGGGCTGCAGACCGGCGAGCGGTGCCCCCACCCAGAGCCTGCTGGCCTCCTCGGAAGGTGGTGGTGCTTATGGGGCAGCAAAGCCCCCCAGTCCTGCGTTTCCCCACTGCCACTAGCAGGTGGTGTTGGGGGGGGGAAGGGGCTTTAACTCAGGTGTGGGCAGAGCTGTTGTGCGTTGTGACCAAGTTTGACTGGAAAAGCATAAGCCTAAAGGGAGCCCGGGGAGTTGGTGACTCTGCCTGAGGATGGGGGGGCCTGGAACCGGCTGCCGAAGCTGCCTCGGCACAGGCCCCCTTGATTGGCTGTCGGACAGGACGCGTTTGCAGCCGAACTGGGATTCAGGGGGGCCACACGTCTCCTTCCTTCCAGCCCCTGCTTTCAAAGGCCAGTCCCAGGCCTGGGCGATTGTGCATCCAGGCTGGCTCCGTCCCTGGATTAAACCCTTCTGCGAGGTGCTCAGGGGGGAGGGGGTGGAATGGCCGGCGAAACGCAATGCCACGTCCAGCGCGAGACAAAGCCCAGGCCTCCCCCTCCCGCTCCGAGCGCCAGCCTTGTGGCCACCGCACTGAGCATCTGCCGTTTCCACGGCAACGCGTCTGCAGCGGCCCTCGTTCATCGCTGCATCCCAGCCCGGGTCACTTGGTGAAAGAGCCCCCCCTCCCCCCCAGCCCTTTCCAGGGGCCCCGGGGGCTGCTTTTCAGCTCTGGGGAAAGCCCGATTCCCCAGGGAGGCCTTGCTGCTTTGATGTCTCTTTGCACGGCACGTACAGCCAGAGCCCAGCTGCAAGCGCAGCCACTCGATAGGCACCAGCCCATGGCCGCTAAGCTGCTTCTGCTCCCCGGGTGACATCCAGCCCATGCAGAGAGCGGGCCCAGGGCCTATGCGCTGCTTAACGCCTTGGGCTGGGCCGAACTGCACCCCAAATGACAGCACACAAAGACCCCGAGCCCAGCGGCTCTGCCGGGACAGCTTGGAGCAGAGCAGCTGAATCTGGGAGCGGTGGCCAGTCCAAATGCCGCAGGCAGCTCATTGCCGCTAGCAGGACTGGCTCTGGAGTGGTACCTCTGTGTTGAATTTCGCTCTTTGCTGGCGCTGACAACCTCTGGGAAAGTACAGAGCGAGGGGAAAACCTGACCGAAAGCCCCTGTTGGGCCAGAGTGTGTTTATAGTGTATCTGCACACACCCACACACGCAGAACTGTGTGACTGGCTGGAGCATAAGACCTTGGGAGCGCCCAGCAGTGGCAGAGAGCAACCGCCGCTCCCCTGGGAGGTACCGTTCTCTGCCATGGTGCCATCGCTGCTCAGCCGGATACAGAGAAGATTTCTGCACAAAAGCGTTGTGACCCCCGGCTCACCGTCAGCACTGGCTTTAGTGTCCGTCCAACCCCACCACCGGGAAGCTTCATCTTTTTATTTAAAATAACCTGGTGGGCAGCGTAATAATTGTGAGAGGCGGCCAAATGGAACAGAGAAGGAATGGCCAATAGCATGTTAGCGAGTTAATGTTTTGAACTAAAAGGCCGGGGAGGGGGTGGGGGAGAGGTTGGCCACATACACAAGAATTCCCATGGCCAATCGGCATTCTCTAAACATCGTTTGGTCCCTTCAGCGTTTCGGGGCTTGGTGCGTTTCACGGAACTCCTTCGCCCATTAAATGGCTGGCGTTAGGTCATCTTCGGCTGGTGCCCATTGTGGGGCTGCGAACTCACTGATCCACTTGGCTCAAAAGGAATCAGGACCGTGTCCACCGCGGCTTGGTGATTTGAGCTGTCGGAGCTGAGGGTGAGGGATTGCTCGGGGCTTGGCTGAAGGAAGGAATTGCTGTTGGTTTCTCCAGCACTGTGCCCAGGAATGACCACAAGCTGTTCCCAGGACTCCCAGCTGGCAGCAGCTGTACTTAGTAACGAGAGAGACAAGTCCCCTCCGGGAGCTGACCTGCAGGGGCAGACCCGATGCAGAGCCCTGTGCTCTCAATGGACAGGCTCCCGCTGGCTTTGGCTCGGGCTCCCGGCGAGCAGCCGTGCTGTGGCGTTCCCTAAGCATGAGGCCCAGCGGCGCCATCTGTCCTCAAAGTGCTTCCCCCGCCTGCTCAGTTGCAACTGGCGACGGCAGGGCTCATTTTGACCCCTCTGCCCCATCAGGTGATGGGCTGATTGCTAGTGCCCCGTGTCTGAGACAAGACACCCCCCATGCCCATACAACCAGTGCACGCTGGAGGGCAGTGCCTGCTGCACCCGGGGCTGCTGAGAAACAGGGAGGTGGTTTGACAGGGCAGCAAGATTTATACAACTCCCCCCCATACAACCCCCACACGGCCACCGTGAATTCACCAGCATGGGTCTTAGAATGTCACTTGCCTTTAGGGTGACCAGATGTCCTGATTTTATAGGGACAGTCCTGATTTTTGGGTCTTTTTCTTATACAGGCTCCTATTACCTCCCACCCCTATCCCGATTTTTCACACTTGCTGTCTGGTCACCCTACTTGCCTTGGCATTGTCTGCCAGGCACTGGGCTTTGTAGACACACTCAACAGCCCATGCGTACGAGGGAGTAACAGGGGAGAGCGAGCTGTCTCCTTGGATCAGCGCGGGGACCAAACGGGCCTTGACAGGCCTCCGGAGTTTTGCACTGTTATGACTTGAGATTCACCCAAGGGCAAAACACAGTCACTTATCAGCAGTTTGCAAACCAGAGAAGAGGGGAAGACGAGCAATTCCGCAGGCAGAGCTCTGGGGAAGGGAGCCGTCCTGGCAGACCAGACCCCGGCCCCTGCTGCTACCTTATCCTGATGCCGAGAGGTCAGCCCGCGCTTGCACCACTAAGGAAAAGGCCAGGGCTCCCCTTCCCGCAGCACTCGGGGGATGGGGAACCGGTCACCCAGATCCCAGGCAGCAGGATCCTCTGCTCTGGCTGAGCTGAGCTCACTGCAAAACCCGGTGGGTCAAAAGTGCCTTGATGCCTCCAGGCTGCTTTAATTGCCTCCCTGGCCCGCCCAGGGGCCATTTCCCAGGCCATGCGCCCTGTCTTGGCGACTAGGCGGAAGCGGAAGCTGGATCTGCGGCTGCCTGCCACCTGCACAGGAGGCACCAAACAGCCACTCGCCCTGTAGTGTTCTGCCTGGGCCTGTGCCGGGCGTATTGTCCTACCCAGTACTGTAGTAGGTACAGCTGATGCTCCGTGTATGCAAACCTCAATCCCAGCCTTCCTTCTGGGCTGGCAGCCAAACCCCCATCCCACTGGCGCCAGTGGCCAAACTCCCGCGGACTGAGTTCTGCATTCAGGCCAGGAGCCCAGCGGTTACGGCTCGGCCGTGAGGCCGTTGATAAAGGGCTTTGAGATTCCCAGGGATGCTTTAGATTCGATGTTATGCATCCTGCACTGGTGCAGGACCCAGAGCGGAGTCATCCTGTGCCTCACTTGTCCAGGGGCTGCCCTGATACGGTCTGGCCCTGGCCCCAACGGGCCTCCGGGAATGGGCAAAGGAACCCACCCTGGACCTTGAGCTGGCACTACCCAGCACGGGGGGGCTGCTCTAGTGACGTCGTCCTTCACGGGGGGGCGTGAAGCCAAGGTCGCCTACGCCGGCTAAGGAGCAGTGAGGTTATCTCCTGCCTGGCGTTGCCCTGCAGTATCAGCTCTAACGAGGATGCCTCCCGCCCTGCGCCACCGACCACGTCACATCGCATCGTGTCAGAAGGAACCCGGCTTGATCCTCCGCTGGCTCCCTCCAGCTGCACAAGCGCCGGCCCTGCGTTGGCGCTCCAGCGGTGACAGGCGCGACCCAGGGACTGGGCCCTGCGGCGGCTCCCGCTGCTGTGAATTTTTGGTGACATTAGCAAGTGTCCAAGAGCAGAACTTGGCTTTGGTGCAAGTGACTACATCAAAGGCCCAGAGCCTTGTGCTGCGAATACAATAGCAAGGGGGGGGTGTCCCCTGAGTACCCGGATCGGCCCCTTCAACACCAAGGATCCTAACCTGCTTTTCTCCAGGCTGCCCAAAGCAAACAGGTCCCTGAGACCACATCCTGCAGTCACACCTGTGTGGGCGAGTTACAGGTCAGCGCCCCTTGCACTTTCCTGGTGTGCAAGCAGAATCACTTGCACTAGTTTTGCTTTCGTGCAAGGCAGACAGTGCAATTCCTGCCCGGCGCTAGGAGGGGGTGAATGTAGTGTGGCAATCTGAACAGGTCAGTGTACGACAAGGGCCAGGATTCTCAGTGAGGCTTGTCCTCCTCTTGAGGGTGTGGACAGAGGGGGCTCGGGGACAGAGCCCCACCCTGCTGTAACTTAGAGCAGTTTCAGGGCTGCTCTAGCGTATGCTCAGCCTCCGCTGCCCAAGATCCCCTGGGGATCAGAGACGAGCCATAGGGCAGTGCAGTCTGGCCACACCCGCCATGGCCTCAGTCTGTCCCCTGCGCCACGAGGGAGAAGCAGGGCCCTAGTGCCTGCCCTACACCACCTGGGCAAGCCTCCAGCACGGGGGGCAGGGGAGACTCTCGGGGGGATGGTCACAGCCACTTTAAGGCCTAAAGGGAACCCAATGAGCTGGGAATCGAACTCAGTGGGTGACACGCAGGGAGGATGTGGGGGGGAGGAGCCATCCACGTGTAAGTCAGACTTGGTTTGCACCATCCTGGCCCGTTTTCTGCACGACCCACGCCATTTACACCCCTGGGGATTAGCCCCAAGGCTTTTCCCCAGCCAGGGGTGCAAACAGGCCCAGCTCGTGCCCCCTGTCAGAAGGCCGCCCCGGCTGGCTGGAGCTGCCAGGCCACCTACCAAGCCTGCAGTTCGCAGAGAGACCATGCAGTGGCACCTGGGTAAAGCCCACAGCTGCACGGCCCCCTCTGCCTTGCCCTCCGCTGCTCACGGGCTACTTAGCTCCCCGCTAGGCTGCGTCCCTGAAGGAGCCCGGTCCTCACCCAACACTGGACTGTAGCTTTCAGCCCCCTTCCCACCCACACTCATCCCCCCAGAGCAGCTACTGGAGTCAGCTCTGCGTCTCGGCAGGCATGTGGCTCCGTATGGGATTTAGGGAGCTGAGTTTGCATCCTGGCATCACAGTCAGACCCGTTTCTTCATGCTACCGGTGACGGCAGGGATGGGTGAGTCCAACACTCCAGTGCACACAAGCACTCACCCACAACAAAGAGACATCCCAGGCAGCAGGGTTAAATCCATTGATTTCCCCTCAGTCCTTGACCAGCTTTTAATTAGTCACATGTGGTAATATCTGAAGGGCGGTGGATAGTTACCCACATGACATCACTCCCTGGAGCTTGGCTATTTTGCCTCGGGTGTGGCGAGCGGGGAGGTGCCCCAACAAAGCTCTGAGACCAGCATCACTCGTCCGTCACCACCACCAGGGAATTCACTCCCCCATTTCAAGGACTAAACAAGAAAAGCCACCCGGGCAGAGAAGAGAGCAGGGACAAGCAAAAGGTGGCAAATTCAAAACTAGGCACAGGAACTGCTTTTGGCCCAGCCTGTGGTTAGCCTGTGGAACTCCCCGCCACAGGATGTCTTGAGGCCAAGAATTTACCAAGCTTCAAAGACAGATTGGACATTCATGTGGATACCAAGGACAGCCAGAGTTGTAATAGTGCATGTGAACAAAAGCGTGTTAGAAGGGAGATTTAAAACCCCTCATGTTCCAGGGTTTAAACCCATCTCCATTAGGGATCAGGCTGAGGCCTTCATGAGGAGCCAGATTATCCCACATCTGCTTCCTGCAGGGTTCCTTGAACCTTCCCCTGGAGCATCTGGTCCCTGGTGGCGAGCCAGGCTGCTGATCCAGTCTGGCCATGCTTATGCTCATATGTAAACCAAACCTGGTGTGTTCTGGTTTTCCCATGTGGGCTTGATGGGAAGCCGCCTCCCTCAGCCTGTGCTGTTCTGAAAGGGTCTCCGGTGGCCCTGAAGACAATCTAGTGAGACAAGCCTGGCATGCCATTGTCTTGCACGCTCAATGACACTTCTTGGCGGAATGGCGGGGCACCGGCTGCTGCCATGGGCTGGCACATTCTCTTTGGCCTCGTTAGTGAGCACTGTTTAATTGCTTTCTTGCCACTTCTTTTAAGAGTGTTCCGAGAAGCCATGAACGAAACCCAGCAACGGGCTCGGGGGGCGGGGGAGCTGTTATTGATTCAGCTCGCCCCCCACCCACACCCCTGCTCCTGAGCCTTGGAACGCCAGTGCCCGCGGGCAAACCTCGCCGCTGTTTCCTCCAGGCTGGGTCCAGGAGGCTCTCTGCAGCCTGGAGCCAAAGCAGAGCTGGGGCGGGTTGGGAGCGCCCGGCGCTGACTGGCAAGTTTTCGAGGTCAATGGGTGCCTGCGCGTCGCACTCCTGCAAAGTCCAGCTGCCCCTCTGGCTGCAGCCTAACGTCAGCCGTCTCCCCACCAGCCCAGCTCGGGCGATTGATTTTAATCCCTCCTGACTGGGCTGTCTCATGTGAACACGCTCCCCTGCCAGCGCCCTGCGATACAGCAGCTTGGGCTGGGAGGGTAGAGTGAAATGTAGTTAGCACTGTGTATACAAACGGTAATTTATCAGCCAGTGACTGGGGAACCAGCTTGGGATAGTAGGTAGAGCCCCTGGCTAGCATTTAGCCAAGGTGGAGTCCAGTCCTAGCTCTGTCATTGGCTCAGCCTTTGCCCTTGGGAAAGTCACTTCAGCTTTGCTCTGCCTCAGTCTCCTCAGCTGTAAAATGGGGATAATAATATATCTCCCTCCTTTGCAAAGTGCTTTGAGAACTCTGGACCCTTCACCGTAGGCACTCGCTACACGCAGCACCCAGCCAAGAACAGCCTCAAGCAGGGCCGGCTCCAGACTCCAGCACGCCAAGCGCGCGCTTGGGGCGGCATGCCGCGCGGGGCACTCTGCCTGTCGCCGGGAGGACGGCAGGCGGCTCCAGTGGACCTCCCGCAGGCATGCCTGCAGATGCTCCACCAGAGCCGCGGGACCAGCGGACCCTCCGCAGGCACGTCTGCAGGAGGTCCACCGGAGCCGCGGGACCGGCGACCGCCAGAGCGCCCCCCGCGGTGTGCCGCCGTGCTTGGGGCAGCGAAATTGCTAGAGCCGCCCCTGGCCTCAAGGCAGGGGTGTAGCCTGCGGTCCCTGAGGTCTGATCATTCCTTGTCTGCAAATCCCAGCCGTGCACCGTTTGTGCCATGCTTTGTTCTCGTGCCCGTATGAGAAACGGTGTGGCTCAGTAATAATGAGCTAGTTACCCAGAGACACAGGAGCCACCATCAGTAATAAATGGATCGAGCAGATGAGACATTAAACTGAGTTTGCTTTTGCAAATCTCCAGTGCCTGCCATCCTGGTGAAAATGAAAGAATTCCTTTTGCAGTCTCAGAGGACAATGCTAATGTCTGAGAAGCAACTGAGTTAGAGGACAGAGCACAGGTCTGAGCACATTCTAATCCCCGCCAATGATTTGCTGTATGCCCACTGGCAAGCCACTTAACCTCTCTGTGCCCGGACCTGGGCTACACTTAAAAGTTAGATCGAACTAGCTATGCTGCTCAGGCCCTGAGCACTGCAGTTAGATCAACCTAACCCCTGGTGTAGATTCAGCTCAGTTGGTGGAAGGATTCTTCTGTCCACCTAGTTACTGCCTCGCAGAAAGTGGGTTAACTATAGCGACAGAGAACACCCTTTCCACCTATGTCAAAAGTGTCTACACTGCAGTACTACAGCGGCACAGCGTCTACACTACGGAACTACAGCGGCACTTAAAAACAAAGGACCTTTGTTGTACAGACAAAACTACACAGGATCTTTTCAGGGGGCAAGACAAAGATGCCACATTTATTATGATAACAATTTGATATCTGACCAATAACTAATATTTGAATCCTTATACACACACATTATACCTAATACCTATACACACACACACACACACACACACACATCCATCAGATGTTCTGCAGCTGCTGCATAGTTACCAGCCCTGAACATAGCTTGAGTTCATGGCTTGAGTTTGCAGCTTGGGTTCGTAGCTTGTGGCGGTAACTGGCCAGGAAAGCCGGGCACAAGGATGAGCTGGGTCTCTGTTGGGCAGGCACCGATGCCTTTCCATGCTGGCAGCAGAATGTTACCCTCCAAAGTCTCCCATCTCACCCATCCTTTTTGTAGGCTTTAGTGTGAATCCAGAGTCTATAGGTCTTGCTGTGTCAGGCTGCCTCTGGGTTTGGTGATTGATCACCCGTCAATTGCAGGTGTGACTTTCAGCCTGGGACCTGGCTTTGATCTTCCTTCTATTGCACCTTTTCTTTTTAGGGTGGACTCTTAGGGCTCTTGTCTGCAAGCCGGTGGGGTTTGAACTCTATTTCATCAGGACAGGCTGGGGCTGGAGGTTGATTCCATCACCCATCCATACCTCAGTCACACATCTAAACTAAACTAATAAGAGTACAGCAGGGTTTGCAAAAATGAAGTTGGAGGAAGCTTTTGCAAAATGGAGTGAGCATTTTAAAATGGGGTTTGAATTACAATATGGCAAACAGTGAACAGAAGTTACAATGTAGGCAAGTGTAGTGAATGGTGAACAGAAGTTACATTGATAAAGTGAACAATTAAAAACTATTTAATTTATCAGTTCTACACCTTCCAGACTGGAGCAGACCCATGGGCCACCCATCTCAGTCGCCGCCACCAGAGACTTCAGAGGAAGGGCAGGAAATCCCACAGCAGGCAGATGTGCAATCACCTGCCCCCCAGGAAGATCTCATCCTAACCCGCAAGAGCTTTGCTAAACCCCTGAAACACGATGTTTTCTCTCCCTGTGGTTTGTTAGCAATAACTCCGAACTTCCCCAGTCACACGCAGCTTTGCAATGACAGTATTTTCTCATAGCTCCTGCCACTTGACGTTCCCAATGTGCCCAGTGAGTGAATAGCACTCACAACACCCTGCAGTGAAGAGCGCAATGGATATCTTTAGGCCCATTTTACAGACGGAGAAACTTAAGGGGTTTCTACAGCATGGCTGGCAGCCTGCTTCCCGGCAGAGGCACACAGACGCACTCGCTCAAGCACAGTGATGTGAACATTGCAGGCCAGACGAGTACAAGCTCGTCCGACCCCCTGGGTCAGTCCTAGGGCTGCAACCCATGCCACTGGTTTTAGAAAGCTAGCTCCAGCAGAACCAGCAAGTTCCTGTCACCCAGGTTCGGGGCTTGCTCCCAGCTGTAATGTGTCATGAGCCTCATGATAATTATTGTTTCCTTGAAGCCCCAGCTCCTGGAGTCAAGTGGATATGTGATAATTCCAACCTTCATTCTTGAAGGAAAAGTAGGTTTCTAGCACTTGTGGCTGTGGAGAAAGCTTCCAAATGTGACCCCAGTGCACCCGAAACGCTCAAAAAGAAGGCCAATAAAAAAAAAGAACCTCACGTCTATTGTTTTTACATAATCTCATGATTTTAAAGCCAATCTTGTGATTTTTGGTGAGCCTGACAATACTGGATCCTCCCCTCCCCCCCAGCACAGAGAGGGGAAGGGATATGCCTCCAGTCACACAGCAAATCTGTTGCAGTCTAGCATAGAAGAACCCAGGTGTCCTGACTCCCGGTGCTGCGCTGGAGCCACAGGGCCATGAGCATTGGTGCAATAAAAATAGGGACATATACAACAGTAGAGTGAGTGAGTGTGTGTGTGTGTGCGCGCGCTCACAACCTCTACTTCATAGCCGAAGACACTCACTGCCAGCCCCGAGCCAGCCATGGGGTTAACAGAAAGTTGAACACACAAATCCATTAGGCAGGGGGGGTCTCATCCTCTTTCTTTGGGAGCCCTCCCAACATGCTATAAAAACTCCTCCGTCCAACTGTGCCACAAGCCCTGTTTGTCTGCAGATAAAAGCCTGGGCCGGCGTAACGGGGTAGCGAGCAGGGCCGTGGCCCAGGGGCCCACGCACCCCGTGAAGCTAAGTTCCCCGGGGCTGCAGTGCTGTGTGGCGGGTCTTTGGCTTTCTGCCCTGGGCCCTAGCGAGTCTAATACCAGCCAGGCTTGGCGGACCCCCTGAAACCTGCTCCCGGCCCCCTGCTTGAGAACCAGCGTGTCAGTAACAAGTATCAGGGGGTCGCCGGGTTAGTCTGTACCCACAAAAACAAGGAGGAGGCCGGTGGCACCTTAAAGACCAACAGATTGACTTGGGCCGAAGGCTGAAGGTGCCACTGGACTCCTGGTTTTTCTGGGTGAGTAGCAGTGTCTCTGTTCTCGGGGGTGCCGGCCCGCCTGCCCCACCCTGCTGCCGGGGAAGCAGTGACTAACTGGCCTGTGTGAGTAACCCCGTCCGCCCGGCTCTCCCCAGCCCTGTGATCATGACTCGGGACACTCCAGCCTTGGGCAACCCGGCTCCCCCCGCCCCGCCCCGCCTGCCACATGGAAGCGAGAGTCGGAGCCATTCAGGGTTTGAACGGAGGAGCCGGGGGCTGCCCCTGTGACGCCGCCTCGCCCCATTGGCCCTGGCCGAGCAATGACATCACCCCCGAAGGAGCGGGGAGCGCCGGGCTGGTCGGTTTCAATCCGGAGTGGAGCGAGGCTGGAAACGGACATGGGATGGAGAGACGGGAGCGGAGCGCGGAGCACTGAGCGAGGCGGCGCCGGGGGGACAAAGCCTGCCTGGCAGGCGGGCAGGGGCTTGTGACCAGGCAGGTACCCGCCCTGCACTGCCCCGGCGGGGGATTCCCAGGCTTGGGGGTGTAGGGACACAAGGGGAGTGGCGCCGGTTTGCGCTGCGGGGACTGGCTGCGGAGGGGTTCGTGCCATGGGATCCCCCCCCCCCAGCGCGGCTCTTTGCTCAGGGAAATGAGATATGGGGGGGGGGAACGGCGGGGCTGCCTTTGGCTGGTCAGAGGTGTCCCCGCTGAGCTTCCAGGCGGGTCCCGCAGACCCGGGCTCGCCTTGGGGAGGCCTGGGAGATGGTCCCAGGTGGTTCTCCTCGGGAACCCGTGCGGAGTCTCCCCCCCCCCCCCAAACCTTGTAATGAAAGCGACATGGATCCAGCCCCCCCCCCCAAGTCAATGCTAACAAACTATCAGCCGCTGGCCCTTGCCCAGAATGTGCTTCCCGGAGCCTGGCCTGCAAAGAGCAGCGATTGCAAACGGGGGAGGGGGCTCTTCTCTTTCTTGTAATGCATCGGCAAAGGATGCACGCGTCCGTCCCCCCCGCACACACCCACCCACCCACCCCGGGAGCCAGAGGCCCTCCGCTGCCGGGTTTTGGCCGTAGCCAGCGGGCGGGGGGATCCGGGAACGCGCGCTCGGGGGGGGTTGTTCCAGGTGATTTCCAGAGCTGGGCTCTTTTGTCTGGCTCGCCCTGTCTCTTTAAGGCCAGGCGAGCGCCGGGCCGGGAGGGGTGGGGACTGGCCGGGAGATTTACTGCGCTGCTTCTGGCCCGCGCCCGGGCGGGAGCAAAGTGCAGGGGAGCCAGGCGCGGGCGGTGGCCGGGAGTTGCGCGCCCCGGCTGTGCGGGCGCTGGGAGAGGGGCGCGCAGCGCAGCAGAACTTTGCGCCCTGAGAAGCTCGCGCAGAGGAGGGGGCTACTGGGGGCGCCTCCGCGGGGAGAAAAGTAGGTGCCTTGTTGGGGGGCGGCTCAGTAAAACCAGCCCTCGGGCAGGCGGTGGCTGAGATCCGAGCGCTGCGCTTGGTGGGGGCGGGGGGGGCTGTTTGTGTGGAACCGGGCCCGGGTTTTCGCTGGGGGCAGGCACCGAGATGCGCGCAGCCCGGCCCGGCTGGGTCTTTGTGCGCCCCGGGATGCCCAGGCGGGGCTGTGGCAGAGACGGGCGGCAGGAAGGGATTTCCTGGGCTAGGAGGTGAGAGAGGTGCCAGGGGCCCTTTGCGGGCTGTGCCAGCCCTGTGCCCAGCCTTGCCAGATCAGCCTTGATTCCTCTTCTCCCCCCTTGTTCGCACTGGCCAAACAATGGCCAGCGTGCAGCCTCCCCCCGTGCCCCTAGGACGGGCTGCTCCTTGCTAGGTGCCCGGCCGGCGGAGTGAAAAGCGCTGGAACAAAGGGCTGCAGGCCCTGGCACACGCAGGCCCTGGTCGGGTTCCCTCTTCAGCAGCCCGAGGAGAGAGGCTGTCGCTGGGGATTTGGGCTGACTTGGGGAGTGGGCAGCGAGATCCGTTGGTTTCCCTGGCTCGGTGACTCTGGCTAACTTTGTGGCTAACTCTGGAGTGGCTCTTGCAAAACAAACCGCTGGGCCCGGGCTCGCTGCTCCTGCGACTGTAACCTCGGACGCCGGCTACCTCCCAGGGCCCGTTGGCACTGGGCTAAACGGGTGTAATGTTAGCGCACGGGCCAACCCCGCCTCGTGTGCATGGGGCGAGCTGGAGGGCCGGCTGTGGTGTCGCCAGGCTTTGCCCTGAGTGGCAAACACACCTCAGAATACATCTGATCTTTGCGGGGCGGGGCGTTTGGCCTCCCCCTCTTGTGAGCCGCCCATTTCTTTAACTGCTCTGGGGCCTGTTGGCTGGGCAGCCCCCAGCCACTGTGAATTATTTAGCTGGCCTCTCTTGGGATGCCAGAAGGGTTCGAAATAGATGCTGGGAGAACACGGCCTTTGCTGTGTCAGTGGCTAGCTACCACTCAGGCCTCCGTCACCATGGTGCCCACAGCAGCTCTTAGTTGGTGGGACCCAGCAGCTGGCACAGGGAGGTGGGTTACCAGCTTGCTCCTAGCCTGGGCTTGATTTTTCCACTGCTGTGCCAGGAGTACCATCTCTTACAGCTGTGCAGAGGGGTAAGGCCCTCGTGGCTCACACCAACGGCCCATCTAGCCCAGTGTCCTGTCTTCCAACAGCGGCCAGTGCCAGGTGCCCCAGAGGGAATGAACAGAACAGGCAATGATCAAGTGATCCATTCCCTGTCGTCCTCTCCCTGCTTCTGGCAAACAGAGGCGAGGGACACCCAAAGCATGGGGCTGGGTCCCTGCTAATAGCCATTGAAGGACCTATCCTCCAGAAATGTCAGATGTGTTTAAATGTGCTCTGGGTGGGTGTAACTGACTAAATAGGGGGCCAGGGAACCAAGCCCCCTCTCCACCCCACCTGCCCTCTCGGCTTTCTCCTGCTGCGGGAAGGAGGCTTTGACCTCTGCCCCCGTGCATGGGGGTTAGTCTGCAGCCCGGCTTGCCTGCCAGCTGGGGGGCTGGGATTTACAGAGCAGTTGCCCCTTGCCATGGGAAGGGGGTGGGAACGACTGCAAGGGATTCTGGGGAGCATCTCTGCAGGATCCACTGTGAATAACTGAGTGAGGAGCCAGAGTGCGGCAAGGCTGAGAATTGGCTGCAGTTCTTGGTTAAAGGCACCTTAGCGATACCTTGCACCCTGTGACGTATTGACACCTTCCGGGACTGCTTGGGACTGATGATGTGGGGTTGTGTCTGGCCACATCCCCGCCCTGCGCTGTGCCCTGCTGCAGGGCGACAGGGAGAGAAGGGGGCTAGTTGAAGGTCTCTGCAGCCTATTGTCTTTATCAGAGCTGTGCCAGAGCTTGGATGGAAACTTCAGGCTGAGCACTCTGAGTTCAAGGGGCTGGAGCTGAGCTTCCAGGCTCGGGCTCGTCTCTGGCTTAATGGCTCCATGTCTCTCCAGGGGCCGTAGTGAGTGCACTGACTTCCTCTGAACCTGGCGCTCTGCCAACCTACGGAGAGTTCTGGGGCAGGATCTGCTCTGCGCTCCTCAGCTCAGGGCCTTAGCTGCCAGCAGCATGAGAGATAGGAATAAACAGCAGCTTAGCCCCTGCCTGAGTTAGACATAGTCCTCTTCATCCATCAATCTCCAAGCCCACATTCTCCCTGTTTGACAGATAGGGAAACTGAGGCGGGGGAGGGCTGTGACTTGCCCGAGGTCAGCCAGCAAAGGAGGGGCGGAGCTGGGACCTGACCCCAGGTCTCCTGCATCCCAGTCTAGTGCCCAACCCACTAGGCCATGCTGCGGGCAGTGCTCGATCTTTGTTCTCGCTAGCACCGGGGGTTGACTCCAGGTGAGGTCCAGAGTGAAAACGATTCAGTGCCTCCCTCTTGGCCCCCAGTCGGAAGGTGTGCGCCTTCACGTCAGAGGCTGGCACGGAGCCTGACCCCACCCCCAGCAGAGCCCTCGCCCTGGGATGGCGCTCAGCGAGAGTGCCCGGGCCATGCTTTATGGGGCGAGCGATTGGCAAACCAGTCCGGGTCTTGATGGAATCCAAGCTGGGTTCTGCTTGGGAGCAGAACTGGGGTTTGCTTCCTTTTGGCCACAGCCAATGTCTGTGAAGGGGAGCGATGACCTGCTGCTAGGCAGTACCTGCCCACTGCTGTCCCAGAGGGAAAGATGCCCTCTGCTAACAGGCTGGAGTGGGGCGGTTCTGTAACTCAGGTGAATCCTCTACTGACCCTCCTGACTGTAGGCCGCATGACACAGCAGGTTATTGTATCCAGGGGGAGAGTCATTTAAAAGGGCTTCAGCTGATGTGAGTGATTTCTGCTGATTGCTGCATTCTGGGTCCCATTGTTCTGGGGCGGGTGAGTTGGTTAACCAGTTCCCTGGTGAGATATCCCTGAACTGCCTTCAGTCTCCCAACATGGAAATTGTCTTGGTTTACCATGGTCTTGAACGGGCTGTGAGAAATCTGGCTGCTTGCTCCTCACCCACGCACAATATGGGGACACAGGAGCATATTGGCAAGACTGGAGCAGAGCAATGGTCTGTCTAGTCCAGTATCTTGTGAAAGACACTGGCCAGAATCTGCTATTTCAGAGGAACTTAAGACAGTTAAGGGATAACCTTGCCCCAGGGAATGTTTCCTCCTGCCCTGAAGCATGAGTGTTTATAGCCTTCCCCAACCTCCTATTTTCTTTGTTAGTACTTAATGCAGCTCTGGATTTCCTTGTCATCCACAGAGTTGCCCAGTCCTTTTGGAAATCCTGCTAAGCACTTCAGGTTGGTGATATCTTGTGGCAGTGAGTTCCACAGGCTAATTGTGTCTGTATGTGGAAGATTATGCTGGCAAGAGCCAAGATCCCTGTCTCCCTCTGGTCAAACACTCTGGATAGGGATCTAATTTTCTCTGCCTGATATTTTCCACCTGCTTTGCAATAGGTGCTGCAGATGCTTCTGATAAATGAATTGAAGGTTCAGCATATCGGCTGTTTGGAAGTCTAGTCTGTCAGTCCTACAGCTGTTTCTGCCCTGCCTCCAGCAAACTGTCTCCTTTCACCCTTCTGTGTGGGTGTCTTTGGGCTTTGCCCATGTCTTTGCACTGATGGCTGGAGGATGAGCCTGTCTTCAGGGCTGGGGCCTGCTTGGCAAAGGGTGGTCCGGGATTGCAGCGTCTCGCTACAGTGAGATCAGATGATTTTGCGACTCTCCACCTGCAGCTGTTCTGTGTTGGTAGCTCTGTGGGTGGAAGTGGTTCTTTGTTTGGGTGTTGAGGTCAGGTGTGCGGACAGGCACTGGAAAGGGGTATGGGGGGGGGTGAGCGGAGATTCTTGTTGGATAGACAGGGCTGATCATCTCTTGGACTGGTTCTTTCCCTCTGCCAGGATTCAGGTGGGGCTCTCACCACGCTCCAGGGAGTCTGACGGAGGAAGGGGGGTGGGGTAGAACCTGCAATCTCCTAGCTTCAGGGCGCTGCCTCGTGAACCGGAACACGCAGCAAAGCTGGCAGCCTTGGTAGGGATGGCAAAAGAGCCCTGGTGACGGAGTGAGGCAGAGCCAGCGCCAGTTAATGCGTCAGGAAAGCCCCGAGTCAAGGCCTTTGATTGCTATTGACTTCCGGCTTGTCACTCCTGCCTGCCCCCGTGTGACAGCCTGCCCTCTGTGCAGCTCTATGGGGCAGAAGCAAGGTGAGGAACTGAGCAGCAGGGCACAGAGCAGGGGCTGGGATTTCAGAGCTCCTGGTTCCAATCCTTGCTGTGCTGCAGACTCTGTGACCGATGGTGCCAGGCGCTGTACAGACGTGTTGGCTGAACTGTCTCTCACCCAACACCTCGCGTAGCTGCTGGACGGGTGCTGAAGTGCTGCACGGGTGTGAAAGGCCGCAAGGTGCCGGCAATGGAGAATGGATTTGTAATGAACAGATGGTTCCTGCCCCGAGGAGCTTGCAGTCCAAGTCCCTAAACCACCTAGAGGGGCAGTTCTCAGCCACTGATCTGAGGCCCCTGGGGGGATTTGATCAGGTTTCAGGGGGCCGCCAATCAGGATCCGCATGAGACTCATTGAGGCCCAGGGCAGAAAGCCCCTTTGCCCCGAGCCCCACCCCCCAGGGCTGAATCCGAAGCCTGAGCAGTTTAGCTTAGTGGGGCCCTCTGTGGTGTGGGGACCTGGGCCATTGCCCGGCTTGTTACCCCCTAATACCAGCCCTGGCTTTTATCTGCAGAAAAATTGACTGGTCTCTGCTCCCCTCTGACCACCCACCCTCTGCAATGGGTTTTGGCACTAGGAGCGAGGCCGGGCTCTGGGAGGGCAGTTGGAGCCGCCTGCCCCTGGACACAGGCTGCGTCTTTCACTTTGTCTCGGGTTACACTTGCGCTTTCTCAGCAGATTATTAGGAGGCGGCTGTTAAGCCTCCCTGGGCCGGTTTTCTGCTTTTGTAAACGCAGCAGCGGGAATGTCACGGGATCGTGTCTCCTTCCTTGCTGAATAAGCAGCAGAGAAAGGGGGCTCTGTCCCCCACGTAGGCAAGCCCAGCAGCTCTGCTGCAGCCAGAGCGCTATGGAAGCGTGCAGTAGAGCTCCCTACAGCCTCCCGCTCTGTGAAAACATCCCCGCTTGCCAGAGGGGAGAGAAGGCACGAGGAACTCGCCCCTTTCCTGCTAGCTCGGAGGAGGACGGCAATGGCTTGTTCTGGGCCCCTAGCAGCATGGAGGCTTCCGGAGGAGGGCAAAGCTTCTCAGTAACATCAGTTACTGCCTCTTAGCCACGGCTTTCAAAGTCTCTTGGGAAGGCTAAGGAAGCAAACTTGCCCCCTTGGTTAGCTGTTAGGGTCCCCAGCTGGCCTAAATCAGCCGATTGTCCTTGACGTGCACCAGCTGGGGAGCTGGCCTGGGGGTTTCTGTGTCTCGGATGAAACCCAAGGCCAATAGAAATGAAATCGGGCAAAGGAAAAAGGCGTGTGGGCAAGTGTGTAATCCCCTCCCTGCATGCAGCAGTGAGCTAGGGCATGAGAACCTGGCAGGGAAACTGATTAGAAACTGACTAGTCGATTTTTCCATTACTTGTAACTCCTTCTGGCTGGAGAAAGACCAAAAAAAGCAGGGTTGGTTTTCAATCCACGGAGAGGTTAGTGACAGATAAGGAAATTGGACACCCCACTGAGGGGGGAATTGGTTAGACTTTACCCTGCCTGGGTGGATTAAGCCTAGTTTATGGATAGGAAACTGACACCAAAAGGAGGGGGGAGAGAGAGAGAGTGTGTGTGTGTGAGAGAGAGAAGTGCAGTGCCAGCTTGCACTTCAACCAGCCGCCAACTGTGTGGAACCCAGGAGTCCAGGCTCCCATTGCCTTCCTCAGCCACTAACTGCTCACAGCTCGTGCCCAGTAACAGACTCTGTAGGATCTGAATCTGTGTAGTAGGAACCAACACACTGAAATCAGAACATGTAGCGATACCACGCGCAGCACCTTGAGAGCCTGCTGTTCGAATCTCTGCCCGACCACAAGCCTCCTGCGGCAAGTGACTTAGGGTCTGTCTACACGGTGCCTAAAACCCGGCCGTGAGTCTCAGCCCGGTTCAGCTGACTGAAAAGCAGGGCTCAGAATGGCAGTGTCCATGTTTTGGGTTCAGGTTGCAGCCTGGGCTCTGAACCCCAGCAAGGAGGGGAAGGTCTCGGAGCCCAGGCTCTAGCCAGAGCATCTACATGGCTATTTTTAGCCCTGTGGGGTGGGCCCCACGAGCCCAAGTCAGTTGATCCGGGCTCTGAGACTCGCTTGCTGTGTAGATGTTCCCTTTGTCTCGGCTCCCCGTTTGTGAAGGGAAGATAATACGGCACTGGCCGGTCTCACGAGGGTGGTGCTCTAGGAAGGATTGCGGGGCAGGCCCCTGGCCCGTGTTACACAGGGTCAGATGAGGAACCTGACCTGTGTTGTGAGGATCGATAGGTTCGTTCGTGTGGTGCTCAGAGGCTGTACCAATGGGGGACCTGCAGTACCGGAACTGGCTGGTGGATTGATTCCTCTGAACTGCCCGGGAGGGGCAGGCGGTTGGCATGTTCTGTGTGGCCCGTTTTCTGTAACCTTTCAAAGGACGCCGGGGAGGGGAGGGAGTTGCAGCCTTGCTCAGAAGAGCCGTGTGCCCAAGTACTTGGCGCTGTGCTGAGAGATTGTCTAACAGGTTATTGTTTAATTGGGGTAGAACAGTTTGAGCCTTGTTCGCTCTCTGAAGCAAGAGCGGTGAGATGGAAGTGATTGCAAAGCAGGAAGTCTGCCCTGCTCCCGCTGAGCAATGGAGGAGCACTCGGGGTGTGTCTGTGGGGATGTCTACACTGCTGTAAAACACCCTCCGCTGGCCTGAGTCAGCGGGTGTTCGATTGCCGTGTAGCCGTACCCTGGATCTGTGGGGGAGAGCAGGGGAACCCGCAGTGCTGCAGAGCGGGGCTGAGCCGGGACGCAGGGCAGGGGAGAGTGGGGCCAGCTAGAAAGCTGCAGGGCTGGGGAAGTGGTCATGGGGAAAGGGTCAGGACTTTGCTCCAGCAGGGCAAACGGAGCAGACTTCAGAGGATGCCGGGTTGGCTCACAAGCACTCACTGGCTGCGGCCTGTTGTGGGGCTCTGTTGTGTAGAGCGTCCCCTTGCCTTGGTCACCAGCAGAAGGGGCGGGTGAAACTCATTACACAGATGCTGCCTCTATCAGTTAGTCCAGCAGGGCGGACTCTGACGGCGAGGTCTTGATGCCCCAGCCGTGGGGGCCTCCTGCATTGTGACAGCATCTCCCCCGGTCTGGCAGATGTCGGCACCTTGGAGCGCTTTGCTGGTGGAGCAGCTGGGTCCAAATCTGGACTGTCCCATAGAAACCTGGAAGAGTGAGAGACTCTGATCCCTATTCGCTGCCCCAGGACAGGCATGTGGAGTGCAGCTGCTGGAGTCTCTGCCTCTCTCGGGGCCAAGCAAGGCAGGACAGTCTGGGGAACGTTTCCCACCCTCCGAAGCCCAGTGCGATCTCTGAGCGGGGCCTCCAGCTTGTCTGGAAGTGGCAGTAAGACAGATGTCAGAGGAGCAGGAATGGTGCTCGCCGTGGCCCATGGAACAGCCGACTGTCAGTGCGCAGTGCCCATGCCTGTGGGGAAGGCTGACCGTGACCCTGGGCTCAGATCTCTGGATGTCTCGCCAGAGCAAGTGCAGGGAAAACAGGCTTCCAAGGACCATCCGAGCGCAGGCCAGTTCTTGTATATCCCGGTATTCAGTGCACGGAGAACAGGTGTTGGATTGAAAGCCCTGAAGATTATTATTCCTACCACAGACGCAGCAACTGAAATCACAGCTCCTGGGTGCTGCACAAGTGAGAGACCGTCCAGGTCCCAAGGAGCTTTTCCAGTTGTCTGTTTAGACACGGCTTTGCTGCTGTCCCTCTAGACAACGGATTGGAGACAGGCTGTCTCATTTTCCCTGTTTCCTAGGCATGGAGGGAGGCCTAGAGAGGTGAAGTGACTTGACCAAGGTACACAGGGAGTCAGTGGCGGAGTCAGGAATTGAACCCACTCATCCCCGCCTGGTGCCTGAACCACAAGAGCATGTTTCTGGTTGCTGAAGTTCTCCAGCACAGCACGGGGAGTGGCCTCCCCGTGACACCCTGTATCCCAGGGGCGTGGCTCCCTTCCCAGTGGGGCAGGCAGCCCCACAGCCTTCGGCAGGCCAGTGGGGCTCCAAGGAGGAGCCACTCCCAGAAATGGCACAGTGGCATCGCGTGAGCTGGGCTGTGGGGCGTGGAGGACGCATGTTCGCACCTTTCCTGCTCTTCTGTGCCCGCAGACCCAGGCAAAGGGTCAGTGGAACCAGCCGCCTGCGTTTGCTTCCTGCCGTGCGATTGCATCCCGGCTATTTGTTGCTCCTAAATTAAACATTCAGAGTCTGCGAGTCCGTCCCCGGGGGCGGGGGATGTGTGCTAAACGCTAGACTGCATGCGGCTAAACGCTACCGGGAGCCGATCGGCGAGTGGAAACAAGCCTCTGGTGCATCCTGCGTCCTCCCATGTCGCTGTGGGGCCAGGGCAGCCTGTGCTCTTAATCCACCCCCTGCCTCAGCCCCCAGGGGTAGAGAGAAAGGAGCCTCTGGCCCGTAGCAACCAAAACAGCGGGGGCTCTGCCAAAGCTTCTTGCTGCGCCTTTCTAGCCAGCATCCCAGCAGCCGCGGCCTCTGGGCCGTCGACAGCTCGATTCCCGCGCTGCTCTAACGGTCGGGCACCTGGAGGGAGAGGATGGAGAGCCCAGTTGCACAGACTCCTGGCCTGGTCCTTCAGTCCAGCTCCCATGTGCCGCTTTCTGGCTTCTGGTGACCTCACGTTGTGTCTTGCTTAAGCGTTCGAGGTGGCGCTTGGACTGTACAAAGGGCAGGCCTCTTGGGGCGCTGATGCCATGGCCGTGAGCGTGGTATTAGCACGTGGAGGGGGCACTGGAAAGCCAGAAACACCAGGAGACCATCTCAACGCCCTGGTGAGCTAGGGGTGATGGGCACAGAGGGCCTGTCCCTTTAACAGGGGACAGGTGTCGCTGGGTGCCCCTAAGATAGGGAGGGGGGGTTCAGAACGGCTACGGGACGCTTGAGTTGAATCGAAGCAGAACAGAGGGACACGCGGACGCATGTGTGCGTCTCCCTTTCTCTCGGATGCCCAGTCACGGCCTGCTTCTCTCAGCACCTACCTGCCTCCCCCTCCCTCCCGAGCCAAACCTGCTCCCTCTGCTGATGCAGGCGCTCCCCTCAGAGGCCTCATCACCAACCCCTCTCCGGAAAGTCCCGGCTCCCCGGCCAGGGAATCGCCCCAAGCCCCTGGGATGTGCTTAAACAGTCTCTAGCCAGCATGACTCAGGCAGTGATGAGGCAGGGAGGAGACCTGTGCAGTCTGCCCCCATCTACCGTTCTGCCAGTCCTGGCTGCCTCGCACACACTGACCAGGGCAGAGCCCCTGTGCTCCCAGCCAACCGCCACCACCAGCATCTGCCTAGATAATCCGGCTGTGAGGACGCAGCAGAGTGCAGGGGAGCTGGCATGGAGCCATGTCACTGCTGGGGTGGTTCGGTCTCTCAATAGGGCTGTGGAAGCCGGCGAAGGCCCACACGGAGCCGGCTCTGACCCAGGGAATCCCCCTTCCACCGACGCTGGCTGCTAGGCTGCTCTGCCTCTGAGAGCCAAGGAATCCAGTGCACGCGGCCAAATGCAGCGGGATGGGGGAGGGCGGCGGATGGAAGCCCACTCAGCTGGGAGCCTGAGCCAGGATAGCTCCCCCCGCCTGGAGGAGGCACCACAGATGCCGGAGCAGCTCAGTCAGTCTCTTTCTGCCCCACTCCGCACGGCTCGTCATGCTGAAAACCCCGGCCTGGGTGCAGGGGGTGGTGATTGGCCTGTCGCTGACTGCCCAGCTCCTTCAGTGGCTCGAGGGACCCCTGGGGTTGGGTGGAAAGGAAACGTGTCCATTGTCCCTTGCTACCAAGGCACCTGGGGAGATAGGGCCCAGCTCGCGCTGCTCTCAGCCCCTGGGAACCAGCAAGGGAGCTCTGGCCTCCTGCGGGGCCATCTTCTCTCTGGGAACGCTGCAAACGCTGCTCCACCCTCGGCCTGCTCCCCAGCCTCCGCCCATGTGGCGGCTGCAGCTAGCCCAGGGCTGAGACTCTCGGGCCAGGTCTGCACCAGTCTCTGCTGGGAACGCTCCTGCCACGGCAGCTCTGCCAAGGGAAGCCTTGGCTGGTGGAGCAAACCTAGATGCTGGGGGTTAAACCCTGTCTGCACTAAGCGCTCTGCCTGGTGGAGCTGAACCTGTGCTAGTGCAGTGGGGAGACTTCCTAGGGTAGACGCGCCCGTGCCGGTCAGCCTCTGTTCCTGAGCGGTCTGTCCCTCCCAGCCAGAGCCCCCTGTGTATAGGAAAGGGGGGTTCTGGGCTAGCTGCCAGCTCGCTGGGGGAGCAGGGATGGAACCGTGTTCTGGATAATTCCTATTCAATGTGGTGGCTGCACACGGCATTCCAGCCCTGGTGTGACGAGCCCCAGGACAGCAGCGTGGGGAGCCGGAGGGATCCTTCCTACCAGTTCTCCTTGGGTCCCTGAAACGCTGAGCCTCTTTCCCTCCGATTGAAGGCAACTGCCTTTCTCCTAGCTGCATGGCGCAGCCCTGAGCCTGTGGGGCCTCTCCGCATTTTCCAGCCCTCCTCGCGCGCTTCCTGCCGTCTGTTTCCAATTCCTCCTGGCGTCCGCTCCTCGCCGCTCGCTTTACGTGAGAAAAATCCAAAGCATTTTCTCCATGTGGCTTCGAACAAAGCCGCCACCTTGCCATCCGCCCTCGGTAAGAGCGCAGGGCCGCAGTGGGGTGAACCGTCCTGTCCCTCCAGACTGGCCAGTTCTGCGGAGCACACCGGGCTCTTGTTTCTGACCTCCTCAAAACCCCTCCTTGGGTTCACTGCCTCAGTTTCTCTGGTGCTCACGTTCCTCTCCGGTGCGGGGCAAAGATTGTTCCCACACGGCGGCTGAATGTTAACTGCCTCTAGCTCTGGGTAGCTGTGACTTTCCTGTATTGTGGGCGGCCCCTCTTGTGCCAGGGGGTGCAGCGTGACTGTCTTTCACCCCACCCTGAATAATTCTGGTGGAAATTTTACTCCGATCCCAGCACCCTCAGTGAACTAACAGAGGCAGGGAGCTCACTGCTCTGGGGTGTGGCGTAGCGGCTTCTCAGCAGACCACATCAGTACATGGCCGTTTAGCACAGGAAATAGAGACAAACCCCGTATCCAAGTGACGCTGCAGGGCAGGGGCAGAGGATGAGCTGGAGCGTGATTAACGGCAGCTGATGCCAGCTCCAGCACCGGGAGAATCTGCCAGGCTGGAAAACCGGCTGGTAAAACCCATTCCGCTGACCCCCCTGCTCCGTGGGGCAGGGACAGTCTCTCCAAAGCAGCGCCTGCTGCTGGTGAGAACATTGTCCCCTTGAGCCTCCCGTTCCTGTGGCCCAGCTGACCTGCCCTGGATTCCTCCCCCAGGCAGCACTGTCTGCAGAATCAGCTGCTTGGGGCTAACTTTGTTAGTGGGTGCAATTCTCTCTCCCATACCTGCTCAGTCTCTGTCCTCCGACACCGGCCGCTATTAAAGAGAGTGGGATGGGAAGGAAGGGGGCCTGGTGGCGGGGGCTGCAGTCTGGACTGAGCCAGGCCCCCCTGTATCAGTCGGGGGGGAGATTCTGGCGGTAGGGGAAGGCCTGTCTGCAGGGAGGGGGTGGGGGAGAGACTCTCGAATTCACTGTTGCAGGGGCTGAGCTGAGCCGCCGGCAGAGCCAGCGCATTCCAACAGCAAATGCACGTTTCCCAGCCCCCGGGGGCTGAGAAGGAAACGGGGCTGGGGGCTGGCCCTAGAAGGGAGAAGCCACTCTGGGTTGGGGGGGTGGGGGGAAGTGCTCTGTAAAGCCGCCAGCGCTTTGTGGTGCAGGGAGTGGGCCACGGTAGCCGCTGGTGATGGTGCTGGTGAGGTGGCGTGAGCTGCTGCCTGGCTCCCCCAGCCTAACCCACGGCCTCTCTTCTCTCCATGCTCTAGGTGAGTGCTGCCGGGGAGGACAGCAAGACCTCGCCGCCCAGCCCGGCCCCCGGGGAAGTGCCCGCCGCCCGGCCCCCCCTTGCCGGGACAATGCCGATCCTGAAGCAGCTCGTCTCCAACTCCGCCCACTCCAAGCGGCGCTCGCGGGCGGATCTGACGGCTGAGATGATCAGCGCCCCGCTGGGCGACTTCCGCCACACCATGCACGTGGGCAGAGCGGGGGACGCCTTCGGGGACACCTCCTTCCTCAACAGCAAGGCCGGTGAGCCGGAGTCCCCTGAGGAGCTGGGCTCCTCCAAACCCGGCCTGTTGTCCCGTAAGTTCCGCAGCAGCAAGAGGTCGCAGTCGGTGACGCGCGGCGACCGGCGGGACATGCTGGGCTCCCTGAGGGACTCGGCCATCTTCGTGAAGAACGCCGTCTCCCTGCCTCAGCTCACCGAGAAGGAGGCGGACAAAAGCGCCGGGAAGCTGCCCAAGAGCCTTTCCTCGAGCCCTGTCAAGAAGGCACCGGAGGAGGCGGCCGCCCCGGAGGAAAAGCCGCATCCCAACGGCGCAGCCGCCCGCCCCCAGAGTCCCAGCCTGGACGAGCGAGACTTTGGGGACCTGACAGATCTGCCTGTCGTGGTGCCGAAGAGCAGCTATGGCATGAAACACGCCGAGTCCATCATGTCCTTCCACATCGACCTGGGGCCCTCCATGCTGGGGGACGTCCTGAGCATCATGGACAAAGACCAGTGGGACCAGGACGAAGACTTCGGCGCCATGGTACCCGAGGAGTTCCGAAGGGATGGAGGCCCTACCCGGGTACCTGCAGCCCACCGGCTCAGCCAGGAAGGGAGGCCCCAGCCGGATTCCCTGCTGACGGCGCCAGCCTGCCAGGACCAGAGCAGGGCCGTGGGCTCTGCCCGGAGCCAGGTCAGCAGGGACAGCAGTTCAGTTTCTAGCTGCACAGTACGGGGACTGGAGGAGCACCGCCCATCCCCCGAAAGACAGAGCTACAGGATCCCAGATGGCGCCCGGCCTGGCCCCCCCAAGCAGCACGACAAAGAGTTCTCCTTCGCGGATGAGGAGGACGACGAGATCAGAGTGTAGGAAAGCGGCTGATCCGACGGGTCTGGTGTAAATTTGCGGTAGCTTGAGCACAAGAAGGGATAACCCGAAACTGACACTGTCAGAAGGAATGGCACCGGGAGACACTTAACTCCACTCCTTCCCCTTTCCCCACGGGCTGTGGCCAGATTCCCCTCCGCTCCTCTCTGCCCTCCCTCCAGGGACTGGGCGAACCTGGGAAACGGGAAGATAGATGTCGTGGGGTTAGTTTTTGCTATTCTGAGGTCGCTGTGGGAGAGGGAGAAACTTGGGTTTAAAGTCATAGTATTACGTCGAGCAACTTCTTCCTGTGAGGCTGCCGATCTCTGCGAGCCGGGGGAGAACAGCAGGCGGGAGAGGGGTCGAGCCCGCTAGCCAGGCTGGAGACAGTTCCTTTCCCAGAAGAAAACCCCCGGCTGTACTGCAAGGGGGGAAACCTACTTTCGCTTCCACTGGACTTTGCATAGTAACTTGATCTCCTGGCCACGTGGAGCAATACAGAGTCAAGTGACAAGGACGAGGCTTGAAGCCTCAATGCCCTTAGTAATATACATTCCCCCCTTGTGTTTTTATTGGTCTCTGATCTGTGCTGGTGACTCTTTTTAACAGCAGACGAGGGGAATTCCAGTCTGAAAGAACTTGGTTCAAGAGTTTAGACTTCTGCATATTGTAGAGTGAAGTGGCATTGGCAAGCCAGCGGTTTAAGCCTGCAATTGATGGTACTTCTCTTTGGGCAGAGCGCTGGGAGGGCCTGCAGCTCCAGAGGCGGGGGAGGGATTTTTTTACTCTTGTATCTTTTTTTTTTTTTTTTTCCTTGTGCTTTTTTTAAAGTGTCCTATGTTGCAGCACCTTCGGGCCCACGGGCTCCCTGCAGCCTGCCACAGCTGCTCCTACACATTGGACTCAGACCTCATCCAACCACCCCTTGATAAACCCTCTCCTGTCCCTGCAGCGGCATCACGTCTCTGGCACTGCGATGCCCGGCTGCACACGCGCACGCACACGCACCGGTCATGGTACGACGCGGAGCTGTAACAGATGCCGCGGGCAGCAGAGCTGCCTGCAGGCCTGGTGCTCTAGAAGCAGGACCCAATGACTATGGTGCCATTCCCAGGTGTGTGGAAGGTTGCGGCGGAAGGAGCTGGAGGTGCCTTCTGGGGAATCCCCTTAACAGGGCTGGGGCAGAGATGTTGGCTGACCCCCCCCCCCATCCTATCGCTGGCCCCTGGCCTGCCCTCAGCTCCAACCCCTCTGTGCCCTTCCTCTGCTGCATGAGCACATGGGATGCCCTGGGAGGCAGCTGTTGGTGGGGTGAGACCCAGCTGCCCTCCGGCAGGAATGGAACAGAGGGGCAGGGGGAAGGGGGTGAGCCCACATTCCTGGACTTAAAGCTTCGGGGGATAATGTCTGGCTCCTCGCCCGGCCGAGCCGCGGGAGCCAGTCTGCACACGTGGGCACGATGGGTTTAGTGCACTGGCACAGCCTCCTGCAGCCCAGCGGTCTGGGAATGGGCAGCGTGTGCAGGAGACGCAGACTCGCCCGGTCTCCTCCCAAGGGAGACGCCCCCTGGGCAGACGCTCCTGAGCCCAAGAGCTGCCGGGGCAGCCTGACTAGGGGTGGGGAACCACCCTACCTAGGACACGGGGCTGTCAGCACCACGCTGGAGAGAGGTGTCCTCGCCCCTTGGGCCCTGCCCTGCCTTCCGCACATCACAGGTAGCAATAAAACACTAACTTGGGCCTTTTCTAACTTATTTTCTTTTTAAATGTTGTTTTGCGCTAGATCCCCTCCCCCCCAGGTTGAAAGCAGCGGCTGAGTGCCCCGAGGCAGGGCCTGGCCTGGCCTTGTGACTGGGGCTCTGGCCCACGTGCTGGGAGCTGTGCGGTGCAGATGAAGGGGGGAGTTTATGATGTATGTAAAATGCAGAACAGAATTAAACGGTAGTGAAAGCAGTGCCTGGCTCCTCGGGAGTCTTTGACGCGGGCGGGGGGCGTGTTGTGTCTCGCACTCAAGAGACTCTTCCCTGCTCTGATTTCTGAGGCTCCCCTCTGCTACGCTGGTGACAATGTCTCCGAGCCTGGCCCCTGCCCCCGCTTGGCTTAGCAGCAGGGGCTCTCCCCCTGCTCAAGTGGCAGAGACCTAGGGTGACCAGATGTGCCGATTTTATAGGGACAGTCCTGATAGTTAGGCGCCTATTACCCCCCATCCTGTCCCAATTTTTCAGACTTGCTGTCTGGTCACCCTACGGAGACCGATGGTGCCACCATAACCTCTGCCTGGAGGGTGGGCAGAGACCGATGGTGAGTAACCAGGAGCTGCTCCCAAGCCTACCGGGAATATCCCCAGGGCTGCCCAGCAAATCCACCCACCCTGCTCGACACATTGCACCTCCCTCGGCTGGAGTGCAGAGGCCTCTTGCCCTGCGGAGGGAGAAATCCACCAGGCTAATCGCTCCTTCTGGGGATTTCTCCTCCTGGCAGGAGATCAGCCCTGCCCAACCGCGCCCTGCCTCGGCCTCTGGCTCAGACTCCCACTCCCTTTGCGTGGGTTTGAAGGGGAGAGGGGCTAGGCAGTGCCACTAGAGTGGGGCAGGTACGGGGAGGTGGGGGGAGAAATCAGCTGGCTAACAGACGAATGCACCAGGGGGAAGCAAAGACCTGAGCTTGCAGCTGTCGAACTCACCAGCTGGCGACTAGCCAGCAGCCGACGCTCCATGGCACTTCCCTCTGGCGTCATCTAGACTTGCTCTTAACCACCCCTCTGCCGGGTGCCAGCCTCTGAACCATGGTCTCCCAGGGAGGTGGCCTGTAGGAGCTTCGAGCGCTGCCCTGTGCCCAGTGATGGGTCCCGGTTGCCTTTTTTTACATGGGACTCGAGCAGGTCTTGGCACCGCCCTGCAGCCAGGTAAGGGTCCCTCTGCCTCTGCGGGGCTCTTCTGATGCCCCCCTGGAAACTCCTGTTGCCACTGCCCCCTGCCAGGGCCTGGCTCCCTCCCCCTGTGCCTGGGAACGCTACCGCTGACGGCTCCCCTGGGCCCAGGGGGGGCGCTGTGCTCCTCTCTGCAATGGAGTTGGCGGGGGAGTGCCAAGTCTGGGTGCAGCAAGGGGGCCTGCGCTGGGCAGATTGGGGGGAGGGCATGAGGTGCTGGCTCCTGGGGGTTGGGCATGTTCCGTCCCCCCTCTCTGCCAATCCGAGGCATGAGGCTGCCAAGCCTGCAGCTGGCAGGGGCGAGGGCTGGGGGGCAGAGATGCAAGTGCTGCGCGGCGGCTCTCCCTGCCAGTGGCACTCCTGCCCCTCCGGCATGTCTCTCTCGCCTTTCTGATTGTGCTGCCTGCCAGCCTTTGCTGCTCTTCCACTACCAGTGCCTGGCACGTCTGCTGCAACCAGCGCTGCCCTGAGGGCACCTCGAGCGAGGCCCTCGCGCTGCATCGTCCAAGCCTGCGGCTGCTCCCGAGCCCCAGATACGAGCCACACGGGCCCAGGGTGGCTTTAGGTGCAGACGCTGCTTCGCAGGCTCTGGCCTCGTCCCTCCCCGAGGCGCGCTTGGCCTCGGCGCATAAAGAAACTCTTTCAGGGAAGCTGGGCCTGTGCACAACACAGCCAGTGTTTGGATGTCAGCTGCTGATTTCATAACCTTCAACCCCGCAAGGCTGTTTATCTGATTCCTGCGCCTCTCCCAGCATGGAGTTCGGGCCCTGGCCCCAGCCACGGAGCAGAGCCCCAGAGCTGGACCCCACCACGGCAGCTGGCCGGACTCGCTCCCCAATGGCCTAGGGGGGAGAACGGGCCCTCTGGAGAGGCTCATGGGCTGAGGTCCACGTGTGGGGAAAATCAGTCTGGCCTCAGCAGAGTTGGTCAGGGAAAAGGATAAGCTGGTGGCTTTGGGAGATCAGGCAAAGCTAGTGGCCTTCGCGCTGGGAGGAGCTGGGGCTGGCGTGTTGGGGAAGGGCAGAGAGGAGCAGGCGCTGAGCTGGGGTGAGGAGCGAGGGCTGCGGCAGGTGCTGGCTGAGGGGCCCTACCAGAGCTGGGGGTGAGGGGCATTGGCAGAGCTGTGGGGGGGAAGTCTGGGGGTGGAGTAGCAGGGGACTGGGGGTTGGGACTGGGGCATTGGCAAGGCTGAGTGGTGTGGGGAGAGACCAGGCCTGGGGGGGGGTGGGGGACATGGCTGCTCTGGGGGCGCAGCTCTGTCCCGGTGCAGTCACGCAGCCTGTTCTGTACGAGCGTCACACTTTATAAAGCAGGAGGGAGGCCAGAGCAGGACCAAACCCCAGGGGGTGGGGTGAAGAGGTGAGTGTGAAAAAGCCCTGGTGTGCAAGGGGTGAGTGTGAAAAGGGGGAGCGGGGTCAGAGGCCTGGACTCAACCCTCCACCCAGCCAGGGCGGGTAAGTGCCATGGGGAGAGAAATGCACTGGAGCACAATGCAGGATCTGTGCAAAGGGCAGCAGCCCATACAATGGGAGCACCCGGCTGGGACATTGGCCTATTGTTCGGGGAAGAAAGCGCAACAGCAGCTGGCCCGGGCTCCAGGACAGGTTCCCCCTCTGTTGTTTCTTAAAGGCCCAGCATCTCCTTGTACCTCACCGGGGAGGTTTCACCTCACGTCTCCCAGGGCCAGGGGTAGCCAGGACTGGGTTAATTAACGGCTTGTATGAAACGGGACCTTGCTCCTAACCAGCCCAGGCCGCCTTGCTGCCCCAGCAGGAGCGAAGGGAGCTGGAGCAAAGCTTCAGAATCTGGAGCAGCCGCCAGCCAGGTGGGTCTGGATCCAGAGGGTTGGGTCAAGTCTCTCCGTGCGTAGCACCAAGGGGATAGTAGGGACTGAAAGAGGCTGTCCCACCCCAATGAAACTGCCTCCCTGCTCCACACGCCCATCCCAGCCTCCCTTAAATCCCCAGGCGATGCTGCAGTCGCTTTCCCTGAGCTCCGTGCAGGTGAGGAAGCCTTCCTCACCCGTAGCTTCCTCCTATGGCCTCCGGTCCTGACCCCTTTGCCAGCGGCCCAGCGCCTCTGCCCAGCCTGAGGTTCCCCGGCAGGGTGGGGGCTCGGTTCCCTGCCAGAGCTGGACAACACTGGCTTCTAAAAACCTCAGCGCAGGGGCAGGCTCGTGAGTTTGTGGGTGCAGTGTCCCCCTCAGCCCTTCCTCAAGGCTGCGTTTCACATTCCAGGAGCTAACGGCCCCAGCACGGCGTAGGGGTGTGCGTAGGTGATCACATTGCTCTTGTCACAGATCCACAGGAGCGGGGCTACACCCCTGGCCTTGGACCAGTCTCGTGGAGGACCCCCTCAGTGTGCCAGACCCCCCAAGGGGTCTCACTCCTTCAGGCCAGGCCACGCGGCCTCACTGCCTCCCATGGGGCTCCAGCTCTCCTGGTTCAGGCCCTGTGAGCTCTGTTCTGCAGAGATGTGGATGTGCTGCAGGGATCAATGCACCTCACCAAGGGTTTGCAGTGACACTCACGGAATGGGGTTTATTAGCTGGTGCTTAGGTCAGCACAGAGAACTGAAGGTTAAGGACTAGCTCCGGGTCATTGTGATCAGCCCAGAGCCCACGATGGTCGGGCTCTTTCGGTCTCGGTCTGACCTCCTTGATCGGATCCCAGGTGAGAGCCCAGGCTGCTTCCAGGTGCCAACTCTTCCACTCACTGCTAGGTGTTCACGTCCCGGTGGTGGGGCGTTGCCATTGTCAGACACTCCACTGATGTGGGGCTGGCCTTGGCCTTTAATGGCCCATCCTGCCTCTGACAGCCAGGCCTGCCCAGAGACCAAACACTGAGTAGCCAGCTGAAATATAGGGGAAACTGAGGCACACGTGGGCATCGTAAAACTCTTACAAGAAATTCCCACTTCATCCTACAATGGCTGTAAGCGCTACCACCGCTGCATACTGGCAATGTGGCCATCCCAATAACCCCGGAATAGATTCCTTTGACCCTATCTCCTGTGCTCTGCCCACTCCCTGAATGGTGCCATATGTGCCTGGTTCATGCCCACGCTGGTAACAGTTACTCTTCAGAGCGAAGCAAGATCTCAGCCCCTCTGCCCCTGGGCTGTAGCCGCTGGGCCTGGTCAGCTATCTAACGCGGGCTTTCCACAGGTGCGGGAGGCCACAACTCTGGCCAAGTCAGTGGGAGCTGTGGTGTGGGGGCAGTGCCTCTGGAAAAGAGCTCCCGTGTCTTTATGTAGAGCTCCTACTGGGCCGGGCCGGGGGATCTATTCCCCCAGGGACCAGGCCGTCTGGCTTTGAGTGCTCCAGGAACCAGGCTCTGCTCCTCCCAATCCACCTCGTGGAGCGGCCCCACTTGCAACATCAGGGCCCAGGTATCCCAGGCAAAGCAGGCCGTGCATTTCTGAAGTGAATGTCCCCCTTTGTTCTCCTGCCGCAAGGCCACCCGGCTTGCTCTGTCTCCTCCTGTAGCTTAATGAGGCTCTCACTGCTGGCGGGATCAGGACAGGGGAACCCATCCGTTCCCGTTCTTGTGGCTAGACCGCCCCAGAGCTGCTGCATTGTCTTGAGCCCAAGCACGGGAAGCCGGAGGCCCCTCGCTTTAGGGGGGTGGAGCAGGAGCAGCACCGAGCCGCTGGGGAAGGCGCCCGCCACGCGACCCCCTTCAAACATCAAGCGGCCTCCCGCTATCGTTCCGACGCCTGTCACCTTCAGCGGCCCATTCGAGAGCACCCGCTTGCCTCACGCTGACAGGGCAGAACGCGCACCACGGCTGGCTGAGCAGGCAGCGGCGAGGGCCCTGTGCTCAGCTCGGAGGGGGAGAGGGAGGCGCTGGCACGAGCGTACGGGGCGGCCGTGCCCGGTGCCAGCAGGAGTGCAGGGAATATGGTAGTGGAGGCTGAGATGCCCACATGACTGAAAGCCTCCTCTGCCAGGGGCATTGTGGGAGGGTTCATACCCATGCCAGCACCTCATTGGTCATTCAGCCACTCGTTTGGCATAGGACAAAGCGGGAGCAGGTGCCACATGGCATAGGCCACGGCCCTCAGGCTCCGTACAGGAGACATGGGCAAGGCTGGCATCGGGCTGGGGAAACTCCGGTACTGCCATCCCTGCCTAGAGCTGACAGCTGAATTCTGCCTCTGGCCTTGGTACTGCTTGGAGGATGCTCATATTAGCGAGGTCGTGCCCAGGCCTGCTCAGAAGCAGGGCACAAGCTTCCCAGGGATCAGCAGCACTCGAGCTGGGTCTAGCCAGGCTGCACCGTGAAGCCCTCAATACACACAGTGCTGGGTGGCATGTCTCTGCCCTCCTGAGTTTTGGGGGAGGGGAGGCAGCCGTGCCACCTTGCAGCGTGGGTACTCGGGGGCACAGTAGTGACACAGGTTCATGGCACTTTGATAAGTGCCAGTAGGTCGGGGCCATCTTTTAGTGGGGTGTTTGTACAGCACCGTGCGCAGCAGGGCACGGGCCATGACTGCAGCCCCTGGGCTCGCCGCTGATCCAAATAATAAATAATACAAGTTCTGGCCAGACGAGAGTGTTTGGCCGTCAGCTTTTATAACACATGCCAGAAGCAGAGGTGGCTCTGACCGACAAAGTTCGGCGCCAGATCCAGGTTCAGGAGCTCACCACAAAAGCTGCTCTCAGGTGATGCGATAGAAACGAGGTGGGACTGGTCCTGGACCCAGGCGACTCCCCAGACGGGCTCTACAGGAACTGCCCTCTGAGAGGATCCAGCAGCCAAGCCCTCACCCAGCGACCGAGCTTGGGAATCTCTTAATGCCCCACAGCTAAGCTCTGTGCAGCACGGAGCCCTGGCAGTGAAAGAGTTAATGCAAAGCGCTCAGGGGGACCTGCGGTTTCTCGTGGGAGATGCTGGCCAGCTGGTCTCCAGGCAGAGCCAGGGCTGCAGGCTAAGGCAGTGAAAGCAGATGGCTAGGCAGAGAGCGATGGGGAGGGGGGGGCTTAGTACGGCAGGGCTGCTTGGGGCCCGGGGATGATTTCCCTACTGCTGGGGCACAGCCCCTTTCAATCACAGCTGCAAATTGAGACCAGATGCTGGGAGTTGCTGTCTCCAAACTGCGGCCTCCTGCACCAGTCCCCTGTGCTTGCTGCCGGAGAAGGGGCTGCAGATTCCTGGGGGCTCAGCGGGGGAGGGCGCTGGGGGCTCAGCCGGGTTTCCTAGCTGGCTCAGAGAAGAGGAGTGCTGGGGAGGGGTTGCAGCACCCAGGCTGTTAACTCTGAGCAAGCAGCAGGAAGGAGGGGAAGGGCGGATATGGGAGGGAGGGAATTTGCAGCTGGCCCCTTCTTCAATCCCATTCCTCAGCTGGGGCTCTTCAGCCTGCCTGAGGCAGAGGGGGAAGGCTGGCCTGGCTCCACTCTGGGCCCGGGGCTATCTCCCGAGTCCCGCTGGCTGGGAGGAGATGCAGGAACTCATTGCTGGGGTGGAGAAGCTCGTGTTTGATTTAGAGCGGGATGTGGAGCACCAGCGAGGGGCCCTGCTCCTGCCCTTCCCAGGCATGGACAGTAAGTTGGGGTGGGATCTGCTGCTTCCCAGCTGTGGGACCTGATAGCCCAACCCCACCCCCCAGTTCCTGCCCCAGCTCTGTGTTCATGCTCCCAGCCAGGGGCGGCTCTAGACATTTCACCCCCCCCAAGCGCAGCGGCATGCCACGCGGGGGGGGGCGCTCTGCCGGTCGCCGGTCCCGCGGCTCCGGTGGACCCTCCGCAGGCACGCCGCCAAAGGCTGCCTGCCTGCCGCCCTCCCGGCAACCAGCAGAGCGTCCCCCTGGCTTGCCACCCCAAGCACGCGCTGGGGCCTGGAGCCGCCCCTGCTCCCAGCTTCCTGGAACATCTCTCGCCCCTCCAGCCAGCCCCCTTTGCTAGGCCCAGAGAGGGCTCTGGCTCGCTATGCAGAGCGGCTTGGTAGGATTTGCCCGGCCCGGGGCTGGTGAGGGGCTCAGGGAGGAGTGCTGGCGCTAGCAGGGCTGTGGGGGGGACGAGGGTTGCATGGGGTGTGGTGAGCAGAGAGAGGTGCCCCCTGACCTCCAGCCTCTCTGCGGGTGGTGACACTAGCAGTGACTGGCACCCAGGAACCATGGTGATGGGCCCACCCCAAGATCCCAGAGAGACTCGAATGGGGATAGATGAAAGGGGAAGAGTTCCCCATCCTAGTTGATGTGTTTGGCCCAGCCCAGGGGGTCCCATCTCTGCCGAGCAGCAGGCGATGCCTGGGATCGTGGTGATCTGCGGGTGGTTACGAGTGGGTGAAAACACGCTCCCTACCCCCCATAACTGCATCTCCCCTTCCAGAGTCAGGGGCATCCGTGTGTGAGTTCTTCCTCCGAGGACTGTGTGCAAAGGGTAAGTAATGGGAGCCCGGGAGCCCCCATCCAGGGGGAGCAGGGATGCTGTTCTTTCGGGGATTGGTGGCCCAACAGGGAGCCTTTCCTCTCCAGATCCCCACACAGATTCCAGTACCAGCCCCTGGGGCTTGCCCCCTGCTCAAGGGCCAGCGTCTTGGGGGTTGGTGGAACTCAGCTCGACTGCCGGTGGTCAAGTGCCATCACCATGAAAACAGCCATCACATCTGGAATTCGCTGGCCCCTGGCCAGTCATCTTGGCAGCGGTGGCCCAGAGTAAATGGGCTGCTTGGAGCCGGACACGGCCTCTCCCTGGCCTAGAGGGGCCCCTCCAGACTTGGGTTGGCGCTGACAGAGCGCACAGGCAGGCCAGTCCCTCTTCACGGGTGCTGGGGAGGAGGAAGGGAGCAGTTGGCCTTGTGACCAAGGCACTGGCTGCTGCTCCAGAGGCCTGGGTTCTGTTTGTCACCCCTGTTCTCTGGGCCTGTCCTCCCCCCACCCCATTTGTGCCCTGGCCTAGTGCCCTTCCCTGGCCTCCTGAGGACGCTGGGAGGATGCCCGGGTACCACTGATGGGGTGGTACAGAAGCCCATAGGCAGGGAGTTCTATGCATCAGAGAACTGAGCTCAGCGGAGTGATTCCTGGGCTCCCACCAGAGCCTTGTGCCCCACCCCTGGGCGCGTCTCTCTATCCTGTGTCTGGCGATGCCAGCGAAGTTGGCGAAACCCTGCTAAGAACAGGATTCTCATGCTGTCAGCTGTGCCAGCGACAGCCCTGGCTACTCGCTGCTGGGATGCCGGAGCGGGCTGGGGGATCCTCTCCCAAGGAGGCTCGTAGCACCAGGCTTCGGAGGGGCTGCCACGCCCCTGCCCTGTGGGAGGTGTGGGGAGTGGGTTCTTCTGGGCAAGGCAGGGACCAAGGCCTCTTCTCTGCTCTGCGTCCAGGCCTGATGTGTCCTTTCCGGCACATCAGCGGGGAGAAGACGGTGGTGTGTAAGCACTGGCTGCGGGGGCTGTGCAAGAGGGGAGACCTGTGCGAGTTCTTGCACGAGTACGACATGGCCAAGATGCCGGAGTGTTATTTCTACTCCAAGTTCGGTAGGTGCTGGGAGCCGGGCGGGGGCCTGGCACTTTCGGGGCAGGGTTAGGAGAGCTCTAGCGGGCGAGGGGGTGCAGCTACCGGCAGATGTTCAGACGCTCCAGACTCCATCTGCGCCAGTTCTTGTCCTGTCTGGAGCCCACGTTAGCTCTGCCAAGGCACATTCCGATCCTGGCTGACCTTGCTGAATGCTAACCCACCCCAATGCCCAGTTCGGTGCAGGGCAATGCCCAGTTTCCAGCTATGCTTGAGAACGGTCAGCTAGTGCCGCCTGCTGTCTGTGAGGAGAACTGCCCTCTGGACTCCTGGCTTGTCTCTGCTGGGCAGCCAGCCCCCCAGCCCCTGTTCTGCAGCGGGCTCCCATCGCCAGGAGATATGGGAATTCCCTGCCCGAGCCAGCTACCCCCAACGCAGCAGAGCCAGTCCCTTGGCGAGGGGCGTTTCTCAGCCAGCTGTTTAATGTTAATGTCGGCTCCGTGGGCCAGGTTTAGGGGGCTGGGCCCTGATGTCAATGCGCCCGCGCGGGTGGAGGCCCCTCTAGCAGAGCGAAGTGCTGCACCCTGGAAGGGCCGGTTCTTGTTCAGGGTGAGAGCTCCAGAAAGCCCCATGGGCATCTAGCAGTGCCGGCAGCTGGGGTGGGAGGGAGGGTGCTAGCCAGAGCCCCCGTGTGGGACGGGGATAGAGGCTGGAGGCACGGTGTGAGCGACTGGCAGGCTGGGGGGGCTAATGGAAACCCAGAGGAGGAGGGAAGTGTTCTAAGCATCAGGTCGGGAGCACCTCCCCCCCCCCCCGGGTTACCTCAAGTTTGACCCTGTGTCAGTGCTGACTCGACCCTTCATGCTTTTGGTGGGGGGCGGGAAGGAGGGCGTCTCTGGCTTGGGACTTTAAGGACCAAAGCCCTGTTTGCTATGTGTGAACACGTGCCTGTTTTCCCAAGAGCTGAGGCCAAAAACGTCCTCCCCCCTTCTTACTGTGCAGCATGGTCTGTGCTAGCTGGGGACTGCGTTCCAGCCCAGAGGTGGCTGCCTCTCAGTGGCGCTGTGTGCACAGCACTGAAGAACTCTGGGGCTGTATCAACTGCTGTTGTTATGGTACTTTGCAAGGGGGGAGTGCCTGGAGGGGTGGGAGAGCTTTGCCTACCCTCACCTGGGGGCACAGGCATATAACAGGGTTCCTAAAAATCTTTCCTCTCCATAAATATTCTCTCCAGGTGAGTGCAGCAATAGAGAGTGCCCCTTCCTGCACATTGATCCCGCATCCAGAATTAAAGACTGTCCCTGGTACGACAGAGGGTTCTGCAAACAGGGTGAATACCTTGCGCTCGGTAACTAAGTGAATGGGAGCATTGCCTATGGATTTGAGCCAGGAGCCCAAGTGGCAGGATTCCTGGGTTCTATTCCTGGCCCTGTCACCGATAGTGAGGTGCTGAGCAGCCTTTTTTGTGCCTCAGTTTGCCCAGTTGTAAAATGGGCTTACTACTTTCCTGGCAGTATCCTGGGCTTATTGACTGCCCTTCAGGGGCTTTGAGATCCTCCAATGATAGACGCTATAGAAGAACAAAGAGTTAATTAGATAATTCAGCAACGAATGATTGTTAATGAAGCTTAATTAAACCTTTTGAAGCAAGCATCTGACTAACAGGAGCTAGAGATGGAAAAGGGTGTGTGTGTAACCAGACCCCCTGCTCTCAAAAAATGCAAGAACGTTGGACATCATCTGTGTCTAAGCAAAGACCTCTGTCCTTCTGTATTCACCTTCGGCCGCTTCCCACCACTAGCTGAAGTTCCCCTGTGGAGACCCAGTTGGTGCATGGCTGCTAACACGGTGATGTGCCCCTATCAATGGCATGTGTGATGCCTGTTCAGTTGGCATGCATCCTAGTTGGATTCTGGGCACTGAGGGCAAAATTGGGGAGATGGGCTGCAAAGAAATGAATCCACAAACTCCCCACGAGGAGGGGGGACACCTAGTCAATCAGACTGTCCATGCTCTGGTCCCAGGAAGGTGCCCACCACTGACCCATCCCCATTTGTACCCACGGGTCATTTTCGATGCTGACTGAAATCTCTCCCTCTTTGGGTGTGCGTATGTGGCAGGTCCTCTGTGTAAATACAAACACACCAGAAGGGTGATGTGTGTCAACTACTTAGCTGGCTTCTGCCCCGAAGGACCCAAATGCAAATTCATGCAGTACGTATCTGGAGGGGTAGGAGAGTAGACGCACCCTTGGCAAGGCCTTGTGGGGGGGTCTCTGGCAGCTCTCAGTCTGTCTCTGACTGTGAGATGGACGGGCTGAGCTCCAGCCAGGGGCGTGACCTTCCTCTCTGCAAAGCAACTTGATTTGTGGCGTCCTAAGGTTGGTTATTCCTTTCCATGCGCCCCTTGCCGATTCTGGTCTGTGGCCACGGTGCCATCTGCTGGACAGGGCGAGTGTCTGCAGAAAGGAGCATGTGCTCTAGAAATATAACTTCTGGGAACGCCAAGCCTGTGCGGCTGGCATCCTTTCTGCCCTTCGCCTCCCGCCAGCATTCACCCCCTCTGAAGCTGGTTGAGAGTCAAACCCGGGTCTGCACAACGCATCCTGGCCAAGCCCAGCAGAGCTGCATGTGGCAGAGGTTTGCATAGCACCTGCCGGCCCTACGCCAGCCTTTATCAAATTTATTGCTTGATATGACTAGAAAGTGCCAGTTTTCAACTAGAGGCCTCTGTCAACCCTACCCCTTAGCCCTGAGACAGTCTCTTCCCTCGCAGTTACGGGTTGGATCGATTAATATTTCAAAGGAGCTAACTGCCTTTCTTTTCTTTCTGCACTTCCAATAGCCCCAAGGCAGACCTGATGCTGTGTAACTCGGATCTCTCCCAGGTAAGGCACCGAAATGCTCTTCTCCCAAGGAGAGCTGGGTGGACATTTTTTCCCCCCAGCAACTGGCTTGTTCACCCCCAAAACCCTGTTTCTGTCGACCCAAGACCATTCACAGATTCTTGTCAAGTTCCCTGAAAAGTTTGAGCTGAACCAAAAAACCCCTCTCTGAAACATTTTGATGAAACTGAACCCAAATTTGTCACTTAAATGTTGGGAATTCTTGCAGAAGCTCAAGGACTAGATTCACAAAACACTCGGGGGGGATGGGAGGTGGCCCCGATCCCTTATAACCTTTAGCTTAGTGGGTACGGTGCTCTGCTAAGATGTGGGAGACCCGTGGTCAATACCCCCCTCTATCTGATGTGGATGGGATTTGAACTGGGTCTCCCATGTTACAGGTCTGTGTCACAGCCACTGGGCTCGGGGATATTCTGGAGAGGGTCTTTCTCAATCTCCCTTGTTGAGGCTGTGCCACTTCTTATAAATAATTAGTCATTGGAACAGGGACATGCGTGCTCTCACAACCCAGCTATAGCCATTCTCTCTTTCTCTCTCTGGCCCAGCGACTATCCACTGTCATTCAGAGTGGCAACTCACCGCCATTCATGACCATGAAAGTTGAGATCTTGCGTAATAACATGACTCTAGCAACTGGGTCTTTAAAAGGGAAAAAAACATTTTGACAAAATCACCAGTTGCCAAGGCTGGAAATCCTGCTTTGACACCCTGAATGCTCCTGTCCTGTATCTGTGCTCTAGGTGGTACCAGTTGTGACGAAGTGGGAATATTCTTGATGTGCTCTTTGAATACTGAGTGGGGAGTATTGACCTGGGAAGGTTGCAGGGGAGTTGTGCTGGGACGGCCTGCACTGGGGAAGGGAGGATACCTGAGCATGTAACCTGAGAACCCAGGAGGGGGGTTGGAGGCCAGGTGACACCTCTGCCCGGGACACTGAACAAAGGACACAAAAGCCGGCGCGGGCGGGGGGCGGGGGGGGGGGGGCGGGGGGTGGCTGAGTGAGAGGCTGGGGGGAGTTTCAGTTTGAAGCTGGCTGGGAAATGGAGGGGAGCCCCGACAGGGCTTGGGCTTCCCAATGGGGCTGTGGCCTCCCTGGGGGCCCCAGATGGACCTAACTAAAGGAGGTCCTGTTGTCTGTACCGGCAAGACCTGTTTTGGACTGTGTTCCTGTCGTGTAAATAAACCTCTGTTTTACTGGCTGGCTGAGAGCCTGGCTTCCCCAGGTCCCCACCGGGGTGGGCTCGCTGTGGGAAGCGCACTGAGGGGCATATGCTGAATGCTCCAAGGGAGAGGAGGCTCCCCAAAGTCCTGACTGGCTTTGGGGGGGGAGCAGTTGCAGAGCATCGCCCGGGAACTCCGTGACACCAGTCCTGCCTTGATTCCACCTCTCTTGACTGATTCCTCTTGTGTGCTTCAGGGGCTGCCACCGCCATCCCTGGCTGTTGATGGCAAGAGTATTCACAAGCAGCAGGCCCCGGAAGTCCTGTTGCTTTCTCATCAGCCTGGGGCTAGGGCTGCCCAGTGCCAGAGGAAGAAGGCACAGGAGGCTGGTGGCTACCCCTATGGAATGCTCCGGCCCCTTGGGCAGGTCACATGCTTCAAGGTTAGTGTCTGGAGCTGGTTGGCTGGGAAACTCGCCCCCTTCCAAACAGAGACGTCAGTACTTGGCGCAAGACTCATGTGGCCTTATTCCTGAGGCTACTGCCATTGATGGACCAGTGAATTCTAAGCTGTTACGACCCCGCTGGTGTTCCTCAGGGGGTGGAACAATGTTCTACTTCAACTTGAAAAGCACTTGGGTTCACTGATTTGAAGCAGTTCTCTGCCCGCTAGCCCCTTGTCACCACATGCTCCTCAGACCTCTCTGTTCTCCTGGGTTTCCCAACCATTTTCTCACGCAGCCCCCAGGACTGGGAGGTCAGGATTGGCAGGAAGGGGGCAGTTGTCTTAAAGCTAAAATATCCTTAGAGTGCGGTGCTGTAGGATCCAGGAGGCAGGATGGGACACTAATGCCACTGAGGGGACTCTTGTCAATAGTGTGCATGTTCTTTGGGTCAGTACGTTGCCTGCCTCGGTGTCCCACTCATGACACACGTGGGACAGACTATCAATCCTACCGCCAGGGAATAGGACTTAATTTACCTAAGAGTGACTCATGCTGGACTGTCAGCATTCCTGCACAAGAAGGGCTATGCCAGCTCATACCAACTCACTATCTCCATCTCTTATGCTAGGCCAAGGTGGGGGTGGTTGTTTTTTTTTTAAATCTCCATCATGAACAACTGCTGTCTGCTGTACTGGGTTGATCTTCTCATAGGGGCTACACAAAGTCAATGTCCTCCTATTTTGTTCCCTTGCAGTGTGGTGAAAAGGGTCACTATGCCAACAAATGCAGCAAGAGTCGGCTGGGAATCCAACTGGGGAAATGATTTGCGAGAGTTCCAGGAAGAAAATCCAGAGGAAGAGGCTCTGTTGTGATACAGTATCAACGGGAAGCCAATCAGGGCAGTTGATTTCTTTGAATGTAGAGCCCAGTCAGAGCCATCCTGCTCCATGCAGTTTTTTTACAGCTCTTTGCTAAGAGAAGAGGAAGGGGGAAATGCAGTTGCTCTAATGTAACTGTAAATTGGATGTTTATTTTCTGACCCCATGCTGCTGGGTTGGCAGGGGGCTCAGATCTCAGCCTGGTGTGTCAGACACTGATAATCATGGCAATACTAAAACACGGTTTTTAAAAGGCACAGTAGAACAGTCGGTCTGGATTCTGGTTAATATTCAGGACAGGAGACTGGTATGTGGAGGGATAAGAAACTGTTTCAGTAGGAGTGAAGTTGAAAGAGTAGCTAGTGGGTTCTAAACTACAGTTCATCGCACTTAGCAGGATGCCTTATACTCAAGGCAAAATCAAAGTTATTCCCTCTCCATGTACCTGAGATGGTCTCCCTTGAAAAATCTCATGCAACTTTCTGTCAAAGGCTTTTCTAAGAAATTGAAAAAGAAGCTGACTTTTCCATAGTTTAGAGTGGCTAGAGTACAGGCTGGGTACCAGAACTGGGTTTCATCATGGACTCCGACTTGACGTGTGACCTTGGGCAAATCACTTAATTGCTGTGCGCCTCAGTTTCCCCATCTGTAAAATGGGGCTAACGCTACATTTGGGGTGTTAAGGCTTATTAGCTGCTTTGCAAATTAAGCCTCCCGTGGAAGACATAAGTATTGCTTTTTAAGAGAACACACACTACACAGTCAGTTTAAAAAACACACAGGAGATTTATTGCAGGGGGACAGTCATTTCTTGGTGAAATGTGGTTTTACTCTTGTTCTGCTTCCAAAGAGGAGTTTTTTTGAATGCTTCTGTAACTTATTTGTAATAAAGCTTTTTGCCAACAGTTCTTCTACCGCTCATGATTGCATTACATTTTTAAAATCCCTCTGTCCTGGAGAGGAAACAAAATTTTAGCCCGCTCAAGGAGGCTAGAATCACCACTATTCCAATCACTCGCTCTTGTTTGTTCTCGCGGGGTGATGTTCTACCCCAAGGGCAGCCTAAATAGCGAATGCTATGGCTTGTCCTCCGCCAGCACTAGGATGCTGCAGTGCTAATGTTAGTCCTGCTTTGCTTTAGTGCCTCTTTCAAGGTCATTACTGAAGCAGGCCAACATGTTGTGTACAAAGGAGGGACAGGGCTGTGTGGATGCCACCTCTGTGTTGCACGGGGTGTGTGAAGTGAGGTGGAGAATGGCTCTTTCCTACCATGACTTCTACACTGTCAAACCACCGGTTTGTAACTCTCCAGCCCAGATCTGTCTTAGCTTGTACAGCGCTTGACTAGCCAACATCCATATCCTTAAACAAGCCAGGCTTTGCCGAGCGTGAAGTTCGGGCCTTACACTTTCACGCAACCCAGTGCCAAGCAGCATGCCTTGCTTAACGCTGCTCTGCAGCCATGAGATGTGGGGCATGGACTGCGACCAGGGGTTATAATACTTCCCTCCAAGCAGCCATAACAGGCCCCTTGAACCATCCTAGCTTTACAATTGAGTTGGGGGATGGGAGCAGCTAGTCCCTCCAAACTACTGCTCTTCCTCTTATTGGCCAGGATCCTCTGCCAAATATTCAAACCAGAACCTGCAATTCAATTTAAAACATCTGGGAAGCAAGAGCCTGTAGTCCCCCCACCCCCCTATGAGACGTTCTCATGGGCCTGGAACATACAGAACCAGATTCAGGTTTGATATGGGCTAAAAGCAGTAGATATTGGGGTTTGATCCTCCAGTTTCTGACCTATAATCCAGTTCTTGCTGCTTAGATACTAACCATCAAGTCAAATTTCCTGCTAGTGCTCTAAGGAAACTGTCAGTCTATGCAGAATGTGCCCCTACCCCCTCTGGCTAATAGTACATGATATGGGAGGGTAAATAAAAGGCATACCCTTTAGCAATAAATTAATGTAATTGATTCTAACAGATGAGAGAGCTGTCCTGCAATCCCTTGTGTTGTGTTCGAATGCAGATCGTGCGATCCATGCCTGATTCTCATGCAGCAGTCCAGTATTTTCTTTCTCTGGTCCTTGAATGCCCTTGTGCCTTCCTCAGTGATACCTGCGCCAGCGATCTTGTTCTTTACAGAGCAAGAAATACAAAGTTAATGCTACAGTATTTACCCCTGGTGAAAAATAGTAATGTTGCTCTGGTAGTGTTTAAAGTTCTCCTAGATTCAAAGGACCATAAATGTCTAAGCTGCTTTATTGGAGTGCGGTTTAACTGATCTTTTTGGTTTACCATAATTGTCTCCTGCAGGTTGACTCTATCATGCTTCAACTGTCTGGCATGGCAGTTCAAGGAGGAAGGGAAGAGAACACAGTGGCAGGAATGAAGAGGTTTAAATCCTAATTAAATCCAGCTAGTAGCAATAAGAGTATTGCTGCTCGTCAAGCTCAACTGGTTAGATGTTTCCATGTATCTGTGTATGTGCCAAGCACAAGTGCAAGGCACACTTCTTTGTGCTTTCCCCAACATAAATACACAGCCACGCGTATATTAAAGCCCCCCATTGTCCTACCAAAACAAGACACTTCACTGCACATGCTTCTCCCCCGGGGAAGAGAGTGAGAGAACAAGCATGTGACAGCCATGTAGTCGCGTTGTTCAATGCAGCACTGGAAGGTGCTTGAGTATGCAGCATGGCACTGGCCTTTTTGACAAGAGCTGTATGACTGAAAGGGGACGACAGCTGGAAATTACGTTTCTAAATGACGTAATGCTTTTTGTCTTCAAAGTGTTTTACAAATGTTAACCTTTAACTCAGAGTCCTACAGCAGCTCTCTCAAAAACAGTTGCATGATAGGAAGTTGCTTAAATTCAGCAGTGTGAGGAAAGCCCTGCTCTAGAAACTAAATGAAACAGGAGAGCATGCAGGATTTATTTCCCAAGGGGGAAGGGAATGCAGTATGTTCTCAATCCCTCTAGCCAGCACTATAGTCACCAGCCTTCTGGACAGGGTAGGAATAGTTATCACTTTCTTCAGAGCCCATCACTCCCTTCATAGACCAACTGTCTCTGAGTTGAGTAACGTAGGGTATTCCCTTCCACCAGCTGGGGAATGAGACCACTGCCTCTGTAGCATGCCCGGTTCCTGCTGTGCAGGGGATTAATCACAGGGCATGAAGCCACCAACCAGCCTGGGCTAATGTTCACCACCATGTCAGCTTCTGCTTTCCTCCAGAAGGCTTTACAATGCATAAATAATGGATAACTCTAGTCAGCTCCTAGTCAGTTCCCTGACAGAGAGCTCCAATATTAGTGTTTATAACCCTGAAATCACTTGACTAATGAAGAGATTTTTTTTTTTTTGCTCTAAAACGAAAGGAGGATTTGCTTGGAAGAGACAAACGCCAAGAAGAAAACCTTACTCAGATGCTCATATCTCCAGCCATAGCTGAGGATGCAATATCCAGCCAACAGCATGGAGATCCCAGCAGCTCCACCCTTCTTTACGTCGATGTATTTGTTGTAGTAACTGCTCCAGGCTGTTGAAATAGAAACACAGAGCCAGCTTGGTTATTCATCTCAAATTAGGGCTGATTGATCCAACCACTTGGCTTTTAAAATTACAGTAGTCTACCAAGCCACTTCCTTTTACATGAAGATAACTCATGCCAAATAACTCCTCTTGTCTCTCACATCAACGTACTGCTCCAGACAAGAAGCTCACCTTTCTGCACTGCTCCGAGCAGTCCCTTTGGAGAGAAATCACAAGCCGCCAGCCAGGCAGGCAGCTCCCTGAGCTTTACATCCATCAGACATCTTTCTACGAGGGGAGCTACAAAACAGAGTCACAAAAGTCGGAGGTGGGAAAACAGGGCTGAGTATTTTGCCCACACACACCATGGTCTGCAGACTGTACTCTACACACGGACTGTTCTCTAGCATAGTTCAACATGATTCCAACAGTGGGGCTTTCCCTGCCACTTTTGGGGAGGAAAAACATACAACCCTTCCCCCTGGACTGGAGAGATCTTATGCTGCACTGAGGTGTCTCCTGTCTAGGAAAAACAATGCCCAGGTTGAGGGAAGCAACCTTGCTTTTCCATAGAAAGCCATGCTATTCCTAGTGAATGCAGTTACGGTCCCATGTGACACCTCATAAATGAGTGCTCGCTTAAAGAACAGTCACCCAATAAGCCCCCTCCCCAAATCCGGATTTTATATAATGGATGTAGCCCATCAGTGGTCGCTATGCAGTACATCTCAAAAGTGATGATTGAAAGCCTCCTTTTACCTTGCGGTCCTTCCAAGAAACCAGGCCCTATCTTCTTCATCTTGATCTCCGCATCCCCCTGGAGAGGTCTCCCTGGAAACATGCTCAGCCTCTGATAATTAGGATACAATTCTGGAAACCACTCCAGTCCAATGGATCTCGCCTGTATGTTCCTGCCAGAAGATTGGAACAGACAAGGAGGCTGGTTTTCAGAGGTGTAGCACAAGTGTTGTTTCCAAGCCAGCTCGCTGTCTCTTCTCCCTGTATTCAGAACAGACTCAGAAAGTAAGGCAATCTGCTTTTCATCCACCAGAAGCTGTTGCGCACAGGCTAGGTAGTTTCTGGCTATTCCTTCACTGGCTCCTCTGAACGTCTCTCTCACTGACTGGTGGGGCTTCTCAGCGAGGGAAGCAGAGAAAGAGGCCTTAGAATCCACATCACCATTTAAGTAAAACTGCTTCTCTTCTGTCTCATTTTTAGCCACTCTGTCCAGCGGAATGAGGCCATGAGGGCTCTTTCCGCAGTCAGCCTTCCCAGGATCGCTGAGTACATGCATTCCAGTTGCAGTTAAACTATTGCCTTTTTCTCGCTCTCCACTCAAGGTATCACTTTCTGCAACCTCCAGGCTAAAAGCATTTGTGTTCATGGCTCCCATAATGTTCACATTCTTCCGGTGGTCAGACTGGACTGTGTCTGCATGGTTTTCAGAGCAGTCTGGAGTCAGCATTTCCAGATACCATCCCTGGGTCGTACAATTACCTGTGGTAGCACTGTCTGCCAGGGTGCCCTGAATTTTGGATTCATTCCTACCTCTTAGCACTTTGACACGGTGTTTCTCAATAACTATTTTCACTCCCTCAAGAGCCGCCCTGGGAATACTTTCAAGATCACAAGTGGGTAAATCCAGAGAACCAGCCACCTCCTGTGCTGAAGACCCTACCTTCCTTTGTTTCTGTTTTGCAGATCTTATTGGGTCATTCAAAGGAAACTTTGAAGCAGATTTTCCATCCTTATTCAAAGGAGAAAGCTCCAAAATGCCACCAGGTGCTGAATTCTCATCATGAGAAGTATTTTTACTTCTGCTTTTCTGTTTGGTGGGTAACTGCTTTGCATGCTTTGCTTTTGAAGTCCTCTCCTCTGCTGCATTCATGTGCATTCTGGCCTCTTCCTGAACTATTGTCATTCCTTCATCTTTGTGTGTCTTTTCAGAAGTCAGTTTACTTTGCCGCTTTGTATTTTTACCTGGCTTTTCTGCAGGCAAGTTGCTGGCTATTTCTGATCCAGCAGTACCCCCTATTTGTAAGGGGTTTAATTTGCTTTCTACTTTGTTCCCTATTGTGTCAAAGGATTTTTTCTTACTTTCTCTTTCTGAGCTAATGTCTGGGGTTGTGATCTTCTCTTTGCTTTGTCCTCTTTTCTTCTCAGTGGCCAGGAGTCTAACTGGCTTGGACTGAGACGCTTTCAAGTCAAGAGAGGCCACCTTGCCTAAGTCAAAAGCAGTTTTCGTGTCTCCTGCCATCTTACAGTGTGGCAAGTGGGACTTCAGTCGTTTAAATGGCTTCCTACAATAGGGGCACAGTTCCATTCCTGGGGGGGCACCTGCCATCTTTCTGTCTAGAAAGGAAAATAAAAAGCATTATCTACTAGCATGTGTCATCGGAAGAAGAGATTCTGTGATAGGAATTCTAGTGAGATGCTGCTCAGGAAAGGTAGGCAGGAGTGGAAATGAGGGACTAGTTAGCATGAGGAAGTTACATTTTATCCTGTTGTCTAGTATGACAAGGTAAGTAGAAAGGAAAGCACACACTGTTAAGGGGAAAAAACACTCCCAAGTAAAAATAAGACAGTGGCTGCGTGAGATTGAGGTACAAAGGTAGAGGAAGCCCTAGACTGGCCAAAATTGCAAGACTCGTACAGGAATGCAACTTGCCAGGGTCACATGCATAAAACATGTCCTTAATTAGGCACAGCTCTTGCCTACATCCTGCATTAAACCTTGAATGATTGATCCTTGCCTCAGCTATGGGTGAGCTTTCCACTTTTGATGGTAGGGGTTCCTGAGCAGGATCACTCATTCATGCTGCCATTTCTGCACCTTCTAAAAAAAATAAAAACCCTCAACCCTGGTGGAAGGAGATTGAGTTTTGCAATGACCGAGGGCTCCTGCTGAAGTGTTGTTTTCCCTCCTCAAGCAGTTAGAGGCACAAAACCTCAAAGTAAAAAAGCAGCAACGTTTGCCTGACTCCTAAGCCCCGTGCAATGATAAACACACTGGGAGCAGTGGGGAGAAGAAAGCGGGGCTCAAAGTGCTGCCTGATCTGTCTGTGAGCCAGATGTGAAAATAAAAAGAACAGCTCCCTTCTCCAGCCTTCTGTCACAGTGACAGTCGCTCTGAGAGCAGTACACAACTTCCTGCCTGAACTCTCTCCCTCCCCTTACATGCCTGCGAAAGCAGCTCCCTGCTCCAATAATATCCCACCTCCTCCTGCAGCAGGACCAGCTGCTCCCATTCCTACCTGCTCAGTGGGGACACAGGGGGATGTGGCATATGGGGGCAGCTTTAGTTCCAGCCCCCTCTCCAGGAGCCTTTAGGCTACAGCAAGCAACAGCATTTCATAGGAGAAACACAAGCCCTTCTATAGTGGTGGCTGGCTGCTCCATCCTCTTCCCCGGGCTCTGAGAGGTGCTCTGCTCAGTCTTAGGTGGTGGTGTTAATAAAGCTCTTGTTGAAGCTTGCTTGACCCTGTCACATGACATGACAGAAACAAGGGGCTAGTTCTGACTCTGTTGTGATGCTCGCAGCATCAGTGTTACAAACGAAACCACAAGAGCTCAAAAATCTTGAGCCCCTCCAAACCCCTCCCCCCACACATTATGAGATTGGCCTAAAAATTATGAGATTTTAAAAAGAATACATTTTTGGGGTTGGGAGGTGGGTGGTTGATTTTTTTTTTAATTTGCCTTCTGGGTTTTGAGCTGGGGGGGCGGGATTCCAGCTTTTCTCTGCAACAGAGAGAGCTAGAAACATATTTTTGTTTTTTAAATGAAAGCTGAGAGTATCATGATTTCAGGAGCTGGGGCTTTAAGCAAAACAACAAAATACCACACTGTGTGATACAATCATGAGTTGGGTAACTCTGAAAGCTGCTGCTGAACCTAGGCCTTCTGGTAGTGACCAGCTTTTCAGTGTGAAAAAATAGGACAAGAAGGGGAGGCAGGACCATATCCTGCTGATTTGAGTTCCTCCCCAGGGAAGAGTAGTGACAATATCTACCCCTGCAGTTATCTCATTTGCCAGTCTCAAATCTCACATGGGAGATGCCCAGAGATGTGGGTGATGGGCACCAGGAGAAATAGAATAGAATATATAGAGATATACCTACCTCACAGAACTGGAAGGGACCCTGAAAGGTCATTGAATCCAGCCCCCTGCCATCACTAGCAGGACCATGTACTGATTTTTGCCCCTGATCCCTAAGTGGCCCCCTGAAGGATTGAACTCACAACCCTGGGTTTAGCAGGTCAATGCTCAAACCACTGAGCTATCCCTCCCCTCCCTTTTAGGAACCTCTAAAAGAAACAGATTAAAGCTATTGGTGACACAGGACTCCTAGGCATGTTAATAAAGCTGATGTTAAAGGGAGACCCTGATCCATGGGAGAGGGGGGCTGCTTGCCTGACCGTGTCAATAAAGCTGTTGTTGAAGGGGGCCCATGGGGGAGCTGTTTGCACTGAAGGTGTCAATAAAGCTGTTAAAGCAGCAAAGAATCCTGTGGCACCTTATAGACTAACAGACGTTTTGCAGCATGAGCTTTTGTGGGTGAATACCCACTTCTTCAGATAAAGCTGTTGTTGAAGGGGGACCCATGGGGGGGCTGTTTGCACTGAAGGTGTCAATAAAGCTGTTGTTGAAGGGGGCCCATGGGGGGGCTGTTTGCACTGAAGGTGTCAATAAAGCTGTTGTTGACAGCGGATCCAGCACAAGCCCTGCGGGGACCTCACAGACATTAACCTCCCGCCCCATTCCGCTGCTGTGCTGACCCCTCCCCTCCCCTCCGCGGGGTGACGTCATCCCTGCCTGACACTAAATGCCATTTTCTGACGCTGTGCTACTGTACCAGCCTGGCTGACTCCCTGTGAGCAGCCAGATTCCCGCCCGCAACGCTCAGCTACGATTCAATAAAAATAACATTTCCGGACAGGCAAGACAGTGGTCACCTACCCGTCTAGGTGGAGGTGAGGCGCATGCGCAGAAGCCTCAGGAACCAGCTGTGGTGAATACGCATGAGCACCAGGTCGGTAGACGGCCTTAAGTCATGCGCATAAAAGCAGCACGTAGACAACGCGCATGCGCAATACGGAAATGCTGCGTAGAGCAGTGGGGGCGTGGTCAGTGCGTCTACGCAGGACGGGAGAGCGCTGGTGCTCGCGCCTGCGCGGGCAGGGCAGTGCCGAGAGGATGGGACAGTGCGCCTGCGGGGAGGACTCTAGAGAGCCGGCTGTGGGCAGTGCGCCTGCGCAGAGGAAAGCTGGGCGGGGGAGAAGGGGGTTGGGTATGGCTAGTGCGCCTGCGTAGGAGGCGGAGACGCCGGAAGCGGCTGTGAGAGCTGAGGAGGGCCGGGGGCTCAGTCTTGGCAACGGGGCCGTGGTCTGGGCTGCGGCCGGAGACACCCCCCCCGCCTCTGAGCCCAGCCCCCCCCGGAGCCCCGCCATGAGCTGCCGGCAGCCGCTGCCGAGCGAGCGGGGAGCGCGACAGAGGTGAGCGAGGGGGCGGCCTCGGGCTGAGGTAGCGGGGCGGGGGGCTCCCTGGGCAGCGCGAGCGGGGGAGGGGCTGGTTCCAAGGGGGGGCTCCCTGGGCAGCGCGAGGGGGGGCAGGGCTGTGTGGGGGAGGGGCTGGTTCCAAGGGGGGGCTCCCTGGGCAGCGCGAGGGGGGGCAGGGCTGCATGGGGGAGGGGCTGGGTCCAAGGGGGGGGCTCCCTGGGCAGCACGAAAGGGGGAAGGGCTGCATGGGGGAGGGGCTGGTTCCAAGGGGGGGCTCCCTGGGCAGCGCGAGGGGGGGCAGGGCTGCATGGGCGAGGGGCTGGTTCCAAGGGGGGGCTCCCTGGGCAGCGCGAAAGGGGGAAGGGACTGTATGGGGGAGGGGCTGGGGGAAGGTCCAAGGGGGGGGGGGTCTCCCTGGGCGGTGTGAGGGGGACAGGACTGTGGGGAGGGAGGCGGAGCTCCCTGGGCAGTGTGAGGGGGAGGGGATGGGGGGGGCTCCCTGAGCAGCGCGAGGGGGGCAGGACTGCATGGGGGAGGGTCTGGGGGAAGGTTCTAAAGGGGGGTCTCTGAGCAGCACAAGGGGGAGGAGGACTGTATGGGGGAGGGAAGAGCTGATGATATCACGGCAATGGGGAGGGGGCACATTGAAAGACTGTGTCCTTACACTGCCCCAATCCTTGCTGTGAACTCCCCCCCGCCCCTCCCCTTACACTGCCCACCTAGGGTATGTCTACACTGCAGTCAGATACAGCAAGCCTGCAGCAGGTCTGGGCTCGCTGACTCAGGCTTGTGGGCTCAGAGGAAGGAGTTGTTTAATTGCTGTGTAGGTGCTAGGGCTCAGCCTGCATCCTGAGCTTGGGGGCCCTCCCACCTCACTTGGTCCAGCCCAAAGCTAAATGTCTACACAGCAATTAAACAGCCTTTTAGCCCCAGGAGCCTGAATCAGCTAAGACAGGCCAGCTGCAGGTGTCTGACTGCAATATAGACATAACCTAGGTGGGCAGCATAAGGGTGGGGGAGTTCACAGCAGGGCCTGGGGGCAGGGTACCATTACACAGCCTCTATCTGACAGCTAGTGAATGTCTAGTGATCAGCTCAACATGGCTGAAACAGCTCTTAATCATTCCCCCTTCTTCCAGCCCTTTCCACTATGTCTTTGCTTGCTTGCTCACTATGGATAACAAAACCATCCTGCCTATAACCTGGTTGTCATCCTCGCTCCAGGCCTCTCTCTAGGTCCTCACATCCAGACTGTCTAAATCTTGCAGATTCCTTCCACATAACATCTCTAAGATATGGTCTTTTGTATCCATCTAAACAGCTAAAAATCTTGTCCAGGCTCTCAGCCTCTCTTGCATCTCAATGACTGCAACATCCTTTCCTCTGGCCTTGACAAATGCAATCTGCCCCCTGCTCGTATCCTTTCAGAATAGTGCTACGAAGAACACTTTCCTAGCCCATCACCTTGATCATGTATTTCTTCTCAACTTGCTCCCTCTTCTTGATCATATCAAAGAAGCTGCTTGTCTTTTACTTTCAAGGCCCTGCACTACACAGTCCCACTCTACCTATCCTCTCTCAGTATAATAACGTCGACTCCCACCTCCGATTGGCTCTCAATGCCAGCCTGTATCACCCATGTGTTAGCACCTTTCTCCCATGCTGCCTCTCATATTTGGGAGGAGTTCCTCATAAACATCCATAAAGCAACCTCATTATCCTCCTCCAGATCCCTCCTCAAAACTTTCCTTTGCCACAGTGCTACAGAAAACTTGACAAGAGTTAGGCTGCTGGTGTGCTGAAACCACATCATATCATGCTGATCAGTGTTTTTCCATGGCTTCCTTTACACCCACGTCAGTTCATCTGTATCTATCTCTTGTCTTGTACGCAATCCCTGCCCCAAAGAGCTTATGTTCTATCTCTGTTCTGTTTGCACAGCATGTAGCAGAGTGGCTTCCTGCTCCATTACTGGGGGCTCTTACGTGCCACAAAAATACAAATAAATGCTGCACTATTATTTTGTTATCCAGAAGGCACTGACCAAATAACTTGGCTTTCATATTAATTCTGTCCTTGTAGACAAATTCCAATATAAGTGCTTTGTTTAAGCCCATCATGTGGTGTGTATTGTTTTCCAGAAGCTAGAATAGCTTTGTCTAGCTATTGTACAACACCCAGCATGTTGGGGCTCTGATTCTGACTACCATCATTGTCATCATTGTAAAAATGACGGGAAAGGGTTATGTGCCACTAGTGTTAAGGTTTTGCCAATTTATAAAGAGATGACAGCATCTCTAAAATGTTAAATACCTCTTGGTTGCTGTTATGTTTTGTCTTCATAATATGAAGCAACAATGATGTCATAAGAGGATGGCAAAACCATCCCAAACAGTGAGAGACTAACAGGACTGGTCTTTAATGTTGTGATTTTCAAAGCCTCACTTGGGATGCTTTCATTCAGTGTTTAAAGAAATGTTGACCAGGAACCTTATTTAATGTCAAATGCTGTCAGAGTTGAGAGAATAAAGCAAGTCGTCATGGGTGTCTAACTGCAGGATCTATATAAGCAAGATGAATGTAATTGGGTAGCTACTGAAAACTTGGTCACCCCCATCCTTTTCCTTGCTGCTTTCCTTCTAGTGAGATGTCATTCAGAAACACCTGGCTTATTGTTTAGAAATGTCTGAGTATTAGATAAGTGTCTCATATGTATGGCTTAGACTTTCAAAGCAGTCTAGAGAATTTAAACATTTTTCTCTCATTTTAATGGAAGATGAGTCCAGATCTCCTGGACTGCCTTGAAAACTTCCAACTGGTTACATAGAGAGGGAGATGTATTTCCCAGTACTCTGTGGTGAGCAGTTGAGGCAAAATATGAAAAATCATAAGCAGTTGTTGGGTTCTTGTGGAATCAAATAAGTTGTTATAGTGTATGGCTTTTGCTGCTTGTTCAGTCACAGATTCGTGGGGTTGACTACAAAATGAGATAATATAAATTGTGAATGGGCCATTAACTTTTTTTACTCTTTTCTCATAAATTTCTTTAGGAAGAGGAGACGGAATGGCAGTGAAGAAGATGGCCACATCCCACAGACAAAGCGTAGTACCAGAAATGCTGTCCTTCAGGACTCTTGGGATACTGAGGTGAAATGTTTTCCAATTAGATTCCATATTTCACTTACTTTTCTAAGCCGGAATAATGACTGCAATGTGTATAATCACATTTATGGAGAACAGCTAAGTAAAACTTAGTAGTTTTTTTTATTACATATTTTGTATATAAAATTCTGAGGCTTGGCACAAAATTGCACTTCAAGTATTGAATTCTGTTAACACAATTTGGAAATCAGCATGTTTTCCATTGCAATTGACTATTTTTCATTTAAATGGTTTTGTGTTTTATAACTACTAATTTACTTTAATTGGATGCTGTGCAAAAATATATTTTCAAAGTATGCTAAGCACTTTACAGCTAGAAAAGACATTTCTGCCCCCAGAGAGTTTACAGTCTGAAATTAGATGTAACACAATCGGGAAGATGACAAATGGAAGGCTTCAGTAACAAGAACGTGTGGTTGCTTTGTCTGGCTGTACACATTACTTACGAATTTAGCCTTTTCTCTTTTTTAAATACTTGTTAGTAACAAATGATTGAAAAGTGATAGAATTAATGAGCACTCTTCCCTATGCTAATGGTTCTATGAGACCAGTAAGTGTTGTGGTACACAGTGCTCCTTAGTAAGCAGTAGTGCTCATTTAATGTGTGCAAAGCACTATATTGATGCCAAGTATTTCAGTTTTTTGAGAGTTTAGTGGTTAATATGGGACTTGGACTTTAGCTTGCTGGATTCTCCTACCTCTGCCATGTGTTTTTTGTGTGACATTGGGTAACTTCTTAACCTTTCTGTTCCTCAGTTTTCCCCATCAGTAAAACATTGTTAATAGTTGCCTAACTCACAGGGGTAGTGTGAATATTGAGGTCACAATGCCCATTGAAGTCAATGGAAAGGCTTCCATTGATTTCAGTGGGTATTGGGTCACATCCTAAATTAGCTGCTTTCACAGCACTTTGAGATCCGCACAAAGAAGGTGCTATGCAAGGGCAAAGTACTGTCTTTCTAGCTTTGAGACTTATTTCCACAGTTTATTCCCAAACTGTGCTACTAGTGTCCAGTGCTGCCTAAATCATTGTATATGTTGACACTGAGAAGTTAGTGGACGTATTTCTGAATTGCAGTAATTTTCTACTGCAAATGAACAGGGAAAGGTGTGCAAAAAAGAGGCTTGGTACACATTTCAATTAGTATAAGCTGTTAGCCTTGGCACTGTATTTTGGCTATACAAAAAGTTGTGTGCTACATTATTTTAAGCAAAATACTCTTTATTTTATTGTCATAGTTTTAAACTATTTAATTTTAAACTGATGGACAAGGCTTGCTGCTTAAAGGAGTGGCTGGTGTGACAGACCATGACTTTGTTAAACTTTTTCCCTACAATCAAGCTGTTCATCTGAAAACCCGTGGCTTCCTTGATTATCTTTTCTCTGGAAGTAAGACTTCCTGGGATGAGGTTGCCCTTTGGTTCTTGGGTATAACAGCAGTACACGAAACATCTGCTTTCCATTTGACATTGAATCACTTATCCAATAGAAACATCTCTCCGGGGGTGTCAAGCAGCTACGGGTGAACCAGACTTTATGGAGGGAGGAGGAAGAATTTAATGCGTAGCAAGGGTTCGAACTAGGAACAATGAAATTAAAAATATTGGGGGGAGGGATAATTGAGTGGCTGAAGCACCTTTGCTTGTCATATAAACACTTAACATTAGACTGGACAAAGCAGTAAAAACATAGATGGGAATAATCTTGTATACATGCAGAGGGAGAGAGTAGATGACGTAATAAAGCTTTGCTATCGCTAACTGCTATGATTCTAAGAATTGTCTGCAAACAGACAGCGTAGGCATGAGCCTTGAGTGGATTCTCTACCTGCCAGTGAAATCAAACTGTTGAATCTAATATTGCAATGCAGGTGTTTGTGTGAAATGGCAACTTCAAGTCTTTGCAGCTTTGGCAGTAGAGTTAAAAATACCTCTGCCCATATGAACTAAACATCACAGTTTGTGTCACTGTTGCATGCAGTTTATTCAAGAGCCTAATTTTCAGGCTTTTCTGTCCCTTTCTTCTGGTCTCACAAAGATATTGTTAGATTGTTATTCCAGTATCTCTCTACAGACTTCCCATGCCAAGTTGTGAAATTGAATCTTCTGCTTATGGTGCATGAACATACTTCTAATTTATATCGCTTTGAGAGTGCTGACTATATGTAACATCTCTGCTTTGTAACTGACAAATCACCATGAAAACAAGGCAACCTCTGCTTGATAGAATTTCAGAACAGTTCCAGGCTGCTGAATTTGGGGCAAAGGGGAGTTGTAACTCTAAACTTGGGAAGAATGGAGGGTAGGGGAGTGCATTTTCTCTGTGTGCATGCACTCAAAGTATTTCAGTGAAATTGTAACTAATAATTCTGACTACTTCTCTCCTGCCTTCAGTTTGAAGACACAGCTAACTTCTGTCTTCCAATCATCATACAGAGCTTGATTTACTTAAAGGGATGTTGTCAATTTGAAAATCTTATCTATTTGATTATACCTACTAGTACAGTGGTTCTCAGACTGGGGCCGCCGCTTGTGTAGGGAAAGCCCCTGGCAGGCCAAGCCGGTTTGTTTACCTGTCCGGTCCGCAGGTCCAGCCAATCGCGGCTCCCACTGGCCGCGGTTCGCCACTGCAGGCCAATGGGAGTTGCTGGAAGTGGTGGCCAGTAGGTCCCTCAGCCCACGCCACTTCCAGCAGCTCCCAGCTCTTAGGAGTACTAAGAACTTTTTTCTCCTGAGGAAGAATGGGGATCTTCATTATTTTGGCCGACTTATGCTTTTCCTTCCTGAATAATCTTTTTCTTCATTAACCCTATTTCCTAACAGTGGTCTTATCATTGGTTAGTCAGGCTGAGGACGGGACACCCTGGATTTTAGAAATATTCCTCCATCAACTGAGTGGGTTACTGTTGTGTGATTTTTTTTTTTTCTTTTTTTTTGGGAGTACTGCTCTGAGAATCTGAACATGGTTCTGCCAAGCACTGCATCTAGGCTAGCTCCCACAAATGTTACTGTGATATCTGCAGCTCTTAATTCTGATCCCAAAATGATTTACTTAGTCCTACTCCCAAACTTGTCTCAGAAGACTCTGTGAATGATGGTCTCAATCAGGGATTCTCACAACAAAAATGTTGGTGGTCTCGGAGTGCGGCCACCAATTCTTGCTGATGACCCCCCGACAATTTTTCCTAAAATACTTTAGGAAAAACAAATAAGTGCATATACCTGTCCAAATCATTGTAATTTATTTATTTAGGGCAGGGGTCGGCAACCTTTTGGCATCCCTCGGCCCATACTGCTTCCCGCCGCCCCCATTGGCCTGGGACGGTGAACCGTGGCCAGTGGGAGCTGCAATCGGCCGAACCTGCAGATGCGGCAGGTAAACAAACCAGCCCGGCCCGCCAGGGTGCTAAAGGTTGCTGATCCCGATGTAGGGGTTTTTTGCAGACTCAATAAAAATAATGTATCATTGTCTCTCTTCTTTACTGCAGTGGCTCTCAACCTTTCCAGACTACTGTACCCCTTTCAGGAGTCTGATTTGTCTTGTGCATCCCCAAGTTTCACCTCATTTATACTACTTGCTTACAAAATCAGACATAAAATACAAGAGTGTCATAGCACATGGTTACTGAAAAGTTGTTGACTTTCTCATTTTTTACCATATAATTATAAAATAAATCAATTGGAATATAAATATTGTACTTTCATTTCAGTGTATAGTATGTAGAGCAGTATAAACAAGTCATGGTCTGTATGAAATTTTAGTTTGTACTGACTTTGCTAGTGCTTTTAATAGCCTGTTGTAAAACTAAGCAAATATCTAGATGAGTTGAGGTACCCCCAGGGGTACACATACCCTGGGTTGAGAACCATGCTTTACTGGACTTAAACAGAATAGAAACAAATAAGGTGCTTTGCATGTTCTTGTCTTTTTGTTATTTCTTTTGCGTTTTTAGACTAGTTAGCTAGTAAGTCTGTTTCTGTGAAAAGTGGTATTAACAAACATACAAATATCACTTTTCATAACAGACTTACTCAGCCCTGGCAAGCCAGGGGACAAATGAAGCCCTGGATGGGGAGACGGATAGGGAGGCAGCAGGGAATGGGGCTGTGATCTGGGGGCCAGAGGACGCAGTGGGGGCTGGGGAGGTGGTGTGAGCCCAGGGCCAGCACCTGCCACCGCACGGCTGGGGACAGTGCAGGGCCGAAACCTTGGGCCGGAGAACACAGTGGAAGTGGGGGGGCAATGGGGACGGATGGAGCCTGGGGCCCACACCTGCGGCTGGAGGCGATGGGGTGTGTGTGTGTGGTGGAGGCATGAGCCTAAGGCCAGAGCCCGAAGCCCCCTAGGCTGAAGGCCAACCCCCACCACCCCCAGGAAGGTGGGGAGCTCACACTGGCTGCTTATTCTTCTGATGTCTGTGGCCCCAGAGTGGGGTAGGGCCCAACCCCTGCTAGTGGCCCTGGAGGGCCACTGCTCCTCATCACCCAGGAGGCTGTGTCTGCATGAAAAGCTCCTGGTGGCCATATGCGGCCACGGTGTCCGCATTTGAGAAACGCTGGTCTAAATGGCTGTATGCGTCAGTTTCTGTGATTCAGGCATTGCTTGGCGCTCCATTACAGAACGGCAAAGTACGCTGAAACACTTAACTGATCAGTTGTGTTCGAGTTCTGGTCTATAATTGTTGCCAAACTGAAGCCTTACCACTACTTGGTATATGTATTGATATATAAAGTGGGGTAGATATAACAGAGGAATTTTGAAGATGCCCTTTAATATTGCAGATGTTTTTAACCCTTCTCCAGATACTTCTCCTTGATCTTGCATTTGGTAGCCATCTATTGTTGTGTAGATAATTATTATGATTTCAGCAATGATCTTATAAGGGATGCTATTTGCCTAAGTATGGTCATGTATATAAAGAAATTGATTCACAACCACCTGATCACAAGGGATGTCTTCAATATGATTTGGGCAACAAAGAGCTTCACGTTCTAGTGAGTTTTGTACCTGATTTAAAAAAAAAATAAAGAGAGAAATGGAGAATGGTGTGACGCCTGGAGAGACCTGTCAACAGCCTTAGCAGTAGGAAACACGTCCCAGGACACACGCTCTGCCGTAGTTTCACCTAACAACAGTTAAAATTAGAATGCTTTTAGATACTGGAAACTATCTTCAGTCAGTACTAATGGCCCTAAAAATTGTGTTCTGTTAAGACTTGAAATTTAAATATTGATTATTACTAAGTACTGATCATAGTTTTTACCTTGATTTTCAGAAGGTGCCTGTAACGAAAAACTGTAAGGAAAGCAGACTAAAAGAAAACAAAGTGTCCTGTGCGGTGGGTTTCTCTCCAAGGCTGCCGTAACTTGCTGAGTGTAAAAGTGCACAGTTTATTTTTTATGCATTAAGTAGTTTATGAAAAATAAGGTGATTTGGCAAATGTGGATTAGTGACCACTCACCCCCTTCTTGTGTAACTTCTGTATAATACCTGTACAAAAAATAGCTAGTCACTTGTACAGCATTGACTGATCATTGCATTCTTAATAGAGTAAGTTTGAAATCTTTCTTTTTAGTTGACCTGGTTAATTCTAACACTCAGTGCTCTTGCACTGATTTCAGATGCCCATAGTCCAGACTCAACAATTCTGTCAGCCTCAGCTGTTTTCTTGCTTTTCTATTTATAGTTGGGCTAAAAAACAAAGTGGAATTCACTGCTGTTCCGGTGGAATCGTTATAACCTATTGTATAAATCAATGTTATGCACTCTGCCTTTCTAGTTTGGTGTCATAGTCCATGTCAAACACTTATTTATATAGTGACCTGATGAGCCTGGATAATTCTGGCTGATTATGTAAGTGGCTTTTGTTGCAGTCTGAGATTTGTGAGCAAGCACTGCTCCAGATCTTGGAGTAAACCCTACAGTGTGTACTGTTCTTCAGTAGTAAATTCTTTTTCAAGGTTCTATCTCCTTGAGTACAAACACACACTAGATGTACACCTCTATCCCAATATAACGCTGCTCTCGGTAGCCAAAAAATCTTACCGCGTTATAGGTGAAACCGTGTTATATTGAACTTGCTTTGATCCACCGGAGCGCGCAGCCCCACTCCCACCGGAGCGCTGCTTTACCGCGTTATATCTGAATGAATGTTATATCGGGTCGCGTTATATCTGGGTAAAGGTGTATCTTATTGGGCTTGACTTAAAATTGCTGCTGACAGTTCTAAAGAAATGGTACACCACCAAAATATATATATATAATGGCTGCCAAATCTTGATTTATATAGTACAAACATTAGTTGTATGATGGTACCTCATACCAAAATCTATAGTGGCCTTATAATCAAACTAAGGGTTGGGGGACAAGATGGACTTGTTACAGGGATATGTAGATATTTGCCAACATTTCTCTTCCTTTTGGCCAAAGTAATGTACGCCAAGGTAAAGGGACACTTTCAGACAAAAAACTTTTTACAAATGTTAATTTTTTAAAATTTACTAACAGTACTTTTTAGATTAAAGAATATTTAAAGTCTACTCTATTTATAATGCTCACCTGAGTTTAATGCACAGTGGATGACAAATTAGATATTTTCACTTTCTGAGTCTCAAGCATTGTGAACAATGCACGAGCATAACAAAACAGGAAACTGTTTAACTGCAACTAAAGCAAATCCATGAAAATACTGGCTGCCCTTAAACTTGTTTAGCCTAAACCACTTGATGTTTCTTGAAACACAGAAAATACGCTTTGTGTGGAATACTGACAAGTTTATTGGTGTCATGACCATTAAAAGCGTATACACATTTTAATCTGGTTAAAGAAAAACACTGTCCTTCTATGCAAACCAAATCATGAGTTCTGTCTTACTTTCTGCATGTGAAAGTGAATTAGTGGCTTGCTGCTTAGTAGCCTTGAGGCTAACACATAGATATCTGGGTAACTGTTTCTCACTGCAATACTGCAGTGAGAAGTGCATTATGTTGCAGGAAAACTAAGAACCAGGACTGAAATCTAACTTGTAAATACATTTTGGAAATGTGCTGCAAGTATACCAAGTACGCTGTTGCATTAATTTTTTCAGTTTCATGTCACTTTGCATATTTCACTTCATGTGACATGCATAGCTTTTCTGAACTTGTTTCAAACCAAATTTTGGGAAAGGGGAATTTTATGAAACTTTTCACCTAGCTCTAAAGACGCATGAAATTTACTAAAATCTCGTTCTTGCTTTTCCAGTTCTTAGCAAAAATTTTATTAAAATTCAGTTGAAGTCTGAGCACCTGATTAAAGAACTGTTAACCTGTGGTTTTCCAATAAGTTGAGTCAAACAGCCCTAGTGGTTAGTGGGCACAATTGCACATCACCTGGGCTTCCTGAAATTTCTTATTGGTCTGACAGTCACTAAAGCAACTGAATGTGCCTTCTTGGCATTCAGTGTATTTACTTCCTGACTTGTCCATCGGACTGTGTGTGACCCATGAAACTCTGGGAGGGAGGTAACGAGAACAAAAATTTCTTAATCAAGCTTTGTAAATATGTATAGGAGAAAAATCTAAATGTTACCTTCCTGTTAACCTTCTCTTTGTTTCATAGTCCTCCAGCAGTGATAGCAGCAGCAGTTGCAGTAGCATCAACAGCCCTGACAGAGGAAGTGGTCCAGAAACCAGCTTAAACCAGATAATTGCAGCATCCAGTCCTATCACCCCCCCATCCTTCCATGAGCAGTCTGCACTAAGTCAAGGTCCTTACTTCCACATCAACCAGATCCTGAAGGAGGCACACTTTCACAGCTTACAGAACCGTGGACGCCCGCCTACATGATGAACCAGCAGTTCCTTGCCTTCTGTGAAGGGACAGCACTGTGTAGATTTGATATTTCAACTTAAAGTTTGTTAAAATGAAATTGCACAAAACGCCTGTTGCCTTTTCAGTCTATATTTGAAATAACAGGTTAACAGGAAATTGTTTACTTGTGGTTTGCTGCACTATTGCAATGCAAAAGGGGCTTTGAAGCAATTTTTATAGGATTATTTTTTGGGGTTGGTATCAAATACATGTACGATGAGTCTGAGGAACCCACATCTGTATTATAGGCGTGCATAATGAGTCCAATTCCAATTGACTGCCTAATCTGTTTGTTAGCAACTGTTGCTTTATGTAAAGTCCTTTCAAACGTCCATCTTCAGTTTTATAAATCTTTTTTAATTTCAATAAACTAGTGAACAAGTTTCCATGGTCAAGTATTATTTGCAAAGGTTGAGAGTAGTTAAAGGAACATTCACTGAAAATGTCTAGTGTTACAAGCACCACCCATGATTACTATAACTGGAAGACTGGAAAACTTCTCGTAGCTTAGCAGGCATGCTAAACTTTACCTTGTTTAATCTTTTATGCAGCAGTAAGACAAGAAAATCCTTCTCTGGAACTAAGCAGAAGCTTGAATTTCAGCTGGTTAAGTTATGAAAAGAACTTCAGTATATAACTACTTGAGAGACAGGTAGCATTGGCTATGTTCAGAAAGCATGCCATGCCATGCCACATGATAGCAGCTTTCCTTTTACTGTGTTTCAACACTCCAGAAGGTGTTGAGTTTATATGAATGAACTTTTCTTTTTCCCTTACCTAGCCTTAAGTGATAAAACTGTGAGGGGGGAGAAGGGTAAGTGCACTTTGTTAATTTTTTGCATCAGCAGTCACACTGCAGTATCTTAACCCCCTTCTAGTTTAAACACTAGTATAACACATATCCCTTTCCCCGAGCCACAGTATAAGAGCATTTTGTCTTACTTTCTTAGTAACTCATCCTGAGCAGTTTAGCCAGTACAGGCCTGGGAGAGTGTGTTCTGAGTGGAAATGAATGTGTAGGCAAACTTAAGTGTTTCATCTTTTTATTAGATCACTTGGTCATGCTAGAGAGCCAACCCAGTTTGAACAGGGATGGTGCAGCTGTGTCTTCCTCCTCCGTTGCCAGCTGTCTGAACAAGGAACCAGGGCGGAATGTGTCCTCTTCTGCTCTTACGACCAAAGGAGGTGGAACCTGTTTTTTAAAATGAGAGAATCAGTGACTGTTATACTGCCTCTTACTTTGATTCCACACCCAGCCAGTAGTTAACTGCAGGGAGGCACAGTTAGGTAAGAGAAGCAGGAACGGTATGTAACTGAGTCCAACCTGAACCCCTACCTCTCCCACTACATGAACAGGATTACTCCACCTATTAAGCCTTGTCTACACTACATTTCTAGTATTGGAGAGGGGATTCTAGGCTCTGGCATAGTAGAGCTTCTCCCTTCCCCTGTGCGACTGGATTGGTATGCTGGTAACTACTTAAGACTTGTAAGAATCACTTAATGTGATTGGTTTTACTGCCTAGCCCAGGAAAGGTGGCTACTCCATTTCTCTTGCTTTAGAAATGATAAAATACCATTGTTGTCTTTATACATAGACAGTGGTTTTGATTAAGTACTCTACACAACCTTATGATTCACTATATAGTGGGATTGGAGAAAAGGCAGAGAGCATATCTGCTAGTAATTCAGAAAAGGGGCTTTCTATGAAACTATATACACGCATCACTGCAGCCATGACTAGTAACACACAGGCAGGTAGGGAAGACACATACACTAGATACCTTGGGGGCAGGAGGTAGAGAATCTTTTTTTAAAAGTTGAATTTTTTGAAACAAGTGTGCTGTTTGGAACAACTAAAGCCAAGGAGTTCTCCCATTGAATTACATGTAGTAGCAGAATGTGATAGGTTGGCTCCCATTTAGGTAAACGTCTCTACTCTTATAAAAGAAGAGTGGATCTTTATCAAATAAAAGCAGTCAGGACTATGCCCTACTGCACCATACTAATGTATAGGCTCACTGATGACTTGGTATTCCTAAATGTACTCATCCCTCCACTCCCTGGAGCAGCCAGGTATTCCTTGGCTCTCCCAGTCCTCGGCACAGGACCCTGCCTAGATAGACATGATACCCATTCCCCATGGTTTAAATGTATACATTTTGTTAATATAAAATTTAATACAGAGCAACTGGACAACACTAAATGCTGTTGTAGGTGAAGCAAGCCACTCAGAATGCACACAAGCTTAAATACCAAAAGCAAGATTTCTTCAGGAGTACAGGTCATCATCAAACTGGAATGAAGTTTATAAAATAGTTAGACAGCATCCCTTAACAACTTAACATTCCTTACTACTTCCCTTAAATACAGATGAAGAAGCTAAATTTTAAGTCTTCAGTGCATAAACTTAAATCACCACTATACTGCCATGATCTGTCGGCTAGCGGTCTGGAATTTTGTGCTACCAGACTTGCCTTTGGCAAATCACTTATGGAAAATGAGCTAATCAGGTTTTCTGTTAATAAAACAACAGGGGTGGGGGTGATTACTTCCTTGCAAAACTAATGTGAGGATTAGGATTTGTACAGTATTCTTTTAAAAAAGCAGTCATACTTGGGACTGTTTGAAAAGTACTTGTCTCTTACAAGGGACTGCTGGCTTAAATATTTGCTTAACCTGTTCTCCCTTCTCAGGCACCCCTGAACCAAGTTCTTGCTTTTTTTTTTTTTTAAAGTATCCTCAGCAAGGCTAAAACCCTTATTTACAATGCTGCTTCCCTGCTCTGGTAACACAGTAGGGATCTGTGGTAAGATTAGGATGGTTAATAACTTCACCAACCTGAGTCTGATTTTCTGTGTTTTTAACAGCAGATTTAGTCTTTCGAGAGCTTGACATACTAAGCGGTAGAAGTCCAAATCTTAAAGAGAGAGGAAATGCATTCAGTCATACTGAAGTATCAGTTCAAGACACTTGCTTTCTAAAAAAGAAATATCTGCATCACTGAGCAAATTACCTGATTTGACTAGATGCTAATGGCAAGATATTGTGAGGCTCCTGGGAGCTCAAATTATTGCTTCTATTGGTATATTGATTCTCTGCCCCAGTGAGTAAGCCAAACAGGACCTAGAAGACAGGAAATAAGTGCCATTTTTTAATTCAGGTGGTTGAGGATTCTGTAACACAGCAACTGCTCAAGGAACAAGAAGGCCCTGCCTCCATACAGAAGCTCTCAGATACACACAGAATTGTCTTTAATGCTGAATCCTTTCCCCAAACATGCTTAATTTTTGCCTTTCAGGGTGGCTGACTTGTCTCCCCTCACCTTCTTAAGCATGTTTCCTTTAGTCAGGGCTTGTCTAACTTACAGGGCTGCAGGAGCACAGCTGCAGTGCTTATAGGTAGTATCTAAGAATATAAGAACAGCCATACTGGGTCAGACCAAAGCTCTATCTAGCCCAGTGTCCTGTCTTCCGACAGTGGCCCATGCCCAGCTTCTGGCAGAAGGAGAGCTGCCTCTGTTGGGGTAGGTACTTCCTCCCCTAGAGGCGGTAGCTGGGTTGATAGGAGACAACCTCCTGTGGAAAACAGGACTAACTACATTGCTCCACACCCCTCAGTGATGTAGTTATACCAAGAAGTTCCTTGTGTAGACCATGCCTCAGCTAGCTGCCTGCTACTATGGTAGCAGAACTTTGGGCTGTCTGTGTGGCAGTTCGTATTTCACAGATTCTAATGACTCTTCCTTTTCGTTACAAAGGGAGAGAGCTGAGCGGGAGTGCGCATCTATCATGCTATAGAGAACTCGCTCAGAAAGCTATGCCTAGCTCCAGCTGGCTTTAAATATCCCATCTGCAATGCTGAGCGCAGGCCAAGAGTTAGCTGCTGTTGAACTGCATAACGTGAGGAACCGATCAACCTGCCTGATAACTGCAGTAGAATAAAGCAGCAAACAGGTTTTGCACCATTTACTTCTGTTGCAGGGAACTACTTTCCCCGAACTTACAGAGGTTCGTTGCACCAGGCGGTTAAGGCTGCTATTTAAATGTGGAGTAAAAACATCCAAGTCAAATGGATCAATGTTGGCTTCTAAGAAGTCTGTCACCTTCTCAATCCTGCAACAAGACCAAAAAGATGCCATTACAAATCTTAAACGTAGATTACAAGGTGGACAAATGCTTATGATGGGGCAAGTGGAAATTGCTGTTGCAGTGGTCCCTCATGAAACTGAGCTGCTCCCTGCTCACCTGACCTATGTCTTGAGTACAAGTAGGAGGCACAAATCGGAGGAGCGGCAGTTTTCAGTTTCACAAGGCTTCCCCAGTCCATTGTGACAGAGGAAAAACTTGCATTTGGGTAGCCTCCTACTGTGTCAACACTTAACTGCAGCAGGAAAGAGGTGAAAGTACTTTAATGTAATTCTGAAGGCTTTTCTATTCCTATTTACTGAACACTCTTAGAGCGTAAACCGTCTGTTCTGAAGGGTCTGAGTGGGATTTGTGCTCCCTACTCCTCTGCTTCACAACCCTGCTGCTAAGCAGGTGTGTGATTTCTAAAAGAAAGATTCTTCAAGACTAGTTCTCTGGAGGTATGTTAGCGATACCAGGTCTACCCCCATGGGAGACTGGTTGGCGTGGCTCAGCTCCAGTACTCCACCCTCATCCCACTCTGACATTTTTAGACTGTGCTTAAGAGTTGGTGAAAAGGTGCTGGAGCTTGACACTTCCCATCCATGGGACAGGAACATGATGGGTAGTGGTAGACATACCAGTGCCCCATATGCTGCCCTGCAAGGCTTCTAGCTTGCCTCGAAGAACTTCTCTGTAGGTGGCTGAATGAGCCACTTTCTGCCTTTAAGTTGTGATTGTGTGCGAGGAAGTAGGATGTCAGAACTGGACTGAACAGCCTCTCTCATGCTTGGCTTAGAAATCTGGCAGTACACGGTACCTGGAGTCCTGCTTGCTCCTGCTGGTTTTTGCTTCCTCACTCTTAGCTGTTAGGACTATATTCAAATAACGTAGATCATAGAGCAACTGCAACGCCCTGTTCTGAGTCACTGGGAATGTGCCTTCTTTCTGTAAGGAAGGCACAAGGGTATGTTTCAACATTCCCTTTATAATAATTGTTTCCAGAGGTTTTCTGAAGACAGAACAAACAAAATACTCGGACCAATAAGCAGCAGGCTTAAGTCAAACAGTTCAGGTAGTGATCCTATGCCATATCCACTCTTGTCACATATTGTATGCTCCATAGGGCAGACACTGTCTTGGTTGTGAAGTGCTATGAATGTCTTTGCCCCAACAGTTCCAAAGGCTTCTGGACATGTTGGAGTCATGCCAAGTATCTCCCAGAGCAGAAGAAAAGACGTAAGCATGTTCTGACGCACGTATTGGACAAAGAAAGCATTCACTTCAGTTTCTAAGAAACTGAATATACAGAAGATCTCCTGTCTAGTCTATATTACTGTAGTAACACGAGGGCTCCCCTGGAACTGCAGCCATCTCTATTAGCATCGTACTAATGGGAAAGTAGGGCCTCGCAAAGCTCTGTTTCCCTTTCCAAGGCCTTTGCTGGCCAGCCAGGCAGACAGGTGGAAGAACTAGAGCACTGTCACTAGAGCATGCAAGCAGCTACTTCCCTTTCCTGCCTAGGCTCTCAAGGGCTTACAGCACTTTACAGTCTCAAAACCCATGAAAGGAAGGCTTGGCTGATAACTGCAGGTGGGGAAACTGAGGCACTGGAGTGTAGAGATTTCACATCGAGTTAGTTCCCATTCCAGGTATATGCCCCATAAAATATTTAAATTTCTGGGGGCTTCTCAGAGATGAATTTTTGGGGTTCCCTGATCAGCAGGAAAGACTGACTATAACAGTGACTGCACATGCAGACCCCTTTTAGTACAGCCATAAATCCCAGCTGCATACCTTCTCCTGCTTCTCTTCAACAAGCTTCTCATAGCCAGCCAGTACTTCTGCCAGGCAGGTCTTCAGCAGCAGCTGCAAGGTACGCTTTGGCAGAGCGTGACCTCCAACCCGATTGACTTCTTGACACAAGCCGAAGAGGAGGCATTGAACATACCAGGATGGCTGTTGCGGGGGAAAGAAAAACACCCCACACACCAATGAAAGCTGGTATTTCCTGACCTTTCTGTATGGGATGTTGGTGTTATCAAGGGGAATGATAGAGGTTATGTGAATTCTGGGTTTCTCCTGGTATCTTCTCCTCCTTCCTCATCACCAACCTTGGTCTCTTGCCTTCTCTCCTCACAGAACCCTGCCCCAGTGCTCCCATCCTGTCTTACCTTCTTACTCTTATTGACCCTGTACATATACTTTCCCCCTCTGGCTCTTTCCTCTCATGAAAGATGTCCTGATCTCCACTATATTCAAAACCATCTGTTAGCCCCATCTGCCTTTCCAGCTATCAGCCCCTCCACTCTAAACTCAGGAAATATGCAGTCTACAACCAATGCACTGATCTTCCCTCCTCTAGGTCTGCCTTGTGTTGGGCTTTTACCTTTTTTCCACTCTACTGAAACTGGTCTCATTTTGGTCTTCAGTTACCTCTTCCTGGCCAAACCTCTGGGCTTCTTCTCTACCCTCATCCTAGAGCTGCAGCTCAACCTCTCCTTCCCGACATCTTATCCTCAGCAGGGTTTTGAGATACTGTCCTCTCCTGGTTTTCTCCTCTGTTTTTTGGTGGGGCCAGCTCTTCCCCTGGCTGTGGGGTTTCCCCAGGGCTCTCCCTTTGCTCCTTCCCTTTATTGTTTCAGCCATCCTTTGTACTGCTGATAACTCACAAATCTCTTTCTACCACCGGCCTGTCTCCTATCCAATCCCACATCTCAACTTGTCCGTGGTCCTCTCAGGCATCAAGCGGTTAAATGCATTAAAAGGTTATAAGGTGCTCAGATAAGTACTTATCTGGCTTCCATCACTGTACTAAGCCAGATCTTAAATTGAATGTAGACAAAAACTGAACTTGTCTTCCCTCTTTTTCTATCACTGTTCACAACACCATCCTCCCACTCCCTCAGGCTTACAATCTGAGGGGGACTTTTTACTCCTCCTTTTCCCTTACCCCACACTTGCAAACCAATCCAAATCACGATGTTACTTCCTTCAAACTTCGTCCTTTGCTCTCTCCCACCACAGCCAAGTCTCTTGTTCAGGCCTCATTATAGCCTGCACTGCTTACTGCAGTATCTTCCCTCTTCACCCCAATCTCTCTCTCTCTCACATCCACTCCCTTCAGTGTATACAAAATGCTGCTGCTAAACTCCCCTTTCTTGCCTGTCTGATCATGTAACTCCTCCCTTTCTTCAGTTCCTCGATGGGCTTCCCAGCCAATATTGCATCAAGTTTAAACTGCTTGTCACCACCTTCAAAAGCCTACATAGCTTTGTCTTTCCCTACTTACCCACCCCCATCCCAACTGCTCCACTAATGCTGCCCAATCTCATCCACCCGATTGTCAGATTTATACAATCACCTCCTTGCCTACAGCACCCAATCAGTTCATCCTTGTCCACCTTCGAGTTTGTCTTAAACTCACTTCTGCTGCACTGCCTTTAAGGAATCTTATTGCTTTGTACATTATAAGCTGCCTATTTTAATTCCCCTTTCCCGGACCTTTTCTCTACATCCGGAAGCATCTCAGGGCAGGGACTATTTTCCTTAAGCGTTACCCAGCACACAGTGAAAGGTACCGCAAATAATCTGTAATAAAGCCAAAGAGTTGGGATACAGGTGAGGTAGTGACAGTGTTATATGAACACCAGCCATTCTGGGTACAACACCAAGTCAGCAACATGGACTTTAGGGACCACTTCTCGTAAGAGAGGGACTGTTGGCCAGGGGCTAGCTGGGGCTTATCCTTCACTGCATATTTATATTCACCTTCTCCTGCAGGACAGACCTGAAGAAGAGCTCTGTGTAAGCGCAAAACCTTGTCTCTTACCAACAGAAGTTGGTTCAATAAAAGATCCCTTTCTCTATAGTATCTTGAGACTGAGCTAGCTAGGACATTGCATGCATATTCTCTGGCAGAAGTCCTAAGGTCTTCAAGTTGCTACCTAGGACTTGGATATGTGACCCTGAGTGCAGGGAGATTTCATAAGAGGAGTGAATTCAGTGAAACCTCCTATAGAGAAGTGACTGTTTAAGAAGGCAGCAGTCGTAGACATTAATGCTACTACTAGCTTTTGGCCTCTTGAAAGATTATTTCCCTCCATTCGCCCGGAGGACATTGCTCACACCTGTACAGGGAGTCGGATCTTTGACGTTACGCTGGTTCCCATTTCTGTCTCCTCCTGAATTTCAATTTCATCCCAGTTGGTGGCTGTAGCTAAGATAGAGCCAGCTTTATCTAGCAGCAAAGTTTTGGTGAAACTGTGAACCAGGACCTAGAGGGGAAAGATAGACATATTCAGTAACAGCCTAATGCAGGTGCTAGGGGTCAGGCAGTCTATTTACAGCTCCCTGGTGTTTTTCACTTAGGGAATCTGCTGAAGAGACTGAGGTGGGCCAAGTATTTTCCAATTGTCTTTAAGAGCATCACACCAAGGGGATCTGACAGCTCAGAGTGTGACTATTTCAGAGCCATATCAATTGGAAATTGATCAGGGACCCTAATGCTAGTAGTGGCAGTGTTCTAATGAATGGAAAGTCTCAGAAGAACTAGTAAGCTACATGTGCAGCGGTGGCTGTGGCAGCTGTGAAAGAGAAGCCTAAACAGGAAAGGAGTGTGCCCAAAGAAAACTGGCTACTTACTTTGATAACAGCTGAGCTCCAAATCTGATATGCAAATAGACTCTGTTGCAGGAGTTGTTCTTTCACTTCCTGCCACTTGGCCTGCATGGGATTCACCTCCTGGGCTTTCCCTTTCCCCAGCTTTTTAGAAGACCGGGTCTCCTTCATTACATTCTCTGTGCTGCCTGATTTACCCAGAATGCACTGCTTCAGGTGAGGACACAGTTCACCTAGTGACTGACAAAGTCTTGCCATGAAGAGGACGGCATTAAGTTTGGCATCATTCAGAGCATCTCTGTGTCCTTTCAGCTTGTCCTCAGCGCTCTGCAGCTCTTCTCTAACACAGCCCAAGACGTACTGGATGCAGGTAATGCAGTGATCACGGAGCAGCTCTTCTACCATGCCAGCATCAGCATATCTATCAAAAGCAGAGTTCCTGGACTGCACGCCCAATATCTCCTTGGGTGTGGGAGAGTCAGAGGGAAGGTAGGACAGAAGGTCATCTACTTTGGCCTTCAGTTTGGAATCCAAGGCAGAACAGAAGCTCTGCACACAGGGAGTGAGAGCCTGGGCCTTCATGGACAGGCCACTCTTTGCAAATTGGCTGCGGTTTGCAACGTTGACCCAGGCAGCATCAGAAGGCATGTCGCTGGGGCTCTCTGACCACAGAAACAAAGCCATGTTGTGTTCAAATTGGATGTGCTTGCTGGGGGCAGAGGTGCTGGACTTGACTTCAAGCTCCTGTAGAGCTAAGATAAGAAGCTGTTTCGAACTGCTGGAGATGGAGTCAAATCCTTCCTTCATCAGGGTCTGGAAAAGAGAACTTTCCTTTCTCAGGTCTCAGTGGCTGTCACATCACCCATTTTAAGAGTGCCTCTATGGCTGCTGAAAGGTACTGTGGACAGCCCCGGAGAGCAAAGACCTCTCGCCACAGACAGTACCACAAGGGGAGCAGCTCTGCAAGCTTCCCCATGCATCACCAGCCTCCTCCACACCCAGCTAACGTGTGCTCCTTATGACCTGTTCTCTGCTGAGACTGCCAGGCTAGGGAAGCAGACAGCCCTTAAACACTGCCAAAGTCAGCCTGGCTAAGCCCCTGACAGCATCTCACCTGTAACCTGTCCAAGAAGAGCTGCCGCAGCAAGTCCTCCCAGAAGGAGATGGGCTTGTCCAAGAGTCGATGACACACAGTATCCCAGTTCTGGCTCATGGACTCACTGGTGAGCAGCTCCCACACAGCGTCACGGATACCGGCTAGGCCTTTCAGGCTCTTCACATAGCCCAGCAGAATGACGAGCCCAGATCTGATATCTTCATTACACCTGAAAGCAATATTCACGTCAATCCCATCCCCTCATATCACAGCTCCAGACAAAGTGGGCATCCGACGAAGTGGTCATTAACCCACGAAAGCAAAACATCTGTTAGTCTATAAGGTGCCACAGGATTCTTTGCAGCTCCAGACAACGTTTACTTTACTGTTCTAGGCTGGATTACAAAGGGATTCTTGCTGCTTAGTGAAAGGATGTAGCATAGAGACCCCTGGCAGGGCTGAAAGTGACCTTTGGAAGTTACCTGCCACCTCTCAGTGATCCAGCCACTTGCATTCCTGGCCATGTTAACCCACATGCTGAGTCATCCCCAGGGACGCCTAGCAGCACATCATGCTCTCCTACAGGGTCCTGGACCCCAGGCACGGAGCACTGTACTCTGTAACAACTCCCCTCCAGCCAACCCAGCACACATGGGCCCTTGACAGAGGAGCTCTTTGGAAGATAAAATGGGGCAGCCAGGCAGGGAGAAGCTTGGGGGTAGGAACGCCTCTCAACCAAAGAAGGCTTCAAACTTCAGTTTCAGACTGCACCCAATAGCTACCATTTGATTACACTTCCACGGGTTTCATAGGTAGAGGGAAAAGTCACATGGCTCTGACTGAGCCACTAAATAGGGAAAGGGAGGCCTGACTGTCACTCTCCTCTTGGCAAAGCATGCTGGGAAAGGGGAGGAGCCTGGGACCTTGATAATGTGGGCTCTGCCAGCTCTCTCTCTCAATGCTCAGGAGGATAGCAGTAAGAAAAGATGCCGGAATGAGAACTACCTCAGGAAGGAAAAACTGAAGAGTACAGGTAAGAACCAAGAGGCATTTTTTTATTTGACTAGAGTTTGGGGGATTTTATTTTCTGTAACGCTGCAGGAACTCTAGATGCAGATCACATTGCAGGGAAGTGGTCTGTGTAAAATCTGCTGCCTTATTGATTTACTGAACAGCCTGGATTTCAAGGAAGCTTTTAGTCTGTATCATCCTCTCTCTCAGCATTTCTGTGGCAGACAAGTGTGTCTTGATATGCTTCTATGGGGGTAACAGGTGAGCAGACTTGGCTCCATTTTACAATCCCTGGCCAAGGAGTGCTGTTGAGCTGCTTAGATGCCTCAGAAGCACTCGACGCTGCCAGACAGATCTAGTGGTGTCTGATGGCGCCTTGCTCCCTTTCACTAGAGGAGGAATACAGTGATAGAACAAGTACTGTCCTAATCCATCCCTTAGAAGAAGCTCCCGCTATACACTCACATGTTAATCCATTTCTGAAGAGTCTCTCTCAGGTAGTCCTGGCTGATTGGATGTGCCAGGGTTCGGAGGGTTGGCTGGAACTCTACAATGGACAGTGGTAGATATTTGAACCAGCTGCTCAGCTTCATCTCCTCTTTCAAAACTTTGATGCCTTTACCTAGAAGAATTGTGCTGCATGAGTGGGTTGGGGTCTTGGCTAAGCTCTAGCCGTATGAGGAACATGCACAGATGGCCATTTGATAGTGAAGCCAATCCCAAGCCTCATTGCCTGAGCCAGCTGCTCACCTGCTGGATCCTGGCCTGTTGTGGTCTCCAGCATTGAAAAGAGCAAGCTGCAGGGCAGGGACGGATCTGAGAGCTCCCCTTCAGGCAGAGTGTAAAACAGGGCATGAGCTTGGTACAGGGTGGTGGTGAGCAACTCCATCAATGAACACACCTGAGCTTTTATACCAGCACCTAAAAAGAAAAATCTCTTCTTAATAGAGGCAGCAGCCCTAACTTTCCTCATTAAAGCAGTCCCATAATAAAAACAATACTGATCGGAAAGGACACACATTTTTCCAAGGCAGATGCATAGTTACAGTGAAACCTTTACAGTGAAGATAGCTGGGATCTGGCACTTACGTGTAGATCTATCTGCTCCCACAGTTAATAGAGATGGGCCTACTATAAGCAACTGAGCATGGGGTAACTAATACATGCAGCCAAAGCAGAGTTATTGTGATGGATCAGTTAGCTACAGAAGTACCTATCCAAGCTATCTTGTTTGGCCACTACTGTTTTAAAGGATCAAGGGAAATAATTAGCTGTCTGTTAGCCCTGACTCAATGCAACAAAGTTCCCATGGAGGCTACAAATAGGACAAACCCCCTTCCACTCAGTTTCTGCTCTTTCCTTGAGAGGGGAAACAAACTTTAGAGCTTCCTTTCGGATTAGTTCAGGAGCAAAGCCAGTTGTACTGACCGTGATGTGGCTGGTTCAGAAGCTGCTGAACAGCTGACTTCCTGGCCAGCAGGAAGTCTGTCAGGGCTTGGCGCGGAGAGCTGTCCTCCAAAAGCATGATGGAGCATAAGGCCTCTGCCACTGCTTGGTCAGAAACAGCCTGGCATTTTAGCAGTGACTTGCTTTCATGCAGTATAGTGGATCTAGTAAGGAAACAAGTCAGATGCAGTCACCAGGTGTTGAATAGGGTTGCCAGTTTTCTAATTGCTGACAACCATACCCCTGAGGCCCTGTCTCCTGCTTATGCCTCTCCACGCACACCCCCGGCGTTACTCGCTGCTCTCCCCATCCCCTGTAGCTGGATCCTCTCCACTTCCCTTCCTCCAATGCCAGCTGGGCTCCCTTTGCTTCGGAGCAGCAGCCTGATGCAGAGCCTGCCTGTCCATGAGATGCAAGGAGAAGGTGTCCCCAGCTGAGCAAGAGACTAAATAGAACAGATGGGAAACAGATGCTTCCCAGTCTTTTCTATATCCATGGGTACAATCAACAGGAGTCCCCTATAAGGCACCTGATTGTATGGCTTAGTCCTGGAATCTGAACTCCTCAACTCTTCCTACCCCAGTAGCAGTAAAGTATAAGATGGAACAGTGCAATCTTAAAAGGGTGGTTTAAAATCCATGATCCTGCCAGTTTGGTAAGCTAACACTATACCTTGTTACTCTAGTACACAGCATTTTGCACCTTTCAAAGTAATAACTCTCTGCCAGGAAACTGGCAAAGGTGTCAAAGCTAATTCAGCCATCCAACTGGAATGGACTGTCCTGCATACAAAGGGCTCGTGTTGACATCTTGAGTTGCTATAGGGATGGAAAAGTTTGTCTGCTAGTGGGAAGGCAACAGCTCACTTTTTAAGCAATCCCTTCTGACCCATTCAAGAGTGATGCCTGACAAGCATAGAGGGAGCTATGTTCAGCCCTTGACTTAACAGACAGAAAGTAGGGGAGGAAAAAATGCACCCCCCCCCACCCACACTTCTCCTTCCAGGAAGGAGAGATCTAGAACAGGGCACTGGGAGTCAAAACTCCTGGGTTCTAGTGTCAGTTCTCCCAGTGGCAATTGGTAGGATGTCAGGTAAGCTGCTTCACTCGTCTCTCAGCTCTTGTGCATGTGGAACAATAATCCCTACTTCCCCTAGGAGAAACAGAGGGTCGGAGACTACGTTTGTATGGGGCCTTCAAGTAGATTACAATATTACAGCAGGGCAATGTTCTGACAGCATCTGCAAATTGGCTCTGGCGGGGCTGCCAACACCACCAAGCTGCTTACCTGAAGTGGCTGGCTGCTGCCACTTGTCGTACAAGGATGGGGAAGCGTGCAAGGATGGGACTGTAACGGGAGCTGGAGGAATCCAGCTGCAGCAGGCTGTGGAGATGGCAGCAGAGCAGGTACAGATGAGTGGCACGTAAGTACTGAGAGGCCTCCATGGCACTCCAGATCTTCTCTGGAATCTCAAGCAGCAGCTTGATCTGCGCTCCGGTGCTATAGAACTTCTCCTGCGAGTGCAGCATAGTCTGGGCATGAAAGGAGAGGCTTTGACTGTGGGTACAATCACACTTCCAAGGGAACAACAATGGCAGTAATTCTGCTGACTTCAGAAGCTACCCGAGCTTTGTCCCTGTACGTTTCTGTGACGTGACATCCTAAAGCCGTACAGAAGTCAGTCCTGCAACCCAGGCTTTGGACAAACTGGCAGTGCGCCCCCAACGGCCTCCCGCAGCGACGCCCCGCTCAGGAGCTGCGCTCACAGGATGTTCTAGCCAACCTCGCAGGCAGAAAAAGGCAGAGCTGGTGCCCGGGGAGCTGTGGGCTCCCAGGCAGGAGCGGCGCGGCAGGGTCTCGGAAAGACAGCTCTGGCCGCTGACAAGGATGAGGGGCTCTGGGGCAGGGGCACCCCCGCCCTTGTGGGGCTCCAGCGGTGACACTAGGGTGTAGCCGGCATCTACTGCCTGGCCGCGGGCTGGGGGCCTGTCCTTGGCAAAGGCTGGGCGGACCGTGGCGTGTTCAGGCCCCGCCCCCCTCGCTCACCTGGGGCCCCGCCCCCCTCGCTCACCTGGGGCCCCGGGCCCCGCCCCCTCGCTCACCTGGGGCCCCGGGCCCCGCCCCCTCGCTCACCTGGGGCCCCGCCCCCTCGCTCACCTGGGGCCCCTCGCCCCCCCGGGCGCCCCTTGGCCCCGGCGCCCCGCGCTGCAGGCCCCGCACCGCCCCCAGCAGGTGCTCGGCGCTGAGGCGCATCTCGGCGATGGTGTCGGCCGCCTCGATGAGGTCCCGGTAGCGCTCCCCCACCATCTGCCGCAGCTCCTCCCGCTTCTGCTCGATGCCCGCCCGCAGCCGCCGCTCCACCTCGCGCAGCTCGGCCGTCGTGTGCGCCTCGAACAGCGCCGCCGCCTCCGGGCCCCGCGGCAGCCCGGGCCCCGCCGCCGCCGCCGCCGCCATCTTGGGCGCGACCCTGGGCGGCCGCCGTCCGTCCCGCGAAGCCGGGAGCGTCCCTGTACCCGTGACGTGTCCGATGGGTGCCGCCGCCGCCGCCATCTTTGGGAGGGGCATCGATACTTCCGGGCACTGGTGGCATCGCTCGGCGCCATCTTTGTGAGGGCTCGCGGGACTTCCGGTCAATTGCTAACCTGCCTCCGGGGCCGCCATCTTTGTGAGGGGCAAGGACAACCTCCCCATTGAGCCCCGGGCCCTTCCATAGGGTCTCCACGTGCTGAGCCCCGGGCCCTTCCATAGGTTCCCACATGCCATAGATGATTCCCCCCAAAAATTTTGCCTCCCCTTCCATAGATCCCCCTCATTTTCCCCTCCCCCAACCCCTTCCTTAGGGGCCCCCTTCACTTTCCCCTTCCCCTGGGCCCCCTCAAGTCACCGTCCCTTTCCATGGGGTGCTCACCCCCAGCCCCGCCACCTTCCCACAGAGCCTTTCCTCCCAGAGCAACGGGCAGGATCAGCTGGCCTGGCCCCCTCCTGAAAGAACTCCGACGGGCTGTTTATACCAGGAATGCGCCCCCTCCCTTGTTTTTCTCCCTCCGCTCTTTCTGCATTTCTAATGCACCCGCCACTGTGGAACCAAGACACTGATTTCCACTAAGCAATAATCCACCACAACTTAAAAAAACCCACCCTCCCTTAGTTCTCGAAGCTTAGTCATCATCCGCTTTTCACAATCGTTTGTTTTACACTAGGCTGTTGCCCTTGAATTTAGATTAATCCCTTAGTGCCTGGAGTGCATCTCTTCATTTTGCACAGTGCCTAACGTTGATCAGTTAAAATGCTGCTCGTTTACATTTTTTTGCCATTCTGCTTGGAGCTTGCGCAATACAAATAGACTGGTCTGCTTTGGTTTGTAGTCAACGTATGTATTTCCCCATTGCAGGGGAAGGTCTAAATCCAGTCTAAAACCTGGTTATATTGAGTTTTTAAATTGTAGTTAATAACTCATAGTACTGCCTTATAATATATACTTGTATGCATCTTTAAAATATTTCTGCCTTGATGCTGGCAGAAATATGAAAAGATCTGCTTTAGTCAAACCCAAGTTATTAAGCTCAATACAGGGGTAACAGGGTGAAATTTAATGGCCTGTGGTATATAGGAGGTGAAATAGTCCCTACTGGCCTTCAGATCTATGAAGGTGTTTGTGTGTCCAACTTCAGGATCAGGTCCTAAATATGGGCTTGGATGATCGTTGCATAAGAAAAAAAACTGCACAATCTGTCCCTACATGTGAAATGAATTGTGATCGTTTGTCTTCAGCCTTTTGAAATGACTCTATGATCGAGTTTCTGGAGTATATTTGTTTGCAGTCCCAGGGTAGGTGAGGTGATATCTTTTATTGGACCAACTTCTGCTTCTGAAAGGAACAAACTTTTGAGCTTCATGGAGCTCTTCTTTGGGTCTGGAGAAGATAACGGTGAGTGTCACAGTTTAAAGTGGGCCAGATTAAACATAAGAGATCCACCTGTGTTGCAGGAGACCACTTAAAATGAAGTGGGTAATTAACACCTCTGCATTCATAGGACAAAGGCAGTGGTAGGCAGCTGGGAGTGTTACAAATTGTTGTAATGAGCCATACAACCAGCATCTCTGTTATGTCTGTGTTTTTTAGTGTCCAGCAGAGTTATGAATTTAAGTTCCCAGGCTCCTCCTTTGAAGGTGTTGTGGAGTATAGTTGGTTTTGTTTTCTAATTGAGACTGTATGTGATCATACATGTTCCAAGCATGAGCTAAAGGAACAGGTGAATGTGTGAAATCTGCTCTGAGGGGAGCCCTTCCAGCTGTTAACTTCCTATCCTGGATAGTTCATCTCACTGTCCTGAAGATGCCACTCTTGCTCCACTTAGGGGCACCTTAAATCACTCCTGGTAGTGCGGGTGGGCTCTGAATGCTCTGTTCAGTTTAGAGCAAGGATGGATGATTGGATCTAATCCTTCATGCATGAAATGCACAGAATCTCCCTTAAAGCTAAGCTAGCTGTGATGGGCTGTGGAAAATGGGAAAGGCATCTCAAAGTGCAGTATTCTAAGCTGTACCAGAAACAGGGACCTGAAGGTTAGGAGGCACTGGAACTCCATTGTGTATTTCCCATCCTGTCTTTGGTTAGTTGTTGCTTGAAGGCCATTTGCCCTAGATACAAAACCGTCCTAGCAGCCTGTGGATGCTCAGCAAGCCGAATTAACCTCCCTTGTGTCTTCAGTGGAAGGTTTCAGGATGAATTTGCAACTTGAGTGGTACAAGTTAACACCAATGATATCTAGTATCCTGCAACCTCCAGACTCTGCCCCCTACCCCGTGGCAAAAGGCTGGGACTGCCTGTGCTTGGAGAGATGTTATCTGTGGGCTATAACCAAACCGTTCAAAAAATTGATTTGGGCTCAGGTACTAGGCCTTATAGTCCTTCCTTCATTCTCACTTTGTGCACTATTTGCTTAGTTGCTGGAACATCTGTGCTCTTGTAAACAGTGAAACTGAAAACCTAGGTTGCCTATCGCATAGGGGTAAGCCTGGTTTGCCAGCCAGCAAGTTTAGAACTGAACTTGGACCCTCTGGTTGGGGTCCATTTCCACATATTACTCTGTTTCTAGACCATTTGTTTCTGGTGTTTATAAATTTAATAAATTAAAGGACTTTGACTTATGCAGGCCAGTAAATCAACACTACTATTGAAACAACAGAACACTGCATGTATGTTTCATTACATGCAGATACTTCAGCTGTTAATGGAGACTGGAACCCAGTACTTCAAGCACCAAGAAGGACCCACATGTCTTTTAGCAATAAGTAGTAGGGTGACCAGATGTCCTGATTTTTATAGGGACAGTCCCGATTTTTGGGTCTTTTTCTTATATAGGCTCCTATTACCACCCACCCCGTCCCGATTTGTCACACTTGCTGTCTGGTCATCCTAATAAGTAGCCAGCTGTTATAACTGCTGGGGCCAGACACTAGAAGGAGACATGGTTACATACCAAATCAGTATCTAACAGAGTCACTTCCAAAATTGTACAGTGAATTAAAAGGAAAGGATATGCTAAAATGAAGGGTTTCTCCTCCCCCACCTTTAAATACAAAGTGGCCCCTTCTGTATCTCAAATAACCAATCAGATCAAGGAAAGCAAGAGTTACAACTTTGGATTTAACTCTGTCCTCTGTAAATATGTACACTATGAACATTGCCAAATATGCATTTGCACAGTAGGATAAAGCTTGCCATGCTAAAGAAGGCTTTCCACAGAACAATTGTTAAGGTGACAGCTTTGCAACAATACACTGCTCTCAGGTATGAGCAAATATTGTGTGAGCATAAGGTACCTGGGTGTGTTAGTTTATTTTTGCCCTTTTTTTCCCAAACAAGAATTTCTCACCCCCGAACCACATATTTCAAGAACTGCAGCACAGAAATATTTGAATAGGATGAGAACATCTGAAATGCTGCAAAGACCCAATGAAACCAGCCTGCTCTAATAATTGCTCAGTTTGCAAGAGCTTCCCAGGACAGTTACTGGATTACACTTTGTTACAAAGGCTTAGCACCTGCTGATTGAAGCAGAAAGGTGTCTGACTTGTCAGATTTCATATATATGAGTCTGCTTGGAAGAAACCTCTAGAGCTACTGCACATATATTCTAGTTAAATGAATGCATCTCTTTAGCAGGTAGTACTGTCTGCCCCAGGAATATTACATGATGTAACAATATGTATGCAAAGTGCTTTCCCACAGGTGCATGCTCACAGATTACCTGTTTTTTGATGGTGATTTTGAAAGCAGCAGATTTTGTGGAGTAAGGGACTGGGAATTGGAAGGAAGCACGCTGTAGAAGCACTCAGTTTCCTAATGCTCTTTTTTCCTCACCATGGGAAAAGAGCAAACCCCACTTGAACCTAATGGGCCATGCTTCTGTCTTGTGGTGAGAGAACAGAACCTCTGGAGAGATGCCCCTGCTATGATATTAGGGTCCAAAAAGCCCCCAAACTTCGGTGCAGTGTCAAGAAAGATCAAAATTTCATAGCTGTCTTGTGATGGAAGAAACCAACCTTCTCCTGAACCTTGCGGACATTCAGATCTGGCTCTGATCCAGACTTTGCAGTTTAGACCGATCTGACAGTCGGTTCACTTAATTGGCTTTATTCTCTCCAAGACTTCTTACAGGCATTGGTGCAGAGCATTACTTCATTATCAGCACTCTCTGATTGCAGAACTAGCAGTTCTTCAATAAGTCATAGGAAGGCCAATTTATTTACAACGGCAGTAACTATCTCTATTCATTTCCCTGGTAATACAGTATGTCTCTCACACAGGCACACACTCTTTTTTCCAACAGATGAGCTTCCCCGTGACTGTAATGTTACAATAGTTTGTAGATGAAAAGCAGTCTTAGCACCACTTTCTTGTAGGTGACATGCATGGGCCTGCTTAATATTCATAAATGTGCTCTTGTTATACCATACCTTGCTTCATTCAGAGATGAACCATCCAAGGGTCGGTCCTGGGGCTGGTTTTGTTCAATATCTTCATTAATGATCTGGAGGATGGCGTGGACTGCACCCTCAGCAAGTTTGCAGATGACACTAAACTGGGAGGAGTGGTAGATACGCTGGAAGGTAGGGATAGGATACAGCGGGACCTAGACAAATTAGAGGATTAGGCCAAAGGAAACCTGATGAGGTTCAACAAGGACAAGTGCAGAGTCCTGCACTTAGGATGGAAGAATCTCATTCACTGCTACAGACTAGGGACCGAATGGCTAGGCTGCAGTTCTGCAGAAAAGGACCTAGGGGTTACAGTGGACGAGAAGCTGGATATGAGTCAACAGTGTGCCCTTGTTGCCAAGAAGGCTAACGACATTTTGGGCTGTATAAGTAGGGGCATTGCCAGCAGATCGAGGGCCGTGATCATCTCCCTCTATTCGACGTTGGCGAGGCCTCATCTGGAGTTCTGTGTCTAGTTTTGGGCCCCACACTACAAGAAGGATGTGGAAAAATTGGAAAGAGTCCATTGAAGGGCAACAAAAATGATTAGGGGGCTGAAGCACATGACTTATGAGGAGAGGCTGAGGGAACTGGGATTGTTTAGTCTGCAGAAGAGAAGGATGAGAGGATTTGATAGCTGCTTTCAACTACCTGAAAGGGGGTTCCAAAGAGGATGGAGCTCGGCTGTTCTCAGTGGTAGCAGATGACAGAACAAGGAGTAATGGTCTCAAGTTGCAGTGGGGGAGGTTTAGGTTGGATATTAGGAAAACCTTTTTCACTAGGCGGGTGGTGAAGCACTGGAATGGGTTACCTAGGGAGGTGGTGGAATCTCCTTCCTTAGAGGTTTTTAAGGTCAGGCTTGATAAAGCCCTGGCTGGGATGATTTAGTTGGGAATTGGTCCTGCTTTGAGCAGGGGGTTGGACTAGATGACCTTTTGAGGTCCTTTCCAGCCCTGATAGTCTATGATTCTATGACTTACCATGCTGTGTGCCAGCTGTACCCTTCCCCTGTAGGGAGCACTTGAAGGCTGATAAACAGGGATGCAGAGAACTGGCCCCTTGGGCATCTTTCCTTGAAGGCCAGTAACTCTGTTCTCAAGGATCAAAACTTCTTAGGAAAAGATTTCAGACCTGTCTGTGCTCTGTGTGTTTGGGTCATCCAGGTTTCCAGAACCAGTGACTCTCAGAGTATTCACTTGCTGGTGAGCCTTGGGATATGTCATGGCATTCCCAGTGCTAGATTGGTCCAATTGCAATAATCTCTCTAACGATTAGAGCGGGTTGAAAAATGTTTAATAGGAAAAAAAACATTGTCAGAGTTTTTTGTTGGATTTTTTTGTTTTAAATCTCAAGCACACTCCGCTGCTCCAAAAGAGCCCAAAAATGTGTTGATTTTGAAAAGCCAGAATTTCAACCAGTTTTGCTATAGATGATTTGATTAAAACTGCAGGAATTTCTATTGTTTCATGCAATACTTTTTTGGGGAGTTACCATAGGAACTGGCAGACTGGCTCCGAGACAAGGTCTATCTAGCCCTGAAACCTGCCACTGACAGTTGCCAGCGCCAGATGCTTCAGGAGAAGGTGCAAGAAGCCCTACATGAGGGACAGGTGGAATAATAACCATACCACCCCCCAAGAAGGTCTCGTCCTAATAGTTAGAGTGGCTGAAGCCTGAGGTTTTATCTCCCTTCCTTTTTGGGGGGGCGGGGAGCATCATTATTGGGGCCGCAGGTTTGTCACAGTGCAGAAAACGTCCTGGATACCATGATTTCTCTGTTTCTGTGACGTGGAGGGGAGGTCCTGGGTTGGGGGGGTTGGAGCGAGTCCATCCCACAGTGGTGGCTTTTATGTCCCCCAGGGCTGGGCCTGACTCATTGCTCCGGGTGTTGCGACCTGGCACAGGGAGTCACAGCACCGCTCACTCGAATTTGGCACAGACACCTGCCTTCCTTCCTCTCACCAAACATGACACTCTGCCCATGTCTGGAATGAGGTGAGGGGCAGGCTCATTCTCCAGCCCTCCTGCCCCCACCCCGCCCCCTGGGACCCCTCTCTTCACCAGCCAGGATGAGGGTGGCAGAACCAGGCCAGAGGGTGCTGCTGCAGGTGGTCAGTGAGTTCCCCCTCATTTGTCAGGGCACCTTTTTTTAAACAGACATCACAGAGCAGTCACTAAGCCCGGGACTCTTACTAAATTTACCATTGTCGATTTAAAGAATGCTGCGACAAATTTCCAGCCCCAATTATTATAACTGGACATTCTTATTCTCCCGGGTTGTGTCACGTTGAAGGCCGATTGCATCCTTCCAGCATTCTGTAGCTATTAAACCACCACTCACCCATCCATTTATCTCCCTGACTAATTCAGCAACAATAACATGGATGGGAGTCTAGATTTGGGCAGGCTGGAAATTCAGCTTTTAATAGGGGGTGAGAGGAGAGAGGGGAACAAAATTCCAGTTTCCCCCCACCCCCCATGCACACACCCACTCACCATTCTTCACGAACATCAGTGAGTGGCCTGGTGACAGTCAGCTAGATAACACTTCAGCCTGGTCTCTTCCAAAGAACTTAAGGGCGTTAGGTGCCCAAATCACTTTTGTGGGAGTGAGGCCCGCAACTCTTTGTCTCCTCAGTTCATTTCAAGGCACCGGGTTCACCTATAGCGCGAAGCATTCTCCGAGTCGTTCACACTCCGAGTCTTATTGCAGTGGAATCTTCACTGCAGGGCTGAACTGTGGCAGAGGCTGGACTCTGGTAAATGTTTCACAAGGGGAATTTCCCTGCTCGCTTTATCCCTGTAGTTACGAGCTAGATCCTGCCACTTTCCCTCACCTTGCTTGGTAGCTTGCTCTGTATTCCATCCCGGGGATGGATTTCCATTGGGCTGCTTGAGGAGTACCCTAGTAGGAGAACAGGAAGCAAGGTCCAGCTCCCAGGAGCTGGCGTCCCAGTCTTTGGGGGAACAGCAGTGGGGGAAAAACTGTCCGCAACTGAAATTTTTATTTAAGTGTGGAGGGGAGAATATTGGAGGGAGGGAAGCTTGGAGGTGACATGAGCTCAACCTCCACCCCCAAGTACATCTTCTTAGGTTTGTCTCGAATCCACGGTGTATACAGGGTGACCAGATGTCCCAATTTTATAGGGACAGTCCCGATATTTGGGGCTTTGTCTTATATAGGCGCCTATTACCCCCCCCCCCACTCACTCTCTCTCTCTCCCAATTTTTCATACTTGCTGTCTGGTCAGCCTAGGTGTTTATCAATCCCTGTTCTGGTGCATGGGCCAAGAGGGTTGGGGAGAAGAGAGGTCTGCAGTTGGAGGGGCTGTTCCAGAGGGGTTATTTTCACCTCCTGCCATGGCTTTCCCTGACCCTCCAGTTAATCATGTAGACTCATCCTTTGCAAGGAGTTTACAAAATGTAACTGATGCACGTACATCCTTGCATGGGCTACGGATCTTACTCTCTCCATGGGGCAGAGCTGCTGCCCCAGCTCCCTGCTGGCCAGAGTAACCCAGCCAAAAGGGGGGATATATAGTAGGTTTGCTGGGGGCGTAGGCCCATAGTATATATAGCTGCCCCTCGCAATCTGGGAGGAATCAACTCAGGGGGTGTTTGAGTCACAGCGCCTCCTGGTGCCACTCCATAGAATAGCAGAGTTGGAAGGGACCTCAGGAGAGCATCAAAGCAGGACAAATCCCCAGACTTCCCCCTGCCCATTCCCTAAGTGGCCCCCTCAAGGATTGAACTCAAAACCCTGGGTTTAGCAGGCCAGTGCTCAAACCACTGAGCTATTAGTGCACTGCATGCCCCATCCTGTCCTCAGGGCTGGGCCTACCACCACAATCTCCCCCGAGGTAAAATTTTATCCCTTCTTATAATTGAGAAAATAACATTAATTCATAAAAAAAAAATTGAGGGGGAAATCAGAAATTGTATTAACCGCCCCCATGCCCCAACCAGCTTTCAGCTTCCATGTGTACAGCCAGGATACGAGATGCCCTCTCCCTTTGCAGAGGCGTTGGTTTCATTCAGACCCCTATACACAACAGACTGCCAAAGAGAAACGATAAGCCAGTAAAGTCACTTTACTTCTGGTGTTACAGTCCCGAAGTCACAGCTGGTATCACAACCGACACACACATACATCGCATAGCGAACATAAATAGCCGGTGGGGGCTGAGGGATACAGGTTTCGTTCTGAGTGAAAGAAGGTTTCCCTGCCCTTACTCGGCAGAGAGGCTAGAGCTGTTATTCCACTGTGTAACTTACTCCAGAGCATGGTCCAGCTGAAGTCCAATGGGCCTGTTCCTCCCAGCCAGGATTGCAGGGCTGGGTCCAAAGGCAACATGGATTAATTGGAACCACACAAGGAGGGTCTGACCGTCGCACACAAACACCACATGCAGGGGTGGACTCATACACTCGGAACAACAGCAAAATAGCAGGGTACAAAATGCCAGTGTCTCATCGCTACAATAATAATAATAATAAAATGTGTTGCTATGTACTGTATATACACCCCTTCTCTCCTCTCAACCAGCCCCACCGCTAGAATGGGGAAGAATCACTGCAGCAGTCAGGGCTTTCTGAGACTTTGTCAGAGCTTTTTCTCCTTTGGAACAGGGGATGTATGTCCTCACGCCAATGTAAACCCAGCGGACTTGCTCCTGCTCTCCCTGACACTGGAGTGAATGGACAGTCAATGGGAATGTGGGCCCAGGGAATCAAAGAACCATAGGGATGAAGCAAGGGGATTGGTCATTGTCATCGGCTGTCCTTTGGGTAGAGAATGACAGCTCAGGTTAAGATAATAGGGTAGGCACACTGGATTTAGAGCCTAATTCTGCCGGACCCTTCCCACTGACTTAAGAGCCTGATCTAAAACCCATTGAACATGGTGACAAACAGGTGTAACCTGTCTGACTTCATAGTTACTCCTGATTTACACTGGATTAAAGGAGGGGAGAGCCAGGGCCTTTGTCTGATTAGGGGACTTTACTCCTTGAGTGACTCGGGTTATGCTTCAGTGGGACTGAGAAGTCCCATAAGGGCTCAGATAAAACAGGTACTAAGTGCATGGGGGGGCAGCAGCAGCAGTGCCAAAGCAAGTGCACGGGCCTTTTGGAATGATGCACGCAGGAAAGCACACATCCACCTGAACTCGCCCCTCTTGTAAGGGCCGGCCCTGATTTCTCAGCTACGCTGTAGTCCCACCGGGCTGCAGCCCAGAGGTGGAGCTGAATTCTCCACGACTCCAAAGCTCCTAGGGCCACTGCACTGCTTTGCTAGCGCCTGCAGGGACCCTTTCTGTGATGAACCGCACAAAGTATTTCTAACATTCTCCATGGGAAATGGCTGAGTGAGTGGTAGTTCAGGTATCGCCACCTTCTGGGAGCCATTTTGTTCCCAAATTATTAACCTGTGTGAAGCTACTATATTCAAGCTGATTGCAAAAGGGCTGTACCAGGAAACAAGGGGTTAGCACCACCTCCTCTTGCAGAGGACAAAGGATGCAAAAATAGGTGCTTGGCAGACACAGAAGGGAATTTGGGGCGTCCCACCTCACATTCGCTCCCAGAGGACTGGCCTGGATCTCAGGCTGAGAGTTCTGCTGCAGCTACTTCTGTTTCCTTCTTTTACTGCCTTGTTATAAAACTGATCGCTCTTAGACCAAGGCCTTCCTGCCTGTAACCGGATACATACATACGTATTGTTCACAGTTGAATCATTGTATGGATGATCCTTCAAACAAACCACAGCTATGGTGTGAGACATGGATGGGCAACTTGCCTGAGATCACAGCACGGGCGTCCACAGGCATGTAACCCTTGCTGCTGCATGTGCTAATCTTGGTAGCGAACAAGCTTAAAATGAGCGGACGGGGACTTTGTTCTCTGCAACAGTGTGGATGAGCTTTCTACCCCCACAGGGCAGAGGAGAGGACGCTGACCTAGCAAGGGGATTCCATTGACTGGTGTTGGAAATCAGTCTCCTCCAATTTGCACCCCTCGGGTAAATCTCTAGGAAAACCTTCCGGAAAAGGAAGTAACCAAGCAACAGAGCAGGGTGTAATCGAGGCAGAGCTCTGCTACGCTGGCCTAGTGTCAGCACAAGGGACCTCACTCCAGGTTCTGCGTTCGAGTGCTGCATTGCTGGGTTTAGGGACTATGGAGCCAGCATGCTGAGCCCTTGGGGTGAGGGAGGGGCAGAGGTGGCACTCAGCGAGCTCATCCTCAACCAGGACAAGTACTCCCAATGGGGGGTCTGGGAAAACCTGGCTGGTTTGGGATCCCACAGGGTCCCACCCAGATAAGCCAATAACCAAGCAGGCAAGTTTTAAGGCTAGTTTTGAACTCTGGGCCTATACCATACATGGGAGCGAGTTCGGGGGGTGATGGGTCCCCCCCATCAATGGTAGGGAACTGAGAAAGACCAGAGCAGAGAGGTAGGGCCTGGAGAATCAGGGAGAGGCTTCAGGACGGTGACACTGACCTGGCCGAAGACGCCTAGTGCCCCGTCTCCCCGGTGGGATTATTAGCACCCGCCTGGCTAAGTGAAATGGAGACCTTGCGCTATGAGTAACAAAGGAGGGGGCATGCAGGTTCTCTCTCTCGCTCACTCACCGAGGCTTTATCCTGCCAGGTGCTGAGTGCCCTCGCCCACCAATGAGCGGCGCTCAGCTACTCTAGCACCTACTGGACGGCTGTCTGTCCCTCTGTCCTCCTCGAACCGAAAACGCTGCACCTCTCGCAACGTGCTCGCCTGCGTGAAGCTCCTCATGGCTTAACTGCAATTGTGTCAACCCCCGGGGTGTTTCAGGGACCCGTCCTATCATGTCACTCAACCCCTCTGCCTCGGTTTCCCCTCCCTCTGAAACCCAGGGCTAATGAGCGTTACCTCCCTGGCCTGGTTAATGCTCAGACAGCACTTTGGAGTGGCAGCACACCGCACAAGGGTTAAGCGTCCGTGGCCCAAAACGCAACCGCCCCCAGTCGTGTGACTGCGGGGAGCAGAGCACCCAGCGATGCCTGGGGGATGAGAGGGGTCAGCCCCGGGTGGGCAGGCCGCTGTTCTCACCACTCTGAAACGTTTGGCAAGTCGTGGCTCCGCCGTGACATCGCCATGGAGACGGGCAGCGATGCTTTTGCTCAAACAATGCTCCGGCTCCCCTTCAGCTTAGGGAGGGATGCCGAGGCTGGGAAGGCAAAGAGAAGTCACTGAGGCAGTTCAGGGGCCCGATCCTGCTGGGAGCTGAGCATGCCTGACTCCTGTGATGTCAATGGGCCTGATCCTGGGAGAGGCTCTGAGGTGCTTCCCAGCAGTTCAGAGGGTCAGGCCCTGGAGGGAGGGCCGGTAGACTGAAGAGAATGGCCAGGAGGATTTTCTGAGCCTTTGGCTCCCGCAGGGAGGCGTGAGGGGGAGAGGTCTCTCCCAGTGGCTATCGATTAATTCTGGGAAGACCCACAGCCTGTGCTATGCAGGAGGTCAGACTAGAGGAACACAGTTGTCCCTTCTGGCTTTGGAATCTCTGAATCTTCCCTGCAAAACCCAGGTGGATTTGCTAATCCCAGGGCAAAAGGGGAAGGTCTGTAGCTTTTTCTAATAGTGATTCATTGGTGCTGTGAGCGCATCGGGGCCCTGAGCGCGCCGGGCGCTGTACGTATGCACATAGCACAAACGGAGGGTCCCTGCCCTGAAGAGCAAAACCATGCTCCCTTTGCCCGATCATAAATCCCTCTTTTTTTAAAAAGAATCCTGCAGTGCCCACAAGCCCCTTCTCGATGGGCTGGGCAGCTCCTGGAGCCCGATGCTACCATCGGACCGGCAGTTCCATTCTCCCTTCAGTAGACCGGCAACCCCACAGTAACCAAACCCGCGTGTGCTGCCCAGCATTCCCGACGAGAACCAACAGGCACTCGCCGGCAGCCCCACGGTAACCAAACCCACTTGTGCTGCCCAGCATTCCCGACCATAAACAAAGCAACGCATGCAGCACAGCACTCACAAGCAACCCTACAATAAACAAAGCACCTATAACCAAATAGGAGTGCAGGATCGGGCCCATGCTGGATAGGAGAAAGAAACCAGCATTGGGAAGGATGGCCTTAGTGGTTCTCTCGCTGCTTCCCAATATCCTTGGGGCTGCAGTAGCAGAGCACAATAAACCTCAACTAGGATCGAGAGGAGTTTTAATTAACCTCATTAATGAGCCCTGGGGGAAGTGGAATGTGTGAAATAACACCACCACCTCCCCCCCCGCACGCCGACACACGACTGCCAAAATCAACACGCCTGCTGTAAATCTCCTGGTTAATCTCACTTGCTGGGGGCACACCAGGCTTTTCTGAATGTACCATCTGTCAGGACAAATTCCCTTGAAAATCAAGTGGGTAAGACACATCAGCGATGGAACTGCCGTTGCTTAATTGCAAGCATGCGACATGGCACAATCTTTTTGGGAAGAATTTGAAGGAAGTCAAACCAGCTCTCTCCCCAGGCAGTAAAAATTCCCTCGGGATAGACTAAACGGGTGAATTTAGGGTCCCGGATCAGGCCCAAACAATTTCATGGACAGTTTCTCTTGCCTCAAGTATGTCTGAGGGACAAACGGAGCTTCATTAATTCATCCTCATTAAGGCCCAACCTTTTAAAAAGTGGGATCTCAGTTCTTGGGGCCAGGCCGACTTTCAGCACCCAGTGACATCAGCTGCAGCTGTGGGTGCTCAGCCCTTCTGAAAGCCAGAAGCAAGTGGGGACCCCAGAAAAATGAGCCCTCCACCCCCAACCGAGGCCTCTTCTGGAAAAAGTTGGCCTTAACTGAACAGCTGTTCCCAGGAGCAGAAGCTCAGCTGCATCGTTTGTACAGCGTGAAGTAGCCAAACATTTAACTTCCCAAAAGGTTTTTGCTCTTAGACTAGACTTCTGGGCACACGTTACAACTAGCCAACTCTGTCCATCTCCTTCCCTTTTCTGCCACTCAGCACACGTCCACACCAGCAAGCTGCATGGGTTTAACCCTGAGGTGCGATTTTAAACCAAACAGGTGCTAATGGCCACGGGTACGCTCCTATTTTAGTTAAAACCAGGAGGCTCATTTTGGACTGGTCTAAGTCAACCGGGAGCAGGTGTAAACTAAGCCGCTATAAGTCCCGTTGACACTAAAAGAAGCGAGTTCCCACCATTTCCACTGATTCTTTTAAAAAATGACATAAGTCAAAGAGGTGCCATTTCTGCATGTAGACAGGGCTCTGTGTTGCTACACAACACAAGTGGGTAGCAGGCTCCGGGATAAAGCTGCGCTGTAGGTTTCTGCGGGAGAAGTCCTGCAAATATTCATCAGGAGAGAGATGTTGAAGCAGACCTCTCTCTCCCCACCGCTACTTCCTTTCCATACAAATAACTCCCACGCTACCCACGAGATATTCAGCCCCTCCAACTGAGCTGGTGCACTGCCAATGCTGTAACACTAAACCTGCACCTAACAAAGGGCTCCCGGCTGCATCAAGCCTGGCAATCACGACACCATATTTCATTTTAATGTGACATGTTCCTCTTGTTTTTAATCCCCGGAGCATCAATAGTATATTTTATTTTTTGTTGTTGCAAAGCCTTGGTTAATATTTACTTCCTCCTTATAAAAATGGCATATAGCAGCATACCTCAGACAGCCCAGAGATAAAACAGGGTCCTTGCCACCTGGCCAGCAACAAGCTAACGGGCTGCGTGCGTGCATGTGTGTGTGTGTGTGTGTGTGTGTGTGAAACTTCTTGTTCTCTGTCCTGTGTTTGAAAAGACAGCTGGGGCGAGGGGGAGAGATTGCTTACACGCGTGAGCCCAGATGTCGATTACCCCCTCTGAAGGCAATGGGGTTGCATATTGGTAACTGAGGGCAGAGTTTCACGCCTGAGCAGGTGTTAAATGTAACGGAGAGGGGAGTATATCAAGATTCTGGTTCAAAACAAATGAAGGGCACATTCATCTGATGGAAGCGACTGTGCAAAACTCTGCTTTGCACCAGCAGAACGCTAACCTAGCTAGTTAGCACCCAGGGGCCAGATCCTCCTTGTGTAGCTATTGACCCCAGTGTAAATGGTTCCTAGGCTGGCTGAGGAGCCCTGTCCACCCCGTTGCACTGTTGTAAATGACCGTGCCTGGGGGAATCAAGGGGTGGGGTTCTAGGGAACACGGCCTGTAGCATTGAATGCCACTTGTGGGCTTTGGAGGCGTGGTGCTAGGTGGAAGGATCAGGGCTGGCTGCAAAGGGAGGGAGGAGAAACCTTGTATTTGAGGCACAGGACTGGGAGTGGGGAGGCTCCCAGCGGGAGCATGGGCACGGCCTCAGCCAAAGTTTTCAAACGACCCCCGCTCAGCTGGGCTGCTTTCACTTTTGGGTGCCCGGCTTGAGGCACGTCGGCACCCAGGGCATGGAGTCGGCCCAGTGAGAAACAACGCTGGAAAACACTGGCTTTAACTTCTGCAGGGCTCGGTTTCCTCATCTGTAAAATGGGGCGGGAATCATTTGTAAAACTTTCAGACACTAGGGTGACAAGCACCACCAAAATGCCTCGGGCTGACTAGAGAACAAGGTGAGAGCTGGAGGGAGGCCTGGCTGTGTACCCGATGAGCTTTCTTCCTCCAGAAAATGTGATTTACATACTTGCCCTCCGAAATCTATAAGGCCGTAATGCAGGCGTCATTTCTCTAGCACTCCGCAGCACTGGAGAACAAACATTCAGCTCCCCTCGCTGCTTCAAAAGAGGTCACTCCCATCTCCCCAGGGCTTCCTCTTCTCCTGAAAGCACCACATCACAAGAGACCAAGTCTAGGTTGCTAGTTATACCAGTGCAATTGGAGACCTACTGGCGGTTTAAAGAAAAAAATGTCTGTTCTGTTTTCCCCCCGATCAGACCCCTTAAGCCGCAGGGTTTCCCTATTGGCAGGGTTTCCCTATTCCCTAAAGTCACTCTGACGGGGTGGATTGGGGGTGAGGAGCAGATCTGATTAGCATCAGTAGATTTCTCTACAGGTGAACCCAGCAATTACCATTTGCTCTAGCCTCCAGCATGTGATCCTCGCTGACCCAGCTGACGTATTTACATCTATCGCCATAGTATCTTGGCACCATGGCTCCAGACTCCCCCAAGCACTTTACAGCTGCCTTCACAGGTGTGGAGAAGCTGTGCTCTGCTTTCTGAAGAAAGTTAGGCTAGATTTACACCACTGTAACTGAGAAGAAAATTTGGCCCGGCAGTATCACAGCTCATTCCCCCAGAATCCGAACCCACCCCTCCACCCCCCCAATGGTAACTAAATTTTAGAACCAAGCACACACCAACCATGCCTGGCATCTGTCAGTATTTTAGACAGAGCTGTCAAATGTCCGTTAGCCTCTCACTTGGTACCTTCTTTAGACAACATCTGCGGCGTCAGAAACATCCACGCTCAGAGCAATGGCAAAGTAAAGCATCCACCTTGTCTTGCTAGTCAGCCTTCGCCAGGAACATCAACAGAAAACATGCACATGGGACTTAAAGGCCTCGCTGAGCAGCCAGAGAGAGAGAGAGAGACAATGGATTCAATAGAGAGTGTGTGTGAGTGTGTGTGTGATAACACCACACAAAGCACACGTACACCTCAGCAATATTCTGGTAGCTGTTTCAGTCCCAGCATCATGAACACTAGAACTGAACGGCACTCAGAATCTGTGTGTCTCTCTGCAGATTAAAAACTTGCAGGTACTTTCCATGGGAAGGATGCTGCTGCTAATCTCTGATCCCTCTCAGCCAGCCGCTCGCTAAAAGTCCCTGCCATATTCCACTAGAGGAAAACAACAGAAAAGCAACGGCTGTGTGACTATGGGAACCCACCACTAGCCCAGGACTGAAGATGGCCATGCCGCCCTTTGGAGCAGTGTTTATAGTTCATTTCAGGTGGAAGAAGGGAAACATTATACATTTGAGGGAGAGGAGAAAAGCTTTTTTATGGCAAGTTGATTTAAGCGAGGGGGTGGGGGGAGGGAAGGTGGCTGTATTTGAAGCTGCTCTAAGGTCTGGGAGGTGAGAAGTAACGCTGGACAGATGGACTGGTGGGCAGAGTCCAGGTCAGGTGATCAAAGGTGCACCACAAATATCACTGCTCAGGTACATACCACCACCATGTATCTGACTGCACAGGTGTGTGTATATAAACTGAGATTTTCCAGGCTGCCTCAAGGCATCAATTTTAATGGGAATTGGGTTCCAAATCTCTTAGGAGTCTAAGTCCTATCTGTCCATCCTCTCTCTCTCTCTCTCTCACACACACACACTGTACTGGGGCTGGGATATTTTCCTTCTGCTGTGATTTCTTTCATTCTGATCTGTTGCTTCTCCGGTGGCAGGAAAAGCAACTTGTAAACAAATACAGTAATAGTCTAATAAAACTAGGGGAGCTTCAGGAGATTCATTCTTAAAAAAATAAAATTTTACTAGCTGAGTAATAAAATGAAATATTCTTCATGTCCTAGTGGAGGATCTCAGTGTGTATGCACTCTGATTCTTAAGACTGCGCTCGCTCTCTCTCTCTCTCTCTCTCTCTCTCATTTTCAGCTGACTCTCCTGATTTGCAAAGAAACAGACATGAATAGCTCTGTTTAGACATATGTGATCTATGCTGTATGGAGCATGTTGGTATGTGTAACCAAGTCCAGCAGAAATGCCTCATGTGCAACTCTACTGAATTTGCCCGTTTACATGGGTGTGGTTAGAGATGTGTGAACATGTTCTGTATGTCCAAACACATCCCTGGGGGTAACACCAGTGCAACCAATGCAGTTGCAACAGGAATGAATTTGGCCCATGACCTCATGTTATATGTTTAAACACGTGTGTGTGTGTGTGTCTGTTTTTTCCATGTATGAAGTTGTACTTGAGCAGCATCTTTCTGAATACTCAAAACCAACCTGCCTTCTGCTGAGAGGCGACTCCTGGCACAGGCCCCCATCCCTGCATTACCATCCCCTAAGACAAGCAAACAAAGACCAAGTACTCTTGACCTGACTTGCTATGTGCTACTGCCATATAAAGGAGTGGGGAGGAGGAGGAAAGAGGACAGCTGAGAAGGGCAATCCTGGAGTCCTCTCAGATACTTGTCTGAAGGTCACCATTGAGCAGAGTCCTTTGAGTTTCCGTGGTCTCATTTAGCCTGGATTTTTCCTGCTTGCTGTCGCTCCTGTCTGCATCATCCATGCCACTGACCTTCACCAGGCAGAGAACGTTCTGAAAGCTCTTCTTGAAGTTGTCAGACAAAAAGGCGTAGAGGATGGGGTTGGCACAGCTGTTGGCATAGGTGAGAACCACGACGAAATCAAACATACCCTTCAGGAAGGGTGTGGGAGTGATGAAGACGGAGACGGAGGAGACGTTAAATATGTAGAAGGGAAGCCAGCAGAAGATGAAGACTGCCACTACGATGGAGACCATCCTGGTGACTTTCTTCTCTGATTTTTTCCTCTTGGAGGAGCCCACTCTGATCCCAGAGGACTTGACTTTGATAATGATGAACAAGTAGCAAAGGCAGATAATGGCGAGGGGCACCAGGAAGCCCAGAGTGAAGGTATAGATGATGAACCCTGTGTACCACGCGCTGGACTTGCCTGGCCAGATGATGGTGCAGCTACTCCTTCCATGGGTGTTTTGGATCCCAGCATAAATCATGATGGGCATAATGACGAGAAGGGAAATGCCCCATACGGCCACGTTGATCATCTTGGCCGTTCTGGGCCTTCTCCACTTGGCGGATTTGATGGGGTGGACTACAGCCAGATACCTGTCGATGCTCATGACGGTCAGGCAGAAGATGCTGGTGAACTGGTTGATCCCGTCCACCGTCATGACAATCCGGCAGATGGCTCTGCCGAAGGGCCAGTGAACCAGAGCCACCTGCATGGCCAGGAACGGCAGCCCCAGCATGAAAAGCTCATCTGCAATGGCCAGGTTCAGGATGTAGATGTTGGTGATGGTCTTCATCTTGGCATAGCGGAGGATGACGTAGATCACCAGTGTGTTGCCGCACAGGCCTATGATGCACACCCCAAAGTAGATGAAGGTAAGGATGGCGTTGCTGGTCAGGTCAAAATGCTGGCCCGTAGTGTTCTGGGAGGCGTTGGCAGACATCTCCGTGGAGAAGTTGTCGAACTGGGAGGCTGAGGAGAACCAGAACTCGGTGACGTTGGGCAGCTCGTAGGCCAGATCCATGGTGCCGTTGTTCAAGGGGCAGGTAAAACTCAGATGAAATGAATTCTCATCTTCCTTTGTTTACGGGAGTGGGGCAGAGAAATCTAAAAATCAAACACAACAAAACAAAAATAAAGAAGCGCATTCGTTATTGCTTAAGCCTCCTGCTTCAGGGCTTAAGACAACTTCTTGCTGGTGGGGTGGGGGTGGGGGTGAGGGGTCGTCAGGGGCGAATGTTCCCTGGAGACAGTTTCTCCCATGGCTACCTCTTGCCGTTTTTCTTTACCTTCCTCTGAAGCCTGTGTCCTATTCAGGAGGCTGACCTAGCTAGACAGGTTAGAAATTTCTTCCTTCCTTCCTGTTGTTTTTGTAACATCTAAATATTATTGGCCAAACCCCATCCTGAGGAAAACCCATTGACGGCAGTAGAGTTACCCCAGGAATGACTTTGGCCTGGCAAATCAAATACAGTAGTAGCATGGATGAGCTTCAGTTCAATGAAACCAACTAAAATGTGCCAGCAGTTTTTATGATGACTCAGGAGCTAAGAGGGAACTGTTGCTGCAGTGGAAAACCTGTTCTGCGCCCTTTCGAATGCTCAGGAAAACGCAGGCACCAAGGCAAATCGTCTTAGTTTTGTATAAGTACCCGGAACAATCTTGCTCATTTTCCAATTGCTTTTCCTCTCCCTTCCCCCACTGCCCCCATCCCATCCTATCGAACTCCCCCAGACAGTCCTCTCCAGCAGCAACTTCAGCACAGCCTGGCTAAAGCTGCCTGCTGCTCAGTCCAAGCATGAGCCCCTTGCTAGGCTCATGTGCCTTTGCTCCAGCTGCGCTGTGCCAGGAGCAATAGGACGCTGCTGGATGTCTTCATTGGCACCTTCAGCAGAAGGGCCACTGCTGGCAGAGAAGCCCCTCCTGGCTCCTAGCCCTCCAGGCTTCTCTGGTGCAGCTCCCCGGGAACTGGGCTCCAAAGGGGTAGAGGGCTGAGCCCCCCCGGGCTTGGCTCAGGGAGGGAGGGGTTTTTCCCTGCCTTGGGCACTGGCTCCTACCTCGCCTTGGGCAGGGGCTTAGTGGGGAGAGGCGGAGGGTAAGGAAAGCCGGTGGGGGAGGGATGAGACCTGATGGCTGGCAGGGGGGGGGGGGACGGGATGAGCTCGCTGGGGGGCAGTCTCCTTGCCCGAGCCGCTGCTGAGACCAGCGGAGGGGGCAAGCCGCAAAGGGAGCGAGAAGCCTCAAAGGGTTCAGTGAAGATGGGGAGGGAGAAGAATGGAAAAGGTGGGAGGGGGCACAGAAAAAATTGAAAAGGAGCCCCCCCATCTGCCCCCCAACCTTCCCCCCAACCTTCCCCCCCATCTCCCCCCCAACCTTCCCCCCCCCAACCTTCCCCCCCAACCCACACATGCAGTTTCCCCCCCACCCCCACCAGGAGCAAGTGAAGGACTCTACGAACCCCCAGCTCCTGATAGCAAACCGAGACCCACTCCCTAAAGCCCCCTCCCAACCCCCTGCCCTGCTCCCCCAAACCAGGGCCCCCTCCCCCAGCTCGTCCCAGGCTCCTGAGCAGGGGAAGAGCAGCCCAGCCGGCCGGGCCCCCTCTCCCCCTTTGGTGTCCCTGGCTCCAAACAACCGGGGGGCTGTTTCTCCGGAGCTCCCCCCGAAAGCAGCCTCCAAGTCTGCAGGAGCCTCTGCCCGGCAGCCTCTCCCAGAGCAGGTCCCAGACCGAGCTGCCTCCCCCCGCCAGAAGTTTTCACCTGCTGCGAGTCTCCCGTGCAGGTGCGGGGTCCCCAGCCCCGCTCCCCTTCGAGCTCACTCACATCTATCCGGCCCGGGGGGCGGGGGGGGGGCGTTTCTCCTGCCGCAGCCCCAGCCCAGCTTTGCCCTGGTTTGCAGGGAGGGAATCCAGCTCTTGCTGCCCAGGGAGACGGGAGCTCGGCGGCTGCCTGCCGGGATGAGGCACCGGGAGCCAGGCGCCCGCCGCGAGCTTCAGGCTCGCACCCAGGTGCAGCTAACGCCGCAGGAGCATCTCCCGAGTGCTCGCCCAGCAGCGGAGGCGAAGAGAGACCCTGCCCCTGCCCCTGCCCCTGCCCCTGCCCCGCGCACGGCGGCTGCGTCATGCAAAGCAACTGCTCTCTGTGCACCCGTGCACCGGTTCTGTGCCGGGGGCTGGGGGGCGCGGCTCCTCTGAGCAGGGGGCTGAGCTTTGAAGCAAGCAGCCCCCTCCCCTGCCCCTCCTCCCCTGATGCAGAAGGGAAGGGGGCGGACGGAGGAAAATCCCTCGGCTCTGCACAGGGGTTAACAGAGGCAGGGCTGGCAGGTCCCTGCCAGGGGCGGAGGTGTTGCCAAAGTGGCATGCAACAGTGCTAATGCAGCTGCCGCGCGGCGTGCGCATCTCACAGCGGGTGGTGTGCTCGTGCCCAGACCCAGCTGCATTCTTGGCAGGAGGATGACAACCGGGGGGGGGATCGATGCAGGGTGAGTTGATCTGGACCTAGGGAACTAAAGGGTTGTCCCCCTCCCCATGTGGCCATAACACAAAGAGAGGGGGAGGGGAATGCAGCTCTGGCTCCTTTGCCTCAAATTCAAGCCGCTTTTAAAACCAATTTTCTCTCCAAGACCATTGTCGCCCCCACAACAAGCCCAGCATGCAGTAAACGAGCCGCATTCCTCTGAGCTATGGTTTAATCTGCACAATTGTTCTGCCCCCAAAGAAGGAATTGGTTCCAAGCAATCGCTGAGCCGCTAGAGCACCTGGCAAGCTGCTGAGGAGCAGAGGTGGTTGGTTTTATTGGGGGGTGGGAGGTGAGGGGGCTAAGGTTGACGCAGCGCTGCAGAAAGGGAAGGTAGCCGGGAGAGACACATGCACCAAAAACAGGGGAAGGATGGGTGAGAGGCCCTCAAATGAGAGGCCCACACAAGTAGGGAGCTAGGTTTCCCCTGCAACAGGCACTTGTGAGGATGGGCGATAAGGCTGCAGCCAGAGCAGGTTGGATTTCCCAAGCAGGCTCTGTTCGGAGTGCAGCAGGTGAGGGACCCGTTGGGTTTCTGGCTTCATCTCCCCCTGGACAGAGCTGGCCCGTCTTGCAAATTCATCATTGTAGTGTGTATCCAATTCTCAAGGACTTCTGTTCCCGGGAGCGTCCTGCAGCACACGCTGTTTATTTGTAAAGCTGAGTCAACGGGGAGTATAAAAAAGAGAATTTAGCATCGATTTCACGATGGAAACTGGAACTGGCAAAACCCTTAGACAGGTGAGCACCAGGCTGGCGTGGAGCACGGCAGTGTGGTTGGGTGAAGGTGGAGAAACATGCATGAAGGAGAGTGAGATTTTTCCAGGATAGGTTTTTAAAGATGAACCATTTCAGGGAGAGTGAATCTCATCAACTTTCTCTACTTCTCTGCGTTGGAGTTTTTAGTTTCACTAGTTCAGGCTCTTTGGTCAGAAAACAGTGTCGTCTGTTTCTAAAGGACTTTTCCCTGATCTGAGCAAACTGGGATCAGAAGGAAAAGGCCTCTGAAAAGAGCGTATATTGTTTAGCCACGGGAGAGCCATCAGGCCTGATGCTCCTTTCCATCCAGACTTGCTTTCCTTTGGGTGTGGTTAGTGCAGGGGACTGAGACGAACCAAAGCTCCTGGGCCAGTTGATTCCCGGCTGCGTGACACAAGGAAAGGGCCCAGCCTTGCATGCGTGCTCACGTGACTTGTCCTCGCTCACTGCAGCAGACATGCTGACTTCAGCAAGACACTTTGTGGGTGTAGAGGGTGCAAGATCCGGCACTGAATCACTTACCCTCCTTGTGCCTCGACTTTCACCTCTGTCGAGTTCTCTCCCTTGAAGCGGGTGTTGTGACACTTCATTTCTTTTAATTATTGCTTCCAGATTTATTTGAGGCCAGCACCATGACTCTCCTTGGCTCCAGGTTTAAGACAATAAGCCCAGACGTGCGGGGAAAAACACACTGATGCTCCTGCTACCGCTGGAACTGCCTGCCGCAGCAGGACCAATCAGACCAACATGTCACTTAAAAAGTCTTGATGGCCCTGAAATGGGAAGTAATCCCAGCTGGGAAAGTGCACAGACAGCACCCTGGCCCCATGAGTTCAACTCCTGGGGCTAACAGAGGTTCCAGGTCCCAGCTGTCCTGGCGAGAGCACAGGGAGAGGTGGGGATTGTGATGCAACCTTTGCAAGGTGCTTTGAGATCTCTGCCTGGAATGTGTGATGTGCTAAGAGCTATGGATGGGCAGCCTGTCTTTCACCAGGAGTTAGTTACCAAGTAGCAATGACTTGAGCAGGAAAACCAGAAGACAGGGTTGGCGGAGTTAACCTCGGCTCTGGTTTGTTGGAGAGCTTGGATGCAATGAAATAATAGCTACTTCCCTGCACCCTCGTTCATCGCTCATCAAAGAGACAAGAGAATGCCGGAAATTAAGACCAGCTTGGACCAAAGAGCCAGGTGATTAACCCAGAGAGGGGCTGAAATTCCCATTTGTGGTTGGAAGTTCACATCCCAAGACAGAACTGAAGACCTTGGGGTGCCAAGGAAAATCATTAACAGTCTCATAAATCCCAAGGAGGATGGAAAAATCCATTCCCTGAAATAAACAGCCTGGAAATAAATATCCCAATTAGGCTCATAAAGGAGCGCAGGGTATCAGGGATCTGAGAGAGCAGATGGTGCAGCTGTCAGCATCCTAATGAGAGGGTTATTTGTACCGTGCTGAGTCCCGTGTGTGGCGCTTTAGATGCTATCCTTGATCCAGGCAGCTGCTCTGTGGGGAAGCCAAAGCCGGGCGCTGACGTTTCCTTGGACTTAGCGGAAGGTGGTTTGCACATTGTAGTCGCCTGCCCCAGCCAAGGGAAGAACCTTTCCTTTCCATTCGGCATCAGTTTGAATGACAAGGCCGCTAGCAGCGGCTGGACGCAGGTATGGGCGGGTGCCATCCAGTGCAAGCTGCCCTTTGCCAGTGCAGCCCTGCAGCCACCTCTGCTGATCCCGGGCTGGGGCTCCATGCTGCATGGTCAGTGTCAGTCCCGGCCCCACAGGCCTCTCAGGAGCAGACCCTGCCTCGGCCCTGCTAATGGGAACTTTCTGAGAAGAGGACAAGCGCGATGACCACACACTGCTGCCTTCTCTGGTGACTTCAGCCAGAGCTGAACGTAGGGGTCCCTCAGGGGTCAGCACGGTCCTGGGGAATGCACCTCCATTCCCACGAGGGTCTAGTTATTCCTTACTGCTACCGACGAGTGGGGCGCTCAGGGCACTGGGGGGAGGTAGGGCAGCTGAGTGCAGTTCCTGCCCCTGCTGTGTGACCACATACAAGGGGCTTATCCTCTCTCCACTGGCTCCCCCCATCAGGAACCGAGGAGACTAGGCCAGTGAGGTTCACCCAGTTACGTGACACAGGGTGTGAAAAATCCGCCCCAGACCTGAAGGGGAGCTGTGTGTAGCTTGTCTCTCTCACCAACAGAAGCTAGTCCAATAAAAGATGGCACCTCACCCACGTTGTCTCTTGGGGTGCTGTCAGTTCCCTCTTTAGATCCGTAGGGGGCATTCCATTCCCCCCTCCCCCCTCGGTTTGCATTGCTAACGAGGTAAACCATTCCACATGCTCTGATCATTCCAACTCCAGGACAAGACACGCTCTCTTCCTCTATAAGCTCCCCACCCATAGACTTGTGTGCATGCCCCAGCTAAGTTCCTTCCTTCTATGACAAATTCCACTGCACCAGGCCTGATGTCTACATGCTGTGTGACTTTCTTAGTTGCGGATTCTCCCTGTTGACCGATGCTTTATTCAGTGCCCTCAAGCCCAATAGCACCTGCTCCTTCTTTCCTACTGAGCAGAGCACGCAGAGATTTGCTGTAATTTGATTCACAGATCTATGAGCTGTTGAAATTCATTTAGCATACACGCTCGCGTACAAGCCAACCTGCATCTAAACCAACCCCCTGATCCAAAAACCAAACAAAAATGACTGACTTGCATCTACATGGCTGAGTTAAATGGTATTTGGCCAGCGATGGTGAACAGGGTCTAGCAGTGTTTGTGCTGAGAGGGTCCTTCTAAGCTATTTTAGATCCTGTTAAGATTTAGGGCTGATTTCTAACCCAGCGTAGGAGCAGATCCTGTAAATCGGTGTGGATGCCAGTTCAGAGGAGATGGGCTGTTATGATTTCACCCACCCCTGCAGCCTGTTCCATATCCAAAGACAAAATCCTGTGTGTAGCATTAGAATCATTTGTCAATAACTACATGGGATGTCCCACGCTGGTGACAGGCAGGGGACATAGGCAGGAGAAGCCAGAGGGGGCTCTTAATGTCCAATCTAGTTTCCATGCTGATTTGGTGAACAGTAAAATCAGTGGGAGAGAAATGCAGGAGCGAATATCTGACCGAGAAGTTGGCTGGCTTCTCAAAAATAGAGACGGCCAAACTTAGAGGCCAGAATGTCTTTGTCAATTTGTGCTCCCCCGGCTGGCTGGCTGGCAGGCAGGCAGGCAGGCTTGACAGTAGCTCAGTTAATATATTGCTCATGATGGTTTTCTCCCTTGGTGAGATACACTGGTGAATTGACATGCGGTGAAATCCTGGCCCTGGGGACATCAATGGGAATGTTGCCGCTGGTTCCGTTAGGACCAGAATTTCACCCTGGCTGTTGGAACTCTCAGCTGGTGTGTCTGGAAAGGCAGATTTCCCAGCGTGGGCTTCACTTTTCTTTGTATTGCTCTATCGCCAGCCGAGAAGCACAACCAGCTTGCAGAGAAGTTGCCAACTGGAAACAGAAGTGTTTTCCTTTTATCAACACCATTAATGCTGTGGATGGAGCGGTTACGCCCCCTGTGCTGGAGTCTCCTCTCTTTTTCACATCGGGGGCGCTGAGTCGACTTCATTGCAGCTAGTACTGTTTTCCTCCGGTGTCAGCGAGAGCAGAATGGGGCCCACTGTGTGTTACAGGCTTGTTGTTAAATTGCTGACGGGTTTAATTAACTGAGTATAGCTTGGCATGAGCCAGCACATTCCTTGAGCGTTTCACTTCTCGACTCCCCACGGGGGTAACGGTTTGTGTTTTGGACAAGCATTGCCAGTGCTAGGAAGGGGATTTTGTGCTACTATTGCTACGCATGGCGTTACTGCGTAGGTTTCAGTTTAAAAATAAAGCTGCAGTGGCACCATAGCTGGGGAAATCTCACATGCGTTAGAGGAAATGGGAGCAGAATCTGGCTTCTCTTATCAGGCGAAAGCTCAGATCTGGGTGCATAGATGTTGTGTCAACCACAACAAAAGGCGGAGGGGTCATTGCAGAGGGTCCTCCCTCGTTCGGACAAGATTCCGCTGAGGTTCTGGGAAATTATACTTTTCACCTCTGCCGTAGCTGTCTCCGGATGATCGTAAAGCATCGTGCAAGAACTAACGGAGCCTTACCCACACTCCTCCCAAGAAGCAGGTCAGGATTATTGCATCTGAGTGATGGGGAGACGGACCTAGAGGAGGAGTGTGGGTATCAGCCCAAGGACTCATACTAGTGCTTGGCAATGATTGGCCACCACTGGAGATGGGACACCAGACAGGGTGGATCAGGGCTCTGAGCTGGTACAAAAAATCCTCTTTATCTGATGCCTGGCTGGTGTGTCTTGCTCACATGCTCAGGGTCATACTGAGCACCAGTTTGGAGTCAGGAAGGAATTTTCCGCAAGTCAGATTAGCTGTGACATTGGGGGTTTTTCCTGCCTTCCTCTGCAGTGTGAGGTGTATCTCATCATCTGGGAGCACCTGAGTATGTCCCACCTAATCAAATCCCTGGCATTGGAGGGGCATTGGATGTTGGTGGAAGCTTGTTCTCTTCTGTTCTCTGCCTGTGGAATGCAGCTAAGCCTCCTGAGGAATGAATTGCTTTAGTCTAAGCCAAGTTAGGGCTCAGTATTGGGGTGACTGGGTGAAATTTAACGGCCTGTGATATGCAGGAGCTCAGACTAGATGATCTAATCATCCCTTCTAGCCTTAAACTCTGAAACTATGAAAGTGGTGGGAGAGCTGGGATTATTCTTTGGGTGCTGTGGCCCCTATGCACTGCTGTGACTACTAGATCATGCTGCCTTCCTTTGGAGGCGATATAGATTGATTTCCTAAAGGTCGGACGGGAAGTCACCGCAACCTCACTTCACTGTAAGCAAACTCCCATGGGATAACTGTCATGGAAACAGAGTGAAGGAGCAGGCTGTGAAAGACATGGGGGTAGGGGCTCCCTGCATGCCGCTCCTCTGTTCAAGAAAGGGAATCCTGAATGCTTCCTTTCTACGAGTGTCTTGCTGCGTCCTGTGTGGTCTGCCTACTCCAATTCCCTGTTCATGCTGCATGGGTGCCTGCATGGAAGGAGTAGAGGATGCTTTTGGGCACAGGACAAAAAGTTTGGGAGGGAAGTGGTGATCTCTGATGTATCACACACAAACCAAGTTCCACCCACTTGAGACAGCAAAACAAAACTCCGTTCCCAGGAGAGCTTCAGAATATGAGCCACCCTTGCCTTTCTTTCCTGCTTTGATCAGCAGTGGTCAAGTGCTGACATTTAAATGGCTGTTGTTAAACTCCAGAGTTAACACCCCCATAGAATTGCAGTTCACACTTACCTCCAAGCAATTGTTTCAGGCTGGCTGCAGGCTCAGGCAGGTGATATTGCATCAGTTAGACTTGGGGCACGTTTTGAAGGCTGCCTGCACAGCCGTACGAATTACAGTCTTAATTCCTTTTTTTTAATGAACGCTCCGATGGTGGAACACAAAGAGCAACCCCTCCCCCACAACCCCTTCCACATTCTTCACTCGGGTCCAAAGCTTTAAAACAATAAATAAATAAAATGAACAGCGTAGGATCACAGAGCAGTGAAGCCAGCCCCAAACCTGAGCAGCATCCTGGTGTGTTTTCTTCCCTCCATGCTTCAAGCGTCCAATCTGCTCCTCATTCTGGCTGCTTAAGCCTCCAGCTACCCGCGACGATGGGGAGAATCTTTGGAAGAGTCTGGCTCATCTTCCCTGCCAATCAGTGCCCCCTTCCTGCCATCTCTAGCTGCCAACGCCAGCACCAGATTGTGTAGGAACGGTTCGCCCCCGGCCACATGGATGGGGCCCTTTGTGTCGCTCCGTTTCAACCCAGAGGCATTTCAGTCGTCGTTAGCCTGTGTGGATTTGGCACCACAGTGTGGCGAAAGCAGCCGACAGACTCCCCTGAAGGAACATGGGGGAGTGGATGTCCCCCGTAATGTTAACTGAGAATTTAATTACACACACACTGAGGGATAAACCATAGCCCAGAGGTGCAGAACAGTGAAATTAACAAATGGAATAGGCTCACCCAGAGCAGAGCGCTGGCCTGGTTGCTGCGTATGGAAATCCTGGTGGAGGCAGTGGGCCTCTCAACCAGGCCCATCCCCTTCCAGCTAAATGTGGCTCCTGTCCTGTGACTAGATAGTCTGGTGGTCTCGCCTGCAGCTCTGGCTGCTCTCTGCCTTGTTAATTATTGACAGCAGAAATGCTGGGTCATCGCTCTGAGGCTTGTTTATGCTGGAGGAATTGATCCATGGTCATTTCAAGCTTGCCCTTTTCCCCCCACTGGAATCCCCTGGTCTGGGGGATTCTCCGATAGCCTCACCAGGGTGGGAAGGCTGGAGCCTGCATGCCGGAACAATGGGTAAAAGAGAGCTTGTGCCAAACGACGGGCGTAAGAGGAGCAAGCCAAGTCATCAGGCCTTCACCGCGTCTCTCACGGCACGGCCGGCTCCACGCACCGCAGGTGAAGCCTTATCACCTGCCATACGCAGTCCTGTAGCTTCAACATGGAGAGTGAGCCAGGAGCCACGGGGACGAGCCGTTCTGGTTCCCATGGGCCCGTCTGAGAGGTAGCTAAGGCCCTGGCTCAGGGCACTGGAGATCTGGCTTGCCATATAAATCTGAGCCAGTGACTTTGATGTCAGTGACGTGACCCTGATTTATGCCATCAGAGAATCTGGCCCGTAGTTTTGTTCATGCCTCGGTTTCCCAGTAAAAGGGAGCTAATAAGCCTCCCTTGGTCTGTCTTCTCCATTTAGATTGAAGCTTTTTGGGTCAGGAACTGTTTCATACCATAGTTATATATTGCATGTAGCACAATGGCCCTTGATCTGCTCAGGGCCTCTAGGCGCTACCGTAATTCACACAATAATCCTCCTGGTGGAATAAGGCAATTCTAGCAATGATTTAGCAGCATACTAGTGAGCAGCAGCTCTGTCTTTGGAATGAGTGCGTCATGGCTATTTAAATGCACCCCAGTCTAACTCCCCCTGTGGGAGAGAGCGCTCGTATCTGCAATCAGAGCAGGGGTTTGGGTGGTTTGTTTTTTCACTTCTGACACCAGTTTTCTCACCAAAACCGAATGTGTTTCGGGATCTGATCTCTGCTCTGTGTGGGCTCTCCTCTGACATTTTTTCAGATCAATGCTGGACATTTTTGGAGGTCCCTATCACAGACCTGGTGGGGTCTCTCAAGAGGCCAGGGCTGCAGAGGCTCTGGAAGAGCCCAGGGAACCAGGACTGAGAGGACAGTCTCCTGTATCAGAGCTGGGGTGTATTGTGTGTGTTAATGGAGACATCTTGAACTGCGAGTGGCTTTGTGTGTGTGTGAGATCAAACTGACTAGACCAAGGAAGGGACCTGAGGCCTGCTCCAGACTAGTAACATGCACTCAGATATGAGTTAAACTGGTGCAAATCTCTAATGCAGCCACACTTACACTCCTTAACCTTCACTCCTATTGACTTAGCACGTGTTGGAAGCTGTCTTGCTGCACCCATCTAAGTGAGAGTTAAACCGGTTTAAGTGTGCCTGCATTAGAGGTTTGGGCCGGTTTAACTAGATCAATTTTAGCCAAATCAGTGTAGTTTTCTAGCACAGACAGGCCAAAGCCAGGGGCCAGCAGCATACAGGGGCGGAATGAAGCAGGGCTGTGAATAAGGTGTTCTAGACACCTAGTTCTCCCAGCTTGTTCTGCGCTCTCCCCGTCTGATTAGAGTATTTCAGAGGAATATGAGAGCCCCCTATCTCCCCACCGCAACGCCCCCACTTGTCCAACAGGGGCACTCAGCTGGCCTTCTCATTCCAGCAGCATGATAGCATTGATAAGGCCGCTGCCGATAATAATGACTGTGTCATTTCATCTCTCACGAATGCCTAGCAGTGCGCTGCCCTCTCCGTCGCCTATACCCGTGTTGCTGTCTGCACATCCGCCTCCTCTCCGTCTATAGCTCAGACACAGACCGGCTTTGGCTTCCGCTGCCAACGAGAGCTACCTTTAACAGCGTTCCCCTGCTTCAGTTCCATTTGGAAAATAATTGTGTTTGCCACAGTGGCTCCAGCTAGTCAATTACGTCACCGACTGGGACAGGAAAAACTTTGCATTTGCTTCTGAGCCTAACAGACAGGCCTGGATCCTTACCACAGCAGAATCAATTTATTATTGAGCTTGTAACATTAAAAGAGCATGACCACTTAAATGAGTTCTCTGGAAATACCTTCTTTTAGGGCCGGATTCTGATCTCAGTGACTTGTTTGGAGCAGCCATGTTGATCGATCGCTGTAGGGTTACTCTGGATTTACTCCAATGCCCTTGAGGCCAGAATCTGGCCCTTTGTTTGGACATAAAGTCCAAGCCAAATAAAAGTGGAGTGAAAGAGCAAAACATCCAGCCCCTTTGCCCTGAAATGTAATAAACGAACACGTGGCCTGTGGCTGTTTTCCATGCCAGGAGAAAGGGGAAAGTCATGTTAATTTCAATCAGAGTACAGTTAAAGGCTCCTGCAGGTTCCTAGCCTGGCTCCAGGAAGTGTGGGTTTCAATTTTAATCCTCCCCTCACAATCAGGATCAGGGACTGGGTTTTGTTGTTTCTTTTTGTGGCTTGCGGGTTAGAGCCAGGCACAGCCCAGAGACAGGGGGTCGAGCTGCCCTCCCCGCATCTCTCTGCGGATCCCCAGCACACCCGGCCATTCTAGTCTTGGGGTCTCCCCCTCCTAGCTACACTTCTTCCCGTGCGCCTCAATCCCAGCCCACCGTCCCCCTTCCCGTCCTGTCCTGGGCTCCCCACCCCCAGCTGTGTCATTACCCCCCAACAAGCTCCCTGTTGTTTCTCTCCAGGCTTTGGAAGTGAAAGGCTTGTGGGGAAACTTCATGCCTTCTTTGTATTGCAACAGCACCTTTGGATCCCTGCCACGATCAGGGTGCTCTCCGGACAGCTAGGCCTTGGCTACATGAGAAAACGGTGCAGGTTTAAGGACTGGTCTACACCGGAAACTGACCTGAGTTTGCCTAAGTCGTTAAGGAACTGGCACAAGAAAGAGGGCCAATGGAGACCCTCCCCAGCAGGGGCTGCGCCGAGCTGGGTTGGTTTCTGGGCTGATTGGGTTAGATGGATGCTCCCAGTGCGGTGAAACGAACCCCCAGCCTCTGTCCTCTCCTCGGCGCTTGCAGGGGCGGCGTTGGGGCTGCATCCATCTACTTCTCCCTCTTACACTGCCCTGTTTCCCTGCCTGGCTGTTTCCACGCAGCCGTGGGAGCCCAGCCGGCGCCGTGTTCTGTGCACCGAACCAGGTGGAGGCACAGCGGCGATTGGGGAGTTAGGCTCCCGGGGGCTGGGGGGTCCCTGACTGTGCTTTGTTGATACCTGCTTTCCCCCTCTCCCCCTGCTGCTGCTGTGGCTCTGGATTGCACAGCGGTTCTGAAGGAGCCCCAGCGAGCGCCTAAGCAGTCATGCATCTGCAGCCTCTGCCTGAAATCAGCACCTTCTGCTCACCAGCCAGCCATGTGAGAGCGATCTTCCCCGCCAGCCGCCTCGCCCCCATGCGGGGCGGCTCTCTGCCTGTGCCGAACTCACACAGCCGGTACGTGCAGCTGGCCTGGCCGGGTTTCTTGTCTTAGCACATCAGCAACTGCTGCATAATAACCACATTCTGCCTTGATCTTCGGGGAATACAAACAAGGCTCAGAGATGGTCACTCAGGACTAAGTTAGCCTGGAAGAGATGCCTGTCTCCTCCCCAAGGGCCTGGTCCTGTGCACATGCTACTCGGGCAAAACTGAGGCTGGGGGGGTAGATCTCGCTGACTCGGCTGTACTTCCCCAGTGGGGTTGCCCCTCCAGCTCACAGCAAAGGGGGTGGGTGGGTGAGGGTGTTTCTGACTGGCACCAGGGAGGGGGAGGATCAGGATCTTCCCAGAAGGTCACAGGACCCATCTCAACCTCCCTACGAGAGGCCTTTGCATGGTCTCCCCCCAGCACTGGTGGAGGAAGAAGATCATGGGGGTCTCTCGCCCCTCGCTGCTCTGGGGGGGCATCACTTGCTAACCCTTTGCCCGCTGCTCTCCTCAGGCCAAGTGCACGGCTGGAATCAGCGGGGCACCAGGACGTGCCCTGCCGAGCGCTCCCTGCCAGCCGGTGTGTTTATTTTATCCATTAAACAACACATGGCAAAAAACCCCAAACAGTTCAAAAGGATTCTCCCCTCCTGCTCCCTTGTCTCTTCTGCATCCCTGCTGGGGGGGTGAGAGCCTTCTCCTGGCCCAGTTCGCCGGCGGACATCTCTTTCCTCTCTTGCTCATCCCTCTCAATTTCTCCCTCTGCTCTCATTTGACTCTGTAATTAGATTATTGATCTCTGCCAGGCACTTCGGGACGGGGCTGGCATGAAAGATGCTGCACGAATTAGGCATGAGTCATAATTATAGAGCAATGGCTCTATCAAACCTTTAACGATCAGCCCCTGAAATGTCTTCTCGCCTCTGGTCTCATTCCCCCCTCAAACCCACTGCTCGCCCCCCTGTTCAGCTTGGGCAAGACGGGACGTGCTGCTTTGCTATCTGCATCCCTCTCCAGCTCCTAGCTCCCCAGGCTTGCATGGCCTGTCCGCTCCCTGCTCTCTAGAGCGCCAGAGTCGCGTCCAGATTCATCCCTACACTGGTACGGATCCTGGTTGAATCCCGCCCCGCTTCTACCCGCCTGGGGCTGGCTCGGGTTCGAGCAGCCTGGTGTTCCCGATGGGCCACAGTACCCCTGCAAAAGAGCCAGTGCTTAGGCCCGCCCCGGCCATGCCCGCTGTGCCAAGGGGAGAGCTGCGTTTTCCAGGGAGGCTGCTGGCAGCCAGGTGCCTCTACCGCTGCTTCGCAGGACCGTCTCACCCACTGAGCTGCCCCCACAAAGGGTCATTGTCCCCAGCCTTCTGCTGACAACCGTGCAAAGTGACCGGCTATCCCGGGATCCCCCTGTGCTCAGAGCATGCTGTTCACTTCTTGCCTGTGCAGGGTTACCACCCCTGCAAGGGGGGCTGACCCTCTCCGCTTTGCGGGCCGGCAGCCGGGCAGTGATGAAACCCGCACGCCCGATTGCTCGTTTGCCACCCGTTAACAGGGAAGGGAGAAGGCCGAGAGCAGTGTGAGGCCCCAAGAAGCACCAGTGGACGAGTGGCACAGGGGTTCGTGTGGTTTGTGCCAGCTGACTGTCAGCGAACTCCACCCACAGCCGTGCATGTCTCTAGCCCCTTCCATCTGAGGATCTCAAAGCACCACACACCCTGCAGGAGTAGGTGAGTCTCTTTGGGAGGTGAGGTGCAAGTGACTTACCTACGGTCCCACAAGAGTAAGTGTCAGAACCGGGAAGAAAAACCCGTGTCTGCTGACTTCCAGTCCCATGCCTTAGCTACAAACCCACCCTGCTTTACAGCGGGCCAGGGGGCTTAACAGTTTGGTGCTGTGAATACTGGCAGGAGGCTTGAGTATGATGTCATCTCCCCCTCTGAGGGCACCAGGAGTCAGAGGGAGAGGGCTGCCCAGAGGGGAGGGGGCATTTGGAGGGGAGAGAGCGGCTGGCACCCTCATTAGTGACTGTTAGATGGCTGATTCGCCCTTTATAGGAAGCCAACAACTAAAGGGTTAAAAGAGTCCTGGGGTGGAGCACCTGGCTGCAGTAGCTGCATGTGTCTGCTGCATCTGCATTCACACTGGCTACAAGTGCCTAGCATTGGCCATCTGGAGTGGGTAAAGGGAGGCAGGCGGGTGACATAGGGGTGGGTGAGTGGAGCAGACGCTAGGAAGTTGCCTTTGCATCTTATAGATGTTCAAAAAGGTTTGGGGAGAAAAAATACCCTAAGGACTTTTGTACAGTCAAAAAATCCCAGTAGCACAAAGGGATGGATTCTGGTCTTGTTTTCACTGGTGTCAATCCGGAGTGACTCCATTTTATTTAAGGGGCCGGATGCATCACATACTTATTGACATAAATCCGACATGACTCCATTGTAGTTAATGGGCTAGCGTCGCCTCTCAGTTACTGGTATAATGCTGGAGTGAGTCCATTGTAATCAAGTTACTCTGGCTTTACCCCCGCCCTGGGCCAGGGAGACCCCATGGTGGCGTAGGTGCCCCACAGCTGGAGCCCATGACAAGTCCAGAGGCAGCACGAAGGTTTGACTCCGACTCCTACATGTCTGTTGCAGCATTGCTGACCTGAGTGCTGAACTCTGTCATGCCCCCCCAGGCCTGGCGTCAGAATTCAGTGCCTGTCTCTGTGATGGATCAGGGAGGCAGAACTGGGCCCCAGGCAGGCACTGAGGGAGTAGGGAGGTCAGGCCTTGTTATCTGGGCAGCCATCTCCTCTCTCAGCTGGTACCTCGCTCACATCTGGCTCGTTAGAAGAGCTAATGAAGGGTGCAGGCAATTATACGGGGAAAATTGATTAAATGATAAATCATGGAGCCTTCAAATCGCTTTGGTTGGAGTCACTCCTGATTGGCACCGATGTCAGTCAGGAGCAGGGTGACCAGATGTTGAGGGGAAAATATCAGGACCGCCGCAGGGGGGTCGTGTTTGGTTTTTTTTACACTCAGCCATCCGGGAGTTCGGTGGCAATTAGGCGGCGAGCCCTTCAGTCACAGACAGTCTTCGGTGGTATTTTGGCAGCGGGTAATAAACCTTGCTGCCAAAGACAGAAGCATCCGCCGCCGAAATACTACCGAAGACCGTCTGCGACTCAAGGGCTCTCCACTGAATTGCCGCCGAAGACCAGGAAACAAAAAATCAGGACAAATGGCATCCCGACCGTACTCTGGTCGGGATGCGGGACAAACTCCTCAAAATCGGGACAGTCCCGATTTTATCGGGAGTCTGGTCACCCTAATCAGGAGCAGAACTGGTTCTGTACAAGGAGGCCTATTTCTCTCCCCCCCCCACTGATCTGGGTTACTAGCAGCAGAAAGTCTCCGTCTTGAAACCTGCTGGTGTAGAGTTTCTCTAGGGAATCCCCGTGGCAGCAGGCTGGCCAGGACTGGGATACAGCCAGGGGGCAATGTGGGTGAAGACAGAAGAGGTCTTGCCCGCTTTGGTGGCCCTTGTGTGACGTGGTGTCGCATTGGCTTGTGACGGGGGTGCAGTAAGGGGCCGAGAAATGAAATGGATTGGGGATGAGTTCCCGTCTCCCGAAAACTCATAGCCAGCCGTGCATGCGTGTGTGTGTGTGCTCGCGGCACCTGTTTCTACCAGGAAGGAGCACCTGTAGTCACACACAATACATAAAATGGGGCATTCATATGATCTCTGTTACAGTAACCCCTGGGAGTCGCTCGACTGGACCAGGACCCCATTGTGCAAGGCTCTGTACAAACCCAGCCCCAATAAGCTAACGGAGTTCATGCCCTGGGGAGCTCTGCGAACCCCAATGCAAGCGCCTGTGTTGGAGGTTGGAAGACCTGTCAGAAGAAAGATTGATGCAGAGGGCTCCTGTGCCATTAGGCCCTGGGCTGTGTATTATGTGCCTGCCTGTTCCCCTGGAAGGGAGCTCTTGGGAGGGTCTCCAGTCTGGGGGGGATGGGGTGCGTGCCTGAAGCCAGAGGACGCTAACAGAGTCACCCCAGTGAATGAGGTTACCTGCCCCTTGGGGAGCCCGTTGACGCGTCCGTCTTTGAGGGGCGCTCAGATCTGTCTCTACAGCCATCCAAGGGGCTGTGGTGTAAAGTGAGTGGGAACCCCCCCCCCCCGCCTGCCTGTTGGTCAGCAGCACTTTGAGGAGCGTCGCGTGCTCCGCTCGGAGGCGCCCGGTGTTTGGAGAGGCGGAAGGATTCGCCCACCCGCTCACCCCAGCGGTGCTACGTCTGAGCACCTTACCTCTAGGAAAAGCGGAGCTCGGCTCCTCCCAGTGCGGCCAGCAGGTGGCACCTCTTCGAGCGCCCCCCAGCCTGCTTTGAACCCGGGCTGAGGGTGGAGTGCCTGGGGAGCACCACTGCTGGGTGCTAATTAACAGCAGCATCAGTTACTGGAGCCGAGAAATGGCTCTTGCGGCCGGCGTCGGGGCTCCACAGTGCCACTCGAACGCCCTGCTGCTCCGTCGCAGGGCAAGGCCCTCTCCCGCGCAGGGCTGGTTGGCCAGTCTGCCGGCCAGGGCGGTGCAGCGTTTAGGGCCACGCCGGAAGACAGGCTCATTAATGACTATTAGCCAAGATGGGCAGGGACGTCGGATTTTATACCCAGAATAAACGCTGGGGGCAAGGCTCTCTTGCTTCACGCTGTTCTGACATACATGTATGCGGGTGTGTGCAATAGATACACGTAGACACTAGAAAGGCAGGTGGTCCCTGGACCCCTGCAGTATCACACGACGGGGTTTGGTAGCTGTTGATCAAATGCTGGACAAGGCTGTCTGGGAAAGACTTAGACCTTGGGAACTAGATTGTGGTTTCCCAGGCAGGCAGGCTGAGCAGATCTCACTCCCCTGGGCACCGCTGAGCTCCCAGCCCTGACCCCCTCCGCCTTGCTGGCTACAAAGGAACAGGGCCGCCCAGAGGGGGGGGCAAAGGGGGCAATTTGCCCCGGGCCCCGGGCTCCGCAGGGGCCCCCAAGAGAAGAGCGGAGGCTCCCGCCTCCGCCCCTCTCCTGGAGCCTCAGCGCATCAAGCGCCGAGTCTCCGCCAGGGCCCCTGAGCCCCGCCCCGATCCGAGCCGCGTGGTGAGGGGGCGGGGCTGGGAGCTCCAACGGGGCCTGAGCCCCGCCCCGCTCAGAGCGGCGTGGGGAGGGGGCGGGGCAGCTGCCTCCGCTCGGCGTGGAGCTCCCAGCCCCGCCCCCTCACCACGTGGCTCTGAGCGGGACGGAGCTCAGGCCCCGCCGGAGACGCGCTCGGGTAAGAGGCTGGGGCTGGGGCTGGGGCTGGGGCCGGGGCGGGGGGGAAGCGGGACCCGCCGCCGCAGCGCAGCCCGGTCTTCGGCGGCGGCGGGCCCCTTCTGTTCCGGGACCCGCCGCCGAAGTGCCCCGAAGGCCCGCGGGCTGCGCTTCGGCGGCGGGTCCCGCTTCGGCGGTAATTCGGCGGCGGGGGGCTCCCGCTGCGGGTCTTCAGGGCACTTTGGCGGCGGGTCCCGGAACGGAAGGGCCCCCCGCTACCGAAGACCCCGGGCCCCCGGAATCCTCTGGGCGGCCCTGCAAAGGAATCCTTCCCAGGCTGGATTTTGTGGCGTTGGCTTTAGACGGGGGAGGCAGAAGACGCGCGAGAGGAGAATGCCTGAGATGAAAGCAAAGAAGAGCCAAAGGAAGCAGGAGTAAAGAGGAAAAGATGAGGAGAGAGATGAAAGGAGCAGGAGAGAGAGAATGTTCCCTCCATTCATTTTAACAACCAGTCTCACTTCCCTGACACCGCTGCTTATTTGCTTCCTCCACACTTTCCCAGTTGTTTGCTTCCTTCCTTGGGCCTCATCCGTTCATGGACACAACATCTGAATTCTTCTTTGTCTGACAGTTTCCTTTCCAATACCGAACAGACTCTGTGGGGCCCACCTTGAATTCCTTCCCTGTCTCGAATTCGGGTGTGGGTTATTTCAAAACAAACAAGCCGTCCGTTGGCTCTGGGACCGGGTATCCTGAATACAGTCAGATTGGAGAGCAGCCCTCTGTGGTATTTGCACAGGGAGGTCTGATGGTGCCAGGCGTTCAGAAGAGCTCGGCACATTGGGTTCTCTTTTGCAAATCTGAGCAGGAGAGTCACAGTGGGAGCTGCTGGGTGCTGAGCCCTGGAAGATCTGCCCCGGGGGAGCGGTGTCTTGTGCTAATAATTCACTGTGGGCAGGAAAACATATTGAACATAAATATAAATCCCTGTAAACTTTTTGGGGCAGGGAGCTGGGCCTCCTTTATGTTTGTCCAGCACCTACGTTGTGAGGGCTACTGGAAATACATATTTATTATTATTTACAAACTATCACATAGAAAGAAAGAGAAAGATCAGTATTGCAAAAGGACAGGAAAAATCAGCACCACTCAGTTAACCAGCAGTAGCTATTTACTTTTAACTGGGAGCAACTAGAAAGTGGAAAAAAATATCTTTTCTTTCTGTTTCCTGCTTCTAGATCAGGGGTCGGCAACTTTTCAGAAGTGCTGGGCCGAGTCTTCATTTATTCACTCTAATTTAAGGTTTCGCGTGCCAGTAATACATTTTAAAAGGTCTCTTTCTATAAGTCTATAATA